>NW_028322271.1:0-728203 GCF_059928025.1 Delphinapterus leucas | reverse complement strand
TTGAGTACTGAAATTTAGAAAATCCTAACATGATGTAGGTTTATGGTAAATTTTACGCTATTGGCACCCAGGTGTGGGTAAAATCTTTGAGGAGAAATAGCCAGAGGACATAGAAGTATAACTCCTCAGGATGTCAAAGAGAGGAATGGTCAGTTGGAAACAAACAAAAATTTATTTTACCAGTGGTGTATCTTTGTTATACATTGAGTTGATTTCAAAACTGGAGAATTCTAATTATTGAATGGAAACTTAAAAGAGTAACAGGACTATATATAAAAAATCTTACTTAGCTCTGAAGTAACTCAAAATTAATCAAAATTATTAAAAATTATGAGAAGTATATATTTCAATAAATGTAATTGGGTATTGCTTTCAAATTTTAAAGAATAAATATGAATCAAAATACTATTTGAACAAAATAAGAAAATAACAGGTGCCTATAAAATAAAAACACAGGGTACAAATACTAGACTATATTAAATATTATAAATTTTTCATTCTGTGTAAAGTATTAATTGGCTATATTTTAGCCATTTAAAGAGTAGAAAAATGCTATAAAAGTTTAATATAAATATTTAGAATAAGCAGTAATACAAATCAAAAAAAGCTAAGAATGAGCATTAATGCTTTTATATTCTACCAAGGTAACAAATTGTTCTATTAGATGTTTGGGTTACTCTGAATTCTGACATAATAGGAAATGCCAGACAAGTGTGTAAGTGTATGGGCACGTGCACACATACACACACACAGACCTACACACAGATTCATGCACAGGGACCTAAGTACAATATATTTCTTTGTAAAATCTTAGTGGGCATTTTTCAAGTCATTTTTTCATACCTAAATGCAAAGCCCTCTCATATGTAGCATAAACACATGGCACAAGAAAACAATTCAACAATTGGCATTCCAAATTTCTCAATAATTTAGTTAAATATTTATTCATAATGGAGTTCAATGTTATACTATTTAAATATTATGATTAATTCAATATCACATTATATTAATTCAAAAGATCATATGTGTTTACATTTAGCCTTGCTATTGGTCATCTATCTCCATCTCTAGCTGAAAGACAACATATTACTATGTTTATGTTTTAATGGATATTTTTGTGATTTTATTCATGATTTCAAATCCAATGTCTCAGTTTTTTTTTAATAAATTAATCATTTGTTTTTTGTTTTTTTGGCAGTACACGGGCCTCTCACTGTTGTGGCCTCTCCCGTTGCGGAGCACAGGCTCCAGATGCGCAGGCTCAGTGGCCATGGCTCACGGGCCCAGCCACTCTGCGGCATGTGGGATCTTCCCAGACCGGGGCACGAACCCGTGTCCCCCACATCAGCAGGCAGACTCTCAACCACTGCGCCACCAGAGAAGTCCTAATCATTTGTTTTTATATGTAGTCTGGAACTTTTCCACAAGTAAATCATGTATATTAGAATATTTCTGTCCCCATTGGCATAAAGTAAAGGGAATGCTTTATGATATTTGGCTACCCTTTTCAGTGTTTCACAGAGGTATTAGAATCTATGATATCTTCTCTGTGTCTTGCATCCTTACAAATTTTAGGTGGATTCTGTCTGTCTGGATAACTATATAATAGTGATGGTGATGACAGCAGTTATGAATGCCAATCCTCTTAACAAACATAATTTACTTTTTCTCAATTTATTCATACTTTGCTTTCAAATTTATCCAATATGCATATAGGAAAGATAATAGCACATGGACAAATTAATATGAGCACAGTGCATTCCAGGTGGCTTACTCTGGGAGGAAAGAATTGTGACCAGAAATGAGTTTTCTCAAATCTGTACAAAAAGAGCATTTCAGAACAATACAATTTAATGTAATGTAATGGATATATATGGTTATAGAATTTTAAAATTAGTATTCGTATTAAAAAAGATTGATTAAATAATGCAAGAAGGGCTTCCCTAGTGGTGCAGTGGTTGAGAGTCCGCCTGCCGATGCAGGGAATGCGGGTTCGTGCCCCGGTCCAGGAGGGTCCCGCCTGCTGCAGAGCGGCTGGGCCCATGGGCCGTGGCCGCTGGGCCTTTGCATATGGAGCCTGTGCTCCACAGCGGGAGAGGCCGCAGCAATTAGAGACCCAAGTACCGAAAAAATAAAAAATAAAAAAATATAATACAAGAAAAGGACTCAATGAGTTAATTACTGACATTAAAAATAAATGTATATATGCAAGTCTTACTATACAAGGCATAAAAGAAAATACACTATAAAATTCTGATTATAAATATTCAGATATAAATCTAAATTCTATTTTCCCCAAAGGCTTGTGGTTTTGATGGCATTATTTTGGATAGCACATTAATTTTAATCAACATGTATGTCAGGTTTTAGCAAAGCTGGATGTAATTGTTATGAATTTGCTGAAATGAAGTGATAAATGAAAGAAATAGAGGAAGAGAGGATGAAGCAGAATGGAAGACAGGAGAGAGGAATGGAGAGAAATGTAGAAAGAAAGTTCCAGGCACTGTGGTAGGGAACTTAGCATGTATTAGTTTATAGAGACAGAGGGACAAATAACTTAAGTATTGATGGATATATATTAGATAGGTAGAGAGTAATGTGGAGGGTGTTAGTGGTGGGATGAGCATCATGATCAATATTTGGGAGTTGAAATGAGTACTGTAGAAAGATCAGCTCTCTAATCAGTGCACCTTTACTCCCAGAGCATGGGATTTTTCTAAGAGCAGTTGTTAAGCTTTGAGAATATTGTTGATTTAGTTCTGTCTTCCTGTTGAATATCAGCTTTCCGAAGGAGTAACACATTTATCTGAATTTCTATCTTCAGTGTGTAACATTTCAATGTCTTGTAAAATCAGTGTCTGATGTATAGAATATCAATAGATTGATAGTGGCCAAATTAATGGGAGAGTCAACATAGGAAAGCAATGTTGAATAATTTTGAAATGCAAACTGACTTCTAGTTTTGGAAGCCTTTAATGTAACATTAAATGTTTAGCTCCATTAATCTATAACGATTGACCAGCTGACATATATTGAGACTCTGATGTGCCAAGCAGCTAGCTACTAGACAAAGTTAAAAGAGAAAACAAGATTCCTCCTAGAGTAGTGGGAAAAAAACATACAAATAGAAAAGTTCAATAAATTCCCATATGGGCTATGAATCATTTATGTAGTTGCCATATTAGGACACTCTTATGGGTTGAATTATGTTTCCCTAAAATTCATATGTTGAAGTCCTAAACTCCAGTATCTCAGAATGTGACTTGATCTGGAGATAGGATCTTTATAGACTTAATAAAATTAAAATGAGGTCATTAGGATGGGCCCTAATCCAATATAGAAGGGAAAAGTTGGACATACACACACAGAGGGAAGATAATGTGAAGAGACATAGGAAGAAGACAGCCATCTACAGGTCAAGGAGAAAGCTCTAGAACAGAAACTTCCCTCACAGCTCTCAGAAAGAACTAACCCTGCCGACACTTTGGTTTTGAAATTTTGGTCTTCAGAATGGTGAGAAAATAAATTTCTGTTGTTTAAGGCCATACAGTCTGTAATACTTTGTAACAACAGCCCTAGACAATTAGTACAGGCACTCTGACAGATATTGTGTATTGGTTCCAAGTTCTGTTCCCATCCTCCTTAGCTCTCCACAGTTTCACAGGGGACCTAAAAACCACACTGCCTAGACTCCCTCAACAGCTGTTTTCTACTCAGTTGCTGTTATTGGGATTCCCTGATAGGAAATAAGGGAATATAAAAGAGAAAGTGTCATTTCTCACTCTGACTGCAGTAGAAGAATCAGCAGATTTGGGTACCTCCAGGAAACTGTGGGCTGCAACACCATTGGCAGTACAACAGGGGAGGCTCCAGATGAAAAGGTAGACTAGTGGGCTCCAGCTAGGATGGTAGCATCTTCCACATTTCTATGAAATCTTCATTTTTCCTTTTTGCAATTTTAGGCCATCTAAAATAATTTGTGACTAAATGTTTATGTGCTTGAAACATCCAGAAGATGTTTTAGTTCTCCTGTCTGTACACTGACTGATACAGAATAGGCTACAGAAATGAGTAGAAGAGAGAGAAATTCAGATGAAGAAACACCTTCAATGGGGAAATAGGATTACAGGCTAGAAGGTGTGAAAGTTTCCAACTGGTTGTGGTAACAGTACATAATATAATAAAATTACAATAGCCTACTTTGTTGAATAGAATGTGTTTGGAGGTGAGGATGGTAATATAGGGGTAGGCCAAATCAAAAAGGGCAGCACAGATAGATTAAGGAGGTTTGATTTCTCCATAGTAGTTTATATTTTCATATTTGTCAACAGCTTTGATGTTGTAAAATTTTTGTGAGGAAGGACAGGCAGGCATTATTATTTCCATGTTACAAAAAAGCAAATTACAGGTCAGTTGAAGTTAGCCAGTTGTATGGCTAATTTAATATTCGAGTTTTACTATTTTTTTTCACAATTTTTAAAAAAATTAACAAAAACATATTTTTGAGGCATTACAACTGTCTTATATTGATTTGGTTCTGAATATCATTCCCTGTGATGTTATCCAACATGTTTTAGCCTGTTTCTCAATATTATTTTTTAAGAAGATATTACAGCTTCTTTCTTATTCAACTACTTTAAAAAGTAGTTGAAACATGTTAATCTTAAATCTCAATTCTCTGTTTTCTTCAAATTTTATTTAAAAAATCTTATTTACACAGATGTTATAAAGTAAATTCAAATGCAAACTATCAGTAGAGAATATACAAGGGAAGGATGGAGAGTCTCTTTTATGCTAAAAATGAATGTCTAGATATTAGTCCGTTCAAGAAATATTTAACTCTATTACAAACTAATTTATGGTAGCATTCAAGAAATGATGTGGAAGCTGAAAGTCATTCTGCTTTACAAACTTCAATCCACATAAGTAAACTTACTTGAGACGATATAGTTTGACAAAGAACATCCTTGAATATCAGAGACCACAAACTATATACCTGGGGAAAAGCCAAGCTCAAAAGAATTTCAGAGCATAAGAAGTGTATAAAAATGAGCAGGAATTAATTACATTTCTGTGATTGTGTGTCTGACTGCCAGCACAGACTGCCCTGCATTTGATCTCTTCTTTATAAATTATGTCAGTGTACATAAAAACACATTTGACATCCTGGGAAGCAATTAAATCAATAGAAAAGGTAATAATTATATTAGACTTAGGCTAATATTTTAAAACATTTAGGAAGATGGACATTGTGAAATGACACTAGCCACAGTAATAAATATTCTTAGGTTAACTGATATGTACACATGGGTTTTCATTTCTCAGTAATGAGAATGGGTGGGAGAAATTTGGGGATGTCAGTGGGCAATGAGCTCATTCTCTAGTGGAAGAAAATATTGAATTTATATTCTGGATAAGTCACTTACTAACTGGATAAACTTCAGTGAGACATTTATACTCTGTAAATTGAATTACTTATTTATAAAAATATGGGATAAAAAACCTCAAACATTTGTGATGACTGAGATCTTATTTAACATATTAAGATTTAGGAAGTGCTCAATAAATATTTGTTAATAGCCTATTTTCAAAATGCTTTCATCTTTTATGAAAGGAATTATATATGGTAAAAAACTGTTTGGAGGAGAAATAACAGTGAGCCTGATAATGGTAATAAAAATGTCAATTGTTAATGTTCATTATATTTACTTTATTTTGTCGCTAAAATCAGCCTTAAAAAATTGGAAATTTCTACCTCAGTCTATCCTTAGCTTTGCAGTACAAATTCAAGTGTTTTCACTTATCACAATTTAGAATTCTTAGTAAATATTTCACAGTAAACTCGAGGAAAAGGCTACCCATAAATTAAAGAGTGATTAAGATACATAAAATTTAACTTTTATTATTTCCTAAATTAAAAATTTTATTTTCCTCTCTGTTTTTTTCTACATGACACCAAAATAAACTAAGTGCAACTAATTAGAGGGTGATAGGTTTATGGACAAAACCTATGGTGATAGGTTTTGTGTGGATCTATAGTGGTGTAAGGCCAGGGGAGGGGGATGTTGGAATTTTCGATAAAGGCAAGATAGATCTGAGTGAGAAGGCAACATTTGAGTGAAGTTATGTAATAAGAGTGTGATCCAAATGAATTTCTGGTACAGGAAAGCTCTAGTAGGAGGGAAGAGCCAGTGCAGGAGGAGGGCCTGATGCAGAATTATGCCTGGAATCTTTGGGGAATATCAAGTTCAGTTTGAACAAATGGGAAACTAAAAGGAGAATGAAGTAAGAGAAGTCAGTGGGAAGTAGGGAGAGAATGGGTGCAAACATTTAGGGCTTCTTAGGTACCTGCTACTGAGAGATAATATATTATCATGGCTGGAAGCGTAGACTCTGCAAAAAGACTTCCTGGCCTCAAATCATATACTACCATTATTAGCCAGAGAGTATGGGTCAAGAAAATGACCCTTTTGTGCTTTAGTTACTCCATTTGTAAAATTGTGATAATGCTGCCAACATAATAAGATTGTTCTTAGCTATTATTTTATACTAGAGACATAGGGAGCCATAGACTTTTTAGCAGAGCAGCAATATAATCTGACTTATTAAAAATTTACTCTGGTTCAAGTATTGATAATATGCAGTAGGAAGGAAGCATGAAAAAGTAAAACTAGGAACACTCAGGAAGCTATTACAATAATTCATGTGAGAGACAATTGAATATCTTGTGCTGATAGTGGGGGTATTGAGAAGTTTTAGATTTTAGACATATGTTGATGAAATGTAAACAGGAGTTAATGACTGATTGGATATGGGACTATGATAAACAAGAGTCAAGGAAAACTTCAGTATTTTTCACCTGAGCAACAGAAATGATGGGACCACCTGAAATGGAGAAGAGTGGTATAGAACAAAAAATGAGATATAAAGCCAGTAAGTTTTGAAAGTAGAAAATTTGAGCTTTCTATCACATACTGATTGGACAGTTGGATATAAATATTGACTAGACAGTTGGATTGTATGAGTGGAGAGGGAATAAGGCTTGAAATATAAATTCTTAAATGTCAGAATATTGATGATATTTAACCCATGAAACTATATGAATTCACGGACTAAATCGACATGCACACACATGCTATATATATATATATGTAATTTCCTAAGGAGATATATACCCACACACTTTCTTGAACATAATTGATGAACTGATGTGTTTTATAATATACACCTGGAAGAAAACCCTTAACAATATAGTGACTTCTGTTATGAATCAGTCATTAAATTATACACGTTTCTTCCTGGGCAAACTTGTCTTGTATATATTATTTGGCAAGTGGTAGATACTTGAAAAACAGAGAAAGCCAGTATCTATTTCTGAATCATGGCTTATAGCATGAAAGGACAAATTGAGTGAAGGGTCAATAGAGCAGAGCTGAGCACAAGATCTCTCCTGCTGTGAACACAGACTTGCCATGGATGTCACATTCAGCTTCTTGAGTAGCTTCAAAGTGTCACTATGAGCCATCCTCACCATCAACTGAAAAAGACAGCCTCACAAATCAACCAGACCTCTAATGCTGAATTCCTAAGGAGGTGCATGAAAGTAGGTAAAGCTAGAAATTGTTTCTCGGTTTATTACAGAGAATCCGCTAAAGGATAAGCTGGGAGCACAATGTCAAGCAAAAAGATATAACTTAAGACACATTAGAATATTTCCACCTGGTAGATGAGAAGATAGAAAAAAACAGAGTTTATTTTGAGGACTGAGAAAATCTTTGCCTAGTGCAGCAAACCAATAACCAATGTAAATATAGGTCTAAAGGATTGATTGAGATGTGAACAAATATAGTAGCACTAAAAGCTTAGAGATTTTCATAAAGGGTAATGAAAAAGGAAATACACCCCAGTCCTATTTAGTAAGTTCTTTATCTTGATGAACACATATCACTATTAAGAAATATAAATTATGGTTTCTTTATAACATTACTTAAATTGTGTGTTGGACTTCAGTAATAGAATTGCAATTATTTATTTTTATTCTGAAAAACTAGATTACAGATAAAATGATTTAAAAATTTATGCAATAGTTTGCAAAAAAAAAGGGGGGGGGCATTCTAAATGCCAGAAGTGAAGAATGCACTGAGCACTAGACAGAGGTAAATAAGATGATACAGCAACAGTCCTGTGAAATTATTGAAATAGTGATGGTTTGAGTACTGTGCTTTCAGGCGTACAAAATTCCTATAGAGTAGATTCTGTCAAAGGCCTTTAGTATTAGTGGTAAGGGAACTAACTAAATC
This sequence comes from Delphinapterus leucas, assembly GCF_059928025.1. Taxonomy (NCBI): domain Eukaryota; kingdom Metazoa; phylum Chordata; class Mammalia; order Artiodactyla; family Monodontidae; genus Delphinapterus; species Delphinapterus leucas. The sequence goes on along the minus strand of NW_028322271.1, from coordinate 719,903 downwards.
TGCCACCAGAGGAAATTAAGCTTGCCTTTGTCATAACTCTGTGTGGGGCAACAATTCTCACAAGAAATCAAAAGAGTAGCCCTGCAACTTTGATGTGTTTGAACATGAATTTACACTATGCTCATAATATGGGGATATCCTAAGCTGAGAAAGTAGCAATTAAAAAATGATCCTGGTGTCATGAAAATCCTAGGGAGTCTAGAAATCAAATGCAAAATTGTTCTGGAGGGACACATTGGTCCATGTAGGATTTATAAAGGGGAAAATCAAAAGAGGCCAGATTAAGATGAGCTCACAAGCTCAAAATCAGAAATTACAAAGTTCATAGTAAGTGAAAGTCATCAGTCACAAGCACCAGGAGAACTCAAGCTATTGGATTTAAAACCTCAAAGTAAAACCCAAGAGCATGAGATCATGGGATGACAGAAAAACTGCACACACATGTATACATACATATAGCCTAAATGTCTAAAAGGATTAAAGAGATAGCAGTGCCTTCTGCTTACATGCAGTAAGCTTGGGAAGACAGAACCTTAATTTAGCAGTGGGGAAATTTAAGAATGAAGTAAACCTATCCCCATAGAGCTTCCAGAAGCCATACTAATTGGTGGCAGTAAACTCTGAAAGGTAAAGGAAGGTGACCTTTACAGCAGGTGGACTGGTTGAAAGTCTAAGTGAGAAGAAATTATACCCAAGTATCCTCCCCCATTCCAAGCAGGCAGGAGATTGTAACTTCCCTACTTAAGAGAAGACTCAGAATTATACTCTAGAGTGTAAAATATAAATTTTCTTTCTTGGAGGAAAAGTTGAAGCTTGGGAGACAATCACATGAGGATTAAGGAACACCCAAGGGCTTTTTCTGCTACTTGGTATTCTAACTGGGACAAAGGTATTCACACTCAAGGCAGGAGACGGACATTATCTTCTCTACAATATATGGGAAGTCCAAGCAAATGAAAAAATAACTAAATAAAAAATATTATCACCAGGGATTTCTACACTAAGTGCCAGCAAGATCAGTCTACAGTAAGGATAGAGAGGCCAAGTATTCCCACACACCTGTTAGTTGACCTTGCTTTTTAGTATCCCTATCTTATACATAAGATGCTTGATCAAGATCACCAGGAAAGAAAATAATATGAAAACAAACCAAAGCAACTTGAGAGAATCAATTTATTTATGGGGAAGAAATACTGCTATTATCCTTAAAGATATGAGAGAATACTGCATCCTTCAAAAGTCAGATGTAATATACCTTTATATTAATATATAATACATATATATGGCATAAATATATATATGTGTGTGTGTATATATATATATACACTTCTGATACAATGCTGAATAGAAAGCAGACAGTCTTGTTCCTGAGCTCAAGGGGAAAGTATTCGATCTTCCATCGTAAGGAAGATATTTGTTGTAGCCTTATCAAAGATGCTCTATATCAGGATAAGGATGTCTCTGTGGCAGCCAGGGGAGTGCTCCACTCAGAACTCTCTTCAAGAGAGAATCTGTGTTGGAAAGAGTAAAGTTACTTGAGAGCCTCCAATTGCCATAACTTAAGGATCTTCCAGAACATTTTATCAAACCACACTCTTCCCAGACTACTCCCAGCCAATGACTGAACATGGTTCAGGTACTTGAGCTATGATACATATTCCTGCCTAATATGTGATTCCTTAAATGGGACATCTTTGTCCTGAGGCTCTGATCATCCTGGCCAATACTTTGTCAGAGCTGCATTACAGGCTGAAGCTCTTTCTATCCTTCCTTTTCTTCTCTCCCTGCATTTAGGTTTGAGGGTCCATTTTTCTCTATGCTCCATTTTTCCACTACTGCTCCATTTTTCTCTATGCTCCCCAGTGTAGAATTCTATACCTAGTTAAATATCATTTAAAATGGAAACAAAATAAATATTTTATAACATGAAATATGAGATAATTATCTCCAGGAGATCCATACTGAAAAATGTTAAATGTTGTTCTTCAGACAAAAAGAAAGTAACAACCAAATGGAAATAGGGATCTACACAAAAGAATAAAGAGTACTTGGAATAAACATGGGTCAGAAAATAGACTCTGCTTAAATTATACTAATATAGAGTTGTTTTTATGGTCCATCTTATTAATTACCTTAGTTAATTGTACTATGTACACTTGAGAGGAATATTTAAGCTTCAGTGGTAAGTTGTATTTGTCCTTTAGATGTCAGTTAGGTCAATTAGATCCACAGAACTTAAGTTGGTTGATAGTACTGATCAAATATCTGTATCTTTACTCATTTGTCTACACTTTCTCTATCAATTACTAAGAGAGTATTATTGAAATATTTAACATTTATTATGGATTTGTCTACTATTTTTAGCTTTGTCAATTTTTCTTCAAGTATCTTATAGCTCTGTTAGTGGGTAAACACTTAAGATTGTTAGATCTTCTTGAATAATTGATCCTCCTTTAATTATAAAATACCCTTTTTAACTCTGGTAATACATTTGACTTGAAATCTACCTTGTCAGGTATTATTATAGCCACTACAGCCTACTTTAGCTTAGTGTTTTCATAGTATGTAATTTTCAACATTTTAGTTTCAGCCACTATGTCTTTTTTTTTTAATGTGTTTCTTATAAGCAACATATAATGTGGTCTTACTTCATCATCTGGTCTGAAAATCCTTGCCTTTTCATGAAGAATCTTAATTCAAACATATAAAATTAATAATGGATTTGTCTGGGTTAAGACTCCTGTCTTGGTATTTGGTTTTAATTTATCCCATTTGTTTTTGTTTTTGATTTTTTTTTGTTCATCCTCTTGAACAATTTTATACAAGTTTCCTGGTTAAATATTTTATTCTTCTTCATTAACAATCTTGTCTCTTACTTTCCTGGCAATACCTTTTTTTTAAAAAAAAATTTAATTTTTTATACAATTTTTAAAAGTTACTTTCCATTTACAGTTATTACAAAATATTGGCTATATTCCCTGTGTTGTACAATACCTCTTTGATCCTATCTTACACCCAATAGTTTGTACCTCCCACTCCCCTACCCCTACATTACCCTTCACCTCTCCCACTGGTAACCACTAGTTTATTCTCTTTATCTGTGAGTCTGCTTATTTTTTTAATATTCACCAGTTTGTTGTATCTTTTAGATTCCACATATAAGTCATCTCATACCATATTTGTCTCTCTGTCTCACTTGTTTTACTTAGCATAATGCTCTCCAAGTCCATCCATGTTGCTGCAAATGACAAAATTCTGATCATTTTTATGGCTCAGTAGTATTCCATTGTGTGTATATATATACCATATCTTCTTTATCCATTCATCTGTTGATGGACACTTAGGCTGCTACCATATCTTGGCAATTGTAAATAATGCTGCTATGAACATTGGGGTACATGTATCTCTTCAAATTAGTGTTTTTGTTTTTATTTCTTTGGTTTTTGTCCTCTGCCTATTTGTGGTGAGTGTACCCTTTATTGACTTATTATCTATATATTTTTGAGTTTGCTACGCTAGAGATATTAATACATAATAATATGATATTTCATAATCATTTTACAAAACATCAAACCATATCACAGTAAAATATATTTACTTCCCTTCAAATATTTGTGGACATCTTATATTTTACTTCCTTCTGTATTATAAACCCTCTAACATATTTTACTCTAAAGAGTCACTAGGTTTTTAACAATTTAAAAAATATAAAAATACAAATACTAAAACAATGATGTTCTGTTATTTCCCTAGAGATATTCTTTTTCTGGGTCTTCATCACATATATAAATCTGGCTTTTTATCTGTTTTCCATTCCACTTGAAGAATTTAGTTTAACCATTTATTATAGTGCATTCACTAGATGCAAATACTTTCAGGCTTTGTCTGGAAATGTCCTTTAAAATCCATTAAAATTTAAGCAATATTTTTACTGAATATAAAATTGTAGCTAAAAATTAGTATTTATTTTCTATTTATTTATGTTTTATTTTTTATTTATTTATGTTTTCCCTGATGGGATGTTGACATCATTAGTCACTCGTTTTGTTGTTCTACTATATGTAATGAGTATTTTTAGCCTTGTCCCTTAAGATTTATCCTTTTTTGGTTTTAAATAATTAATTTATAACATGCTGGGTGTGGTTTCCTTTGTATATTATTTGCTTGGAGTTTTGCTGAATTTCTTGCACATATACAATAATATCTTTCATCAATCTGGAAATCCCCAACTCTTTATTTCTTCAAAAAGTTCTTCTGGTTTATCCTATCTTTCCTCTCCTTCTTGGATACTAGTTACATACAAGTTTTTCATTTGCTGATGTAACACATATCAGCCATGCTCTATTCTTCTTTGTTTCTCACTCTTTTTTCTCTTTCTGTTCCACTTTGACTAGTTATTTTCAACCTGTCTTCAAGTTTTCTGGCCTTCCTATTTCAAATCCAGTCTGAAGTTAAGGCTATCTAGTGGAAAATATTCAAAATGAAACACAGAGAGGAAAGAATAAGGCAGCACAGAAAGGAGCATTATAGACAAGTGCAAAGTGGTGAAAAAGTTTAGCCTGCATACAATTTGATTTATAGGGGAAAAGGAGAGAAGAAAATGGAGTAGAAGTAATATCTGAAGATATATTCACCATGAATTTTCTAAAACTGAAGAAAGATACCAAAACACAGATTCATAAAGCATTGTGAACACCAAGTAGTATAAATGAAAATAAAATGACATCTATAAACATCATAGTAAAATATTTGGGAAAAACAGGGAAAATATTCAAGAAAACAATTTTTTAAAGACAGTATTTTAAATTAAGAACCAGTAAAACTGACATCTGACTTCTCAGCAAAATCAGTGGAATCCAGAAGACAGTGGAATTATATCATTAAAGCAGTGCAATAAATATAAAATTCTACAAATAGTAATCTTCAAAAATTAAGATATTTTATAATACTTTAAAACAAACAAAAATAAAAGTAATATTTCATCAGCATTCCTATACTACAACACAATTCTGTAGAGTGAAGGAAAAATGATCCCAGTCAGATATGGGGATTAAGGGGAAAAAAGTGTACTTGACAAGGAATTGAATGTCAGGGTAGACAAGTTTGAAATTTTTAAATTAATGTGCCAAGTAGATGAATGGATTGATAAAATGAATTTAAAGCAGACAAAGATAAATTAACAGAGAACTAATATACAAAGAAGATAGCTGTATAAAGGGAATAGAAACAATTATTCTACCACTTTATATTTTTAACTATCCCAACTTTAAAAAGTGATGAGATTATGTGAATTGAAAGGGACCATTCGTTTTCAGGGAAGTGAAATGTTGAGGAGCAATGTCCAGGCTGCCAGTATATTGTTCCAGGGAAAGTTAATGAAAAGTGAAGCAGGTTGAAACCAATCTTATTTTTTTGGTTTTTTGTTTAATTAAAGTGCATTTTAAATAGTTGATCATAAACAAGGGGAAGGGAAGCACAATAGCAAAATAAAAGCAAAACTATCATAGCTTTCTGAAAATCTTCTTCAAAATATTTCTGGTTTAGTACCTTCTGATTTACTCATATCCAAGATGAGAGATGGGTCTCAAAATTTCAAGTTTGTTTTCTTAAGTCCATTAGTGTCCATTTATTGGATTCTGTTGAAATGTGACACTAGTATTGCCCACCCTTACTTAATTGCACTCTCCATAACTACCAGCTGATCTACTTGACAATCTAAAATTGTCATCATTCTTACGATACTAAAGTTTTGACTGCATTTATCTCTACATTCAGTATTTCTCAGGTGGATCAACCTCCCAGAATGCAATGTTACATTATTGGCCCCTCTCACTCACATCCTGTCTTGTTTCTTAAAGTGTCACCACACAGGGACATAAAATAAAAGAGCTACTAATAAAGGATAGGTACAAAATCCATTTTTGAAGAAAAGTGTGGCTGCCATACAGCAGCAATTGCAAGAGAGGTGTGGCTATTTGGGTTTGTAACCAGCTTGAAGGCAGTAGAAAAGCTTTTTTTTTTTCAAGCAGCAAAATTTCTGTATAGATTAATTAGTCAATTGTATCCTTTATTTATTGCCTATAAAATGTATTTATCTATGAAACCTTGAAAAACTGTTTAACACTTTTCATTGTATCTGTGCCTTTGTGTGCCTTAATTTATCATTTTTCAAGTGTATTTAAAATATGTCTTTTATCTCATTTGATTCTTACTCAATGCTCTGAGATAAACTAAGTGTTACTAGCCACATTTTAAACATAAAGAAACTAGAGACTAGTGAGGTTTTAATAGCTTGCCCTGGTGAAAGAAAGAAAACGGGATTGCAGAGGTTGTTGTCATTTCTATTGGGTTGGCCAAAAAGTTCATTTGGGCTTTTCTGAAACATCTACTCCTGCCTCTCTGTCTTAAGAATAAAATGAGGCCAACTGCTTTTTTTGAAACATATTTGGATAAAATATAGATCCAGTTTTTAAAGTCTATACTTCTAATTGCATCTATTGATATTGTCATTTAATTTGCTTTTAGTAGGCTACAGTTTGAATATATGGGAGACTTTTTGTGTATTCTTATGTTTCGATTATTTCCCCCAGGATTCCTTCCTTCCAGAGTATGATCTTATTTAATCAAAGAGAAATAGTCCATCATCTCAGTACTTAACCCTAATATAATGTGCATCCTCAGCAAACAATATATAAAACATGATGCCAATATAATACATACTGGTTTCTATCATGAGAATAATGTTATGGAAAAGTAGCAATGGCAATGTTTTACTGAGTGCTTACTATGTGTCAGAATATTTCTATGTCTTTTACATACATTAGATCATTTAATTCTAAAAAAAAAGAGCAAAATAAATTAGAAAGGTATTATTGTTTGGTATCCATCCTCTAGAGATGAGGAGTCATTGGGAGGAAAGCAAATAATTTGCCCAAGGTCATCCAGCTAGTAAGGACAAGGTTAGGATCAAAACCTAGGCAGTCTGGTCCCTGCTCCTCTACCTTCACACTCATCCACATTTCCATGTCCAGCTCCCAAATCTGCTTCTCCCCAACTTGTCTTATAAGCAGATTGAAAAGGAATTCCTTGATACTCCTATAAAACTCAGCAGTTTCCTCTAGGTTGCAACAAGATGTGTTGTATTTCCTGTTTTTGGCTTCATCACACTAAGCTCCTTGACCTTATTTATACTTTGCAACCCAAGCACATCCCTAGGTAAGAATTCTTACTCAATAAACTATGGTTGAATAATAAATGATAGGATGAACACATTATCAAATTTTATTGAACACCTGCTATGTACTGGGCGTGATCTAGATACAGTGAAAGCAGCATTAAACAAAAAACTAGCAAAATATTTTGTTGCCATGGAGATTATAATTGTTCCAAAGGTCTTAAACAGCTTCATATGATCCTGAAAGACTAAATCCTATTTCAAATTAGTTGAGTTTCCTGGCATCTGAGGCTGAAATAGACAATATTTACTAATTTCAAAATGATGCAAATGTCAGTTCATTTAATTTTTTTAAAAGTCTAAACCTGTGAACCAAGCTTGTCAAGATGGTGCAACATAAGTCTTTCTCCATACAGTTTAATTAGACTTTGTTAAGTAGAGTCATTTGTGCTTTTACTTACCACTTTTTTTAATCCCACATTAAATAGGGCTACTCTGCTGTCCTTATCTACTTTTTCTTTCTGTATTTTGTTTCCACTCTGTATAAACACCTAGTCTTTGACTATTTCAATTCAATCATAAATTTAGTTTAAAAAAATCTTCTTCTGCATGATCAAACCTATTTGAAGTGCAGGAATCAGAAATCATCCTGGTCGATCTTATAGTTTTTGTCAGAACTGAATTTACCTCTGAGAAGGGAGCTAAGTGATTCATTGAAATATTGTAGAGTTGTCTCCTAAAAACCTCAGTATACTTGTGTGATTCAACTCATCACAAAAATCATCTATTATTTAAAAAATATATGTACTTACCAAAGGAAATAATTTATTATATCATCTCTGAATAGATAAGTTCAGTTTTTACTACCTTTAATATCACTTGTATATATATGAACGTTTGCTAATTTATTTATAAAAATACATTTTAAAAAATGCTTTAATTTTTCTATGCTTTGTCATTTTACGTTCTATAGCAATAGGGTGCTACAAACTACGAGCCAAATTATGTGTCTGAATCTACTTAGCGTTTGTGTACTTTCTGTGATACCTTGTGTGTTCTTTCTTTTTAAAGTTACCTGGTTGATTCCCGTTGGTGTGTTGAAAGACTTACCATTTCTCAACCATATAATTTTAGGCCTTTTACTTAATATCGTAATGGCTTATTCCCTACTACCACCACTAATGTAGAGATAATAATACTTGCCTCAAAAGGTTATGGAAAATGTCATCATATTAAACAACTAAATGTGTGAAGTATTGCCTAACATGTAGTTAAGTATTTATTAAATCTAGTTTTATTTTCATATCCTGATTTCATTCATTCATTCATGAAATCTTTTTGGATAACTTTTCATGCCAAGAACTGCATAATGGTTGGAAATTTTAAAAATATATATATATATAATAAAACATTCTCTACTTCATGGTGCTCCCTGGGTATCATAGGCGTTTAAGATGATGACACAATACAATATGCTGAATGTCAGAAGTGGAATTATCTGCAGTCCCAAAGTAGGCCATTCCATGTGTACGGGCACACAAAGAAGGGGCATTGATCCCAGTTAGAGAACTAGAGGGAAAGGAAGGAGAGGAATTGGGATTGGTAGGAAAGAACAAGAAAAGCAGGTACGTAGGATGAAAATGTGGTGACCACTAAAATCGCTGATGTAAATAGAGAAATCTAGAAAGCAGTTGAGATACATGTCAGAATCTAGAGAATTATTCTAAGCATGAAGTATACTTGGAGATGTAATCAACATCTAGAGTGAATAATAGCATCAGGGGAGGAGGGCAAGTAGAGTGAAACAGCCAGTTAGTGGCTAGCGAAGGGAAAGCTAGGGAACCCTAGCCTTTAAGGAGCATGGAGAGGAACTCTTGAAGAGTGAGAGGAGGCAGCCAGAGCTGTCTCAAAACTACATGATGGGGCTTCCCTGGTGGCACAGTGGTTGAGAGTCTGCCTACGAATGCTGGGGACAGGGGTTTGTGCCCCGGTCTGGGAAGATCCCACATGCCGCGGAGCGGCTGCGCCCGTGAGCCATGGCCGCTGAGCCTGCGTGTCCGGAGCCTGTGTCCGCAATGGGAGAGGCCACAACAGTGAGAGGCCTGCGTACTGCAAAACAAAAAACAAAAAAAACAAAACAAAAAAACTACAAGATGGGTATAAAATTTCCAAATTCATAAGAACTGAGGAGCAAAAAATTTTGCAAAAAGGTCAGTTGATTTATATAAGGATTGAAAACCTTTTCAGATTTAGAATTAGAAGTTCCCCAGAGACTTCATTTTTTTTAGTAGTAATTTTTAAAAATTTTATTGGAGTATAGTTAATTTACAGTGTTGTGTTGGTTTCAGGTATACAGCAGATTGATTCAGTTATACGTATGTTCATTCTTTTTCAAATTCTTCTCTCATATAGGTTATCACAAAATATTGAGTAGAGTTCCTTGTGCTATACAGGAGGTCCTTGTTAGTTATCTATTTTATATTTAGTAGTGTGTGTATGATAATCCCAAGCTCCTGATTTATCCCCCCCCCCATTTTTCCTCTTTGGTAAACATAAGTCTGTTTTCAATATCTGTAAGTCTGTTTCTGCTTTGTAAATAAGTTATTTTGTGTCATTTTTTAAAAATTAGATTCCTTATATAAGTGATATCACATGATATTCGTCTTTGTCTGACATACTTCACTTAGTATGATAATCTCTAGGTCCATCCATGTTGCTGCAAATGGCATTATTTTGTTCCTTTTTATAGCTGAGCAATATTCCATTGCATACATGTACCACATCTTCTTTATCCATTCCTCTGTCAATGGACATTTAAGTTGCTTCCCTGTCTTGACTAGTGTAAATAGTGCTGCAACGAACACTGAGGTGCATGTATCTTTTCGAATTATGGTTTTCTCCAGATATATGCCCAAGAGTGGGATTGCTGGCTCACACATTAGTTCTATTTTTAGTTTTTTAAGGAACTTCCATACTGTTCTCCATAGTAGTTGTACCAACTTACATTCCCACCAACAATGTAGGAGGATTCCCTTTTCTCCACACCCTCTTCAGCATTTATTGTTTGTAGACTTTTTGGTGATGGCCATTGATTTTACATTTCTCTGATAATTAGTGATGTTGATCATCTTTTCATGTACTTTTTGGCCATCTATATGTCTTCTTTTGAGAAATTCCATAATGATGAATATAAAAGCATCAAATCTCTTTGGACAAAAAAGTGTAGAGACTGTGAATGGCCTGTGTAGTGGAAAATACAAAACAGTGGAGGAAAGTGTAAGATATGGCATTCACAAAAACTGATCTAATTATATGCATAGAAGGATGGTTTATTATTGCCAAGTAAAGGACCTGACAATTATCATCCTGTTTTTCTTTCTTTTTATTCTCTCTCCAGAGACTTTAAAATTTGAAAATTTCAGTAAGATTATTTTCTAGATTATTTCAGTAGAGTAAATGTAAACTACTCTCTCAAAACACAAGATAAAAAGAGAACATATAGGTAAATTTTTCCATTTGGGTTATCAGTCAATATTATCACTAAATATTGACCACATGCAATTTAAAAGCCTGTTTCTATATTTTTTCTATTTAATGTTTCTAAATATGAATATGTAAATTGTAAATGTAAATTTTTAAAAATTGTTATTAAATCTAAATATTTTCTGAAAAGTGAAGATATTCCTTTTAAGTTCTTTGCTCAAACTCTCCTATTTGATAAATTCTCTAGTTGGATTTTAATGGAATTTTTCTTCCAAATTGTGCATTTTTCCTATATAAAATTCAGGTCATTATCATTCATTTCTGCATTAAATTTCTTAATCTTTGAAAATTTTTTCATTTAAAAATTAATAACCTATATTCTGTATAAAATTCATATTCAATTTTTCAGAATAAAGAAAAAATTGAGTATTAGGACTTCAAATTGTAAAAATTTACATATACATTTTAAAATGTTTTTCTTTGCTATGATTTTTTCACAATCTATTGTTTTTTTCTTTACATGTACCCACTTACTTCCTGACCTAGTAAGGCAGCTATTCTATTTCATATACAAATGAAGAGAGGAAGGACGAGCAAATCTGAAATGTTAATTGTATGTGCTTTAAAAAGTCAAACAAAAACCCTTAAATGATCTTGGTGCTTAGACTATAAATTCAGTGACCCTATTTTGGTCTTTTTGGTGGTTAGTTTCTTAAAGTCTGAATATCATGTATGCTGAGTTGATAGTTATGGATTTTTTAAAAATCATAAACCACTCAGGTGATTGTGGGCTTCTATACTTTTTCTGCACCTATTATTCCTATATTCTACCCTGTCTTAATTTTTTTTTAAGTTATAAAAGGAATTCTTTGTATCATCTTTTTGTATTCTCTCTCCCACGTCTGCCTCTAACTGTAACCCATTCTCTCTCTATTATCACTTAATTTTAGCCTCTAATTATGTCCCTGCTGTCTTTTTATTTCTCCCTCTTTGTCCATATTAGCCCTTTGAACCATAACTTTCTGAGAAGATGGAAATGCCCTCCATCTGCACTGTTCAATATGGTAATGAGTAGCCATGTGTAAATACTGAGCACCTGAAATGAGGCTAGCAAGTCTGAGGAAGTGAATTTTTAATTTTATTTAATTTTAATTAATTGAAATTTGAATAACTTCACATGGCTAATGGTTACCATATAGGACAGTGCAGCTTTATACCCCTTATTCGTTCTCATTTTCTCATTCTTTCTCCTCTGCCTTGGTATATATTTCTTCTTTGTCTCTGTCTCTAATTCTAACTGTAGTTATTTTTTTTTTTCAGAACTTAGGGTCACTTGCTTAACCCAAATGAAAGGCAGAAGCTATACTTCAAGTGCAACCACAAGACAATGATCCTGTTCATAACATTAACTCCTCTTCCAGCACCTCCAGGGGCTGCTGACTGGAGCTGTTTGAATCTTTTGCTGGTTCAGTTGTGATAAACTCTGAGGGGGTTTATCATACACTACTTTTTTTTTTGGTTATTGTTCTTGAACTCCACAAAAATCAGAAGCCATTAGGACACTTTCAAGTTTATGATTCTTGAAGTGAGTTGAAGGCAAGGAAATGTTGCAAATGACTTTAAGCTTGAACAATGTAGGCCTTTACTCTCATGATCTTTTACTCTTTCCAACATTGTTCCTCGCATTATTTGCCCTAACTCACTTATCGATCTTATACATTTTGCATCTCCTTTCAGATACTACTCTATTAAAATACATCTTCAGTCTATTCTTTCAATACTTAAGCCATGTCCAAAATTTGATATATCCCATATTTTAGAGATCAGGTGAAGCCTCAACTGAAGCAAAGACCATTCAGTTTTAACTTTTACAGCATTATTTCTAAAACCACTGTATTATAAAGCTGTTTACTTTTCAAATTCTTAGATCCATGGGAAATTTTATTTTTGCTTATATACATTGTAGGATTTACTGCTTCGTTTAAGAAAAGTTAACTTACTAATCAGGAAAATGAATCAAAAGCCTTTAAGTATTTTGTATAACACTAGTAAGAACAGGCTAAGGATTTTTTAAAAGGGCTGGCTAAGCTTGGTCCCAGAAAACTTGTGAGCACATTACAATTGCATGTTAAATTGTAATCTCTCAGTAAACTGATTCTGTCATTTTAAATTGTGTGAATCTGTGCCTTCCTAATGATTTTATTTTTCTTTGTGATAGAATGCCTCCTTTTCCCTTTCTGTCACATATACATGTGCAGACACACACACAAAGGTTTTCAAATTCTTGTGCTGGATTTGAAAAGCTCTGAAAGCCAACCAAACTAGTTTCACTCCCTTTGAAATAAAATAAGCAACCTGTCATCTACTGAGTTTAAAGCACTATTCCAAAAATATGTTCAATAAAATTTATATGTTTTAAAGTTTAACTTTGGATTTTTTTCTTTTTGTTTTGTTGCTTTTTAAAAATGGAGACATTCATATTTCATGACTATTTTTTTGGAAGAATTTTCAGAAACATTTTAAAGAAGAAACTTTAAATTTAATTCAAAATTAATTTATTTATACATTCACATTTATAGACAAGTTTTAAGATTCCTGAGAAGCCCCAGTTTCCCAAACAATACTAACGCATTTATTTTCACCACAAAATGAAATCGATCCAAAAAAATGACTTTTATGATTCTATAAAACCAATGCTTATCATCTTACCAACAATGACCAAAACTATATTTGCCTCTGAGAGGTGGGATAGGGAGGGTGGGAGGGAGGTGCAAGAGGGAGAAGATATAGGGATATATGTATATGTATAGCTGATTCACTTTGTTATACAGCAGAAACTAACACACCATTGTAAAGCAATCATACTCCAATAAAGATGTTAAAAATAATAAAAGCTAAAGTGATATACACAGTGTTTCACTGCTCCAACTTCAGGTAGTGGGTAAATAAGAACGACAGTAAAATACAGTGTGTGACAGGATGAAGTCAGGTAACAGGAATCCAGTAGATCTTACTGAAGTCACCATTCATCCTGCTTATACAGGTAACAAAGCTTGGCTGACATGCAGGTGATAGATGGCTGGCTCTATCCACTCACTGAGTGGAACATGTAGATGAATAATCGTGATTCAGATCTGTGCCTTAGTTATTCAACAAGTTACTCTGTATAGTGATTTTGGGGGGTATCTTGTGGGTATCACAAGAATAAACACAAAAGTAAAATCTGCCAATATTAAATATGTAAATTCTAATTTTTTCTTATCTGGACTATTGTCTCCTGTAAATAAGAAAATTTAAAAACTGTCAGTGTTGGCTAAGAGAGTTTCATATATACTGTATCCATACTTTTTGTGCTCTTATTGTTGTTTTAAGATTTTATGATTTTTCTTGTTTCTGTTAACTCAGGCCAATTAAAGCAATTCCTTTTGTGGGCATTTGGGTCATTGTTTTCAAGTTTATTGATTCAATCGCATTCTATAAATATTTGTGAAAAATCACTTCTTGTCATACTCCATGCCAGATGCTGGCAAAATAAAGATAAATGAGGCACAATTACTATGGTGAAGGAAGTCACTAGATACCATAGTAGATGATGGAGTTCTACAACTTGAGTATGGAAGAGGGCTGCAGTCTGTAGTACCTTATTACCCACAGAATTATGAAGACAGAACACATCAGTGTGGAGATTTTGGTGTGTATATTAGATGTCACCTCCAGAAAGAATTGCAGTCTTTTTTTCCAGTTTGCCTGGTGCTATTAAGAAAGTACAGATCCACTGAATTCTGAATACTAATCTTGTGACAAGTACTTTCAAATGTATGACAACTATAGGTTTCATGTTGTGGACAGCTTGGCTACAAAACACTAAATAAATGGAGAGCCTAAGTATAGTGACACTAGGTGGGAACACTTAGGCTTTCCTGAGAGTAGAGTAATGAGTATCCACACAGATCTGCATTGCTATCAAGGAGCAAGGCTAACAGTTTCATTGATGTCACTCCCCACTCCTTGATTGCAAGTCTGTTAAATAAAACAATGTAGGCTGTCTTGGACACATCATGTGCTATGTAAGATATTAAGTTTCAATTCCTTGTCCCATAAAGTTGACAGGTTCTTATATTATACCATAAAAAATCCTCTGTCTCTAGCAGAAACCAATCGACATATAGGAAAGAGAAGATACTTAATATTATAAAAAGAATGTAAAGTTAAAGGCAATGTAGTAAAGAATTATTGGCAAACAGTTGCTATTTGTGTTGATCTTTCCTTTCTTTCCAAGTTTTGATTTTAGATTTTAAGGATTTTTAGGTTAGCAACATCATATCTAGGTTTTCTCATATTTTTGTATATCAGCAAGATTTCACACTTCTTGATATGTTATGATTTTAGACGTTTGTGCTTTAAGAGTCCCCCCAAAATGTATCTTGGGTATTGAAATTCACAGAACAGGGACCATGTCTTATTTTTTTTTGTATCCCTCACAGATTGCTTTGTAAATAACTATTTATTTACTAAGATATAGGGTTTACTAAATAATATCTGAATGACAAGTCAAAAATAAGTAGTTTTTTTTTCTAATTTGTCCAGGCACTTAGGAAAAATTCTCGCTAACAATTTATAGCATAACACTAAATGTAACACGTAGGGAACATAATGCATATTTAAATGCTATGTAAGCGGGATTAGACATGAATTATCTGTGGAAAGATCATGTTTTCCTTAATTTACAATCCCTAGGTACATATTATTTATTATATGTGAAACAGTGTTCTAACACACTGTTTTTCCAAATAGTCTGAGACTTGGTAGGTAAATTAAATTTCACTGGTGCTACTTTCCTAGTGATGGCTCACACTCCTGTTTCTTGAATTCAATGCTGCCCACAACCTGGGGTTATGCTTTTGTTATTTGATAAAGCAATGACCATGTTATTGAGGAATAAACATCTAAGTCCCTAAAATAAGCTCATATTTTTCTCCACTTACCCCAAACATAACTACCGTGTAATATAATAGATGCTGAAGAACTGAACATTTCCCACTGACCCTTGCTAAACACTAGACCCAACTATTCCTCACTACCCCTCTTTTTTAAAATTAATTTTTTATACTGGAGTATAGTTGATTTACAATGTTGCATTAGTCTCAGGTGTATACCTATTCAGTTATACAAATACATATATCCATTCTTTTTCAGATTCTTTTCCCATATAGGTTATTACAGAATATTGAGTAGAGTTCCCTGTGCTATACAGGAGGTCCTTGTTGGTTATCTATTTTATATATAGTAGTGGGTATATGTTAATCCCAAACTCCTAATTTATCCCTACCCCACCACGTTTCTCCTTTGGTAAGCATAAGTTTTCAAAGCCTGTGAGTCTGTTTCTGTTTTGTAAATAAGTTAATTTGTATCATTTTTTAAGATTCCACATATAAGTGATATCATATGATATTTGTCTTTATCTGACTGACTTCACTTAATATGATAATCTCTAGGTCCATCCATGTTGCTGCAAATGGCATAATTTTGTTCTGTTCTATGGCTAATATTCCATTGTATATATATACCACATCTTTATCCATTCCTCTGTCAGTGGACATTTAAGTTGCTTCCATGTCTTGACTATTGTAAATAGTGCTGCAGTGAACACTGGGGTGCATGTATCTTTTCGAATTATGGTTTTCTCCAGATATATGCCCAGGAGTGGGATTGCTGGCTCACATGTTAGTTCTATTTTTAGTCTTTTAAGGAACTTCCATACTGTTCTCCATAGTGGTTGTACCAATTTTCATTCCCACCAACAGTATAGGAGGATTCCCTTTTCTCCACACCCTCTCCAGCATTTATTTTTTGTTTGTAGAACTTTTGATGATGGCCATTCTGACCGGTGTGAGGTGATACCTCATTGTAGTTTTCATTTGACCACTCCTCTTGTTATACCCAAGTTGACTCACCAACAGAGGCTAAGCCTGGCTTCAGACATAATGTCTTTATATATGATCCTGTATTTGTCATAACCACATACAAATACTCAGAACAAACAAATCTGACTGATCATCTTCAATCTAAGGTATATAGATTTGGCTGAGAATCAGAGCATGGCCAAGGAAGACAGAAGGAGAAACCAGAAAGTAGTTAGCTGAAATACAGGGCAAAGCTGATGAAATTGGAAACTTGAATTTATGTGGTTTTCAAGGTCACATATAATCTTTATCAAAATTGTCTATATTGGTTGCTGAGAAGTTATTAACAAAGATTGAAATCATATATATATATATATATTAATCTATATTTATCCCCTTTTCTATAAGTTATTTACATGTTAAAATGACCAAAACTTTTTGTTATATAAAGGAATGATCAGGGTTGAATCTGGAAACAATTTTAACTTTTATCTTTTGCACTCTCCTATATAGTAATATACACATATGTATATCTTTATTTTACTGTGTATATGTTTATATACATATATGTACATATAAAAAATATATCCATATGTGTGTCTATATACACACACATATATGCAAAGATGCACATTTTCTAGAAATATATCCCAAAATTTCTATCCCTGTGCTTCTCCTAAGTGTATAGTACCCCAAGTTAGTTTTCTTTGACTCTTAGAAGCATGTAATCTGTTGGAAGAGAAGATATTGCATTAATAAGTAATTTTTATCTTTAAATGTATAACTTCCTATGGATACTTATATTTGTATACTCAAAAATAGTTCAAGTCAACAAAACCCAGTAGCAAAAACTACAGTTGATGGCCAGATCTTGTTCCGTAATACCATTCTCCAAAATGCAACCAGTACTCTTTGGAGAAATGGCTGTTTCTAGGACTGGGACAGAAAATGTGTATGATGATTGTAGAGTATTTTGTAGTGCCAGAGAGTAAGGAAGTGACACACACACACACACACACACACAATGATGAAGAAATACAAAAGTGATACAGGGGCCAGCCAAAAGACCTGGCACAATTTGAGAAACAAAATAGAATACTTTTAGATTATAAGGTATAAAATATCCATGCATTCATGTTGATATAAAGAAATGGTTGAATAAATGAGGAATAATAGACAAATTTCCTGCACAGAAGAATTTAAAACCATTTATGTAGATATGCTACCCTTCAGAAGGTACAGATTAACTCCCCACACCTTAAGTGTGAGCTGTGCATAGTGACTGTTTTCAGGAGTACAGTATGGAAAGGGAAGAAAGTTACTTGACAGTGGAGAAACCTAATAAACACTACCTCAAGTTACATGAACAAGGTTAGCATCAAAAATGGTGTCATATTGACAGTATATACTCATGAAGCAATGTGCTAAGGATGGCATTTTACTTCTGAGATCTTCCTCCAAAAAATACACAACCCCAGTCTAATCATGGGACAAAAGTCAGACAAATCCCAATTGAGAGACATTCTACAAAATGGTGAACAGTAATCAAAACTGTTAAGATCATCAAAACCAAGGAATGTCTGAGAAACTGTCATAGACAAGAGGACTCTAAAGAAACAACACTATTAGATGCAAGATGGTATCCTGGATGAAATCCTGAAACTGAAATGGGGCATTAAGAAAAAAATGAGGAAATCATAATAAAGCATGAACTTCAGTTAATAAAATATATCAATATTAATTGTGACAAATGTATCACACTAATATAAGATTTTAATAATATGGGGGACTGGGCATGGGGTATATGGGAACTCTTTATCTTCACAATAATTCTGTAAATCTAAAATTGTTCTAAGTTTATTAACACAAATAACTCAATTTACCAGAAAAATTATATTTATATCAGTCCTTAAAGCATATTTTTGTGTATATGTATTAGTTCATAATGTTATTTGCTTTCACCCACTATTCCATATCCCTTGGGGTATAGTATGCTTTTCTTCTGCACAGATTAGGGATTTGCCTTTGACTTGGTTTGTTCAATGATCTGTGAGTGGTGTTGGTTCTTGTGTGGTTTGGCTTGAACTCTTTTACTCCTGGGTCGACCATGAAAGTAATATCCCTGGGTAGTGCTTGCCCACGGAGAATGCGAACACATGTGGAATATATCTGAACCCTACTCAAATCCCAGAGCCAAGTTGAGCTCACTGAAATATGATGCAGTGTCACCCAGTTGTTAAACAGACCATGAGAGAAGAATAAATGCTTGCTAGATAGGCCACTGAATTTTCTGGTGGCCTGTTAGTTTATTGCAACAATAACAGAATAATTTAGTGTGTAACACAAATCTTCATGGAAATGACCGTTGCTCTTTGCTGTAATGTATGTGCATCCCTATTAATTGTGTGTGTGTGTGTTCAGTATGAGCACAAGTCAAATTTCTAAAAAACTTGTTCTACTGGGAAAATGCCAGCTAAGTGTATAATACTATTATAACTAGTATTCAATAAATCAGTAAAACCATATGTAACTGACATACTTTGATTATAGTCTTTTATTTAGGAAATAATTTTAGTTCATCATAGTTACGTGGTTTTTTTATTCAAGATTTTGTGAAGCAGACCCAGTCCAATTTCACAGTCATGCCATTTGTAAAATGGTGTAATCCAGTGAATTATGAATGTTGGAATGGACTCATATATTAGGGGCTCTCTCTCTCTGTGAATATTGAAATGTATTTTGCTGATATAAGTGATAATTGTTTAAAAAGAAATTTAACAGCATCAGCAGTAAATGAAGTACTATTTGAATATATGTATATGTCTTGATTTTTTAAATACATGGTGCATACTCACGATATGTTTTTGTGCATATATAACGTCATGCATTTAACACACAGAGATATATAAAATCTCATGTACGCCTCCCTCCAAATATGTATAAATGAGTAAATACCTAGGCAGTGAGCTAG
Source organism: Delphinapterus leucas (assembly GCF_059928025.1). NCBI lineage: Eukaryota > Metazoa > Chordata > Mammalia > Artiodactyla > Monodontidae > Delphinapterus > Delphinapterus leucas. The sequence goes on along the minus strand of NW_028322271.1, from coordinate 700,372 downwards.
ATGGCGATATAGCATATAAAAATGTAATTTTACTTTAGAATCCATGGATTATGACCCCATAGGTCTAGGTCTTGAGAAACTCTAGCAACAATAGTCTGTATGAAATGCATTAAGTATTATTTCTCTCTTATTGAATAGAATTTAATTGTAAATATATGGAATATAATCTTCCTGAGTCACATAAAAATGGCACTGATAGTAAAGGAAAAAGTTTTAGCAAAGAGTATTTCTGTTATGCTCCTTATATGTTGAAACATTTTTCATAAGAGTTTATATAGTTAAATACGGAACTATCAAAATGTGTTATTTTTGGCAATGTGCTTTGCTGATGAGATAAGCATATGTTTATTTTAATTTATATATTTCACTTTTTATTTTTACAAGCTTCTTTCTTTGAATAATGAAAAATATTGGGGGCATAATATTTAACTTAATATATGATATTACGTTGAATGGCAAGTAAAGTGTTTAAAAGTTTTTCTTACTGTGGTTATTATATTAGCCATAATTTCAGGTTTCAGGGCCAAAAGAAGGATATCCTAAAAAGCACAGAATGTTTCATAGCTTTCCATCCTTCTTAACCTTCTACATTGTCCTCCTGGTAACACATCACCTGTCAGGAGATCATTAGGCAAATGCAGATAGTTGGCAATTTTGATTAAACGTGAGAAAAACTATTTTGTAAAGAAATAAAAACTTGTATCATAGTGGACTAAGTGTCCCTAATAACTGTGAGTAGGTTGACACATATAGTAACTAGAAAATGACTCTAAAATAAGACATTCTGTACACACACAGACACACACCCATAATTCCATTGATTTTTAAGTTACATGTAGCATCCTGAAGGAAAACTAACAAGAATAGTAAGTCAATACTTTTACAAAGGTCTGAAAATTTAAGGGACAAACTTAACAGTAATATCCAACATCAAATGTATGTGTGCAAAGCATTTCCTGAACAGAAAGGAAAGAAAAGGCATGGTGAGAATAGGTTGAGGATGGAATAATAATATTTGTGGACAGGGAAATTATTTGTCCAGTACTGTGTTAGTTTTCTTAATATTGACTATAATTGTATCAAAACTCCTTTCATATTTATTTTCTAGCCATCTTTCAAATATGCCACTGAGAATTATTCTATTCCCAAAGTGATTTTCAATGTGTTTATTGAGATGTCAAATACCATAAAATTTGTGGCCCTTGTTTTCTAACAGTCACCATCGTGGAGGGTAAAAGTAGTTGGCTCTGTACTTTCATGATGCTGGATGTCAGTAGTGGAGGATTCCATGCTTTATAGTAGGAGATATGAACCTCCCTCCCCATTTTTAAAAAAATATTTATTTATTTATTTTTGGCTGCGTTGGGTCTTCATTGCTGCACGCAGGCTTTCTCTACTTGAGGCAAGAGGGGGCTACTGTTCGTTGCGGTGCACGGGCTTCTCATTGCGGTGGCTTCTCTTGTTGTGGAGCACAGGCTGTAGGTGCACAGGCTTCAGTAGTTGTGGCACGTGGGCTCAGTAGTTGTGGCTCGCGGGCTCTAGGGCGCAGGCGCTCAGCAGTTGTGGTGCACGGGCTTAGTTGCTCCGTGGCATGTGGGATCTTCCTGGACCAGGGCTTGAACCCGTGTCCCCTGCATTGGCAGGCGGATTCTTAACCACTGCGCCACCAGGGAAGCCCTCCCTCCCCATTGTTTTTACCCACTCTGTTATCTTATCACTCTTAGTCTTCAGTTGGCTCTATACTTAGGGCCACACGGAGACAATTCAGGTATCCCTTTTAAGTTGCACCCTATTAACAGAGCCTACTGAATTGAGAAGTAGGAGTGTAAGGCCAATTAATAATCAAATGCTTTTGCTTTTTGTTTTTGTTCATGTTTGATGTTTTTCTCTGTTGAGAATCTCAGGAGAAGGAGTGTTGTCTTATCTGGTAACAATCCAGTATTCAGTAGTCTTAGGATCATCATATCTTATATTACATTTTGCCTAAAATGTATAATTGTGGGCTCTAAAAATAAATCTAAGATTAAAATATGATTGAAGTAAAAAATATATATATAAACAACATTTTTGAATGCTGTCAGAGACAATTTTCTTAAATAATTTTCTCTAAAAGAGAATAATAATGGTGGTTGAAAATGTTGTTTCATGATCCAGGCAACGCAGGAAAGCAAAATTTTAGAATTGCTTAGAAAATAACACATTGATTAGAATTAAAAATTTTATTTTCTGCTTTTTAAAAAAATTTTGGGTTTTAGTGTCTTCACTCCTTTATGTCTTGCCTACTTTTGACTTTTTCTTTTTACCTGGATTCAGTTGTCATCTCCTAGATGAACCAATCTTGCTTACCTAAACAAGTTATACTTAATTAATTGTAATATTTGTACTAGTGTTATAAGCTGAACTGTGTTCCTCCAAATTCATATGTTCAAGTCCTAACCTCCAGTACCTCAGGAAATGACTATATATGGAGGTAGGGTCTTTAAAGAGGTAGTTAAGTTAAAAATGAGGCTGGTTTGGTGGGCCCTAATCTATTCTGACTTGTGTCTTTATAAAAAGAGGAGATTATAACATACAGAGAGACACCAGGGGCACATGTGCACAAAGGGAAGACCAGGTGAAGACACAGAGAGAAGGTGGCTATTTGCAAGCCAAGGAAAGAGATCTCAGAAGAAATAAGACCTGACCATATATTGATCATGGCTTCTAGCCTCCAGGATAGTGAAAAAATAAATTAGTCTTCTTTAAGCCACCTAGTCGGTGGTATGTTGTTATGGCAGCCCTTGCAAACTAATACAAATAGTAAGCATTAACCTTAACATTTTGGAATGTTGACTAATACTTTATGCATTTTACGAGTCAATGCTCATGTGAAAAGTAGTTTTTCAATCACATAGCACATTTCTCTTCTTAGGAAATAGTAAGATGGGCTGTTTTGCCCAAGAATCATGGTAGCTCAATATTACTGGCATGGTGCACATTTGATCATGCTCTTGAGTTTCCTCCAGTTAAATATTATGAAAATGTAGATGTCCAACATGACTAATGATATCACTAGTTTATTCCTTTTGTATGTCCTGAATTTACATTTTACAATTTGATTGTATTAATCAGTAAATATATATATATATATACATTTAAAAAATTCTCTCTCTATATATAGATATAGATAGAGTTTTAATACTTTCAAAGCAAACGAAAACCCTGCCACCCTCCACATAAAAGAGTTTGTTTCCTTATTGAACAATTTGTTTTCTGCTTTGTTTACTAAGTTCCTAAAATATCACAATAATATAAGGCAGGTCATAGAGGAATTAATTTCTAATATAGCAAAATTAACTTTAGTGTTAAATAAAACCCACCAATATTCATTCATTTATTCAAAAAAATACTCAGCACCTCTTAGGTACTAAGCACTGTGTTTTACATTGCAGATACAATTTTGAACCAGACAGAAATGGCCCCTAATCCCCTAGAGTACAAACCATATTGACTGAATAGAGTGTGATTTTCTTTTCCCGACACTGATAAGTAAAAAAGTTTTGAAACAGTGCCATTTATTAATAGTCTTTTATACCTAATGATTATCTAATTTATACTTATACCTCAGAAAATCAAACATTAATAATTTAACCTGTTATTATGATTTAATAGAAGAGATTGCAAAATTTGGAACGAAGACATTCCTTAGTTTACAACCTAGCTTTGCTGTGTCATAGTTTTATTATTTTGGGCAAATTACTTAAACTATTCAAACCTGTTTGCTTATGTGTAAGCCCTCATTATTAATATTTACTTTGAAGCTTGACTTAAAGTCAGAGATCATAAGAAGTACATGGTGGGCCTATAATAATTATTACCTTTATTTTTATATTAAAATTAATAGTATTAGGTTTAATCAGATAAAATTATGTCAGAACACATATGTCAGAATTACTTTCAAAGCAATCTTGGGTTCCAGATCAAGCTACTTGTTTTTTGATGGTCAGGCTTTTAACCATTGTGCATTTTACTTAGCAAATATATAAATTTTTTAAGAGACAAACAAAAAAACCTTTTATTATATTCACCAGAATTAAACACAGTATCCGATATGGCAATATGGTTCCAGTTTTTCATTTCCAAGTGTCATTCTAACAAGATTCAAATATAATATTTGTTAGTGAGGTTCTATATAAATTCACTAATGAGAACAGTTGTGTTGTTTTAGCTTAATTTTTTTTCTGCCTCACATTGTGCCTGAGAATTCTTTTTTATTCTTATGGGGTGTGTGTGTGTGTGTGTGTGTGTGTGTGTGTGTGTGTGCATGCATGCATGTGTTTGTGTGTGTTTAGTGTCCTGTTCTGATTCTATTACCCTAGGGCTTGATTTTCTTTTGTGAGTTTTGAGATTCCGTAGAAAGAAGACTGCTTTCAACATGTAAATGCTTCTGCCACTTTACGTTTAGTGAAGCAGGTCGTTTTAGCTTCCTTCCAGCAGTAAGATTCATTATTTTAGTGAGTTTTGACATAGGCTCTGATTGGTTAAAAAATCCATGTTCATCATTTGCAGTTTTACTTTTGTTTTGGTATTAGGAAGAATATAGAACATATTCAGCAGTAAAACCCTAGTCAAGTGATTTAATCTGTAAGAAAAATAAGCCTTACCTTGAAATGCTTTTAAATATGTTTTTTGTTTATTTAGGGGTTGGAGGAGGGAAAGGTCACTGTTAATAGAGAGCTTTAACCAATTCTGACAAATCTGTAAACTAAAATGATGGTTCATCATAAGATTATGAAAACTCCTAAAAAGGGCACAATGGAAATATTTAAACTTTCTACTTTAGGATAAATGGTATTAAATCATGACCCTCATAGTCATCCTACATAAAGTTATGCTGCGATCACTGATCTTTCCTCAATCTCCTCTGGAAAGTGGTATCAACAACATTGACACATTAAAAAAGGAAAGATAAACCCACTAGCATTTGATGAGTTAATGTGATAATAATTGGCATTATGCTATTCATTTAGAAGTATTTAGAAAAAGAGTAAAAACCTGCAGAAACCTATCACCTTTATATGAGGCTCCCAAGCTGTCTCTAAGCAGACTGGCTGTGCCTCAGTGGTCACATGAAGCCCCCTTTGTCATATGACTTTAGGGGCATGAACATATAACTACCCTCTTGAAAACTGTATCTGAATTTAAGTTTTAAATGATACTAATTAAAATGGTACTAATTAAACGTAAATGGTACAATTACTCTCACAAGAATAGGTACAAAATATTTTTGAAGTAATCTGCACTTCTCAAATTTAGGACTATGTTTCTAATTATTTTTGTATATTTTCTTGAACATTCTTGTTTTTCTTATCTTCCAAATGATGCGCCACTGGTTCTTTTTTTTTTTATCTTTATTTTTGGCTGCGTTGGGTCTTTGTTGTTGCGCGTGGGCTTTCTCTAGTTGCAGCAAGCGGAGGCTACTCTTTGTTGTGGTCCGCAGGCTTCTCATTGCGGTGGCTTCTCTTGTTGCAGACCATGGGCTCTAGGCATGCGGGCTTCAGTAATTGTGGCATGGGGGCTCAGTAGTTGTGGCACATGGGCTTAGTTGCTCCGTGGCATGGGAGATCTTCCCGGACCAGAGCTCAACCCCATGTCACCTGCATTGGCAGGCGGATTCTTAACCACTGTGCCACCAGGGAAGTCCCATTCCACTGGTTCTTGTTTTGGATTTTCATATTACCATTACTCGTTTTAGTGACTCTAATTCTTATTGAAAAAATTAAAAAGCTACATACCCATTCCTAACAAAAACAATTGGACTTCCCAAAAAACATAAATGGACTCCATAGATCAAGAATCCCAACTTTGACAACCTTTAATAAACTTAGAAAATGATAACCCATTTGTCTTAATATATTTATTCTAATATTTTCTACAATATACATTTTTGAGGCTGCTAAATACTGTGTGTGTGTGTGTGTGTGTGTATACACACACACACATATATATTTCTGAGATTAAATTTGACCAGCTCCTAAATCTGAGACTTGGAAGATTTGGATATACTTTTCTCTCTCTTTTTTTTTTTTTTTTTTTTTGCAGTATGCGGGCCTCTCACTGTTGTGGCCTCTCCCGTTGCAGAGCACAGGCTCTGGACGTACAGGCTCAGCGGCCATGGCTCACGGGCCCAGCCACTCCACGGCATGTGGGATCCTCCCGGACCAGGGCACAAACCCGTGTCCCCTGCATCGGCAGGCAGACTCTCAACCACTGCGCCACCAGGGAAGCCCCTACTTTTCTCTTTATGTTAGAAAATGAAAGTCCCTTTGCACGCCGTGGAAAAATACACATTTCCCAGGCTTTTAAAATACTATATCCCATATAGTAGTATTTATTGATTTATTACAATATAACACAATTTCCACTTCATTGAGTGGACATTTATTACTATCTAGCCTTCAAGTTAATTTCAGTGATATTATTAGGTCAGTTTTAACTTTTTGCACAAAATGTGAGCCCATATCCATTATTGGATGTCATTAACGTATCTAAAGGTGTAATCTGGCCATTGAATGTGAAAATAGGTATGCTTTTCATCGCCTGTCAGTGCTATTAAACTACAGTATTTTTCACTTCCATAGTAATTTAACTGTATTTTTTTACTTGATGTTTCTACTATGATTTTTTTTAATTGAGCTTCATACTATGTCTGCCATCAAATTTCATCCAAAAACCTATCTCTGCCAGACTCAAATGGATACAATTATTTTTCTAGAAAAAATGTGAGCCTGGAATATGTCCACTTTGCTTCCGTTTGAACTAATCTAAGCTTTTATGATTTTAAAGTTCTCCATGGATATTCTTGGGCATGTCAGAGATCTTTTACCTTTGTTCATCAGTATATGTTGCTGTGAGTTGGTTCTGGTTTGTTAAGCACTTTAAAGAAATGGAAAACTTTAAATTCTACAGGGTTAAGAAAGGGAATCTTATAGAAGAAAATATGCTTTACTGTTATCCATGAATTTAATCTTTATCTTTTAAATATTTATTATTTATACTAAGTGAATTTAACAATATATGTGATCAATAATGAACTTTTAAATATAGAAAGATGTGTGGAGAACATGAACTGAACGTTTTATGACTATTTGACCAATGTGAAACTATCCCTGGCTTAAGAAATTTCATTTTCTGGCTCCTAAATCTTGAAATAAAGAATGTTTAACATAAAAACATCTTTATAATTGGCTCTAATATAGGCAGAAGGAGACCAAACACACAATTAATACATAATCTCAATTTAGGAACGATTTCAGAAATTTCTGGAAAAACAAGTGATTTCACAAGAAAAATAATAGTTGTAGAGCATCTTGGTCTGATTTCTCTGAGCTTTATTTGCAAAGGAAAAAAGTTATGAACGACTGTTGAAAGAAGGTAAAGTCCTATCTGATCCAAAAAGACTAAGCTTCCTGAAACACTATTTTTTATAATACAGTCAGGCCACCATTCAGTATGGTGTTAAAATAACAATCTGAACTCTTTTATTTAACTGAATATTCGCAAATAATAGATTTTCCTGTGACCTCACCAAGCTCTACAATGTCAAGGCTACCTCCTTAAGAAAGGAGGCAGAATTAATGCCCAAGCATGCCTTCCAGTTATACCTCACTTTGGCTTTCCTGTGTCCAAGGAAATACATTTCTGTCTCTTGTACCCTGCTTTGAGTGGCATTAATTTCTATTGATTGATTATTCCATTTCTAATTATTTCCATAAATGATACAGGGAAAAACATTAAATACATTTTATCTTCTAATTTGTGTCTGTAAGATATTTTGAGTAATCCACCTATTTGTTATTTGTGTTAAAATTTGACAGGTCAATTTGCCCAAATAAGGGTAACCTGGATGCCTCAGGATCTGAAAATAATATCAAATGAAAAATGATTTAAGAGTTGGAAAAGGCATTTAATCAAAAATCATGTGACATATATGGACACCTTATCTTTGATAAAGGTGCCAGGAAAGTACAGTGGAGAAAGGACAGCCTCTTCAATAAATGGTGCTGGGAAAACTGGACAGGTACATGTAAAAGTATGAGATTAGAACACTCCCTAACACCATACACAAAAATAAGCTCAAAATGGATTAAAGGCCTAAATGTAAGGCCAGAAACTATCAAACTCTTAGAGGAAAACATAGGCAGAACACTCTATGACATAAATCACAGCAAGATCCTTTCTGACCCACCTCCTAGAGTAATGGAAAGAAAAACAAAAATAAACAAATGGGACCTAATGAAACTTAAAAGCTTTTGCACAGCAAAGGAAATGATAAACAAGACCAAAAGACAACCCTCAGAATGGGAGAAAATATTTGCAAATGAAGCAACTGACAAAGGATTAATCTCCAAAATTTACAAGCAGCTCATGCAGCTCAATAACAAAAAAACAAACAACCCAATCCAAAAATGGGCAGAAGACCTAAATAGACATTTCTCCAAAGAAGATATACAGAATGCCAACAAACACATGAAAGAATGCTCAACATCATCAATCATTAGAGAAATGCAAATCAAAACTACAATGAGATATCATCTCACACCAGTCAGAGTGGCCATCATCAAAAAATCTAGAAACAATAAATGCTGGAGAGGGTGTGGAGAAAAGGGAATACTCTTGCACTGCTGGTGGGAATGTGAATTGGTTCAGCCACTATGGAGAACAGTATGGAGGTTCCTTAAAAAACTACAAATAGAATTACCATATGACCCAGCAATCCCACTACTGGGCATATACCCTGAGAAAACCAAAATTCAAAAAGAGTCATGTACCAAAATGTTCATTGCAGCTCTATTTACAATAGCCCGGAGATGGAAACAACCTAAGTGCCCATCATCGGATGAATGGATAAAGAAGATGTGGCACATATATACAATGGAATATTACTCAGCCTTAAAAAGAAACGAAATTGAGCTATTTGTAATGAGATGGATAGACCTAAAGTCTGTCATACAGAGTGAAGTAAGTCAGAAAGAAAAAGACAAATACCGTATGCTAACACATATATATGGAATTTAAGAAAAAAAAAAGGTCATGAAGAACCTAGGGGTAAGACAGGAATAAAGACACAGACCTACTGGAGAACGGACTTGAGGATATGGGGAGGGGGAAGGGTGAGCTTTGACAGGGCGAGAGAGAGTCATGGACATATACACACTAACAAACGTAGTAAGGTAGATAGCTAGTGGGAAGCAGCCGCATGGCACAGGGATATTAGCTCGGTGCTTTGTGACAGCCTGGAGGGGTGGGATACGGAGAGTGGGAGGGAGGGAGACGCAAGAGGCAAGACATATGGGAACATATGTATATGTATAACTGATTCACTTTGTTATAAAGCAGAAACTAACACACCATTGTAAAGCAATTATACCCCAATAAAGATGTTAAAAAAAAATCATGTGACATAAAAACCATGAATTTTTATCATCTGGAATCCTAAATTCCTGCTTCCAGCTCCACTATCTAGAGCCAAACCTGGCTAGTTCAAATCAGACAGGTTTAATTTTTCCCATATCGTGGAAGAGATACTCATATGCCTAAGAAGTTCAGTAAAAGACTGATGCAAAATAAAATCTTACCACATGGTGAGGGACATGAATATATCCTGATAAATTGTGGGAAGAAGGCAGAGGTTAAGCAAACAGTAAAATAGTGACCCCGTCTGCTCATATTACCTATGTAACTTGGAAGAGAATTAAAAGTTATCAAATGCTTTACAGAACATTGTCTTTAATATCCTATTCAAAATCAGTGCTTCAACTTGTCTTAGTAACAGAATATCTATTCCCATTTCCCAAATCTATGTTATAGAAAGGCAGCAGGGCTCCATGCACTTAAACACAGCTGTACAATAATACTTATTGGTTTACTATTCAGTATTAGCCACCTGAATAATATTTGGGATTTCTTAGAAGCTCTATTTGGTTTTAGTATATATTACACTAAAGACACAAAGTTAAAATGTTGTATTCTAAAGTCATTTGAAATAATTATCTTTTGTGCATGTATGTTTAGGTCCCCAATATGATATATGGTTGGATTAATTTATTTTAGTTAGTTTTCAATTAGAGGAAATTGCTTTTGTAATTAATTTGGTTTTTATTTTTTTAATTGAAATACATTTGACATACATTGTTTAAGATGTACTACATGTTAAATATGTATTGTAATATGACTGACATTGTAGTGATAATTAGTAGCTCTTTCACATCACATAAGTATTTCTTTAGTTGGAATAATTAAGATAAGTTTGATGATTATAATACAGTATTGTTGTCTATATTGACTATACTGTGCACTAGATCTCTAGGGCTTATCTACTACTGGTTGCAAGTTTGTACCTTTCAACAACATCGATCCTATCCCTCCCACCTCCATTCTTAGCCCCATCCCCTGGTAACCACCATTTCACTCTCTGTTTTTACAAGTTTGGCTTTTTTAGATTCCACATATAAGTGATATCATATGGTATTTATCTTTGTCTGACTTGTTTCACTTAGCATAACATTCTCAAAGTCTATCCATGTCACACATGGCAGAATATTCTTATTTCTCATGGCTGAATAATATTATATATATATATATATATATACACACACCCCCACACCCCCACACACCACATCTTCTTTATTCATTCTTCCATCGATGGACACATAGGTAGATTCTGTATCTTGGCTCTTGTGAATACTGCTGCAATAACATGGGAATGCATATATCTCTTCAATGTCATGTTTTTATTTGGGTATTTACCCAGGAGTGGAATTGCTGGATCATATGGTAGATCTATTTAATTTTTGGATAAACCTCCATATTGTTTTCCATAGTGGTTGAACCACTTTATATTCCCACCAACAGTGCAGAAGGGTTTCCTTTTCTCTATATCCTTGCCAACATTTGTTATCTCTTGTCATTTTGATGATAACCATTCTAACAGGTGTGAGGTGATATCTTATTGGGTTTTGATTTGCATTTCCCTGATGATTAGTGATGCTGAGCATACTTTCATGTACCTGTTGGTCATTTGGATGTCTTCTTTGGAAAATGTCTATTTAGTTCTTCAGGGCATTAAAAATTTTTTTGTTGTTATAGAGGTGTATGAGTTCTTTTTATATTTTGGATATTAATTCCTTATTGGATATACAGTTTACAAACATTTTCTTCCATTCTGTATGTTGCCTTTTCATTTTATTAATTGTTTCTTTTGCTGTGCAGAAGTTTTTGGTTTTATATAGTCCCATTTGTTGAATTTTGCTTTTGTTTGTGTTTTTGTTGTCTTATCCAAAAACTCATTGCCAAGATCAATTATTTTCTTCTAGGAGTTTTGTGGTATCAGGTGTTATGTTTAAGTTTTTGAAATTTCAAGTTAATTTTTGTGAGTGGTGTAATACAGGGGTCCAATTTTATTTTTCTGCCTGTGTTTATCCAGTTTTCCCAGCACCATTTGAGGAAGAGACTATCCATTCCACAATGGGTGTTCTTGGTTCTCTTGTCATATATGAGTTGACTGTATATATGGGGGTTTAATTCTGGGCCCTCTGTTCTGTTTATTTGTCTATGTCTATTTTTATGTCAGCATCATACTGTTATAATCACTATAGCTTTATAGTATAGTTTGAAATCAGAAAGTGTGATACCATAATTTGGTTTTTAAATATGTAAAATTATACCATTCCAAAGGCAAAACTATAAAATGATAAATATTTAGAAAAACAAATGCCATATTTCTCTTCCTATTCTCTCCAATCTATGCCTTTCACTCTTTAAAAGAAACAATTTGTATTATAATTGTGGTTATTTCAGTGTTTCCTTTTTCAAATATATATTTGCATATTTTCCTTCATTTCTTTCATAAAATACAGCTAATATGTGTACATACACATACAAACTCTCTTGCACCTTTTCCTTGTCTTCTTAAGAATATTTGCATGAAGGTATGACTCCATACCAATGTATAAAAATTTTCCCCATTCATTTTTATGGATTCTTTGTATTCAATTGGGCAGGTATACCAAAACTTATTCATTCAAGCCCTTCCATTAATTTGGGGTTGTTTTAAAATTTTAATGTCATAAATAACGCCAAAATGAACATATTTGTGTATAAGTCATTCTTGGAGAAGAGATCAGTATTATCTTTTACAGCTTAAATTTTTTAATTTATTTTAGGTTTGAGAAGAGAAAATAAAATTTATATATTTGAGGTCAGTGTGTACAGACAAAAATGGTTAACAGGCTGATTTTATCTCTTGCAGCCTAGGTTAAGTTGGAGGTCCAATATTTAGGTGGACACTGTGATAATGCTTTTCTTGCATTAGACTTGTGTCTCCATTGTTACACTGTAGTATTCGTATATTGAGTAGAAGTACCCATATAATATTCATATACTGAGTATAAGTACCATAGAATAACTAGTCCAAAGATAGAAGTTATACAGTGTTCAATTGCCAAAGACACTCCAAAAGTAAGCATTAAATGCCCTAACATAAGAAGAATGAGGTCATGTTGTTGAGTACAGAAATTCCCTATGCACTAAATCACTTACAAGATTGTATTTAGTGAATTCTTAATTTTATAAAAGGAAGTTTTCAAGAAAAGATGAAGAAAATGTTGCACAAATATATATCTCATTATAAAAAGCAGAATGAGTAGATTCTTAGAATTGAAATTGCTAGGTGAAAGGGTAAATGTATATATTGTTGATATCATCAAAGGAATATAACATTTTTCATTTTATTGTGGAAAAATGCCTATTTTCCCATAGTCTTGTCATTACAGTATATTCTCAAACTTGGATTTTTCCAGTCAGATAGGTAAGTAAATTTAATATTTATATGAGTTTAATATTTTTAAATTCTATATTCAGTTCTAAATATATACTTAATTTACATAATCTCATTTTCTTTATTGATATTACAGATTCTAAGTGTGTGACATAAATTACAAATACTTTTCCTTTGTTTCCTATTTGTGATTTCCATTTTGATTTTTATTTTTAATGCATGTAAAGTCTGATTTGGTTTGTTTGTTTGCTTTTTAAATGAGTTGTATTTATCAATCACTATTACTATTGCTTTGGAATTTTACAATGATATTACGCATTCCAAGATTACAAAGGAATTTAACCATTTTTAACATCTGTATTATTTCACTGTTTACTATTTAGATCACTCATCCATCTGGAATTTATCCTTTATACAATACCATACAGGTTCAATTCTATACTCATCTGAATATCTATTAAATAATTTATTTAAAAAGTTAAGCTTCTTTCATTGTAATGTGATGCCAAGTTTATCAGCTAGCAAATTTTACTATCTTCTGTGTATATTCCTGGTATTTTAAATTTTGATATGTTGCTCTTATATTTGTGCATTAATACCACACACAATTAATTATAGAAGCTATACGTTTAAATAGCTGGAAGAACAACCCCTAATATTGCTTTTCTACTTTTTCTTTGTCTATTTATTTTGCTTACTCATGTTTTCCAAATGAACATCATAATCAAGTTAGCTGGCTCCATGAAAAGCAATTGTTGGAAATTTTATTTTATATGAATTTAATTAAATCTATAAATTAGGTTATGGAAAATTGACTGTGAAGTTACAACTTCCTATTCAAGAGCATAGACATTTCTTTCTGTTTAATAATATATACTCTTTGCGTTCCAGTTTTGCACATTACTGTTTAGGTTTGTACTGAGGCACTTTTCTGTAACTGTTTTTTGTTGTTAACTCAAATTGAATCTTCTCTCTCATTATATCCCGTATTTACTGTTTTACTTTTATTGTCACATTTCTGGTAGTTATTGTGTTGATATTGGTTTTATCCTAATATTCAGTCATATACTCTGATGATGAATGTAGTTTTATTTCCTTTCTAATTATTTAGATTAGAACTGAATTTACTTACCTAACTGCATTAGTTAATACCTCGAATGCTGAGTAAAACTGTACTAGTCATAGTGAACATCTTTGTCTTATTCTTTAGTGAGGTAAGGGTTTTGTTTCTGACACTTGAAAAACAAAACAAGTATTTTCCTTTTCTCTTGACAAAAATAGTAATTACATTTTTATTGACAGATTTTGGAAGGAGCAAAGAAAAAGGCTTTATTAAAGAAACCAGTGAGCTTTACCCAAGGAATTTTATTATATACAGGAATTTATCTCTCCCTATCAGAATCCATTTCAAATGGCAGAACAAATATAAAAATATTAAATCCGCAATAGTTCTAGAATTAAAAATCAGAACCCATTTGTTCTTGCTTTTAGCAGTATTTCATTTCTGTTAAGTTCTACAGCAAATTGGACCAGAAGGTGTTCAAATCCAAAGACCTATAAAATCTACCACTCAACACCAATAAGAATAAGTCCATCAAAAAAAATACTCTTAGTATAATTCCTCATTATTAGCAAAATATATGTGGGAGAGTTGAGAGCTGGGCAATGAAATGAGCCTTGGATTTTCATTCCCAAACAATTGACTAAAGAACAATGAAACCACTCTGATATAATGAATGTGAGAGTAGGATTAAAAAGTAGTTCCCCCTCTTTAAACAAAAGGGAGAGAGAATTCAATGGAAGAACCTGTTCAAATGTGAGTCCTCTCAACTCTCATGTAGAATCATGGAGCAAAGACATTTTATTTCTTATCAGAATTGTCTCCATACTCAGGAAAACATCCCTCCTTTAACTAAGGAAACTAACTAGAGTGATATCCCTCTAGATATCTGTGCTGATCAAGCAAAGGTCTGGATTACAATAAGAAAAACACATATCTGAGGTAGCATAACTATCAAAGAAACAAAGTATCATACTTAAAGACATGAGCAATACTCAAAATATCTTTTAGAGAAAAGAATATTTGAAAAGTACATACAGTATTATTATCTATATTGTATTATAAACAGAAAAGCAAAAATAGATGAATAAGCATTTATTTTGGAAAGAGGCAAGTAGAGGTTTCAGATGATAAAGCCAAATGTTTTTTGATGTGGACCATTTTTAAAGTCTTTTATTGAATTTGTTACAGCATTGCTTCTGTTTTATGGTTTTTTGGTTTGTTTTTTGTTTTGGGCCACGAGGCATGTGGTATCTTAGCTCCCTGACAGGGGATTGAACCCACACCCCCTGCATTGGAGGGCAAAGTCTTAATCACTGGACTGCCAGGGAAGTCCTAATAAAGACAAAAATGAAAACAAAAAATCTACATGTAGTGTGAATAACAGAATGCACAATCCAGAAAAAGAATTAGAAAGCCAGAAGGTAGTCGAGACTTATTTCTCTAACATACCACAGAAACAAATAAACACACCATATAGGATAAATAATTATGGTAGAAAATAAATTCAGAGTTCTTCATATATACTTGGTAGGAAATACAGCAAAATATATCAGACATAGAGGAAAGTAATATTTAATGTAATAGAATGTCAAAAAACATTCATTTTTGTTTGAACTTTTTACAACAATCAAGTGGTCAAATGTTCCAGTAAAAATTTTACAATGTAAGCTTATACCCCTGTGGTACTTGAATGGTATCAAAAGTAGATTATGCTGCTTCCTGACACTATAGATATAATCCTTCTAGAAAAGGAACATTAGCCTCTCAAACTCCTACATTACAAAGGGCTTAACAAAAGAGATTGTTATATATGGGATACTGCTTAAAAATAATTTTTAAAATGAATAAATTCTAAAGATTTTTAAAATCTTAGAAATAGTATCTCAATAAATTTCCATGTATGTTGTAGTTCACACTACTTTTGATGTTTCATTTTTTGTTGTTATTTATCACTATATGAAACATGCCCTCATCCTTTAGCACAGCCTAAGGCTTTCTCTGGAAAAAAAGTGTTACAAGCAGCTTCTTCACAAACAGGAAAAATACTGCAAATTTGTGATTGATATTCTTAAAAAGGTATGTATTAGTTAGTGTGCTATATAGCACTAAAAATGTACCTTTAGGGCTTCCCTGGTGGCGTAGTGGTTGAGAGTCCACCTGCCGATGCAGGGGATGCGGGTTCGTGCCCAGGTCCAGGAAGATCCCACATGCCGCGGAGCAGCTGGGCCCGTGAGCCATGGCCGCTGGGCCAGCGCGTCCGGAGCCTGTGCTCCACAACGGGAGAGGCCACAGCAGTGAGAGGCCCGCGTACAGCAAAAAAATAAACAAATTTAAAAAAATAGTACCTTTATTACTAAATTAAGATGATTATTCTGTCAGTAATATTTATTGGGCCCAGAATTTTGAAGTTTTTGGTTAGCTATGATTCATAAAGATAATTTAGAAATATATGAATTAATTGTAAAAAAAAATCATTTGATCTTTCCTAATTCTGAAACCATAATATTTTAGACATCTTTAAAGCATGATAAGGAAATAATTTATAACTAACTGTAAAAAGAATCATACATGACAATTACTTCTCATAAACAGCCACATCGCTAGTAATAAAAATACAATATACATTTAATACATATACATTTAATAAGTATGTACTGAAGCTACTACTCTTAGCTTATTTATTGCTTTTATTATTCAATAAACATATCCATTACTATCACTTAAGATCATTTATCATTTTAATAGAGAAAAATGTGCCAGTCTACCCAATTTCTAAGGAACTAGAAATCATGAAGTGTGATATAAATACATTGATTATCATCAAAAACAGTAACAAGTTGTTCACCATCTAAATTATAATTTTTTCTTAATTTGTACAAATAATTTTATAATTTTTGCATTCTTCTTTTCCCGAGACTAAATAACTTTTATTATCATTGTATCGTTACATGATGAAGAAAAAAAAAAGGGGAGGTAGGTCAATGTAACTCATTTTTTCTCGTTTTAAAGGCAGGATTATTGTGATTTAATATACCTAAAGTAAATTTCGTTCTTTAAAGATGTACATTTCTATGAACATGTAGATACTTTTCTCTTACTAATGTTTCAGATATATCACAAAAACTTAAAAGGCCCAAAAGACAAAACTACCTCAGTTTCCTACCCTCAATCCCCACAGCACATGCTCTTGTTTTTTCTTTATCACTTCCTGAACAGGAGGGGACGTCTGTCTTCTTACCAAACACTTTCCTGTCTTCCCCTCCACTTCCACTCCCTGGCTGTGGATCCCATTGTACCTGACATCTCAACAAAGTTATGCCATTATTTTTTCTTTCTTTTCTTTGGTATTGCTACCTTTTCCTTCTCTACCATTTCCATTAGCATGTATACAGGCATACCTTGTTTTCTTGTGCTTCGCTTTATTGCCCTTTGCAGATATTGCATGTTTTACAAATTGAAGGTTTGTGGCAAGCCTCCATCAAGCAAGTCTATTGGCACCATTTTTCAACAGTATTTGCTCACTTTGAGCCTCTGCATCACATTTTGGTAATTCTTGCATATTTCAAAATGTTTTATTATTTGTTATGGTGATCTGCGAATAGTGATCTTTGACATTACTATTGTAATTGTTTTGAGGTGCCACAAACCACACCTATATGACAGCAAATTTAATCAATAACTGTGTGTGTTCTGACTGCTCCACCGATGGGCCATTCTCCATCTCTCCTTCTCCTTGGGCCTCCCTATTCCTTGAGACACAACAATACTGAAATTAGGTCAGTAAATAACCCTTCAATGGCCTCTAGGTTTTCAAGTGAAAGGAAGAGTTACATGTCTCTTACTTTAAATCAAACTCTAGAAATGATGCAGCTGGGTGAGGAAGGCACGTTAAAAGCAGATAGACTGAAAACTAGGCCTCTTGCGCTGCCAGTTAATCAACTTGTGAATGCAAAGGGAAAGTTCTTGGAAGAAACTACAAATGCCACTCCAGTGAACACAAGAAAGCAAAGCAGCCTTATTGTTTATATGGAAAAAGTTTTAGTGGTCTGCATCAAAAAATCAAACCAGTCACAACATTCCCTTAAGCTAAAGACTAATCCAGAGGAAGGCCCTAAATCTCTTCAGAGGAAGGCCCTAAATCTCTTCAATTCCATGAAGGTTGAGAGAGGTGAGGAAGCTGCTGAAGGAAAGTTTGAAGCTAGCAGAGACTGGTTCATGAGGCTTAAGGAAATAAGTTGTCTCCATTAATGTTAAGTGCATGCAAGATGAAGCAGCAAGTACTGATTTAGAAGCTGCAGCAAGTTATCAAGAAGATCTAGCTGAGGTCCTTAAGGAAGGTGGCTACCCTAAACAACAGATTTTCAATGTAGACAAAACAACCTTATATTGGAAGAAGATGCCATCTAGGACTTTCATAGCTAAAGAGGAGAAGTCAATGCCTGGTTTCAAAGAACAGGCTGACTATCTAGCTAGGGTCTAAGGCAGCTGGTGACTTGAAGCCAATAATTTACCATTCTGAAAATCCTAGGGTCCTTAAGAATTATGCTCAATCTACTCTGCCTGTGCTCTATAAATAGAATACCAAAGCTTGGATGACAGCACATCTGTTTATAGCATGGTTTGCTGAATATTTTAAGCCCACCTTTGAAGCCTATTGCTCAGAAAAAGATTCGTTTCAAAATACTACTGTTCATTGACAATGCATCTGGTCACCGAAGAGCTCTGATGGAGATATACAATGAGATTCGTGTTGTTTTCATGCCTGCTAACACAACATCTATTCTGTAGCCAATGGATTAAAGAGAAGTTTTGACTTTCAAGTCGTATTTAAGAAATACACTTCATAAAGCTATAGCTGACATAGATAGTGATTCCTTTTAGGGACCTGGGCAAAATAAATTGAAAACCTTCTGGAAAAAATTCACCACATTCTAGATGCCATTAAGAACAGTTGTGATTTATGAGAAAAGGTCAAAATATCAACATGGGTTTGAAAGAAGTTGATCCCAACCGTAATGGGTGACTTTGAAAGTAGCAGGAGAAGTGGAATTAGAAGTGGAGCCTGAAGATGTGACTGAATTGCTGTAATCTCAGGATAAATCTTTAACAGATAAAGAGTTGCTTCTTATGGATGAGCAATGATAGTGTTTTCTTGAGGTGGAATCTCCTCCTGGTGAAGATGCTCTGAAGATTGTTCAAATGACAACAAAGGATTTAGAATATTAGATAAATTTAGTTGATAAAGCAGTGGCAGGGTTTGAGAGGATTGACTCCAATTTTGAAAGAAGTCTACTGTCGGTAAAATGTTGTCAAACAGCATTGCATGCTATCGAGAAATTGTTCATGAAAGGAAGAGTCAGTTGATATGGGAAACTTCATTGTTGTCTTATTTTAAGGAATGCCACAGCCATCCCAACCTTCAACAACCACCACCCTGGTCAGTTGGTAGCCATCAACATCAAGGCAAGACCCCCCACTAGCAAAAAGATTACAACTTGTTGAAGGCTCAGATTATGTTTAGCATTTCTTAGCAATAAAGTATTTTTCAATTAAGGTATGTACATTGTCTTTTTAGACATAATGCTACTGCAATTTAACAGATTATAGTGTAAAAATAACTTTTATATGAACTGGGAAATTTTTTTAAATTTGGGACTCACTTTATTGTGATATTTTCTTTATTGCAGTGGTCTGAAACCAAAACACAATACCTCCGAGGTATGCCTGTACATGTTCCATTCTCTTTGATCTAAAGACAAGCAATCACAAACTCTAAACCGCAGAACCACATATACATCTTTAGCTCAAATCTAACTTGCTGAAAGCATTGTTTCCATTTAGGGTTCTGACTGCTGACTGCCTAACCTCCCATTTAGTAGTTCCACCCTCCTCTCCATTTTTCCCCGTCTCTCCAATTAAAATATCTACATCCCTTCCTTCAAATAATTGCTCCCTCTTTCAATCCTTTCTTCCCTTGACTTATATAGCACTAGAGTCTCTCACTTCTCCTACAAATGTTTTGTCTGAACTTTCTATCTGATAGATTTCTTTTCCATGATCTTATTTTGTAAATTGAGATTCTCACCTCACCAAAAATAGTTCAATGATGACAGAATGCCCAGATATTATGTACAGCATCTGGCAGAGTATAGATGGAAATATTTGTTGAAAGAGTAAAAGAAAAAATAAGGAAGGCAGGCAGGCAGACAGGTGAAGGAGAGGAAGAATTAATGAAGCTAATTTCCTAATTTTCCCATCAAAAGATAAAGTTTATTTCCTTTTCTTTTAAGAAAAAGTAAGTCTCTTTTTCTATTAATTACTGTGACTGAATGTGCATATTGTCATTGCATTGAACCAAGCACTAGTTAGGACACAAGATTTTGTCTCCTAACATTGACAAATGGAAAATTTTAACTATTAGTGGCATATTTACTAAAGTCAGACATACAGAGTTCACAAATTGTATATTTTCACAAGGAAGGACACCCATCTAGCTATCAGTGGATGGAGAAATTGGTCATAACTAGCATACCAGATTCTTCTCATATGAACCCTCCTGTGAACTAAACCTCATTCTCTTTAAAATAATTACTCCTACCAACAAAAAATCCTTTAAATTTATATAAGTGTACTCATGCCTTATGTGTTCTTTTTTCTCTAGCTTCTTTGGCCAAGATTTAATTGGCTGTGGTGGTGAGATAGATCTATATTACTGTGTTTTGATAATTTGGCTTATGAATTGGCAGTTACCTAAGTGAAAAAGTGGTGCAGAGTATCAGACTCACAATGATGCATTTCCTTCTTTTAGGACTTAGTCCATCAAATCTACTCTAGCTTTGTATCTCTCTGATGCCCACAAATAATATTCTTTTAATTTAACGAACTTACCTATTTTTTTCCAGCAGTTGAATTCATCTGTTACAAGCTATTCCAGTATTGTAAAAAGCAGAAAATACCTAAATCCATTCTTACCTCCACAATTTTGCTATGTATCTTCCTCCCTGAAATGTTTCTTATGCAAGTCTTCAAATGCTTTCTGAAGTGACATCATTCAGTATGAGTAAAGGAAAGGCTGGTGTCAGATTTAATATAAAAGACATTCTTAGAAATAATACAGTGATGTATTCTTGCCCTTTGAGAAAGAAAAGCACAGCTCATACCAAAGAGGATTCAAACTTGCAGTAGGTTTAAGTCTAGAAAACCCAATATATCAGAGGCAGCTTGCCCAGTGAAATGTTGTGAGTTTTATCATTGTCATAAATATTTCTAAGAAACACTGAAGGATCTGAACCAAAAAGGATAAGCTCTCTATTTATAATAGTAATATGATAAAGTTAAAGAGGATATTGTATTGAAACCTGGCTTTGCTCCAGTCATTAGAAAAAGAAGTTGCAGACAGAAATACAGAATGACTGAGAGAACCCCCACGAATATTATTGTTTTCTTTTTACTTTTATTGAGCATGCCACTCACTCTTATAAGGATATTACTTGTATTAACACCTTTGCATGCATTAACCTTCTACAGTAGTTGTCCCCATTTTGCAGATAGAAAAAAATGGCAAAGAGACAGACAAAGTCAGAGCTGGGGTTAAAACCAATCTCAGGGATTGTAACAGCTCTGACATACTAAATCTGGCATTGCATTGAGACAAAACTCAACCAGTAAACTGACCCTTTGAGAGCAGATCTAACAAATGAAGTAATGAAACTAGAAAAGTAATGACCCAGTGGGGCCATAACACCAACATACACACACCTCCAGTAATATCAATCCTAAGGGAGAATTCAGGAAGCATGAAGATTACCTACCTTGTCATCAAGTGGAAAAGGGGTTCCACTTATTTGCTGAATTTAATGAATATCTTTATTTACTAGCTCTTCAGTGCCAAGTTTTAGACTACTAAATTCAGTTGAAACATTTCAAAGGCTAGAAGGAAATAAAATAATATTTCTTAGTTTATGTTGCATTAAACTCCCTTCCCCAACAGTTATCAACTTGCAAGTCAAGTTCAAAGTAATTCTTTCTCAGAATGTCTCCCCTCCTTGCATTGGCCTCCATGGAACTCGCTCTATAAAAATCTATGTCTACACATTTTTTTGTTTCCATTTTAATGTTAATTCCCATCTTATAAAATAATATTCAAATAAATAAAAGGTATGGCTGGTAACTTTCAGGCACATACCAACTATGAGATTTTTAAAATTATTGGCATTTATATGCCTGTAAAAAAAAAAGGAGGAAAAATTAGAGTTAGCAATTACAGTTCCTTTCACTCTCATAGATTTTAGATAACTACTCCTCTACAATTCCCCTCATTTCTATAAATTTCCATGTTTTTCATCTTCTTGGGAATTCACCAGACCATTTATATATTGTTATTACTATAAATATATATAAATGTATATAAATATTAATAAAGAGTAACTTAATGAACTCATACAAATAATGTTAATTAAAATACATAGTAGGCTTCTATTAATTTATAAACTTTATATGAATAATATATTGTTGATATCCTTCTGGAACATGGGTTTTTTTCGGTATTTTAATGTCGAGATGTGTATGTTTTATTTTTTTAAAGGAATCTCATTATCTTTATTTTTTTAATTTTTATTTATATTGGAGTATCATTGATTAACAATGTTGTGTTAGTTTCAGGTGTACAGCAAAGTGACTCAGTTATACATATACATGTATAAGTTCTTATTCAACTTCCTTTCCCATTTAGGTTATTACGGAATATTGAGCAGAGTTCCCTGTGCTATACAGTAGGTCCTTGTTAGTTATGTATTTTAAATACAGCAGTGTGTACGTGTCAATCTCAAACTCCCTATCTTTCCCTCCCCCCTCCCCTCCCTCCCCAGTAACCAAAAGTTCATGCTCTAAGTCTGTCAGTCTGTTTCTGTTTTGTAAATAAGTTCATTTGTATCATTATTTTAAGATTCCACATATAAGCGATATCATATTATATTTGACTTTGTCTGACTTACTTCATTTAGTATGATAATCTACAGGTCCATCTATATTGCTGCAAATGGCATTATTTCATTCTTTTTTTATGGCTGGGTAATATACCATTGTATATATGTACAACTTCATCTTTATCCATTCCTCTTTTGGTGGACATTTAGGTTGCTTCCATGTCTTGGATATTGTGGACAGTGCTGCCATGAACATTGGGAGCATGTATAATTTCGAACCATGTTTTTCTCCAGACATATGCCCAGGAGTGCGATTGCTGGATCATATGGTAGCTCCATTTTTAGTTTCTTAAGGAACCTCC
Source organism: Delphinapterus leucas (assembly GCF_059928025.1). Taxonomy (NCBI): domain Eukaryota; kingdom Metazoa; phylum Chordata; class Mammalia; order Artiodactyla; family Monodontidae; genus Delphinapterus; species Delphinapterus leucas. The sequence continues at coordinate 677,206 of NW_028322271.1, read as the reverse complement.
ATACTGTTCTCCATAGTGGCTGTACCAATTTACATTCCCACCAACAGTGTAGAAGGTTCCCTTTTCTTCACACCCTCTCCAGCATTTATTGTTTGCAGATCTTTTGATGATGGCCTTTCTGACTGGTGTGAGGTGATATCTCATTGTAGTTTGCTTTGCCTTTTTCTAATACTTAGCAATGTTGAGCAAATTTCATGTGACTCTTGGCCATCTGCATGTCGTCTTTGCAGAAATGTCAATTTAGGTCTTCTGCCCATTTTTTGATTGGGTTGTTTGCTTTTTGATATTGAGCCACACGACCTGCTTGTAAATTCTGGAGATTAATCCCTTGTTGGTCACATTGTTTGCAAATATTTTCTCCCATTCTATGGGTTGTCTGTTCATTTTGTTTATGGTTTCCATTGATGTGCAAAAGCTTTTGAGTCTAATTAGGCCCCATTTTTTTATTTTTGTTTTTATTTCCATTACTCTAGGAGATAAGGAAAAATATTACTGAAATTTATGTCGCAAAGCATTCTGCCTATGTTTTCCCCTAAGAGTTATACAGTATCTGGTCCATTTAGGTCTTTTATCCATGTTGAGTTTTTTTTTTTTTAATTTACATGAAGCTGTCCAGTTTTCCCAGCACCATTTATTGAAGAGACTGTCTTTTCTCCATTGTATAGTCTTGCCTTCTTTGTCATAGATTAGGTGAGCATAGGTGTGTAGGTTTATCTCTGGACTTTCTATCCTGTTCCATTGATCTATATTTCTGTTTTTGTGCCACTACCATACTGTTTTGATGACTGTGGCTTTGTAGTATAGTTAGAAATCAGGGAGCCTGATTGCTCCATCTCTGTTTCTCTTTCTCAAGATTGCTTGGGTTATTCAGGACCTTTTGTGTCTCCATACAGATTTTAAGACTTTTTTGTTCTAGCTCTGTGAAAAGTGCCATTGGTAATTTGATAGGGATTACATTGAATCTGCAGATTGCCTTGGGTAATATAGTCATTTTGATAATATTCTTCCAATCCAAGAACATGGAATATCTTTCCATCCGTTTGTGTCACCTTTGATTTCTTTCATCAGTGTCTTATAGTTTTTGGACTACAGGTCTTTTGTCTTCTTAGGTAGGTTTATTCCTAGATATTTTATTCTTTTTGAGGTGATGGTAAATGGGATTGTTTCTTTAATTTCTCTTTTCAATCTTTCATTGTTAGTATGTAGAAATGCAACAGACTTCTGGGTATCCTGCAAATTTACTGATTCATTGATAAGCTCTAGTAGTTTTCTGGTAGCATCTTTACGATTTTCTATGTATAGTATCATGTCATCTGCAAACAGTGATAGCTTTACTTCTTCTTTTATAATTTGGGTCCATTTATTTGCTTTTTCTTTTCTGATTGCTGTGGCTAGGACTTCCAAAACTATGTTGCATAAAAGTGGCAAGAGTGGACATCCTTGTCTTGTTCCTGATTTTAGAGGAAATGATACACACTTGCGTATGTATTTATATGTGTATGTACATGCACATATTTACATATAGGTGTGTATGTGTGTGTATACATTGTATATATGTATGTGTATGTATCCTATATATGATATGGGTATGTATATATACGACGAATTTATACATGCAGTACATACATATTTTTATTCTACATGCTTTTATATGTAGGCGTATATGTGTGTCTATATATGTACGTGTATGTATTGCATATATTATATGTGTATATATGTATACTGTATATATACACACCTAAATATCTTTCTGTGTGTATATATGTATGATATAGACATACCTAGTTGTGTATATTGCATGTTATATGTATGTGTACATACTGTATATATATACAAACTATGCATTTCATATGTGTGTATGTATAGTGTATCTGTATGTGTCTATTGTATATATTATGTGTATATGTGTGTATACATACTGTATATATACAAACTATGCATTTCATATATGTGTGTATATATGTATTTGTGTATTGTATATACTATATGTGTATATGTATGCATACTGCATATATACACAGCTGTATATTTTTGTATGCGTGTACATATGTACGTGTGTGTGTATATACACACACACCCTATGGATTCTGTTTGGAGAACCCTCACTGATACGGCCACTTATGACAATTGAGCACCTGCTCTTTGCCAGCCAGGGAGCCAAACGCTTGTCCTTTCTGTGTCTCCCTTAAGTGTCACAAGTCCCGGGAGGGAAGGTGATGCCGCTCCTACCAGTTGAGGTGCCTCAGGGTCAGAGAGGTGCACAGGGCGGGGGGCTGGAGCCTGGTGGAGCCGAGGTGGAGTTCTAGCAGCAGTACAGCCTAGCAGTCCCACTTCCCCGGGTGCCTCTCACAAAGACGCCGAGGGAGAGACGGGGTCTGAAGGAGGGGATGAGGAAGCTTCCGTGGGTCTGCAAGCCCAGACCAAGGCTGACTCGTCAAGGGTGTTAGACGTCAGGACTCTGGTTACCCTGGGGATGGGGTTACACAGAGCCATTCCCATTCGGAAAAAGTATCCATTCTGCTCTTGTTTGTATGTTTACCCCCCTCCCCCAAATCTTTTAAAAACAGATTCTCTTGGTTGCTGGGAGCACACAAGGGGAAGTTGTGTGTGAGGGGGTGTGATCCAGGGGACAGGGAGGATAAGCCCCCCACTCGTAGGGCCAGGAGTGGCTCAGCTTTGTGAGCTAAGGATGGCCTGCAAGGTCCCAGAGAGAAGGGTCCCTGCTCCGTCCCTGCTCCGTGCACCCCATTCCCAGCCTGAGAAGTCCAGAGCCCCCCCACCCCCCACAAACACACCAGGGAGGAGAGACAGTCACCCTGACTCCCAGGCTCCGGCTCCAAGGCTCCCGGCACTAAGAGCTATTTTCAGCTTTCATGCCCTAGGACACGGCCAGAGCTATTGTCTCCGGAAACTCTCTGTCTGTCTCTCGCCCGCCCGCCATCCCTCCCTCCCTCCCTCCTCCGCCTCTTCCCCTCCCGCTCCAGCTGTCCTGCCCTCCACCCTGCATTTCTACACAGGATGGCTCACAGACAGCTGCTTCCCGTGCCCACCCGCCACCATTCGATGGATGTCAAAGCAAGCCCTGGGGACTTCCCTGGAGGTCCAGCGATTAAGACTCCGAGCTTCCACAGCAAGGGGTCCGGGTTCAAAGCCTGGTCAGGGAAATAAGTTCCCACATGCCGCCGGCACGGCCAAAGAAATAAATGAATAAAAAATAAAGTTATAGTGATGAAACAGCACTAGTGGTGCAAGGATGGGACGTATAGCTCTATGGTAGAGAATAAAGGTCCAGAAACAGATAGATGAGAACTTGATATGACAGAAAGTGAGGAAATTAAGGAGTTTTCAATAAATGGCATTAGGACAATTGCATATCCATGTGGGGAAAAGTAAATTAGAAAAAAAGAAAACAAGCAAGCCCTGGTCAGGTGTGACCTTGGGCCCAGGGCCATTGGCACACGTTGTCCTGTGGGATGTTCTTCCTTAGACTCCTCCCTCCCTCCTGTGTCACTGTCACTTCCTCCAGAACCTTCCTGGACTCCCCTACACAAGCCCGGGGTGTGCCCTCACCCGCCCACCCTGGATCACCGGAATTCCAATCCCGGCCCACCCTTCCCCACCAGGTAAAGAACTGTGCCTGGTCAATAAGACCGTAGAGGTCCTTGGCCATTGCTATTGCAGTTGGAATTGTTACTGTGTTTACACAGGGTGACCAACACCCGCCCCCACTTTGCCCAGGACCGCTCAGGTTTGAGCGCTGGAACTATGGGGAAACCCTCATTTCCGGGGAACCCCAGAAGGCTGGTCAGCCTATTTAGGATGGATCTTTCACTTGATATCCCAACCCCCGAGAGCCAGAAAGGGAATCTCGACCCTCCTTCCATGGTAACCTTCATTCATTCATCCACTCATCCCTTTATTCAACTCCTTTATTCAGCAAGTATTTATGAAGCATCTACTACATAGCAGACACTCTTCTAGGTGCTGGGGACAGTAAACTGAGAAGGTGTGATTTCTTACATGGGGATGATGTCTCGGAGACCACTGCAGGGCATGGGAGGTGGGAGAGGGAAGGGGCAGTTCTAAATGCAGGCCCTGACGGGATTGGGGCAGACCTTGCCCTAAGCCAGGCTGCTTGCTTCAACACAGCTGTCCTCACCCAGGGCCATCCTGCTTCCGCCTCACCCAGTTCTTCGGTGATGTCTGGGGAAGATCTGTGGTTGTCACAACTGGGGGAGAGGGGACCCTGGAATCAAATGGGTGGGGACAGGGATGCTGCTGAACCCCACACAGTGCCCAGGAGGGGCCCCTAGCAGAGAATGACCCGCCCCAAATAACCCCAGTGCCATGGGGGAGACGCTGCACTAATATTATTCAGACCCGCTGGGGCCCCGAGATTCCTGCACAGGCTGGGACTCTAACCGGGTCACCTCTGTTTCCCGAGGTGACCTAGAGTGGGGCAGCCAGGAGGGCTGAGTATCAGGGATGAAATGACCAATCTCTGTGCCCACTCTCCCCGCCACACCCCAGGGTCGATGGCCTCTATCTCCTCCCTGTGCAGCTAGCTTCTCCCTGAGCCATTTCTTCTTGTCAAGGTCCCTGTCGCAGGTTGTGTTCCCAGAAGATGACGTTGAGAGCAAGGATTGGAGTGCAGGTGGTTGATGTGAGACGTGCAGAGAACAGATACAGCTGCCATAGGGTCCCGCAATTCCACTCCTGGGCATAGATCTGGAGAAAACTCTAATTCAAAAATATACATACACCCCTGGGGTTTCCCTGGTGGTCTAGTGGTTAAGACTCTGTGCTTCCAGTGCAGGGAGCATGGGTTCCATCTCTGGCCAGGGAACTAAGATCCCACATGCTGTGTAACAAAAAAATAAAGAAAGAGAGAGAGAAAGAAAGAAAGAAAAAGAAAGAAAGAAAGAAAAAGAAAGAAAAAAAGAAAAAGAAAGAAAAGATACATGTACCCCAATGTTCATTGCATCACTATTTATAATAGGCAACATGTGGAAGCTGCCTAAATGTCCACTGATGGGTGAATGGATAAACAAGATGTGGTACATATATACAATGGAATATATTCAGCCATAAAAAGAATGAAATAATGCTATTTGCAGCAACGTCGCGGATGGACCTAGAGATTATCATACTAAGTGAAGTAAGTCAGAAGAGAAAGACACATATATGATCTCTCTTATATGTGAAATCTAAAATACGACACAAATGAACTTGTCTACGAAACAAAAACAGACTCACAGACATAGAGAACAGACTTGTGGTTGCCAAGGGGGAGAAAGAGTGAGGGAGGTTGGATTGGGACTTTGGGGTTAGCAGACGCAAACTATTAAATATAGGATGGATAAGCTACAAGGTCCTACTGTCTAGCACAGGGAACTATATTCAATATCCTGTGATAAGCCATAATGGAAAAGAAAAAGTTTTATTTATAGGTTCCATCCCTAACTGAGCTGGCCCATCCCCTCCCATGGTTCTAAGTGCAGCCCGAGGCTGCAGACTTCCCACCATGCTCTTCAGCTCCAGAGCAAGCCACCTGCAAACCAGCCGCATCTTCCCAGGGGCTGGCAACTCTCCTTTGCTACTGATTCCAAGACACATCCAGATAGCACAGATGTGACCATGAAAACAAATCAGGCATGTTCAAATCAGGGAAATAACATTCTTATCTCTGTTTAGTAGTTGCTTAATTTTAGAATAGCTTAGAGTTACAAAAAAGTTGCAAAGATCTGTACAGAGTGTGCAGAGTGCTGTGGACCCCTGACCCAGTACCCCTATTTCCAACACGTTAGTACTTTAGTACGTTAGTACGACATGCTTATCCAACTAAGGAACCGAGATGGATACGTTATTATTAACTAAAGTCCACACTTTATTAGAATTTCCCTAGCTTTCCCCTAACATCCTTTTTCTGTCCCAGTCTCCTCTGGGCTGTGACATTTCTCAGACGTCCCTGGATTTTGATACCTTGAAAGTATTGAGGACGACTGCTCAGGTATTTTGTCCCTCAATTTGTTGGTTTTCTGATGTTTTTCTTATGGTTGGGCTGGAGTTATGGGGTTTGGGGCAGAAGCTCCAGACAGAGATAAAAATGTCATTCTCCTCAGGTCACATCATCAAGGATACACACCATCAAGGATACACACATCAAGGATACACACCATCAACGGGACTTGTGACAAACAATTTTACCCTTGATCACCTGGCCAGTAGCGTCTTTTTTTTTTTTTTTTTTGCTGCGTTGGGTCTTCATTGCTGCACACGGGCTTTCTCTAGTTGCGGTGAGCAGGGGCTCCTCTTTGTTGCGGGCACGTGCTTCTCATTACAGTGGCTTCTTTTGTTTCGGAGCACGGGCTCTAGATGTGCGGGCTTCTGTAGTTCTGGCATGGGGGCTCAGTAGTTGTGGCTCCCAGGATCTAGAGCACAGGCTCAATAGTTGTGGCCTGCGGGCTTAGTTGATCTGCGGCACATGGGATCTTCCCGGACCAGGGCTCGAACCCGTGTCCCCTGCATCGGCAGGTGGATCCTTTTTTTGTTTTCTTTGTTCCGTTTGGAACCAAAACTTTAATCCCAAGGAGTCTCACAAAACATATTACAAATGACAGCATGAAAGAAACAATTGCACAGTAACTCAAAGTTCAGCTCTACAATATACTCTTAATCTGGCAGGACATTGGTAGCTTGATAATCTCAACTTCCAAAAAACTTTACAAAGAGCTATGTATTCATGTACAGCAATCACAGAGGGGACTTATGACCTAACTCAAAGGTAAACTAACTACCTTGAAACTTCTTAGATTCTAAACTCACTGGACAACCTCTTGTCCAGTGTGAAGACTAGTGGAATTCTTAAACCTCTCATCTAGGGTAAGGGTGCGGCTTTCATTTCTACCTGCTGGCTTGTGTTCACAGTACCTTTTAAAGACTGCTTGCTTGAGTACAGCTGCATACCATATCCCAGCTACAGAAAGTCTTTTCAATGTTTGCCAGTGTTGTTTCCATAATAATAAACATCACACTTTAGGTGGGCAGGAGTTAGAGTTTTATTATCAGTCTAGGCAAGACCAAAAATTCAAAGCAAATTCAATTCTGCTTAAGGGAACATTGTAAAGAAACAATTCTTCATATTACATGCCTCATATGACCCATTTCAAACCATAGAGAATGACACCTTTATGTGTCACTGTCCCAAGAGACAAACGGGAACAGCTTAAACATTTAAAAAGTGCATCAAGCTTCGGAAGTCTCAAACGAAACTTGAATTTTCTGTACATACTCCTGTCAAATGAAGGTATTTCCTGTGCACCACTCCTCTTGCAAAGTGGTCTGCTATTTCCTTTCATTTGACCTGGATCGGCTAGGAGACCTAGAGAAAGATCGGGACGGCTTGCGATTTCTCTCCCGGGACAGTGATCTCTCTCTTCTCCTCTATCTACTAAAGGGACCTGCTCCGGCTGTGGGAGAAGCTTCTCCGTCTTGGAGATCTCTGGTGAGGGGGAGGACTCCTCCTCCGATAATCATCTCGAGGGCGACGACCCCAAGAAGGAGGCGGCCACGATTTCGACTTCTCCCTTCCCCATTCGACAGGTCCACTCTTACTCGGCAGCCACAGAGTGTTCTCCCGTCTACTTCTCAGACAGCATCCGCTGCATCTCGGGGATCTTCATTTTCAACAAGAGTGAAGCCGGGAGGGTTTTTAGCAACCCACACACTTCGGAGTGGTCCATAATATCCTAAAGCTCCTTCGAATTCAGTCTTGTTACCACTGTTTCCAACACTCCTTACATAAACGTTCCAGTCCAACGGACAGGAATCCCGATGCAAGACCCTCCTGGCTCCTGGCTTTCATGGGCCACAGGGTGATCCCGGGCCTCTAGAATCTGGCAGCTGAATCGGCTCGCACAAGCTGCCCTGTGGGGATGCTTTTCCCCCTATGTGTCCAGCCCGGGGCCATGCTGTCTAGGCCCGACCTCCAGGGTGACAGGGTGAACCCCAGGTCCCTGGAGCAAACACTCAGAGCCCTGGTGACCAGACTCAGGGGGCTGGGGCGGCAGCTGGACATGTGTGGCCACCCTGGTGGTGTTTGGCCCCATCTGCAGTTCCAGTTCCAGCTGAGAAAGAGCCTCGCTGTGTTATTTTCTCCTGGTTGTGTAAGGATCCCCGGTGTCATTTGACAGAAATGCAGATGGTGTGTTCTTTCTCTCTTTTCTCCCTGCTTCCTCTCGTCCCTCTACTCCTCCCTCTCTCCCTCTCCCTCTGTCCCTCTCTCTTCCCTCTCCCTCTTTCCTCTGCGTCTCTCTTTCCCTCTCTCCCTCCCCCCTCCCTCTCCCCCCTCCCCATCCCTCTCCCAACTCCCTGTCCACCTCCGTCTCCCCCTTGCTCTCCCCATCCCTCTCCCTCTCCCCTCCCCCTCCCTCTACCTCCTCGCTCCCCCCGTCTCTCTCCCTCCTCCCCCCTCCCTCTTCCCGCCTCCCCCGTCCCTCTTCCCTCTCCCTCTCTTCCTTCCTCTCTCCCTGTCCCTGTTTCCCTGTTCCGCACGCTCTCCCCCTACCTCTTTCCCTCTCCCTGTCCCTCCACCTCCTTCCCTCTCCGGAGAGGGAAGGAGGTGGAGAGACAGGGAGAGAGAGCAGGAGAGGGAGGGGTGAGAGGGAGAGAGGGAGACAGGGAGGGAGCGAAAGACCGTCTCTCCCTCCCTCCCTCTCTCCTTCCCTCCCTCTCTCCCTCCCTCCCTCTATCCCTCTATCCCTCTCCCTCCCTCCCTCTATCCCTCTCGCTCCCTCCCTCTATCCCTCTCTCCCTCCCTCCCTCCCTCTATCCCTCTCTCGCTCCCTCCCTCTATCCCTCTCTCCCTCCCTCCCTCTCACCCTCTCCCTCCATCTCTCCATCTCCCTCACTCCCTCCCAGAGAGGGAGAGATAGAGAGGCAGAGACAAGGGAGAGGGAGAGAGGGAGAGGGGGAGATGGAGGGAGAGGGAGAGGGAGGGAGAGGAAGAGAGGGAGAGAGATATGGAGAGGAGAGGGAGGGGGGGAGAGGGAGATGGAAAGAGGTCTCTTCCTCCCTCCCTCTCCCTCCCTCTCTCCCTGTCCCTGTTTCCCTGTTCCGCTCTCCCTCTCCCTCCACCTCCTCCCCTCTCCAGAGAGGGAAGGAGGTGGAGGGAGAGGGAGAGGGAAAGAGGGAGAGGGAGAGCAGGAGAGGGAGGGGGAGAGGGAGAGAGAGGGGGGAAAGGGAGAGAGGGATAGAGGGAGGGAGCGAAGACGTCTCTCCCTCTCTCCCTCTCCACCTCTCTCCCTCCCTCTCTCCTTCTCCTCCCTCTCCCTCCATGTCTCCATCTCCCTCACTCTTTCCCAGAAAGGGAGAGATGGAGGGAGAGGGAGAGAGGGAGAGGGAGAGATGGAGGGAGAGGGAGAGAAGAAGAGAGAGAGGGACAGAGGGAGAGAGAGATAGAGAGGGAGAGCGGGAGAGGGAAAATGGTCTCTTCTTCCCTCCCTCTCTCCTCCGTCTCCCCCTCTCCTTCCCTCGCCCTTTCCCTTCCTCTCTCCCTCTTCCTCCCTCTCCCTCCATCTCTCCCTCGCCCTCACTCCCTCTCCCTCCATCTCTCCCTCGCCCTCACTCCCTCTCACAGAGGGAGAGATGGAGGGAGAGGCAGAGACAAGGGAGAGGGAGAGAGGCAGAGGGAGACCGGAACAGGGAAACAGGGACAGGGAGAGAGAGAGGGAGAGGGAGAGAGGGAGAGACCTATTTCCCTCTCCCTCTCTCTCTCCCTCTCCCTCTCTCCCTCTCCCTCCCTCTCCCTCTCCCTCTCCCTCCATCTCTCCCTCTTCCTCTCTCCCTCTGCCTTATCTCTGCCTCTCTGGGAGGGAGTGAGGGAGAGGGAGAGATGGAGGGAGGAGAGTTGGAGCCAGAGGGAGAGGGAGGAGAAGGAGGGAGGGAGAGGGAGAGAGGGAGGGAGAGAGGGAGGGAGGGAGAGACATCTTTCGCTCCCTCCATCACTCTCTCCCTCTCCACCCTCTCTCTCCCTCTCCCCCCTCCCTCTCCATCTCTCTCTCCCTCTCCCCCCTCCCTCTCCATCTCTCTCTCCCTCTCCCTCCACCTCCTTCCCTCCCCAGAGAGGAAAGGAGGTGGAGGGAGAGGGAGAGGGAAAGAGGTAGAGCCAGAGCGTGAGGAACAGGGAAACAGGGACAGGGAGAGAGGAAGGGAGAGAGGGAGAAGGGGAGACGGAGAGGGAAAGGGGGAGAGGGAGAGGGGGAGGGAAAGAGGGAGAGAGAGAGAGGGACAGGGAAAGAGGGACAGGGAGAGAGGGAGGGAGAGAGGCAGAGGGAGAGATGGAGGGAGAGGGAGAGTGAGAGGCAGCGAGGTAGAGGGAGAGAGGGAGAAAGGGAGAGAGAGAGAGAGAGGGAGAGCGGTAGAAGTGCTGAGGAGGGGGGCTACCTCCCCCTCCCCCTCCCCCTCCCCCTCCCATACTCTCCCTACTGCTTTCTCTTTTTTCTGCTTCAACAAACCCCAGGCGCCTTTTAGATCAGCCCTGAAGTCAACGTTGATGCTTGGACAGCCTGACCTCTCCGCTGACTTCCAGCCCAGGACCACCGCTGGGAGATGAAGTCTGCGGGGCCCTGGGCGCAGGCTGCACAGGCACCTCCTCTGATGCCCAATCTCTCCTCGTTTACGAGGCAGCCGACACTCCCCTCCCTGACTCCCCAAGATTTGGGGCCTTTTTAGTATGTGTCGATAATGCCATGAGCGACTATTTAACTCTTCCACGAGGACCCATCTCCCAAAATGCAGTGGTTTTCAGCCTTGGCTGCACTCGAGAACCCCCAGGGAAGGGAGAGACGTCTCTCCCTCCCTCTCTCTTTCTCTCCCTCTGTACGTCTGTCTACCTCTCTCCCTCTCCCTCTCCCTCTGGGGTGATGCCCGATGAGCTCAGAATCGCAGATGGACCCCCCCATCCCCTCTCTGTGGCTTGCATGGGGGATGCACCTTCTCACTGTGGCCCGGGCATGGCCTTGACATTCAGACATCGGGTCCTGCATGGACACTTGTGTTTGTTCCATAGCGCATGTGGCTGCAGTCTGTGCTTCTGTAGATGCGGGCTGTGCGTGAGCCCTTCATCTTCCCCGCAGACACCACTGGTGCTCGCTCGGCCTCGCGGGGGATGCGGGGGGGCACGGGGGACAGTCTTGTGTCCCCACCTTCTTGGGCTACAGACAGGCCACGCTGGTGCTGTGGTGACTGGGGGCTCCCAGGAGAACCCCACTGCAGACCGGAGAGGTGGCCCCCGAGAAGGTGGCGTACGCCTGGGGCCGGGCCTCATCAGTGAGCCACGGGCCACCTGCAGCAACAGGTGTCTCACCGTCCAGGGGCTGGGTGTTCGGGCGCCGTGGGGTTGAGCTACTGTCTGCACGGCAGCCGTGTTTGTCTTGTTGAGCCCGGGGAGGCCCCTTGGTGGCTCCTGGAGAGCCTGGCCGCATTTCTTCCTACCCTTGGCCTTAGAGCCCATCACGTTCATGCCGTTTCTGCTTCCAAAAGGACCTGTGTTAATAAAGACCACGTGTTAGGACAGCACCAAAGTGTCTAGAAATCCGGGCCAGGAGGAGGAGGGAGGGGGATTGGCTGTGCCCGCCAGTGGCCTGGGAGCCCTGCCCGCCTGCAGAGACCTGGCCCGGGGCCCGTGGGGAGGGCGTGGCCCTCGGTCCCCAGCGCCTTCCGTCTCTGCCTTCCAGGAGAACTGCGTGATCCTCAGGGAGCTGGTGAGGCTGCAGGCCCTGAAGTCCCGCCTGCTGGGGTTCCGCACCATGCCGACTCTGTGCTGGAGATGAACACGGACAAGACCAGCCAGGTGGTGGCCACTGTCCTAGGTAACACCGCCTCCCCCTGAGTCCCAGTGGGGACGGGGTCAGGCGGACCTTGACCGGACGTGGTGCTGCCTGAGACCCCACTGTGTCAGCCCTTGGGGGTCACCTTCTCAGACCCTTCATTCTGCCTCGAGGGGCACAGGGTCGGGGGTGGCTGGGGGGCCGCCCCAGGGACGTAGCCGAGCCTCTCCCCTCCGCCCGCAGGTGAGCTGGCCCAGAAGCTGAAGCCCCTCGGGGAGCAGGAGCGGCCGTGATCCTGGAGCTAAAGAAGGCCGAGTGCCAGAGGCGGGGCCTGCACTTTGACGGCCCCATCAATGCCTGGGACCTGCGCTACTACGTGAACCAGGGGGAGGAGACGCGCTACCACGTGGGCCAGTACCTGCTCAATGAGTCTTTCCCCGTGCAGGCGGTCACACGCGGGCTGCTGGGCATCTCCCAGGAGCTGCTGGGGCTCACCTTCGACCTGGAGGAGGGCACCAGCATGGGTCACGAAGACGTGAGGCTCTAAACGGTCTGGGACGCGGCCTCGGGCAAGGTCATCCATCGGCAAGTTCTACCTGACCTCTATCCTCGGTGCGTGCGTGGGGGAACCTGTCGGCCGTGGGCCGGGGCTCCTCTGTGGAAGCGGGGCCCCATCCACGTCCCTCCGCAGGGTGGGGAAGTCCGGGCACGCGGCCTGCTTCGGCCTGCCTACAGCACGATGGGAGCTGCCAGATCGCCATCGCGGCCACGGTGGCCAACTTCACCAAGCCTACGCCCAACCTGCCCTCCCTGCTGCGGCATGATGAGCGGGAGACCAACTTCCACGACGTCGGGCATGCGATGCACCAGCTCCGCTCCCAGGCGCAGGGCTGCAGGCAGGGGGCGGGGAGGGCCCGGGCATGCGTGGTCCTTAGGCAGGCCCTCGCCACGGGATTCTTTCACTGACATCACCCCACACGTGGTGACGCCCTCGGTGTCAGCTTCCATCATCAAACCCCAGGCACTGGGCGCGTAAATAACGGAAATGGATGTCCTCGAGGCTCTAGAGGCTGGAAGACCCAGATCAAGGAGTCAGGGCTGGTTCCCTGCATGTTAAATACATGTACTCAAGAGTTGCCTTTAAAAAAGACAAAAGAAAAGAAAGGAACGTTGCCTGCAAGTCTGCTGACAGCCGGTGATGAGAACCAGAGGGAAGGCTCTGGGGCCGGGGGCGCAGTGCCCTGTGAGCTCGGGGGCTGCTGCCAGTCTCCGTGGAGGCTCAGCAAGTCCCAGTGACTTCCCCACGTGGGGGGCGCCAGCTGAGAGTCTGGGCCCAGGACCCACTGCTCGTTCGGTCTTCCTGTGGTCAGCCCTTCATCCTGAGGGCGATGCTCTCACAGGCTGCACCGGGGCGTGTGGGGACAGTTTACTGAGCCATACAGACGTCACTACTGCTTTGGACCATTTCCATCATCCCGAAAATGTCCCTCACGCCCTTAGCTATCACTGCGTCCCCTCGCCAGCCCCTGACAACCAGGAACCCACTCGCTGACTCTGTGGATCTACCTGCTCTGGATGTTTCTCCTCAGTGGGGTCACGCCCTGTGTGTCCTTCTGTGTATGACTTCTCTCGCTGAGCATCGTGTTCTCAGGGTGTACCGACGTGGCAGCGAGCGTCAGGGCTTCACCGCATTGCGAGGCTGAGGGACGTAAAGAAGACAAGAGAAAAGAAAAGCACGTTGCATGCAAGTCTGGTGACAGCCGGTGATGAGAACCAGAGGGAAGGCTCTGGGGCCGGGGGCGCCGTGCCCTGTGAGGCCCTTGGCGCTGCTGCCAGTCTTGGTGGGGCACGGGCAGCACCGTCCCTCAGGAGCTGCTGGACAAGCTCATCAAGTCCCGGGAGGCCAACCCAGATGCGGCCGGACCGAGGGAAGGGAAGGGGGCTTCCGGTCTGCCCGGCTGGCAAGCGCGGCCTGGACACGGTGCCAGCCCCCCGTCTCCTTCCTCCCACGCCCCAGGCCTCTTCAACCTGTGCCAGATCGTCCTGGCCAAGGTGGTTCAGGCCCTGCACACGCAGACGCCCGCGGACCCGGCCCAGGAGAATGCCCGCCTCTGCCAGGAGATCCTGGGGTTCCCAGCCATGCCAGGTAGCCAAGCGCGCGCCGGGCTCACCTTAGCGGTCGGTTGGCGGCTACTGCCCAGGTCAAGAGGATCGTCTGGTGGTGTGTGAATGGGGACCGATTGACGGGCTCCGGCTGAGGCCCACTGCCCTCTGGCCTCCTCCTGCCACGGCTCCTTGGCTGGTCCCTCCAGCTGTGGCCCACGGAGTCCGAGGGTGGAGTGGGAGGCTCTGCACATGCTTTCTAGAGAGCCTGGAAGAGGCAGGAGAGGGCTTCATACCCCGGACAGAAGGCATCGACGAGGTCTGCCCATGCGTGTCGGTGCGGACACGTGGTTCACTCCCTCGTGAGCGCTTTAACCAGCGATCTCCCCGTGGTGGAGGGAGAGCCCTGACTCATCTCTCGCAGCCTCGGCAGCTGGCCTTGTAAGAGGCTTAGGAGTGAACCCTCGTGAGCTTCAGCAGAAAGTCGGCAAAGATTTATTTGTGTCCCTCCACTGAACTGCCAGCAAGGTCCCCGTTTTCTACAAGTGTTGGGCCAATACTCTCTCTAGTGGCAGGGGACTCAGACAAGGCTGCTTTGAGGCCCCCACCCCCGCTCTGGGGCAGGGGCACTGAGCGGCCAGGGGGCCGGCCAGGAGCCCCTCCGCGTGTGTCCCAGTGACCCACCTGCCTGCGACCTTCGGCCGCCTGGAAGGAAGCTACGACGCCCAGTCCTATGGCCAGTCATTCCTGCAAGCAACACTGGAACCAGTTTCTGCCAACCCACCAAAAAAAACGACTTCAAAGGCAACGTGGTGTCACAGGAAGGGCTTGTTTCTGTGTTGGTTTGTTTTTAGTTCATTAGGCCTCACTTAAAATTCTGATTCCACAATGCACTTGCTTTGGGATCTTGAACAACACTCATAACCTCTGCAAGTTTCAGTATAGTAAGTTTATGTGATTACCTTCATCTGTAATATCCCTGTGTTGCAATCTTAATTAATTCAGATTAATTCATCTTAATCTTAATCTCAAGTTCAGATCAATGACTAGTTCCTCTGTGACTTCTCCTCTGAACTGATTCAAAAGCCGCCTCTCCCGTCCTCATTTGGCTTCTCTTCTCTTCTGGAATCTCATAAGAACTTCTATGACCTCTTTGGTTTTTTGT
Source organism: Delphinapterus leucas (assembly GCF_059928025.1). Classification (NCBI taxonomy): domain Eukaryota; kingdom Metazoa; phylum Chordata; class Mammalia; order Artiodactyla; family Monodontidae; genus Delphinapterus; species Delphinapterus leucas. The sequence continues at coordinate 662,110 of NW_028322271.1, read as the reverse complement.
TGTTGCTGTTGTCTGCTTGTTTGTTTTTTAATTGAAATATAGTTGATTTACAATGTCGTGTCCGTTTCAGGTGTACGGCGCACTGATTCCCGTTTTCAGATTCTTTTCCCTTATAAGTTATTACAAAATATTGAGTACAGTTCCCTGTGCCATAGGGGAGATCCTTGTTGTATCAATTCTATGCCTTCTTTGAATGAGCGCAGCACTTGTTGTCTGTATCATTTTTATGTCTGTTGTGGCTTTGTGACCGAAAATGAAGATTTTCTATTTGTTCATGCCCTGGCCCTTCCTTAAAAATGTGTTCATTTACCTATTTCATATTTATTGACTACATCTTAGACACCGTGTTAGCTGCTTGTTCTAGATGTTAGTAAAACATAGACCTTCCTGCTCAAAGGGTCACAGTATTTGTGGGAAAACAAAAAAATGAACAACTTACGTCTCAAATAGCTTTGTACTTCCCAAAGAGAGCACACCTCGTAGGTACAATACATATATGTATTATACATAAATGTATAAAGAGTTAATGGCATTAAAAACGTGAGATAACTGCTTTTCTATTCTGAGGAAATGAGGATTACATTTCACCAGGAGCTCAATACCACTCTGAGAATGAGGGCTTAACCCCCGACCTGGCTCACTGCATCGCTTTCTTATATGAAAATAGACAAGTCTGTACACGCTCTCTACAAAAAGGCTTATCTGGCATGAATTTCAGATAGCAAGAAGAAAAATTCAAGAGGTTCAGAGAAGCATCCAGAAGCTCAGATGATTGTCTGGCACTGATACAACTTGCTTGACAGGAAAATAGAGCTGTAAATCTCACAAAATTCGATGATCTTCTAAGAATTTCAAAACCGCCTGCTATTAATTAGAAATCCTAGAAGAACCGCTTCTTTTAAAGCACACTGATAATATGCTTTACAGCTTAATATTCAGAAGCCTATGTTTCGGCTAAGTGAGCTTCAGGAATGAAGGAAACTTGTGGTTCAGTTCCATCTACTCTGGAACCTCTGGTCAAAACACCTACTTCTGTGCTCAGCCATCTTATCATCTGAAAACTGGAGGCAACTCTAAGAAAACATCGTTACAGAGATGTTGCACAGTTTCCTGTGTCACTGTCTTCATTTGTTTCAGAAAACCAATAACGTCTAAGCTACTACTGCAAAGAGCGCAGTGTTACTTGGGGTCATCTAGTGCAGCTCTGTCAAAGTAAAGAAAAGGAAAGGGGCCTAGAACAACTATAATTTTCCCAAGAGGACACTATTATTTTATGGTAAATCTGAGTCAAGAACCCTGATCTCTTTGATGCCATTCCATTGTTCTTTCGTTGGGTTCTCAACAACCCAGAGAAAGAAAGAGAAATAAAACTCCTATGTGCTGTGTCACTGGTACAGGACGTGGCAAGATTGGAATCGGAGAACTACATATTAACAGGTACTTGGGAAATTCTTCAAACTGGTTAAGATATACACCAGGTACATAAAAAACAGTATGTTTTCCCAAGATGATTCTGTGGAATGAACAGAACTGGTAACTGAAGGTGCCTGTGTGCTGCAGTTCCAAACAGGATGGGTGAATGCTTGTTTTCTGGCACCTTTAAGACTCCACCCCAATATACACATTAAAATAAAATTAACATTTCAACTGGGTCATATTTAATTCTGCATGCTCTTCTAAGTCAGCAAAATATTCCATATATCATTTAAGTTGTCACTCACTCTCTTTTCTTTTCTTTCTTTTTCTCTTTTTTTTTTTTTTTTTTTTTTTTGCGGTACACGGGCCTCTCACTGCTGTGGCCTCTCCCGTTGCGGAGCGCAGGCTCAGCGGCCATGGCTCACGGGCCTAGCCGCTCCGCGGCATGTGGGATCTTCCCGGACCGGAGCACGAACCCGTGTCCCCTGCATCGGCAGGCGGACTCTCAACCACTGAGCCACCAGGGAAGCCCGTCACTCACTTTTTAACTTGAGTTTTAATTTCTAAAAGTCTTTGCAAACACAAAACAGAGGTGGGAAAATGGTATATGGGAAGCTGCAGAGATGAAATAAGCTTACTTCATTCGGCATAAAGATGAATACCCAAACAACTTCTGCATAGCTGCAAGTGTCCAAATCTACTATCCTCGTTTCGTAGTCAAGGCTTCCGGAAAAATATGCTAACGGATTCCTAATTACCCAAATGCCCCATATCCGTTTCAGTAAGTATCGTTATATATTACGGAAATTTTTCTCAGTGACACAGAAAGACATCCTGGCCGAGCATCCCCCTTCCCATGACACAGAGATGATGGGTCTCAAGCTACGTTGAAGGCGTTGGAGCCCACTTTATCCATTACTAATATTAATGGAGGACAAACCTTCATATTCTGTTTGTTTGCTCTGTGTTTGTTAAATCACTTCTTCCCTTCATTAAAATGGATGACACATAATTGAGTCTGTAGTGTGTGTATCACTGGAACCTGAACACATTTTTGTTGGTTTTATTAACGTCATAGGTTTCTAGGGAGGGTCTACTAAATAACTAAGTCTAGTTTCACAGTTACAAATAAATTAGGATGTAATTTTGAATAAATTAAGCTCATCATAAAGGAAGGATACTGATAGTTGCTACTACCCCTTCCTTGAGGGGCTCTTGTAAAGCACTAAATAAAGTAACAGAGGTTTATATGCATGCATATATTTTCAATGATATTTGAACACACTCGAAAAGAACTCTACAGAATGCATTATAAAACCTCGATGCTGTGTGTCCCTAGTTCCCAGCTCTCTCGTTAAAACTATTTAAATGAACAAAATGTTATCTATTAGGAGAGCTATCAGAGTACTCCAAATACTCCTTCTTGCAGTACCCTGTCCCAACCATTTGCCTTCCTCTTCCCATTAGTCCTTAATTCAGAAACCCCAGAGATTTGTTCATTAATTTATGAACATATTTCTTCATTCAGCCAAGAAAATTGATGGCTCCCTTACCAAATTTCAGGCACCCTTCTTCAGTATGTTTTCTAGGCATGTTCAGGAAACACAGCAGTGATTAACACAGATGAATATAGCCTCTCTCGAGCTGAGGGGAGAGACAAAAGTAAAGAAGCAAATATAAAATCGTAAGTGTAAATACGTAAATAAAAATGGAATAAATGGGTAGAATAACTAGTATATCAGGTAAGTGCTGGAGAAAAACAGCAAGCAGGGAAGGGGGATGGAGATTGTTAGCTGGTAGGAGGAGGCTGCGATCTGAAACTAAGTGATCACTGAGGGCTTTCTGGGGAAGATAAAATTTAAGAGGGAACCTAAGGTTGTGAGAGGGAGCAAGGTGCATATCTGGGAAGTGAATAGTACAAGCAGAGGGAACAGTCAGATGGAAAGGCAATGAGGCAAGAGTGGGCTTGGAGTATCCAAGGAGCAGAAAGGATGTCAGTGTGTGGAAAACAGAGGGAGCAAAGTGGAGAGGAGAAGGAAACAGTCAGAGAGGAAACAGAGGCCCAGATTTCTAGGGCTGTGGAGGCACTTTGAGGACTTTGCTTTTCCTGTGAAGAAGCCACTGAAGAGCCTGGAGTGACATGATCTGACTTACGTTTTAACAGGATCTCTCTGGATGCCATGTTGATTAGAGACTGCAGGAGAATAAGGACAAGCCCCAGAAGACCAATAGTTGATTCAAATGTCAAGAAACATTTATGCCTTCACCCTTCAACTTCACAAATGATGCCATTTCCATTGAGCTATTGAAAAATATAATCTGCCTTTCAAAACAATAAACCAGAAGGCATTTTCTCACATAAGCAAGGTCACAAACAACTGTCAGCTAAAGTTGAAATAGCAACAAATCAAATAATAACAAAAAACATTTTTTATAGATTTTAAAACCTTACAAAGCATTTTCTTGTCCATTATCTAAGTTAATCCTCAAATCAACGCCATGAGATAGTTACTATTTTCCCATTAGAAGTGACCGCATATTAAATCCTTAGTGATTGCTCAAGAAAAGCTGAAATCTTGAGTGTACATCTATTGATGCCAAGGTTGGGTTTTTTACCCATGGGAACATTGGATGCTAAAATCCACAGGGATTTTCAGCTCAAGATGGCAGACTAGGAAATATATTTACTTTCTGGTCCTCCTGAAACCATGTTTAAATAAAACTGTAGAAATACCAAAATTAATCAACCAATAAGAGCCAAGACATTGTGGAAGTCATCAACCACAGAAAGATTTCAACACATTTCGAGAAGGCAAACAATGAAATGGAGGGGCCATGAATAAAATAATGAAGAAAAGACTACCCTAAGTAGGGTCTGCACAAAGCCAGTCAGCTTTTGCTGAGCCCTGGTTATAGTAAAGGACAGAGGAAGGAAGAGGGGCTGAAAACAAGGAGACAAAAGTCATTTTAGGAAAACACGTTCATTTAATGAGCTCCAGGGAACACTCAGCCTGCTGCCATACTCACTCACGTATTACAGTGGATTGTTGGCACGCAAGACAAGAAAACAGGGAACCAACGAACAAAACTCAAGACACTGTTTCTTACTGAACTCTTCTCAAACGAGATCAAGAAATTATGATTCAATGCCATAGCTGTAAATCATTTCTGCTCCTGGAGAGGTTAGAAAGGGCTTATAATAGTTACCCTTTTTTTTCAGACAGAATTTAGGTCTGAGCAAAAGCTTTTGTGTCCTCCAACCTCAAAGTTTATTGGGGATGGAAGTCCAAATTTGCTTCGACATACCATAAAAAGAATCTCATGAGCAGAGGGTCAAACTACTTTTGGAATATATGGATTATGCCCAGTGTGATTTTAAATAGATTTTAAACAAAAATATATAGATTTTTACTGATCTATATGATTCTGGGTTCTGAAACTTCTACATGTCACATGCCTGATACAGAACACACAATGTCAGTCCCAGGAGAGAGAAAACACTCCAATGAAGCAAGCCAAAGAAACAAGATTCGAACAAGGTAAAGTGACGTGTAGACCAAGACCAGGATTTTTCAATTCTTTCCTGTCATGCTGTAGCTTCCAGCTCCTGAATAACAACACATGTTTCCCTTGTCCTAGACACACACGAGTATGTCTCCTCTATGGGGCATAAGCAGCTCTAGAGTTACATATGTGTAGTAAAGAGTGGACCCAGCCGGCATACTCACAATGACCAAATTGTGTTGCTCGTACTTTATTTTAAACCAATACATCGCTCCACGCTGAAGTTGCAATAAATCATATATTTGCTTTCTAGACATGAATGAGATGCCTTACTGGATATACTCCAGGAAGGCCAGAGAAACTGGCTTCTAATCCATACAGAATAATTCATTGATGAATTCCTTTCAGGATAGCCCATGATTTATCTAGAATATAAGCTTTACATACCTGGATCCTTCAAACTAGACCAAAGGGAAAAATCTAGGCTCCAAGCCTCAATCAGAAATGTGGGATGGTGCTATGCTGACAACTGGTGGTCCCTGACCTATCTTCTGAGATTAGAACCCAGTGTGGTGGATGACCAATTCACGCGTTGAACAAAAGAACACCTCCTACAGGGCAGTGGATGTGTTCATTACAGGTATGGCACTTAGGGCTAAGTATCATAAGGACTTCAAGAAACAAAAGAAAAAGTAACACATGAAGCATATATGATAAGGAGGCACCAGAGTCCAGAGCACGAGCTCTGGAATCACACAGGCTTGCTTCGAATCCCGGCTAAGCCACTACCATCTGTATACCCTGAAGAACAGTCGAAGGTTGAAATGTTCTTTTACCAAATTTTGAAAAACAAGTGAAGAAAGAACCTACCTGCCAGGAAGGGACATCGTGGGGTGCAGCATCCAGTCGGGTCAGGGCTCTGCATCCCCTGCTCAGAAACCTTCACCGCCTGGCTCACGGTGATGCTGGCAGCTCAGCAGCCCTGGAGAAGGCGCTCCTGCTCCTGTCTCCAGGGCTCGCGGACAAGCTGGGGAGGTCCACGGAGGAGGTGGGCCACAGCCTGGCAAGCTCTGGGTGCCTCCTGCACTCAGCTCTGGGCAGGCTCTGGCCTCTGGGCCCCGTTGCGGGGAAGGGCTGGCCGATACATACCCAGGGCTGAGGGGTCTGCAGAGCCGGTGCCCAGGCAGCGTGAGCTCTGGAGGAGAAGGCTTCCACAGTCCCCGACAGTCTCCGCATGGTGGCCCATCCGGTGCCAAACACCTGCCACCCACAGCGACAAGTCCCAGCCGCTACAAAGTCCAGAAGGGCTCGGGCTCTTTGCCCTCGGGCCGGGTTTCTCCAGGGGCTGGGCTTGTGTGGGGCCCCCAGCCCACCCCCTGACCCGCCCGCCCTTGCTCTGTGACACGTACAATGCAATGGCAACACCCAGGCTGAGCCGGCAGGCCAGTGTTCAGTGCGTGCTAGACCTTGAGAAGAGTTAGCAGCTAGGGAGAAGCTCTCCCACTTTCACTCGCTTTTCTCAGATCAGCCAGGCAGCCCATCTCACCCCAAAGCGATGGACACCACACCTCCTTCCCAGGCTATCGTTTTCCGTTCTGCCCCTGTTTTCCCTTTCCATTCTGCCCCTCTTTTCCCCAGCACCCCATCTACGGCTTCGGGTGTCATCGGTGCTGCAGCAGGCAGCACCTCAGACCCCGAAGCTATGGACACCACACCTCCTTCCCGGGCTTTCGTTTTCCGTTCTGCCCCTGTTGTCCCTTTCCATTCTGCCCCTCTTTTCCCCAGCACCCCATCTACGGCTTCGGGTGTCACTGGTGCTGCTCCCGGCAGCACCTCTGACCCCGAAGCTATGGACACCACACCACCTTCCCGGGCTTTCGTTTTCCGTTCTGCCCCTGTTGTCCCTTTCCATTCTGCCCCTCTTTTCCCCAGCACCCCATCTACGGCTTCGGGTGTCACTGGTGCTGCTCCCGGCAGCACCTCTGACCCCGAAGCTATGGACACCACACCACCTTCCCGGGCTTTCGTTTTCCGTTCTGCCCCTGTTTTCCCTTTCCATTCTGCCCCTCTTTTCCCCAGCCCCCCACCTACGGCTTCGGGTGTCATTGGTGCTGCTGCAGGCAGCACCTCTGACCCCGAAGCTATGGACACCACACCACCTTCCCGGGCTATCGTTTTCCGTTCTGCCCCTGTTGTCCCTTTCCATTCTGCCCCTCTTTTCCCCAGCACCCCATCTACGGCTTCGGGTGTCATTGGTGCTGCTCCCGGCAGCACCTCTGACCCCGAAGCTATGGACACCACACCACCTTCCCGGGCTTTCGTTTTCCGTTTTGCCCCTGTTTTCCCTTTCCATTCTGCCCCTCTTTTCCCCAGCCCCCCATCTACGGCTTCGGGTGTCACCGGTGCTGTAGCAGGCAGCACCTCTGACCCCGAAGCTATGGACACCACACCACCTTCCCGGGCTATCGTTTTCCGTTCTGCCCCTGTTGTCCCTTTCCATTCTGCCCCTCTTTTCCCCAGCCCCCCATCTACGGCTTCGGGTGTCATTGGTGCTGCTCCCGGCAGCACCTCTGACCCCGAAGCTATGGACACCACACCACCTTCCCGGGCTTTCGTTTTCCGTTCTGCCCCTGTTTTCCCTTTCCATTCTGCCCCTCTTTTCCCCAGCCCCCCATCTACGGCTTCGGGTGTCACCGGTGCTGCAGCAGGCAGCACCTCTGACCCCGAAGCTATGGACACCACACCTCCTCCCTAGGCTATCTTTTTCCGTTCTTCCCCTATTTTCCCTTTCCATTCTGCCCCTGTTTTCCCCAGCCCCCCCCTCCCATTTAGGGCTTAGGCCGGCATCAGTGCTTCAGCAGGCAGCAGCTCTGACACCAAACCTATGGACACACCTCCAGGGCTGTCATTTTCCAGTCTGCCCCGTCTCCAAGTAGAACCACTACCTATTTCACACGGCTGTTCCTAGTTCTGGGAACACACCACGCACTGGTAGCAATGCCTCAGCCCATGCCTCGACTCATTTCCCTGCAACGCTGGCCAACAGATAGACCAACACTTCAAAGTTATGACAGAAAGTTGAGTAAGTTATACGCTTGGAATTGCGTTTATTATTATTAACAAGCACAACTGTAGTGCTTGGACTATAACAAGTAATATTCTAAGTGCTTAGCAAATATTAACTCACTTAATCCTCATAATGGCAACCCTATAGGTAGGTAATGTTCATAATATTCACCTTTTTGGGGGGAAACTGAGGCCCAGGGGGGTTGAATAGCTTGCCTAATGCCACACAGTAAGTAGCGGGCAGAAACCCAGGATGAAAACCAGACCGTCTAGACTTTCATCACTTTGCTGTGTCACCTTAATAGATGTTGTGGTTAGGGAAGGGACTAAACTGACAAGACTCTGAACTTGAGAAGGGAGAAATTAGAAAGTGACTGATCCTAGAAACTAGAGAGGATTTCAGCTCAGAAATTTCTGGTGGTGAGACCCAGAAGAACAAGAACATGGTTGGAATATTAACTTGGGGTAGTATCTGAATCCATTGAGAAATGGTTTTGTTTTGTTTTGTTTTTTTAACTTAGAAAGGCCAGCTGGATGAAGATTAATGAGACAAAAAGTAGAAAGGGAAAGAGGAAGGTGCCTGAAGTGAGACATAACCTCTTCCCTGTAAGTACTAGGGGTGGGCGTCCTGTGGGAAAGGATGGAGCTCTCTCTACAGGTTTGTCACCAGGATGAACAAGGAGAAACATGGCAACCATTGTACTGGTTTTGATGATTCCTCAAAAACCAAGGCTTTACTTTCCAAGAACTCCCCACAGTAGCATACCTACCGTGTGTCAGACATGCCACCAAGTGTGTTTCCAGTCACACATTTTCATTGGAGAAACAGTTCCTATGAGGTACGCATTAGTTCCCTATGGCTGCTGTAACAAATGACTACCAATGAGCTTGCGTAAAACAAAACACACTCATTCTCTTATGGTTCTGGAAGACAGAGGTCCAAAACCAGTTTCCCTGGGCTGGAACCAGGAGTTGACAAGGCCGTCCATCCACCTTCTAGAGGCTCTAAGGGAGAATCTGTTTCCTTGACAGCATTCCTTGACTTCTGGCCACATCAATCCAACCCCAACTTCATCATCACATTCTCTTTGGAGTAAACACTCCCTCTGCCTCTCTCTTACGAGAACACCAGTGGTTACATCTGGGTCCATCCAGGTAGTCCAGAAGAATCTCCCCATCTCAAAACCCTTACTTTCATCCCATTGGCAAAGTCCCTTCTGCCATTTAAGGTGACATTCATAGGTTCTGGGGATTAGAAGGTGGACATTTGGGGGCAATGGTACTATTCAGTCTACTACAAGGTAGATACTATTAGCTTTCTCAGATGTAGGAAATGAAGTTTAGGGAAGTAATCTGTCTCAGGTCTACAATTTCCAGAGTAGAGATTTAAATTCTGCCAGGGAGACTTTAGGACACACTCTAAACAACTTTAACCTGTGTCCTTAATTACTGCATAATCCTTGGTTAAGAGTCACACTTAGGTATCAAGACCCAACTGAATATAACACAAGTACTGTCTCCTCTTTCACTATGTTTGCCTGGTGTATTTATGAATCTTGCCCAGAGCAGAAGAGTTCAGGAAATCGTTATACACGTTTACTAGGAGAAAGCATTTACCGTTTGATGTGCACGGAGTAATGGAAGGCTATTTAAAATAAAATAAAGTAAAATATGCCACGAAATCGTCAAGTGTCACAACAGAGGTAACCCCGTGGGAGTCTTGAGGAGACTAAAATTATCTCCAATTGTGCAGGTGAGAAAAGTGTCACTAAAGGCAGTTGTAGTTCAGCCAAGCCCTACGGCACAGAAGTAGGAATCTGGATATGTACGAATGGGAAAAAAGACATTTTAGGCATGGGAAACAGTTGAATGCTGAATGGATGAGAAATAGGCATTAGACCTTTCTAAATCAACTGGCTTATTAACTCAGTAAATCAGATTTGGTCAGTCAAACTAGCTTTAGCTGATTACTTATCCAGGGCATAGCTGTTGAGAGTCATTTTTGTCATAGAACAGTAAATAAAATTGTTGAACTATAGCTTTAGGCTTGCTAAGTGATAACAGATTGCTCTAGCTGATGTTCAAGTGACTTACTTGGTACTATTCACGAAATTGGGGGTTAACAACTGCTTAAGACAACATAGAGAATTGATCTTAAATAGTACTTGAAGTAGTTACTGTGTAAAGTATCTGTTCAGTAGCTCATGGTAAATGGATGTTTATAATCCCCGTTGGACAACCAACTGCTTTTTTGCAAACGGTAATGTGAATTGCTGTTGCATAAACTATAGTAATGACCACCTATCTAATTTGTTGTCCAAACCAGAAATCTTCCAACAATACTGGTCTCCTAATAAAAAGTAAGCATGAAGCTAACACACACTGGGTGTCTCCCGTGTGCCTGTGCATGCATCTATAGCTCACTGAACCCCCATAACAGCCCCCAAGAGAGGGACTCTGAGTGTCCCCATGCTGCTGGTGGAGAAACAGGCACAGGAAGGTTCAATAGTCTATCTACCTAAGATAACACAGAGGGCGGGAGAGCCTGTTTTTAAACCATCTGCCTCCAATTCCAGGTGCCAGGAGCCAGATTCAGCCTACAGGCCTCTTCCGCTCATCTGGAGGTGAAACCATGTGTAAGGATTAGTCAAATCCTGTCTTCACTCCTCAAGGTAGCTTGAACACTTGCACGTCCTCCAAATAGCACGTAGCATAAGCAATAAGATGTTTGCCCCGGGTATTGTCCAGGAACTTGGAATCAGCTGTGTCTAGTTAGGCTGAGCTGGTTAAGACTGGAGAGGACCACCGATCTTCCACCTGGCCCAGTGCCTTTTGACCTCCTGCCATCAGAGGGCCGAAAACTACAGCCTGAGAATGTGCTGAGCCCCGCAGCCTAGTTACGCCAGCTCAGAACAATGAGGAGCACACCTTTTCCCAATCACCTTTCCTCATGCTCCCCGTGCCTCATACTGCCCTGCTTCTTTTTTCTTTATCCCATAGATACCCCAAGCCCCTTGCCTTTGGGGAGGCGGATTTGAGAGCTATTGTCACGTCACTTCCTCGCTTGGCTGCCTTGTGAGTAAACCTCCTCTTTGCTGCAAACCTCAGCATGTCAGTGTTTTGGCTTGCTGCGCCTCAGACAAAATGGTAGGGAGCAGTGGTAAAGGTCCCTTGCCTGTGAGGGAAGCTGGCTACTAGTAGTCACGTTGCAGATGTTTTCTCCTCCCGGGGGGGGGCAGACGTCCTGCTCTTCCAGAAAGAAGGGAGAAAGGCAGGAGCTGGACCCTTGCTCTCAGGGTCACCGTCACCTAGGAGCTCGTTAGAAGCACAGAATCCAGGCCCCACCCAGAACTACTGAATTACAGCCTGCATTTAACAAGATCCACAAGAGAGGCATACCCATATTAAAGTTGGAGAGGCACCAAGCTGGAGTCCACGTAGCAGAGAAGCAGACAGGATTCTAGACCACGCAGAGTGTTAAAGGCCAACAGTTTGTTTTCTATTCTCAAAACAATGTTTTTGAGCCATGTTTATGAGCAATGTCCCAACTTGCTTCTAAGGTTTCTTGTGTGAAGAATGGATTGGAAGGAAACAAGATATATGGACACTAGTTAGGACCTCATTGCAACAGACAGGCAAGTTCAGTATTAGGATGTTGAGGAAGAGTTGACAGATTCAGAAGAAATTCAGGAGATAAACTGAAGCGGGCTTAATGGGGTATGAGACGGAGGAAAGGAAGGTCTTAGGGAATTTAAGGGTTTACTCCACGTATGAGCAAAGCCTCAAAATTCATCATTTGAACGTACAGAGGTAGAGCTCTCAAAGGACACTGGTTAGGAAGCAACAGTACGCCCTTTATAATTCCAAGAGACAACACGGATCAACTGTCTCGATGGAAAACTCGGCGGTACCGGTGCGTTTTTTCACTCAAACTTAGTTCCAGTGCCTATTACTCACATTTTCTGTGCCTAAACAACACAGCTTGAGGAACTGAAGGGGATTCCATCCTGGTAATTAAGGAGGGTCCCCAACACTGACAGTCCCATCTTAAAAAGCAGTCCCGCTGCATTTTACCCAAGGAGCAATGGCCAGAGCCTCCCTTTTAAAACGATGGGGAGAAATCAGAACATCACACACTGTCCCTTTCAGCTACTATGAACTGAGCCGCGAGACGACCAGCACCCCCTAGCACAGCGCGGACGGGCCAGCGCACGGGGGCCACTGTGACAGGCGACAGCACAAGAGACGGAAGCCCAGGCCCAGGGGCTCCGAGCTCCACCGGCAACGCCCAGGGGCCAAGGCGTATTACCTTTCCGGGATGTGCTTTCCGCCCTTCCTCGTGGCCGACGAACTGGCTCATGTCACCCCCGCCAGGAGTGCCAAAGTCGCCAACCCGGCATCCCCGGTGCCAGCACAAGGCCACGAACCACAGGCGCCTAGGCACAAGCCCACGCAGCTCGCGGACCTCCTTCTACCGCGCATGCGCCACCGCGTGGCGTGTCGAGATGACTGTCATCACGCAGGCGGATTAACGCGCTTGATCCGTAAAGAGGATTCTGATGCCTGCAATTTCCCTCCTTAGCCGGAGGCTGGTAGCACACGTCCATTAGTTCGTGTGTGTACCCTTCAGCATTCCAATCATACGGGACATGGAAAGTTGTCCGACTCTCCCAGTTTCTTGTGTGGTTCTTTCAGATATTTCCCAAGTGCTTACATTCACACTTGTATCTTGTATGTAAGTATTTGTACGTAACAGGTATCCTGTAGTTTATAGAAGAGCAGCACACTATACACGTACTACATACATAGTCTACAATGTGTCTTGGATAGTGACGCTGTTATCTTTCTAAAATATAAACTTGGCTGGATTGCTCTGTCGCTTGAACATCTTCACTTAGCACAGAATACAGCCCAGGTTGTTAGCACAGCATTGAGAACTCTTTATAAACAGATATCAGTCTGTCTCTCCAACTGAATTATAAGTTCAAACTATGACTTACAAGGACCTACATCATCCACCTCCCTCCTCTGCCCTGCCAGCCTCCCCTGATCTCATTCTCTACTGCCCTGCCCTCACTCACTTTCCCCTGTCCAGCCACACTGGCTTCCTTACTATTCCTCAAACATGCCAAGCACAGGCGTGCCTCAGGGACTTTGCACCTACTATTCCTTCTGCTTCAGAACACACCCTCCCACCCCATCTCCACTCTCCCAGAACACACCCTCCCACCCCATCTCCACTCTCCCAGATATCCAATGGCTTGTTTCTCACTGCAAGGCTCTGCTCAATCGACATCTTAATAGAGGGGACTTCCCTGATCACCTACCACATTCCCTCACCTCTTCATCTTCTTTTGTTATTCTCCAAAGCATTTACCACCGCTTGACACTCCACATATTGACTTATTTATTCATCTCTCTCCCCCACTAGAATGGAAAGTACGTAAGGGCAAGAACTTTGTTCTCTTCCTACTTCCTAGAACAGTGCCTTCAACTTAGAAGGTGTTATACAAATATTTGCTGAAAATGAATGTATGACTTCTTTGCCCTTTCACACTACCCTCTAGTCACACCAGAGGCTGCCCCTCCAGAGCACAAGTTCAAGCCCTGGGCCTTTTGTACCTGTCCCCAATACCTGGGCTGTCCTTTCCTCATTCCGGCAAAATCCTCTTCCCCCAAGCCCAGCTCAAACGCTGTCTCCTCAGTCAGGCCTTCCTCAATTTCTCCTCTATATTCCTGCTGCACTTGATTCTTTTATCATAATTAACCCACTTAGACTCACTACATGTTTCTCTTCCTAGACAACTGTAAGTTGCTACTGAACAAAGACTTCTACTCACCTCTGTATCCCCGTGCCCTAACAACAAACCTATAAGGCTCTCGGTGTTTACTGAAACAATTCATTTTCTGAGTCTCTACCAATTCTAGGGAGTGCGTAGTATAGTCTCCTCCTCATTATCAGTGAGCCTGGCATCTGTGGGAGGGCCTTACAGCAGAGGAAGTCACCAATGGATCATAACTAAGGTCCTGAGACTGCAATGGCAGACAGCATGGTGAAGTTAGCCCACTGCATGCAGAAGACCCACAGAGGAGTCAGCATATGCAATGGACTACACTTGGTATAACATGTGAACAATCAAGGTTTACAAACGTGTTCTCATGCACTTGTAAGGATCTTCTAGCCCACGCGGAACAGACAGAACACACACAAAGGAGCCTGGAGGAAGTGAGTAGGCCGGCAGCTGCGCCCTAACGTCTTAAGAGGTAACATTTCTGTGACTACAGTTTAAACACATCAGATAATTTGCCTCCTTTCTAGACACCCTGGTTATCACAGGACAGGCCAAGCCTCTCAAGTTTTAAAGCTAAAGTACACGGAAGATCTGTGAATAGGGCTGAAGATATTTAAGAGCTAGTACCTGCATTAAGCAACCAGGTTATAGAATGAACATTTATCTTGAAATTCCAGTCTCTCCCTCTCTCTCTCGCCTCCTATCCCCTATCTTCCCACCTCCATCTCTATTCCCTCTCCCCTACTCCCTGTTTTATGTATATACGTGCATCATTTTATATATACACGGAATATTTACTGTCTGTTACATTGATTTAATAAAGTGCACACTCCTCAGGCTAAATTTAGAAAGAGGACAAAATGAACACTTTCACATGGGCGTCCGTGGTGTTCCAAAGACAAAAGATTCCTCAGTCTTAAAACATGGCAAACACCATGTTCCTTCTGATAGTTAGATGCTAGAAAAAGGCAAGTGGATCCTTAAAATTCACACGCTATTAACACCTACTATCAACAGAGTAGATCTTAAAGCGGAAACAAGAAAACACCAGCCTTTTAAGTTCTTCCTGTCTGAAGATAAGAGTTAAGAGGTGGTAGTGTTCTTCCTCACTTGCACCCGAAGGGTAAAAGCAGCAAAAATATCTTAAACACATATATGATGAGGAAGCCACTCTACCTGGTCCACTCTGTTTTGTTTTGCTTCTAGGGATCTGTCTCACTCTGAACCTTTGCTTTTTGTTTTCTCTTTTATGTACGCTAAGAACCTGAGAGTCTAAACCTTTTCTTCCACCTCTCAACCAATAAACAGGACAAAAGAACATTTTTATGTTTTTATGTATTTTCCATTCAAATTTTTAAAAAAGAGATAAGTAAGCTAGCTCAGTTCATATTTCTCACAAAGATCACTTTCCAAACTAAACTAAATTGTTTGTGACCATAAACAGGAAAAACACCGTACTCTAGTAGCACCATCTGACATTTCCACCTTAATGTTACCAAACACAACTTGACACGAATGTCAGAACTATTAAAAATGTTAAAAATCCCCAACCCCACTCAAAATGCATACCAAAGTTCAGGTAAAGGAAAAACAAAAACAAACACAAAAGCAACTCACCGTTATCTTTATGTTCTTTCAGAAACCCATTAACAGCACACTGGAATTTAAAACTAGTGTCGTCATCTGACACCTGATGCCCAATTGTACACATTTTTAAATAAGGAAGAGTTTCTGGTAAGTCCTATAAGGCAAAACCATGAAAATATGTATTATTTCCTTTGTAGGGAAAGAATAAAAAATTAATTAGAGAAGGCAGAATATAAACCAGGAGAGTACATTAAACTTTGTATGTCAGTCATTCTGATGAGAGCCATTTTTTCCAAAGCTGCTCTAACCAGTAATTATCACTTGATTTTCATTCAAACTGCAGAACGGACAGTTACCAGGCATGCAAAAGGAAAAGCAAATCTATGTGAATGAATGCACATGTAACTCAAAATGATATAAACAGTTCTGCCTACATTTATGTTCTATCTTACATTTCAAGGGCCATAAAGTGGCTGTGATTTAAGGAGAGTAGTAGAATAGAGTCAGAAGAACTTGGATTCGAATTAGGAAACAGAGGCAATTTCAGGCATTGTTGAGAACTGGTATTCTTGAGGTGGGAGAAAGTAGACTATCAATAGAAGACAGAAAAGGATAAGTGAAAATTCTCTAGTTCTGAATTTAAATGGAAAGTAGCAGTAGGAACCTATGACATATTTTAAAAATATTAAAAACAAACGTACATATTTCCTAGCTCTGACCACTGAAAAAGTCTAGAAACAACTGATGTCATGTCAAAAGGACTCAGGAGTCACCGAGAAGCTCCAACTGGCCAAAGATAGGGCCTCAGTTAGAATAATAACTGTAACGGAGTCCACAGTGATAGGAATAAATAAAATTTTACAAAACTGGTCAACACTGGAGGATACTTGTGGATCAACTCATTATTTTGAAAACCGTTAAATAAAAGAAGAGAATCATGCCTCTACAACTGAGCAACCAAACAGCTGATGAGGGGAATCTTCTCCTCGTACAAATATACCCAGCTAATAAGTGAAAAAAAGAACAACAGAATTCACCATTCTTTGAAGCCTCAACTGAATTAATGGATGTAGGTATGAATCATCAGTGACTGCTAATACCACAGAAAGACACAACTATATACGTCTCCATGGAAGAACACATCATCACCCATGAAACTGTCTTGCCAAAACAAAACATGCAAGCTTCATTCAGATCAACTACCGATTTACAGGAAATAAAAGGACTGCAGAATATGTTACCAACACATGGAATGTAATCATCGGCATCTAGATGGGACAAATTACCTGGTTTCTTTAAAAACAAAATTCAAGGAGGAAAAAAAAAGTGAGAGAGACATGGAGGGAGAACCTATAGATTAAACAAGACTTCAGAGACCTAACAATCCACGGCAAAGTGTGGACCTTATTTGGATCTAATTCAAAATTCTTATAGACAATTTTTTATGACGTTTAGGAGACAACTGCAAATTTGAGCACTCCCTGGGTATTTAATATTAAAAAATGATATTAAGGAATAAAAGTCCTATATTTTAAATGCACGTACCAAAAACGTACAGGTGTAATTTACATGTTGTCTCGGAGCTGCTTCAAGATAATACGGAATGGGGTGAAACAGGTGGGGGTATAGATAAAACATGACAGCCATCAGTTGGTAAATAAGAAAGCTGGATGAGTTCCTGGGTATACAAGGAACACTCACAGTAGTTTTATACTTTTGTATATGCTTAAAATTTGTGATAATTGTTTAAAAACAAGACGACACTGTAGAAAACAGTTTGGCACTTTCTCACAGGTTAAGCGTACAGCTTAGTATTTGGCAGTAGGCTATGATCCAACAACTCTGCTACTACCTACGCTGCACATCTAACAGAACTGAAAGCAGGGATTTGAACAAATATCTGTACACCAATGATCATAGCAGCATGATTCACAATACCTACAAGGTGGAAAACAACCAAGTGTCAATCAGCCGTTGAATAACAAACTATGGTCTATATACACACAATGGGATTTTCTAAGCCAAAAAAGAAATGGCATTTCGTTACGTGCTATAACATGGATGAACCTTGAAAACACGACGTTTAGTGCAATAAGCCAGACACAGAAGGACAAATACTGCAGATTCCACTTACACGAGGTACCTAGAATAGGCCAATTCACAGAGACAGAAAATAGAATAGAGGTTACCAAGGGTTGGTGGGAGGGAAAATGGGGTTGTTACTGTTTGATGGTTACAGAGTTTTTGTTGAGGATGATGAAAAAGTTTTGGTTCTAGACAGCGGTGATGGTTACACAACACTGTGACTGTACTTAATGCCACTGAACTGCATATTTATAAACGGTTAAAAGAAATATGATTTCTCTATATTTTACCACAATAAAAAAAAAAGCAATAACAGAGCTGAAATTTCAATTCTTCCTTTTCCGAGAGTCAGTTTCATCGTCTGTAAAATTAGTAATTGTAGTTGTCTATCCTCTGAGCTTAGTGCAGGGTAAGCACTCAGTAGGAGATATCAGTACTACTTCCACTTCAAGAGCAAAGGATTGCTGTGAAGATTAACTAAGTCAATGGATATGAAAGAACTTTCTAAATGGCAAACTGCTCTACAAATATTAAAAGACATTAGGTGTTACTGTCCCCCAAGGCCATGGAACAGGTCAGAAGGAGGATAATTCTTTTGCACTGGAATGTCCTACATGGGCCAAGAGAATAGGTGGGTTTCTGTACTATATCAGAAGGCATCAGGAAAAGGAAGCATAAAACTTAGAGAACAATTGTCTTTTACACTGATGCTTAAACATGCTCAGGCAACTGCTTAACATAAGTGCTAAAGACATAATGGACATACCTTTCTTTCTTTTTAGGATACTACTGTAACTACTAAAAGTTTACTTCATTTTCAAAATGTAGAACATGGAAGCTTATAGAATTTCTTAAGCATATCTAGAGCCTACTGCCAAATACTATAGTTCAATTCATATCTTTCATCTCATTTTGAAACAGCAATTACAAATGTGTATTTAAGGAAACCACTAGCTTCCCTTTTTGAACCCACGAGAGAAGGCCAGGACTCACCTTAGCATAAGATGATAACTACTGAACCACTATGAATTATTACAGTATCAGAAAGAAGGTCATTTTCAATTACGCCTTCCATTTACCTCTGGCTTGTAAGAGCGGCGAGTATTTGCTAAGTCAACAATCAGCCCAAGTTCTTCATTCTGTCCTTGGATTTTGTTAAGAGATCCAAGGGGGAGAAACGTTCTTCTGGAGCAAGATTCTTTTCAAAACTCTGTCAGAAAGAATAAAATAAGGAAGAACAGATGTTTAAAATCCTTTACTATATTATCCATTTATTCAAACCCTGGGATGCTAACATATGAGATTCAAAGTAAAGTTTCCTCCTCTGCAGCTTACAAGCGATATTACAATCCTTTCTTCCAGAGAGATTAGACCGAAGAAAATAAGCTCACTTCTATATAGTTATTTCTATGTTTGTTTATTTCATGTTGGTCTCCTAACCTGACTCTAAACTCCCAGAAGGCAGGGACCACATCAATTTTGCCTACCACTGTATTGCCAGCTCCAAGCGGAGTGCCTGAAAATAGACACAGAAATAAATACTTCTTGAATATCTACATATAGGAAGGATGGCTTTCACTGCTAAATATTCTTTCATGTATTTGGCTTATACATGTACCCTGTTCCATTGATCTCTTTGGTTATTCAAGTGTCAGCAACACACACTTTTTTTCTTCATTAGTAGACTAGTTTTAGAGCAGTTTGAGATTCACAGCAAAACTGAGCAAACTGTACACAGTTCCCACTTACACCCTCTCTCCTTCATCCCACACAGCCTTCCCCATTATCAACATGCCATACCAGTGTGCTTCATTTGTTAGAATTCATGAACCAACACTGACACATCGTTATCAATCAAAGTCCACAGTTTATTGCATTCATGGTACAAGTAACCGACTATTTCTTTATTTCTAGTATAGTCATCCCCAAACATTTACATACTGAGATACATATTACTTTCTTATAAATTACTTTATTCTTTATTTATAGTTAGGGCATTGCATTGTTTTTTTTTGTTTTTTAATTAAGTACAAAAGTTGGTTGTATTTGTCTATGAATCCCATTTCTGGATAGTAAAAGAGGTATTAAAAACTATTTGCTATAAAAAGGGAAAATGGAGTACGACGGGGTTGAGAGCCAGGGCTCTATATGGTGAATTCAGATTTCTGGAAGAATATGGTATTAACTTTTGCTCACCTTTTTTAAAGGAACTTTGAAAGCAATGAAACGAGTCCCAGGCATCCGCTGTTCAACTGGGAGATAGTCTTTCCACCTGTTAATATAGTTTTTGTTAGGCAAATTTTATGTTAGGCTGTCTCCCTGCACAGGATGAATGCGCCTTGAAAATGGAAATCATATCCCTCTACATCGGCTCCCAGGTGGTCCCAGCGTCCCGACCCCGACCCCGGCCGCGCGCGACACACTTTCCACAAACTGACACACACGGAGCCCGCGCGAGGGCCGGGTCGCGCGGGCTTCCCCGCCGGGTCGCCTGGAGGCCGGTCCCCCGCAAGCCGAGCGCACGAAAGGGCGCCCCAAAGGCGCCGGCCCAAGGCGCCCGCTGCGCTTTCCCTTTGGAAGCTGGGCTGCGGGGCCCAAGCGTAAACCCTGAGACAAGGAACACGCGCACCACGCCGCCACGGGGGACGACAGGCCGGGCGCCCGCCTAGCCGGACACCCTGCATTTCTGGAATCACCGGACGCCTGTGTAAATTTCCGTCTGGCCTGTCATTTTCCAAAGGCCACTCAAGATCAGGGGACAGAACGCCTCCTCTCCAAGTGTCCTGCCAGCCCACCCACTCAAGATCAGAGGGACAAAATGCCTGACTAAAACAAAACAAAACAGAAACACAAAAAAACTGGAGAGAGGGAGGAAAGGGTGCCCTGAAAAATAAAAAAAAATTAAAAACACTAAGCACGTTGACAGCGCTAAGAATAAACTACCAGGAAAAAGAAACCCTACATGTCAGATCCTAAAGTACAGAAGGGCAAGCCCGCCGACATTCCAGGACCGGGGGGACCGGGGTCCCCAGCCCTGCAGAGCCAACCGCAGACCGGCTCGGGCGCCCCTCGGAAGCGCGGGATCCCCGCGGCCGAGTCTGTGACCCCCGGCCGGCGCCGGCTCCCCTCTGCCCACCCTGCGCGCGGGGGCTGGAAACTGCCGCGGAGAACCACGGCGGGGGGGGGGGGAAGGGGGGCTCCAAAGAGGGTCTGGCGACTCGAGTCGCTCCGTTTCTCGGTGGGCTCAGCGCGCGCCGTGGGGGAACAGGAGCGGGGGTCCGGGAGGAGGGGACGGACGGCACTTACGTAGACCGGCAGCGGCCACGGGTAGACGGCGGGCTCGGTCCCCAAGAGCGACTCCAGCCTCAGCTCCAGCTTCTCCCCCATGTCTTCGCGCGCGGGCCCCGCACCGCGCTAGTCTGGCGGTTGGGGGAGGGGCGCGGCGCCGCCGGCGGGGGCGGGGCAGACGGGCAGGCGGGAGGCTGAGGGGGGCCTGGTCTGGGCCTCAGCTGCCGCCGCAGCGCTCCCGTCCGACCCCCGGCTCCCTCTTTGTGGTCACAGGCCCGGGGCCTCCAGCGCTGCTGCGAACTCGGGCCGGCGTGAGGCGACCACAATGAGCCGGGGGCCGGGCTGAAACACTCCCGGCACGCGCGATCCGCCCCGTGGACTCGCAGGCTCGCACGCACGCACGCACGCACGTACGCACGTACGCACGTCTTCGGCTGCCCCTGGCCACCCTCACCGGCCTGAAGTGGGGACCCGGGAAAACCCCTCATGGACAGTCGTGGCGGGTTTGACTCCCGACCTTGACGTAGCGTGACACACCCCCTCCCCCCCCAATAAAAGAAAAGGAGCATAGGAGGCAATCTCATACATTATTGATAAACACATACAAAGACGCTATTGGTACAAAACTATTTCTCCATATAGCAACTTTGAATTTTAATAATAAATACATATATGTATCAAACATTAATAAAAGAATAAAACTATCCAATATGAGTACATTTGCTCTTGTTTTGCAATTAGTTCCAGGATTCTATTTTAGATTACTACTTCATATCTGAGAGAGTTGGGTGTGTGTTTGTGTGTTTGGTTTTGTGGAAGCTGCATTGTGCTAAATTTTACCTTTCTTTCTTGAATTAAATGGCTTTTGTCATCCCTTGGGAATACTGAAGACAGCAACAGCAGATTACTACCTACCAGTGGAAAAGTATAAATAGCAGTTTTAGCCACTAGTGATTCTGAAATCGCCCTTAACTTTGTCCTTATAAAAATGCTCCAAGAATTACGTTTTGCAAATCCACAGATTTACTATCCATATTCAAGTCATTTATGTAGACAAAGAATGTAGCCAGCCTTATCAGTAACACAGGATGTTATAGCCATCAAGCCATCAGCCACTGAAGCCACACCCAAAGCCGCACCCTGAGGGGATTCAGGATGGAGAAAACAGGATACTGGCCCTAGATAATTAAAGTGCAAATCAAGGGAATGATTTCCAGGAGACCAGATTCTTGCATCTCACCATATATAGAAAAGTGCTACATTTATTAACTTAAGATGTCTAGTTTCTTTAATTAACAGTAATCTTTGGATGTTCCAACTACCTGTCTTTTTTTTTTTTTTGCAAGAACCTCTAAATACCCTGTGCCCTCCCTTAGCTCTTCAGAACAGTCCCTCAGAGCTATCTGAGAGGCTGTCTCCTGATTTCAGTCCTCAGTATGTCTTCCACATAAAACATAATTCTCAACTTCTAGGTTGTGCATTGTTTTTCAGTCAACATTTAATTGTATGGCTCATGTAGGTACTATGCCTAAATGTAATGGGATGAGCTGTAAATTATTAAAACTAGATAAATCCTGTCAGCTCTACCACTAGCTGAGATCCAGGCTTTCACCTCTGGATACCTCTGGCAGATACGGGGTCTGTGTTGGTCTTAAAATTATTCTTAGAATAGTGGGGACTCATTCATTCTTTCAACACATTTTATTGCTTATATTCTATGTGTCAGTTACAGTGCTGGGTCTTGAAATACAGAAGTCAACACACGAAAATACAAGGATAAAACACATTTTCTACCATATTAACTTTTTTCATTCATCAATTCATCCCTAAGTCATTCAACACGCATCTTCTTATTGAATACTGATGAGGGGTCAAATGCTATGCTAAACACTCAGTATATAACTGCAAACGAGATGGATAGGCCCTGATTTTGATGTCACTACTATCTTTTGTCCTGCCATATAATGGGACAGCTTCATTATTCCCTTTACCCTAAGTTTTTATCACAAATTGCTAATGAAAATAAAGCTGTTAGTGGAGTTTCAACATGCATAGGTAAATGAGAACACAGGACTCCCCTTTCTCATGTCCCGTTCTCCTCCTTCTAACTCCCTATGTGAACTCACTTTGTGCCAAGGCCAAGAAGCTGTGCCCCAATAAGAACCAAGCTGATTTCCTCACACTGACTGGGGCTATTGCACACTTAGAAGACTTGATGCTTAATTTTGATAAGCAACTAGAAGACCATGGAGACAACCTATAAAAATGATTTGTCTTGGGAGAAAATACTAAAGAGGGTTAATGTGCTGTTCCACATGTCTAACCCCCTGGATTAAACCACAGGCACCAAGGTCACCAAGTGTACTTGGCAACAATGAGCTAATAATAAAAAAAAGCATCATACTGTTATTGTATTCATAGTCCCCCAAGGCGCTCTCTGATAAACACCACAACCTCTAAGAGAATTGAGAACAGCTTCCTTGTGGGGTAGGTCATATAATATATATGCATCTTTTTCCAAGCAGTTAAATCATATCCAGCTATCAGCACACCTTACTTAAGGCGATCGTAATGTATGAGATTAAATGTTCCTACCTGATCGGAAACCTTCTTGTCCTCAATTCATTGGCTGTACTGGATTTTTTTTTCTTGGGTCAGACTTTCAGACTTCTACCAGAAATCCTTCCTTTGGGGAAACCAGGCCTTCCCAGAAACTCAGGAAACTGAAATGGAGACAGCAAGAGAGAAGGAAATTATTTGGACACATAGACCTCAATTGTTTGGTTTTAAGTAAACATCCAAGCAAACATCTTCTAAATGGTATAATAACTTTAGGGAAATTCACGGTTTATAAGTTTGGGTACTCATAAACTGAACATATTATGATAAGAGTACAGGTTGCATTTTGTGTCTTCAACTCAAGCAAAGGCTTCAAAAAAGGCCCAGTTATCCTTTGTTCATTAAGACACAAAGAGAGGGCAAAAGGGGCAAGTTTCGAAGTCGTTTTCTTTACAATTTACTTCCTTTCTTCAGTCTTCAACAAGATCTTCAGGAAATTAACTGTACTAAAGTTAATTATTCATAAAATAAACATAGGAACCTGCAGAAGACTATTTCACAGAGACCTGTAATGTACAATATCCATTGCATACATGCACCATGAGCTTGTCTTTTCTAGCACTGGCATACACAAAACTCTGTGTGTGTGTGTGTGTGTGTGCGCGTCTGTGTGCACGTGTGTGTCTTTTTCTGTGATGGAGCCATAGGGAGAAAATAAACCTATTGGCTGCAATTCAGTGATGTACGAAGATTTAAAGGTAAAGGAGAAGGTTACATCAAGTGAAACTATAAAGTCATGAGGTTGTGGTTCCAAAATAATAACAATAGCAGTCTTCTGTAACCAAGGGAGCAGGCTCCTCAAATTACAGTCACACCTGTTAGACCATCTGCCCATACATTTCACACTATCATTAATGGAAAACAAATGGCACTGTCTCTCCTTCCCTTTATCCATTGGCCATCCTCATATGAACTCTTTTTCTCTTCAAGGTCACGCTCTTTCCTATCTGTTTAAAAATATTAGGATTTAGGAGGAGTGATACGTAATGTGCCGTGCCTTGGTACTTGTACCAGTGACGGCTCTGTAAGGAGCACTGGGTTGTTAGGAGGCTATCAACTGAGTTCCCCTAGAAGCAGAACTTGAGGCGATAATTTGAGTGCAAACTGCTCATCTGGGAGGTGCTTCCAGAAAACTCAGAAGTGGAGTGGGAATTGAGAATGGAGGCATGGAAGGAAGCCAACAGAGGTGTATTACCGAATAAATGACTCCTGCAGGGAACTGCTGCCAGTACTTCAGGCGAGTTCTGTGAAACTCTACAGAACATGTCTCAGAGTTATCCCAAGAATCGGTGAGAAACTTGAAGTACTTATCTTCCAGTCCCCTCTGTCCTTGGTTGAAAGCTACACCCAGATACATTAACTCCTGTACACTTCTGGCCTGCCCTAAGGTGGATAATTGCAGGCGGCAGCATGATTCTATCAGCATATACTGGAATGATGAGTGCTGGGGAGATATGAGTGGAGCATCGAAACCATCTAATACAGTCGGGGCAGGAGATATTAATTATTGGCTTGAAAGTCCAAATGGATAACCTTAAATTCCTGGGTTTATGGTTTTACTTTGAGGTATTTAAGCATGATGTATGAGTAAAAATTCCCTCTGTTAAATCAAGTTTAAGGTCCTAAAACTCCCTAATCTTCTGGAAAACTGTGGTATCTTGTAACAGATTTTTGAAAAGTAACATGATTAAGATTTCAAATTGACCATTCATTCATTCACTCATTCAACACACATTTATTGAACACCTAAAGTATGTCATGGGTTAAACGAGGCACCAGTGTTACTGTTACTAAAATCATTATAGTGCCACCTAGAATTCAATGTATTGTGACACTCAAATAAGAAAATCCATAGTTACCGTAAAAGATATTACAGAGTGCTACAGGAAGACACAGTAAGACCTTAATTCATGCTGTGGACAGTAGTATATGGGCGATATCAGTAGGGCTTCCTGTAGAAGGCAATTGAAATGGATATGTAACATGAAGGAAGGGTGAAGTTTTGAGGAAAAGAGAAGATAAATTCACAGTTGCCAGAAAATGAATGGTTAAGGATCAGTCCAGAAAGGAGTTCCATTCATAATCAGTATAAGAAATGCTCACTGGGGCTTCCCTGGTGGCGCAGTGGTTGAGAGGCCGCCTGCCGATGCAGGGGACACGGGTTCGTGTCCCGGTCCGGGAAGATCCCACATGCCGCGGAGCGGCTAGGCCCCGTGAGCCATGGACACTGAGCCTGCGCGTCCGGAGCCTGTGCTCCGCAACGGGAGAGGCCACAACAGTGAGAGGCCCGCGTACCGCAAAAAAAAAAGAAAAAAAAAAAAAAGAGAAATGCTCACTGGCGTGTAGGAAAAGAAGACAATGGAGAGGGTGGTAGAAGCCAGATCATGCATGGTCCATGTATGTATAGTAAGTGCTATGGTCTAGTCTTTGTGTTCCCCTCCAAATTCATACGTTGAAATCTTAATTTCCGTAGCTGATAGTATTAGTAGGTGGGGCCTTTGGGAAATGATTATGGTATTAGTGCTCTTATAAAAGAGACCCCACAGAGCTCCCTAAGCTCTTCTGCCATGTGAGGATACAATGAGAAGTCTGTGATTCAGAAGAGGGCCCTCATCTGACCATACTGGCACCCTATTCTTGAACTCGCAGCCTCCGGAGCCGTGAGAAAAAAAATTCCTGGTGTTTATGAGCCACCCAACCTGCAGTATAATCTTACAGCAGCCCAAAAGGACAAAGAGAGTTTGGATGTGAGATTTTACTCCAAGAAAGATGGGAATCCATTGAAGGATTTTACCTGGTAACTTAGAAGAGAGAAAAGTTTCATAACACAATCAGGTATTTTTATAAGAAAAATTTGTTTCTTTTTCAGAAAGATCACTCTGGAAATACTGTGACTAGATTTTTGGAGAAGTGTGATGGCAGGCCCGGATATAGAAAGATGAGTTGGTAGTCCATTAATATAAGTCAAACAAGAAAGTGGATATAAAAAGTGTGAATTTGTGGCTGAGAGTTCTTTTCTTTTACTACTTGAAAAATGTTATGTCAATGCTTCTGACTCCATAATTTTAGACAAGAAATATGCTGTCATTGGAATTGGTTTCTCAATAAGTGATGCATCGTTTCTGCCTGTCCACTTTCGAGATTTGTTTTGTCTCTACTTTTCAGAAGTTTAATTATGACGCGTCTTGACAAGGATACCTTTGTGTTTTTCCTCTTTGGATTTGCTCAGATTCTTGAATGTGTGCTTATGTCTTCTAAAACATTGGGAACGTTTTAGTCATTATTTCTCTGAATACTTTGTCAGTCCTACGTGCTCTCTGTTTTCATTCTGGAACCTTGATGATATGAATGTTAGTGCTTTTGTTACTGTTTACAGGTTCTTGAGATCCTGTTCCTTCTCCCATCTCTACCCCTCAGCCTATTTTTCTCTGTACATGTGGTACATTGTATTGATCTCTTCTAAGTTCATGATTCTGTGCTTTGTAATCTCCACTCTACTCTTGAGCAAAGTTTTTGGATTGTTGTATTTTTCAGTTCTACTGTTCTCATTTGTTTTTATTCTTATAACTTCTAGTTCTTTGTTCACATTTTCTATTTTTCCCATTTCCGTCAAGGAACACATAATTGCTAATTGAAGCATTTATGTGACAGCTTATTTAAAACCCCTGTCTGATAATTTCAATAGATGTTTTATCTCAGTGCTGGTGTAGGTTTATTGTCTTTTCTCATTTATTCTGTGATTTCCTGGTTCTTGGTGCCATGAGTATTTTTCAATTGGATTCTAAACATTGTGAGTTATTATATGACTCTGTATCCCATTTAATTTTATTATTACTTTTTAGAAGGAAGTCATCCTATTGGAGGTGTAGTATGAGGAGTGGGGGGCTACGTACAGATTTCCATTGGGCCCTACTGTCAATACCCCAGCAAAAGTGGGCACTTACATTCTCTCACTGCAGACAGATCAAGTAGAAGTTCAGCTACCCTATTGGCCCTTCTGACACCTTCCCCCCAAAGGTGGGAACATTAATATCATTGTGTTGCCTTTTAGTAGGAGTGGAAGTTCATCTCCCCAGTAGATTTCTTGACACCAGGGGAGGGGAGAGGTGAAGTGTTTGCTGTCCTTCCTCCCACTTCATTCCTTCTTGTTGATGCCGGGTGTGGGTAGAGGGTCAGCTACCTGCTGGCCCCACTGACACCAGGGTAAGAGGAAGAGAACTGCCAACTAGCCCTGCTTGTGCCATCTCATTCTGTCTTACTGCCTCAGGACGGTTATGGGGATTCAGCACCCCATTGGGTCTCACTGACACCATGTGTTGGGGGTTAGTGGGGTGCCTACTCCCTCCAACCTGTAACATCCTAATCTTATCGATGTCAGGGAGAGACGGAGGCTAGGTCCCACCACTGGACCCCACGACTGTGTGAGGGCAGCCCAGTGTTAACTAGCCTGTCAGGCACCACCTTTGAAAGTCTCTTTGCTAATGCAAAGGGGTGGAGGCTCAGCTCACCACTGCACCACACTGAAACAGCCCTGGTGGCGAATCAGAGCGCTGCCTCTTCTGGAGGGCAGGAGTGGGGTGGTGTGGAAGATCAAATCGTAGCTTGGCCCAACTGAAACCACAGGACATAGGGGATGGGTGCAATATTCCACTGGCACTTGGCTCGAGTAGTGTGTATATTATTGCCCAAATGGTTTTCTGTCTTTGACAACCCCTTTCCTCATACCTTGGCTAGGGGGAACGGGGGTTTTGTGTTTTCTTTTTTGAAGCTTTTTTGTCTGTTGTTCTGTTGGTGGTTATTGATTGGGGGTTCCTGTAATACCCTCTCCAGGATGTATGGGAAGCAACAGGAAACACAGGGGACTCATCACCATGTTATTCCTCAAGTCCCAAAGTCCCTAGTTAAGTCTGCCTTCTCATTTCCACCTTTCAGTGTCTTCCTATGTTTGTCTGTTGTTATGTTCAGGGTTTTAGTTTTAAGTGGAAGAACCTGGGAGAAATGGGCTACTTCATCTTCTTGGAAGCAGAGGTCTGGAGGCCTATGGATGTTACAAAGTACTGCTGACTGTAAATTAAAATTTGATGATATACACCTTGCCCTTTAAGAATTCTTCTGCTAGATGATGTGGCTTCCCAAAGTAGCTACAATTTGATTTTCATACTTCTAAAAGTCAAGTGTTTTGCCGCAGTTGAAATTTAAAGATAAGCAAGAGATGAGGCTAAGATGATCTATGTGGTAACAGATTAAAGTTGGAAACATCAATATACATTCATGCTTAGCTTAATATTGCTTCATATTACCTTAACACACATGGTTATGTAGAGAGATACTTATAGATATGTCCATATACGTGGGGAATGTACACACATGTTATCTCTTTGCTCTGTCAGCTGAGAAGATCTAGAAGCAATGACATCCGGGCAGCAATTAGCACACCCCACACCCAGATCCTGCTGTCTAATGCTGTTCTCCACTAAAAAGACCTAGTTATCCTTGAAGAAATAGCTGATTCTAGGACTGGGGCAGTAAATATACAAGATTTATATACAAGGCCATCTTATAGTGTCAGAAAGTAAGGAAGTTCCAAAAAAATATATAGGATGGGGATACCTCAGAGTGGCACACGAGCCACTGAACTGAAAAGAGTTCACAAGGGTCAGGACTAGAGCAATTTGAGGAACAAAGTAACTAACGTAGAATTAGATTATGACCCAAAGTATAAAATAAAAATCCGTGAGTTCTTCTGATATAAATAAATAATTGGATACATAAATAAATGCGGGAGAATAGATAAATCTCCAGTGCAAAAGAATTCCAAATAGTTTATGTAGTACTCCATCTTAAGCATAACTCTCTATTCCTTAGTTGTGGGCTGAGCATATTGACTTCCTTCCAAAAAGTACAATATGGAGAAGGGAAAACAGTAATTTTACAATGGAGAAACCTGAAAAACACTACCTCAGCCTGGTGATCAAGGTCGACCTCAGCATTCATAATGCATATTGATACTTTGTACACTTGATGTGATCTGGCAAAATAACCCTTCTACTCTTGTGGTCTTCCTCCCCAAAACACATAATCCCAATATTATCATGAAACATGCATCAAACAAATTCTAGTAGCGGGCATCCTACACAAACCTAACTACTCAAAATTGCCAAGGTCATGCAAGGAAAATCTGAGAAGCTATCAAACCCAAGAGGAGCCTAAGGAAACATGGCAACTAAATGTAATGTGATGTTTTGGATGAAATCCTGGAATAGAAAAAGGACATTAGGTAAAAACTAAGGAACTGGACTAATGTATGGACTATAGTAAACAATAATGTATCAATATTTGTTCACTGATTGTAACAATGTAACATACTAATATAAGTTGATCGTCACAGAGGGAAATGGGTATAGTGTATATGGAAACACTTTATACTATCTTCTCAATTTTTCTGTAAAATTAAAACACTTCTAAAAAATAAAGTCTATAAAAACGTTGTGTTTTCTTGTTTTATGATTATGTGCCTGTATTTCTTAATAAATATGTAAATTTGCTTTGCCTTCCTTGATACTGATATTAAAGAAACTACTAAGTAACTCTGAAAGAATTTGTAACTCCAGTTTAACAAGCAATAATTCTTGGTATTAACTTTTTAGGAGAACCCACTGAATCAATCAAAGCAAATTGTCTTTAAAGGCTGAATTTCTTTTCAGTGTTTAATCTTTTCTATGATTAATGCATACCACAAGCATGGTTCTCTTTCAAAGGGCAGAAAACATTGCTTGTAGGCAAGGTCTAAAATACAGTGAAATATTCATGTATGATGCTATAACAACTTTAATGTATTTTATGTTTTCAAAATGATGAAGTGTTATTTCAGTCAATAAAGTATTCACTTTTATACATTTCCTACCCACCTTTTCCCAGAACACCCACAAGGAAATGACACTATCATCTGATATTAGGCTCATCAATTTAAATTGGAGTTTTTGGTAGCTGTGGTTGCCAACGGTACTGGAATGTGTGATACTTTTACAAATCCTCTCCATGGCAAAATCTGATCTTCACAAGGTAGATCACAGTACGTGCCTAAGGCCAATGACATAGAGTTTTGTAGCTAGATTACCAAGCATTTTACTTAGAGGCACAATAGAATGTAGAAAAGGCCATTTCTCCTTCTGTCTTTTTCTGCTCAAAGGTCACTCACCATCTCAGAAGTTTTCCATAAACTCAGACTATATAATGTCACTTAATGTGAATGTAGCTCAACATTCTGTTTTAGTACAGCTAATCTCACATTATTTTATTGGTCCTAAATATGTAAATCATCAGCAAATTTTTGTACTTAACTTTTTTTTTTGATGTGGACCATTTTTTAAAGTCTTCATTGAATTTGTTACAATACTGCTTCTGTTTTATGTTCTGGTTTTTTGGCTGCGAGGCATGTGGGACCATAGCTCCCCGACTAGGGATTGAACCCACACCCCCCTGCATTGGAAGGCGAAGTCTTAACCACTGGACCGCCAGGGAAGTCCCTGTACTTAACTTTTAAAAATAATTAAAATAAGCTATTCAACACATTTTTCCTAAAAAAAAAAAAAAAAAAGTAATTCTTCTTAGGCTGGCCCTGGGCACATACATGACTTTGCCATTTTTTCCATGGATTATTTTCTTATCTGTTCTACTGTGTCACATTTGTTCTACCTTCTCAAAAAGAAGCATTTAAAAATTCATCTACGCGTTCATGCATTCATACATTTATTAAATAAATCTACTGAACACCTACATACGGCACAGAAAAGGAGGCAGAAAACTAATCTGGGTTGCACAGAAAGTAATGAACTCAGTTAAAATTTTTGGTGAAAACAGGTGTTACTCAATCTACTGGAAATTACATTTCATTATGGGGACTCACACACTCAAGGAAAACCAAGACCTAAATAATAATAAAGTAATAAAAGCACTAGCCATTTACTGAGTGCCTGCTTTTACCTGACTCTGAAACTCTAAAATCATTACGGATGTTTTGAGGATTGTCTGATATAATTGTAATTTCTATTTTACAGATGAAAATAACAAGGTTCAGAGACATTAGGTTACTTGCCTAAAGTCAAGTGGCACAGAAACTACACAACTGGAAATTGAACCTTAGATTTCATAATGCCACAATCTGTGCTTTTAATCACAATGTGTGTGTGTGTGTGTGTGTGTGTGAGAGAGAGAGAGAGAGACAGAGAGAGAGAGAGAGAGACAGAGAGAGAGAGAGACAGAGAGAGACAGAGAGATAGAGAGAGAGAAAGAGAGAGAATGTGTTTAATAGAGAACTTCTGAGAAATGGCAAGAAAACTGCCAGGTACCCATAAAACACTAATTTAGGAGCTTCTTACTATACAAGTAATTGTTAATCATATGGCTGAACTAAGGATCTCTCACTTTTGAACTAAGAAATCAAAAGCTTCCAGAAGTTGAGTCTAAATTTTACACTTACATAAGATACTTCATACAGAATGCTAAAGTATACTAACTAAAGAGTTCTGAAAATACTGGAAGCATTCATACTAGTATGATTTCATAATGTGGATAATAGAGGATTTAAGAAATTGGCAGATGCAACTGCAGACTCATTTCTTATCATTTCTGTGAAGGGCAAGATAAATCAATAAAATGAGAAAAATGAAAAAAGAATGGCTAGCAATTTTAGGTAGTTTGCTTCATCTCCTACTAGGAAAGACTAAGCAAAAAAAAAAAATTCTCGGAATTTTATTTTGAAAGCACCTACAACTGTATATGGTCTTTTTATACCAAAAAACTTGGAATTATGAACTGTCAAATAAGTCTAATCTTCTCTGATGATAAAATTGCTGGCTTTATTTGAAACTATGAAATGAAAAGTGAGGTAATAATCAGAAATTCTTAAGAAAAGGAGTAGACAAAACAAAATTCTAAGAGTTGTGTCAAAAAATATTTTGAAATGAACATAAAATCCCCATTACTGGTACAGAGCTTTTAAAACTTTATCTTGGTTTTAAGTTTTAATAAATATTGATATGTTTACATAATTACTGTCATAAGGAAGACACAATTTTAGGTCAGCTTTCTTCATTCTTTCTTTATTAAGCATTATTTTATTTTGCTCCATCATCTTGTAATTATAATATAGTAACTGTGTCACTTTCTACTAAGTGGATATAATTTCCTAAACTGTTTTCCTATTCTTAACAATTAAAGGTGTTTCCAATGTTTTGTTATTACAAATGACATGACAATGAGCATCTTTATATAATAATTTTCTGGATTATAAATTATTTATCGGCATAAGCTTCCAGAATTAGAATTAATGTGTAAAAAGCTATTAACATTTTTATCTTGCTAGACATTGCCAAATTACTTGTCAAAAGATGGAACCAAATTATATTGCAAAAATCTTTGCCAACAGAAAACATTATATACAATTTTTGATTTTGCTGAATTATTAAGTTGGAAACCTATGTTCCATTTCTTTGAATTCTTTGATAACAGGGTGCTGCTGGAGGCTGCGAGGGCAGCCATGTCCATGAAGGCTCCCCAGAGTTGGAGCGGGGAAGTGGAAAAAGGTAAAAAAAAAATACTAATTGTATTTTCCCTCGATTGTTATCTCTCATTCTTTTCTGCCTCTGTGTAACTTATATCCAGGTAGCTGGAGAAACATCATGTGGCAGGGAAAATTGGTATTCCAATAAATTAATAAACACCAACTTCAAATGGATTTTCAAGACTGGAAATATTGCTCTGACTTACAGTAAGTTCTTTCTAATTCTCCTTAAGGACTATTTTCTTAGAAGCTTTCCCTACCCTCCTCAAATTTCCCTCCATCCTCTCTACTTCCTTCACTCTGAGCTGGTGAGGCGCTTCCTAACTCATTAGGAACACAGAAGTCAGTAAATAGTCCACTGCCAAATCCGTTAATTCATTAGCATTTGCATTGATCTTTGTATTCCCTTGCACTACAGGAGTTCAAGTTCAAAAGCCACGTGCACTAGAGATAGCATTTCATTTTCTCTCATCTTCTCAAGTACTTCACAGCACTGCATTTTCTACAACCCATCTACTCCTTATGAATGATTCTTGCCAAAATTCAACCTCATTCTAGACTAGTAACTCCAACTTAAAATGTTAAAAACTATACGTGTAACACGAAAGCCTCCCTCCTCCTCTAATCCCTGCATATCTTCTTTAGCCAATTCATGTCTGAACTTTTCAAAATTGTTATCATCATATATTGTTTCCATTTCCTCACGTCCCATTTACTCTATAATTTACATCCATCTGACTTCCCTCACCGTAATCTCTCTGCCCACTGTCCTGAAATTTTACTTATGAAGGTCACCAGCGATCTCCATGTCAGTATAGCCAATGAATAGTTTTTGTCCTATTTCTAGGCTCTTTCCTTCTTTAAAAAAGAAAAAGAAAAACAAAAACCATTCTTTTTCCTCTATCCTTTCACACTCTCATCATCTTCTGTCCTGGTATATTTTACTGGCTTTCCGTGTTTAATCTGATCTCTAACATTCTATGAGTTTCCTTTATCTTCAGTGGAATAAACCCCTATATGAAGGATTATTCTCAACAGTTAGTTCTCATAATAACAGTACTAGTAGCAGCAGTCAATACTTCTATAATGCTTATCATGTGCCAGACACTATTCTAAGACACTGTTTAAATACATATATATAGACACACACACACACACACACACACACACATATGAAGTTTTCCTCCTCATAGGCGTATGAAATAAGCCGATTATTATACCCATGTTACAAATGAGAAAACTGAGGCAATGAGAGGCCAAGGTCACATGATCAGTACTTGGTGAAGCCCCCGCCTGAGTTAATGCTGGAACTTTAGAGGAGACAAGTTAAATAATGTCTCACCGATTGGCCTTAAAAGTGAGCAACATTTAATTAATGACTTGTGAAAGTATCAGAAAAAAAGGGGACATTTTAAATTGAATGGGATCTACTAAGTCATGTATCAGTAACTAAGAATGACTCTTATTGAATGAAATTATTTTTCATTATTCTTTTGAAAGAAGAATAATCTTGTGTTAGTGTTTCAGTTTTTTTTTTCATCCACATATTTATTCTTTATTAGACACACATTTCCTACACACCTATGTGCCAGTGTCTGCTGCAAGCCTTGGAAGCAAAAAATTACAAAGTCCCTGCTCTTAAGCAAATGTCCAGTGGTGGAGGAAGACAGAGTAAACATGTAAATAAATGTTGTACAGTGACAGAAATACGACTGGACAAAGGGATGGAGAGGCACTGAGGAGGCAGGTCTCTTTGGTCAAGATAGTAGTGGTGGCGTTTGAACCGAGGCCTTAACGATAAGAGGGAAATTGGTCTGGGTAGATGGATTAGCCAATCTAAAGCTGGGAGAGCAAGAAGTAGAGCTTGTTGCATCTGAGGGACTGAAAAGGACAACTGTGCCTCGAGCCCCATGAAGGTCAGGGAAAGATGTAGTAAGTGACCAGAGCACATGGTCTCTGTGAGCCTGGCTAAGTAGTTGAAAATTTCATCTCTTTACAATAGATAGCCTTTAGAGGTTAGAAGCAGTGCAATAACAGCGTCTGATTTGTGCTTTTTAAAAGACTACTTTGACTGTTGAATGTCCTACAAAAGCAAAATACCTGTGTCTCTATGAAGCGCAGATAGTAAATTTTAAAAAGCCCAATGAGCTCATAAGCAGTTGGTTTACTAACTGTTATCATTTATCTTAACTAGACTTCATTAATAGAAGCTTGGTGACCTTGGGGTCCTGGGACATATTAGATTAGGGCAACCCAGCTATTTTCAAATAGTGTGATTTGAAAAATTCTTGAAATTGTTAGGGTCCAGGAAGATTATTTTATTGCTGGGGCTGGATGGGAAGTTTAGAATAAGAAAAGAAAGTATGATGGCTGGCTTCCATCTATTCTCCCTTTCTCTGGGAGAAATGATGGTGGGGTGACTACTTTGCTGTTGACCCAATGCTTCAATTTCAGAGCTGGTTCAATCCAGTAACTATTTGCTGAACAACTATTATATGTTAGGCACCCAGCTGGAACTGGGAATATAAAGAGAATAATTAATAAGAAAAGCAGGTATTACTAACAAGAGACAGGCACTGTGCTAATGCTTAACATGCACCATCTCAAGTTACATTAATTTACACACTAACCATATGAGGTAGATGCATTTATTATACCATTTTCCAGGTGAGAAATCTAATCCCTTTAAGGGGCTGAAGTCACTTCTCCAAGGTTACACAGCTAGTTAGGGGCATAGGCAGTATTTGGACTCAGGTCTGGTATCAGCACCAATTCTCTTAGCCATTATGCTCTCTAAGGACCTTACTTGAGAAGTTCAGATTATACATATATGGGTACAACCAACCCTAAGACCATCTGGCAAAACTGGCTGCTTGAGAAGTCCTGGATTTATGTAAGATGCTCTTGGAATGGAGAAGATCGTGAAGGAGGGTTCCCAAAACACACTCTCTATACTAAGGGGCAACAGAAGAGAGAAAGAATTAGCCTACAGCGGTATGATATTGAGGACCAAGAAACAGTGTTTCTCTCTTTTGTGAACAGTTATGAAATTATTTCTACTTCAGAATATCAGAAAGAAATCACAGGACTATGGACAGTTTGCTGAGCCACCCTATCTATCTTAGCGTGAATCCTGGCAGGTGTAGAGCTCATAGTATGACCCTGGCACCTAAGTGTAGTTAAGTAAGCTTTCATTTTTCTTCGGCCTTAAAGCAAAGCAGCTTTCTGATAGGTATAATTTAGGAAAGTCTTCCAAGAAAATAGTTAAAGTCCACTTTAAATATCTCAGAGAAAAGCAATTTTGCAAAAGATCTATCAGCAAAAGCAAGGCCAAACACACCAATTATTTAGTGAGACTTGTATTGTTATATCATTGCTCATGTTGTTTCTTTATGCATTTACCTGGAAGAAGGCTTTTAATGTTCAACAATTCTCAAAGAGATAAAGACCCACACTGATGTGCCAGAAAGAGCTTTGCCCTGGAATTAGATCAGTTTAGGTTTGGCTACTTACTAGAATTAGGTAACATTCTTAATCTTTCTGAGCCTGTCTCCTATCTGCAAATAGGGATACCACTATCTATTACAGAGGGATGTGGTTAAATTAAATGACACATGTAAGTGAAATACATCCTTCCAGACTGAGAACATACCTAGTAAATGTTAAGTGATCTGCAAATATTCTGCTTTCTTGAAACGGATGAAACCTGTTATCATGATTTTAACCAATAGTCTAAATATCAAGACAATATTTAGTTAAAAGTTATAGTTGTTCTTTCACTGTCCACCTGCATTTTGACATATTCTAACATATTCTCCTTGATAAATTGTGTCAATATTAGTAACATTTGTCATTTCAGCTATTACTGTTCATATGTTTAAAATATTTCAATGTGATATAAGTCGTTACTCAAAGGGATGCCTAGCTGGCTTTGTCAAAGATTTATTTTAAGTAAAAATAAAAGACTCATTTTCACCAAGTTTGATTGAACAGTGTATTCATTAACTGTATGAACTTTCTGGCCAACCCAATACAGTAGCCAAGACATGGAAACAACCTCAGTGTTTTCTTGTGGATGAATGGATGAAGAAAATGGGGTGCATACAACCTACTATTATTCAGCCATGATAAAGAAGGAAATCTGGCTATTTGTGACCACATGGGTGGGTTTGGGGGGCATTATGCTAAATGAAATGTCAGACAGAGAAAGATAAATACTTTATGATCTCATATGTGAAATCTAAAATACTGAACTCATGATAGAAAGAATGGAATGACGGTTGCCAGAGCTGGGGGCTGGAGGTGACGAAAATGAGGGAAGATGATCAAAAGGTAAAAACTTCTAGTTATAAGACAAGTGAGTAATGGTGATGTAATGTACAGCTCGGTCACTACAGTTAACAATACCGTATTTTATGTTTGAAAGTTGCTAAGAGAGTAGATCTTGAAAGTTCTCATCACAAAGATAACATATGTAATTATGTGAATTAAGGTTAACTAAACTTATTGTGGTAATCATTTCACACACACACTATAT
This sequence comes from Delphinapterus leucas, assembly GCF_059928025.1. NCBI lineage: Eukaryota > Metazoa > Chordata > Mammalia > Artiodactyla > Monodontidae > Delphinapterus > Delphinapterus leucas. Next base: position 624,654 of record NW_028322271.1, on the reverse strand, counting down.
ATATTAATCATCACATTGTACACCTTGGACGGATACAATATTATATATCAATTAAATTTAATTTCCGTCTGGCCCGTCATTTTCCAAAGGCCACTCAAGATCAGGGGACAGAACGCCTCCTCTCCAAGTGTCCTGCCAGCCCACCCACTCAAGATCAGAGGGACAAAATGCCTCACTAAAACAAAACAAAAGAGAAACACAAAAAAACTGGAGAGAGGGAGGAAAGGGTGCCCTGAAAAATAAAAACAAATTTTAAAAACTAAGTACGTTGACAGAGCTAAGAATAAACTACCAGGAAAAAGAAACCCTACGTGTCAGATCCTAAAGTACAGAAGGGCAAGCCCGCCGGCAGTCCAGGCCCGGGGGGACCGGGGTCCCCAGCCCTGCAGAGCCAACCGCAGACCGGCTCAGGCGCCCCTCGGAAGCGCGGGGTCCCCGCGGCCGAGTCGGCGCCCCCGGCCGGCGCCGGCTCCCCTCTGCCCACCCTGCGCGCGGGGGCTGGAAACTGCCGCGGAGAACCACGGCGGGGCGGGAAGGGGGGCTCCAAAGAGGGTCTAGCGACTCGAGTCGCTCCGTTTCTCGGTGGGCTCAGCGCGCGCCGTGGGGGAACAGGAGCGGGGGTCCGGGAGGAGGGGACGGGCGGCACTTACGTAGACCGGCAGCGGCCACGGGTAGACGGCGGGCTCGGTCCCCAAGAGCGACTCCAGCCTCAGCTCCAGCTTCTCCCCCATTCCTTCGCGCGCGGCACCCGCACCGCGCTAGTCTGGCGGTTGGGGGAGGGGCGCGGCGCCACCGCCGGGGGCGGGGCAGACGGGCAGGCGGGAGGCTGAGGGGAGGGGGCCTGGCCTGGGCCCCAGCTGCCGCCGCCACACTATCGTCCGGCCCCCGGCTCCCTCTTTGTGCTCACAGGCCCGGGGCCTCCAGCGCTGCTGCGAACTCGGGCCGGCGTGAGGCGACCACAATGAGCCGGGGGCCGGGCTGAAACACTCCCGGCGCGCGCGGCCCGCCCCGTGGACTCGCACGCTCTCACGCACGCACGCTCCCACGCACGCACGCTCCCACGCACGCACGCTCCCACGCACGCACGTACGCACGTCATCGGCTGCCCCTGGCCACACCCACCGGCCCGAAGTGGGGACCCGGCCAAACCTCTCAGGGCCAGTGGTGGCGAGTTCGACTCCCGACCTCGACGTACCGTGACACAACCCCTCCCCCCCAATAATAAGACTATAATTCCTATTAAATATGACAGCTGGAATCCCGGCTTCTGTTCACAAAATTGCCGTGTATTTAGCCTATGCTAGGCACCAGACCGCGGACGCTCAGTACTGGCCAAAAAGGAAATGCCCTGCCCTCATAGCACTGCTATTTTAATTGGAATAGTAGTGACAATGGTCAAGGGAGAAAATAAAGTGTCATCATCGCCACGGGGATGGTTAATCTCATGTGCGCACTGCGTGGGGCCCCGGCAACCACAAACATTATTCCAGATGTGGCCGGGAAGGTATTTTTCAGAAGAGATTAACACTGAAATTGGTCCACTTTGCGTAAAGGAGGAACGAATACAAGGAATTTATATATGCAGTACATATATATTTTTATTCTACATGCTTTTCTATGTAGGTGTATATGTGTGTCTATATGTATGTACGTGTATGTATTGCATATATTATATGTGTATGTATGTATACTGTATATATACACACCTAAATATCTTTCTATGTGTGTATATATGTATGATATAGACGTACCTAGGTGTGTATATTGCATATGTTATACGTATGTGTACATACTGTATATACACAAACGATGCATTTCATATGTGTGTATGTATAGTGTATATGTATGTGTCTATTGTATACATTACGTGTATATGTGTGTATACATACTGTATATATACAAACTATGCATTTTATATATATGTGTGTATATATGTATTTGCGTATTGTATATACTATATGTGTATATGTCTGTATGCGTACTGCATATATACACAGCTGTATATTTTTGTATGCGTGTACATATGTACGTGTGTGTGTATATACACACACACCCTACGGATTCTGTTTGTCTGGAGAACCCTCACTGATACGGCCACTTATGACAATTGAGCACCTGCTCTTTGCCAGCCAGGGAGCCAAACGCTTGTCCTTTCTGTGTCTCACTTAAGTGTCACATGTCCCGGGAGGGAAGGTGATGCCGCTCCTACCAGTTGAGGTGCCTCAGGGTCAGAGAGGTGCACAGGGCGGGGGGCTGGAGCCTGGTGGAGCCCAGGTGGAGTTCTAGCAGCAGTACAGCCTAGCAGTCCCACTTCCCCGGGTGCCTCTCACAAAGACGCCGAGGGAGAGACTGGGGTCTGAAGGAGGGGATGAGGAAGCTTCCATGGGTCTGCAAGCCCAGACCAAGGCTGACTCGTCAAGGGTGTTAGAGGTCAGGACTCTGGTTACCCTGGGAATGGGGTTACACAGAGCCATTCCCATTCGGAAAAAGTATCCATTCTGCTCTTGTTTGTCTGTTTACCTCCCTCCCCCAAATCTTTTAAAAACAGGTTCTCTTGGTTGCTGGGAGCACACAAGGGGAAGTTGTGTGTGAGGGGGTGTGATCCAGGGGGCAGGGAGGATAAGCCCCCCACTCGTAGGGCCAGGCGTGGCTCAGCTTTGTGAGCTAAGGATGGCCTGCGAGGTCCCAGAGAGAAGGGTCCCTGCTCCGTCCCTGCTCCGTCCTTGCTCCGTGCACCCCATTCCCAGCCTGAGAAGTCCAGAGCCCCCCGCCCCCGCACACACACACACCAGGGAGGAGAGCCAGTCACAATGGCTCCCAGGCTCCGGCTCCAGGGCTCCCGGCACTAGGAGCTATTTTCAGCTTTCATGCCCTAGGACACGGCCAGAGCTATTGTCTCCGGAAACTCTCTGTCTGTCTCTCGCCCGCCCGCCATCCCTCCCTCCCTCCCTCCTCCGCCTTTTCCCCTCCCGCTCCAGCTGTCCTGCCCTCCACCCTGCATTTCTACACAGGGTGGCTCACAGACAGCTGCTCCCCGTGCCCACCCGCCACCATTCGATGGATGTCAAAGCAAGCCCTGGGGACTTCCCTGGAGGTCCAGCGATTAAGACTCCGAGCTTCCACTGCAAGGGGTGCGGGTTCAAAGCCTGGTCAGGGAAATAAGATCCCACATGCCGCCCAGCACGGCCAAAGAAATAAATGAGTAAAAAATAAAGTTATAGTGATGAAACAGCCCTAGTGGTGCAAGGATGGGACGTATAGCTCTATGGTAGAGAATAAAGGTCCAGAAACAGATAGATGAGAACTTGATATGACAGAAAGTGAGGAAATTAAGGAGTTTTCAATAAATGGCATTAGGACAATTGCATATCTATGTGGGGAAAAGTAAATTAGAAAAAAAGAAAACAAGCAAGCCCTGGTCAGGTGTGACCTTGGGCCCAGGGCCATTGGCACACGTTGTCGTGTGGGACGTTCTTCCTTAGACTCCTCCCTCCCTCCTGTGTCACTGTCACTTCCTCCAGAACCTTCCTGGACTCCCCTACACAAGCCCGGGGTGTGCCCTCACCCGCCCACCCTGGATCACCGGAATTCCAATCCTGGCCCACCCTTCCCCGCCAGGTGAAGAACTGTGCCTGGTCAGTAAGACCGTAGAGGTCCTTGGCCATTGCTATTGCAGTTGGAATTGTTACTGTGTTTACACAGGGTGACCAACACCCGCCCCCACTTTGCCCAGGACCGCTCAGGTTTGAGCGCTGGAACTATGGGGAAACCCTCATTTCTGGGGAACCCAGAAGGCTGGTCAGCCTATTTAGGATGGATCTTTCACTTGATATCCCAATCCCCGAGAGCCAGAAAGGGAATCTCCCCCTTCCTTCCATGGTAACCTTCATTCATTCATCCACTCATCCCTTTATTCAACTCCTTTATTCAGCAAGTATTTATGAAGCATCTACTACATAGCAGACACTCTTCTAGGTGCTGGGGACAGTAAACTGAGAAGGTGTGATTTCTTACATGGGGATGATGTCTCGGAGACCACTGCAGGGCATGGGAGGTGGGAGAGGGAAGGGGCAGTTCTAAGTGCAGGCTCTGACGGGATTGGGGCAGACCTTGCCCTAAGCCAGGCTGGTTGCTTCAACACAGCTGTCCTCACCCAGGGCCATCCTGCTTCCGCCTCCCCCAGTTCTTCAGTGATGTCTGGGGAAAATCTGTGGTTGTCACAACTCGGGGGGAGGGGACCCTGGAATCAAATGGGTGGGGACAGGGATGCTGCTGAACCCCACACAGTGCCCAAGAGGGGCCCCCAGCAGAGAATGACCCGCCCCAAATAACCCCAGTGCCATGGGGGAGACCCTGCACTAATATTATTCAGACCCGCTGGGGCCCCGAGATTCCTGCACAGGCTGGGACTCTAACCGGGTCACCTCTGTATCCCGAGGTGACCTAGAGTGGGGCAGCCAGGAGGGCTGAGTATCAGGGATGAAATGACCAATCTCTGTGCCCACTCTCCCCGCCACACCCCAGGGTCGATGGCCTCTATCTCCTCCCTGTGCAGCTAGCTTCTCCCTGAGCCATTTCTTCTTGTCAAGGTCCCTGTCGCAGGTTGTGTTCCCAGAAGATGACGTTGAGAGCAAGGATTGGAGTGCAGGTGGTTGATGTGAGACGTGCAGAGAACAGATACAGCTGCCATAGGGTCCCGCAATTCCACTCCTGGGCATAGATCTGGAGAAAACTCTAATTCAAAAATATACATACACCCCTGGGGTTTCCCTGGTGGTCTAGTGGTTAAGACTCTGTGCTTCCAGTGCAGGGAGCATGGGTTCCATCTCTGGCCAGGGAACTAAGATCCCACATGCTGTGTAACAAAAAAATAAAGAAAGAGAGAGAGAAAGAAAGAAAGAAAAAGAAAGAAAGAAAGAAAAAGAAAGAAAAAAAGAAAGAAAAAAAAAAGAAAGAAAAGATACATGTACCCCAATGTTCATTGCATCACTATTTATAATAGGCAACATGTGGAAGCTGCCTAAATGTCCACTGATGGGTGAATGGATAAACAAGATGTGGTACATATATACAATGGAATATATTCAGCCATAAAAAGAATGAAATAATGCTATTTGCAGCAACGTCGTGGATGGACCTAGAGATTATCATACTAAGTGAAGTAAGTCAGAAGAGAAAGACACATATATGATCTCTCTTATATGTGAAATCTAAAATACGACACAAATGAACTTGTCTACGAAACAAAAACAGACTCACAGACATAGAGAACAGACTTGTGGTTGCCAAGGGGGAGAAAGAGTGAGGGAGGGTTGGATTGGGAGTTTGGGGTTAGCAGACGCAAACTATTAAATATAGGATGGATAAGCTACAAGGTCCTACTGTCTAGCACAGGGAACTATATTCAATATCCTGTGATAAGCCATAATGGAAAAGAAAAAGTTTTATTTATAGGTTCCATCCCTAACTGAGCTGGCCCATCCCCTCCCATGGTTCTAAGTGCAGCCCGAGGCTGCAGACTTCCCACCATGGTCTTCAGCTCCAGAGCAAGCCACCTGCAAACCAGCCGCATCTTCCCAGGGGCTGGCAACTCTCCTTTGCTACTGATTCCAAGACACATCCAGATAGCACAAATGTGACCATGAAAACAAACTCAGCCATGTTCAAATCAGGGAAATAACATTCTTATCTCTGTTTAGTAGTTGCTTAATTTTAGAATAGCTTAAAGTTACAAAAAAGTTGCAAAGATCTGTACAGAGTGTACAGAGTGCTGTGGACCCCCGACCCAGTACCCCTATTTCCAACACGTTAGTACTTTAGTACGTTAGTACGACATGCTTATCCAACTAAGGAACCGAGATGGATACGTTATTATTAACTGAAGTCCACACTTTATTAGAATTTCCCTAGCTTTCCCCTAACATCCTTTTTCTGTCCCAGTCTCCTCTGGGCTGTGACATTTCTCAGACGTCCCTGGGTTTTGATACCTTGAAAGTTTTGAAGAGGATTGGTCAGGTATTTTGTCCCTCAATTTGTTTGTCTGTTGGTTTTCTGATGTTTTTCTTATGGTTGCGCTGGAGTTATGGGGTTTGGGGCGGAAGATGCAGACAGAGATAAAAATGTCATTCTCCTCAGGTCACATCATCAAGGATACACACCATCAAGGATACACACATCAAGGATACACACCGTCAACGGGACTTGTGACAAACAATTTTACCCTTGATCACCTGGCCAGTAGCGTCTTTTTTTTTTTTTTTTTTTTTTTTGCTGCGTTGGGTCTTCATTGCTGCACACGGGCTTTCTCTAGTTGCGGTGAGCAGGGGCTCCTCTTTGTGGCGGGCACGTGCTTCTCATTACAGTGGCTTCGTTTCGGAGCACGGGCTCTAGATGTGCAGGCTTCTGTAGTTGTGGCATGGGGGCTCAGTAGTTGTGGCTCCCAGGATCTAGAGCGCAGGCTCAATAGTTGTGGCCCACGGGCTTAGTTGATCTGCGGCACATGGGACCTTCCCGGACCAGGGCTCGAACCCGGGTCCCCTGCATTGGCAGGTGGATCCTTTTTTTGTTTTCTTTGTTCCGTTTGGAACCAAAACTTTAATCCCAAGGAGTCTCACAAAACATATTACAAATGACAGCATGAAAAAAAAAATTGCACAGTAACTCAAAGTTCAGCTCTACAGTATACTCTTTATCTGGCAGGACATTGGTATCTTGATAATCTCAACTTCCAAAAAACTTTACAAGGAGCTATGTATTCATGTACAGCAATCACAGAGGGGACTTATGACCTAACTCAAAGGTAAACTAACTTCCTTGAAACTTCTTAGATGCTAAACTCACTGGACAACCTCTTGTCCAGTGTGAAGACTAGTGGAATTCTTAAACCTCTCATCTAGGGTAAGGGTGCGGCTTTCATTTCTACCTGCTGGCTTGTGTTCACAGCACCTTTTAAAGACTGCTTGCTTGACTACAGCTGCATACCACATCCCAGCTACAGAAAGTCTTTTCAATGTTTGCCAGTGTTGTTTCCATAATAATAAACATCACACTTTAGGTGGGCAGGAGTTAGAGTTTTATTATCAGTCTAGGCAAGACCAAAAATTCAAAGCAAATTCAATTCTGCTTAAGAGAACACTGTAAAGAAACAATTCTTCATATTACATGCCTCATATGACCCATTTCAAACCACAGAGAATGACACCTTTATGTGTCACTGTCCCAAGAGACAAACAAACGGGAACAGCTAAAACATTTAAAAAGTGCATCAAGCTTCGGAAGTCTCAAACGAAACTTGAATTTTCTGTACATACTCCTGTCAAATGAAGGTATTTCCTGTGCACCACTCCTCTTGCAAAGTGGTCTGCTATTTCCTTTCATTTGACCTGGATCGGCTAGGAGACCTAGAGAAAGATCGGGACGGCTTGCGATTTCTCTCCCGGGACAGTGATCTCTCTCTTCTCCTCTATCTACTAAAGGGACCTGCTCCGGCTGCGGGAGAAGCTTCTCCGTCTTGGAGATCTGTGGTGAGGGGGAGGACTCCTCCTCCGATAATCATCTCGAGGGCGACGACCCCAAGAAGGAGGCGGCCACGATTTCGACTTCTCCCTTCCCCATTCGACAGGTCCACTCTTACTCGGCAGCCACAGAGTGTTCTCCCGTCTACTTCTCAGACAGCATCCGCTGCATCTCGGGGATCTTCATTTTCAACAAGAGTGAAGCCGGGAGGGTTTTTAGCAACCCACACACTTCGGAGTGGTCCATAATATCCTAAAGCTCCTTCGAATTCAGTCTTGTTACCACTGTTTCCAAGACTCCTTACATAAACGTTCCAGTCCAACGGACAGGAATCCCGATGCAAGACCCTCCTGGCTCCTGGCTTTCATGGGCCACAGGGTGATCCCGGGCCTCTAGAATCTGGCAGCTGAATCGGCTCGCACAAGCTGCCCTGTGGGGATGCTTTTCCCCCTATGTGTCCAGCCCGGGGCCATGCTGTCTAGGCCCGACCTCCAGGGTGACAGGGTGAACCCCAGGTCCCTGGAGCAAACACTCAGAGCCCTGGTGACCAGACTCAGGGGGCTGGGGCGGCAGCTGGACATGTGTGGCCACCCTGGTGGTGTTTGGCCCCATCTGCAGTTCCAGTTCCAGCTGAGAAAGAGCCTCGCTGTGTTATTTTCTCCTGGTTGTGTAAGGATCCCCGGTGTCATTTGACAGAAATGTAGATGGTGTGTTCTTTCTCTCTTTTCTCCCTGCTTCCTCTCGTCCCTCTCCTCCTCCCTCTCTCCCTCTCCCTCTGTCCCTCACTCTCTTCCCTCTCCCTCTTTCCTCTGCGTCTCTCTCTTTCCCTCTCTCCCTCCCCCCTCCCTCTCCCCCCTCCCCGTCCCTCTCCCAACTCCCTCTCCACCTCCGTCTCCCCCTTGCTCTCCCCCATCCCTCTCCCTCTCCCTCTCCCCCCTCCCTCTCCATCTCTCTCTCCCTCTCCCTCCACCTCCTTCCCTCTCCAGAGAGGGAAGGAGGTGGAGGGAGAGGGAGAGGGAAAGAGGTAGAGGTAGAGCCAGAGCGTGCGGAACAGGGAAACAGGGACAGGGAGAGAGGAAGGGAGAGAGGGAGAAGGGGAGACGGAGAGGGAAAGGGGGAGAGGGAGAGGGGGAGGGAAAGAGGGAGAGAGAGAGAGGGACAGGGAAAGAGGGACAGGGAGAGAGGGAGGGAGAGAGGCAGAGGGAGAGATGGAGGGAGAGGGAGAGTGAGAGGCAGCGAGGTAGAGGGAGAGAGGGAGAGAGAGAGAGAGAGAGAGGGAGAGCGGTAGAAGTGCTGAGGAGGGGGGCTCCCTCCCCCTCCCACTCCCATCCTCTCCCTACTGCTTTCTCTTTTTTCTGCTTCAACAAACCCCAGGCGCCTTTTAGATCAGCCCTGAAGTCAACGTTGATGCTTGGACAGCCTGACCTCTCCGCTGACTTCCAGCCCAGGACCACCGCTGGGAGATGAAGTCTGCGGGGCCCTGGGCGCAGGCTGCACAGGCACCTCCTCTGATGCCCAATCTCTCCTCGTTTACGAGGCAGCCGACACTCCCCTCCCTGACTCCCCAAGATTTGGGGCCTTTTTAGTATGTGTCGATAATGCCATGAGCGACTATTTAACTCTTCCACGAGGACCCATCTCCCAAAATGCAGTGGTTTTCAGCCTTGGCTGCACTCGAGAACCCCCAGGGAAGGGAGAGACGTCTCTCCCTCCCTCTCTCTCTCTCTCCCTCTGTACGTCTGTCTACCTCTCTCCCTCTCCCTCTCCCTCTGGGGTGATGCCCGATGAGCTCAGAATCGCAGATGGACCCCCCCATCCCCTCTCTGTGGCTTGCATGGGGGATGCACCTTCTCACTGTGGCCCGGGCATGGCCTTGACATTCAGACATCGGGTCCTGCATGGACACTTGTGTTTGTTCCATAGCGCATGTGGCTGCAGTCTGTGCTTCTGTAGATGCGGGCTGTGCGTGAGCCCTTCATCTTCCCCGCAGACACCACTGGTGCTCGCTCGGCCTCGCGGGGGATGCGGGGGGCACGGGGGACAGTCTTGTGTCCCCACCTTCTTGGGCTGCAGACAGGCCACGCTGGTGCTGTGGTGACTGGGGGCTCCCAGGAGAACCCCGCTGCAGACCGGAGAGGTGGCCCCCGAGAAGGTGGCGTACGCCTGGGGCCGGGCCTCATCAGTGAGCCACGGGCCACCTGCGGCAACAGGTGTCTCACCGTCCAGGGGCTGGGTGTTCGGGCGCCGTGGGGTTGAGCTACTGTCTGCACGGCAGCCGTGTTTGTCTTGTTGAGCCCGGGGAGGCCCCTTGGTGGCTCCTGGAGAGCCTGGCCGCATTTCTTCCTGCCCTTGGCCTTAGAGCCCATCACGTTCATGCCGTTTCTGCTTCCAAAAGGACCTGTGTTAATAAAGACCACGTGTTAGGACAGCACCAAAGTGTCTAGAAATCCGGGCCAGGAGGAGGAGGGAGGGGGATTGGCTGTGCCCGCCAGTGGCCTGGGAGCCCTGCCCGCCTGCAGAGACCTGGCCCGGGGCCCGCGGGGAGGGCGTGGCCCTCGGTCCCCAGCGCCTTCCGTCTCTGGCTTCCAGGAGAACTGCGTGATCCTCAGGGAGCCGGTGAGGCTGCAGGCCCTGAAGTCCCGCCTGCTGGGGTTCCGCACCATGCCGACTCTGTGCTGGAGATGAACACGGACAAGACCAGCCAGGTGGTGGCCACTGTCCTAGGTAACACCGCCTCCCCCTGAGTCCCAGTGGGGACGGGGTCAGGCGGACCTTGACCGGACGTGGTGCTGCCTGAGACCCCACTGTGTCAGCCCTTGGGGGTCACCTTCCCAGACCCTTCATTCTGCCTCGAGGGGCACAGGGTCGGGGGTGGCTGGGGGGCCGCCCCAGGGACGTAGCCGAGCCTCTCCCCTCCGCCCGCAGGTGAGCTGGCCCAGAAGCTGAAGCCCCTCGGGGAGCAGGAGCGGCCGTGATCCTGGAGCTAAAGAAGGCCGAGTGCCAGAGGCGGGGCCTGCACTTTGACGGCCCCATCAACGCCTGGGACCTGCGCTACTACGTGAACCAGGGGGAGGAGACGCGCTACCACGTGGGCCAGTACCTGCTCAATGAGTCCTTCCCCGTGCAGGCGGTCACACGCGGGCTGCTGGGCATCTCCCAGGAGCTGCTGGGGCTGACCTTCGACCTGGAGGAGGGCACCAGCATGGGTCACGAAGACGTGAGGCTCTAAACGGTCTGGGACGCGGCCTCGGGCAAGGTCATCCATCGGCAAGTTCTACCTGACCTCTATCCTCGGTGCGTGCGTGGGGGAACCTGTCCCCGGTCGGCCGTGGGCCGGGGCTCCTCTGTGGAAGCGGGGCCCCATCCACGTCCCTCCGCAGGGTGGGGAAGTCCGGGCACGCGGCCTGCTTCGGCCTGCCTACAGCACGATGGGAGCTGCCAGATCGCCATCGTGGCCACGGTGGCCAACTTCACCAAGCCTACGCCCAACCTGCCCTCCCTGCTGCGGCACGATGAGCGGGAGACCAACTTCCACGACGTCGGGCATGCGATGCACCAGCTCCGCTCCCAGGCGCAGGGCTGCAGGCAGGGGGCGGGGAGGGCCCGGGCATGCGTGGTCCTCAGGCAGGCCCTCGCCGCGGGATTCTTTCACTGACATCACCCCACACGTGGTGACGCCCTCGGTGTCAGCTTCCATCATCAAACCCCAGGCACTGGGCGCGTAAATAACGGAAATGGATGTCCTCGAGGCTCTAGAGGCTGGAAGACCCAGATCAAGGAGTCAGGGCTGGTTCCCTGCATGTTAAATACATGTACTCAAGAGTTGCCTTTAAAAAAGACAAAAGAAAAGAAAGGAACGTTGCCTGCAAGTCTGCTGACAGCCGGTGATGAGAACCAGAGGGAAGGCTCTGGGGCCGGGGGCGCAGTGCCCTGTGAGCTCGGGGGCTGCTGCCAGTCTCCGTGGAGGCTCAGCAAGTCCCGGTGACTTCCCCACGTGGGGGGCGCCAGCTGAGAGTCTGGGCCCAGGACCCACTGCTCGTTCGGTCTTCCTGTGGTCAGCCCTTCATCCTGAGAGCGATGCTCTCACAGGCTGCACCGGGGCGTGTGGGGACAGTTTACTGAGCCGTACAGACGTCACTACTGCTTTGGACCATTTCCATCATCCCGAAAATGTCCCTCACGCCCTTAGCTATCACTGCGTCCCCTCGCCAGCCCCTGACAACCAGGAACCCACTCGCTGACTCTGTGGATCTACCTGCTCTGGATGTTTCTCCTCAGTGGGGTCACGCCCTGTGTGTCCTTCTGTGTATGACTTCTCTCGCTGAGCATCGTGTTCTCAGGGTGTACCGACGTGGCAGCGAGCGTCAGGGCTTCACCGCATTGCGTGGCTGAGGGACGTAAAGAAGACAAGAGAAAAGAAAAGCACGTTGCATGCAAGTCTGGTGACAGCCGGTGATGAGAACCAGAGGGAAGGCTCTGGGGCCGGGGGCGCCGTGCCCTGTGAGGCCCTTGGCGCTGCTGCCAGTCTTGGTGGGGCACGGGCAGCACCGTCCCTCAGGAGCTGCTGGACAAGCTCATCAAGTCCCGGGAGGCCAACCCAGATGCGGCCGGACCGAGGGAAGGGAAGGGGGCTTCCGGTCTGCCCGGCTGGCAAGCGCGGCCTGGACACGGTGCCAGCCCCCCGTCTCCTTCCTCCCACGCCCCAGGCCTCTTCAACCTGTGCCAGATCGTCCTGGCCAAGGTGGTTCAGGCCCTGCACACGCAGACGCCCGCGGACCCGGCCCAGGAGAATGCCCGCCTCTGCCAGGAGATCCTGGGGTTCCCAGCCATGCCAGGTAGCCAAGCGCGCGCCGGGCTCACCTTAGCGGTCGGTTGGCGGCTACTGCCCAGGTCAAGAGGATCGTCTGGTGGTGTGTGAATGGGGACCGACTGACGGGCTCCGGCCGAGGCCCACTGCCCTCTGGCCTCCTCCTGCCACGGCTCCTTGGCTGGTCCCTCCAGCTGTGGCCCACGGAGTCCGAGGGTGGAGTGGGAGGCTCTGCACATGCTTTCTAGAGAGCCTGGAAGAGGCAGGAGAGGGCTTCATACCCCGGACAGAAGGCATCGACGAGGTCTGCCCATGCGTGTCGGTGCGGACACGCGGTTCACTCCCTCGTGAGCGCTTTAACCAGCGATCTCCCCGTGGTGGAGGGAGAGCCCTGACTCATCTCTCGCAGCCTCGGCAGCTGGCCTTGTAAGAGGCTTAGGAGTGAACCCTCGTGAGCTTCAGCAGAAAGTCGGCAAAGATTTATTTGTGTCCCTCCACTGAACTGCCAGCAAGGTCCCCGTTTTCTACAAGTGTTGGGCCAATACTCTCTCTAGTGGCAGGGGACTCAGACAAGGCTGCTTTGAGGCCCCCACCCCCGCTCTGGGGCAGGGGCACTGAGCGGCCAGGGGGCCGGCCAGGAGCCCCTCCGCGTGTGTCCCAGTGACCCACCTGCCTGCGACCTTCGGCCGCCTGGCAGGAAGCTACGACGCCCAGTCCTATGGCCAGTCATTCCTGCAAGAAACACTGGAACCAGTTTCTGCCAACCCACCAAAAAAAACGACTTCAAAGGCAACGTGGTGTCACAGGAAGGGCTTGTTTCTGTGTTGGTTTGTTTTTAGTTCATTAGGCCTCACTTAAAATTCTGATTCCACAATGCACTTGCTTTGGGATCTTGAGCAACACTCATAACCTCTGCAAGTTTCAGTATAGTAAGTTTATGTGATTACCTTCATCTGTAATATCCCTGTGTTGCAATCTTAATTAATTCAGATTAATTCATCTTAATCTTAATCTCAAGTTCAGATCAATGACTAGTTCCTCTGTGACTTCTCCTCTGAACTGATTCAAAAGCCGCCTCTCCCGTCCTCATTTGGCTTCTCTTCTCTTCTGGAATCTCATAAGAACTTCTATGACCTCTTTGGTTTTTTGTTGTTGCTGTTGTCTGCTTGTTTGTTTTTTAATTGAAATATAGTTGATTTACAATGTCGTGTCCGTTTCAGGTGTACGGCGCACTGATTCCCGTTTTCAGATTCTTTTCCCTTATAAGTTATTACAAAATATTGAGTACAGTTCCCTGTGCCATAGGGGAGATCCTTGTTGTTTCAATTCTATGCCTTCTTTGAATGACCGTAGCACTTGTTGTCTGTATCATTTTTATGTCTGTTGTGGCTTTGTGACCGAAAATGAAAATTTTCTATTTGTTCATGCCCTGGCCCTTCCTTAAAAATGTGTTCATTTACCTATTTCATATTTATTGACTACATCTTAGACACCGTGTTAGCTGCTTGTTCTAGATGTTAGTAAAACATAGACCTTCCTGCTCAAAGGGTCACAGTATTTGTGGGAAAACAAAAAAATGAACAACTTACGTCTCAAATAGCTTTGTACTTCCCAAAGAGAGCACACCTCGTAGGTACAATACATATATGTATTATACATAAATGTATAAAGAGTTAATGGCATTAAAAACGTGAGATAACTGCTTTTCTATTCTGAGGAAATGAGGATTACATTTCACCAGGAGCTCAATACCACTCTGAGAATGAGGGCTTAACCCCCGACCTGGCTCACTGCATCGCTTTCTTATATGAAAATAGACAAGTCTGTACACGCTCTCTACAAAAAGGCTCATCTGGCATGAATTTCAGATAGCAAGAAGAAAAATTCAAGAGGTTCAGAGAAGCATCCAGAAGCTCAGATGATTGTCTGGCACTGATACAACTTGCTTGACAGGAAAATAGAGCTGTAAATCTCACAAAATTCGATGATCTTCTAAGAATTTCAAAACCGCCTGCTATTAATTAGAAATCCTAGAAGAACCGCTTCTTTTAAAGCACACTGATAATATGCTTTACAGCTTAATATTCAGAAGCCTATGTTTTGGCTAAGTGAGCTTCAGGAATGAAGGAAACTTGTGGTTCAGTTCCATCTACTCTGGAACCTCTGGTCAAAACACCTACTTCTGTGCTCAGCCATCTTATCATCTGAAAACTGGAGGCAACTCTAAGAAAACATCGTTACAGAGATGTTGCACGGTTTCCTGTGTCACTGTCTTCATTTGTTTCAGAAAACCAATAACGTCTAAGCTACTACTGCAAAGAGCGCAGTGTTACTTGGGGTCATCTAGTGCAGCTCTGTCAAAGTAAAGAAAAGGAAAGGGGCCTAGAACAACTATAATTTTCCCAAGAGGACACTATTATTCTTTGGTAAATCTGAGTCAAGAACCCTGATCTCTTTGATGCCATTCCATTGTTCTTTCGTTGGGTTCTCAACAACCCAGAGAAAGAAAGAGAAATAAAACTCCTATGTGCTGTGTCACTGGTACAGGACGTGGCAAGATTGGAATCGGAGAACTACATATTAACAGGTATTTGGGAAATTCTTCAAACTGGTTAAGATATACACCAGGTACCTAAAACACAGTATGTTTTCCCAAGATGATTCTGTGGAATGAACAGAACTGGTAACTGAAGGTGCCTGTGTGCTGCAGTTCCAAACAGGATGGGTGAATGCTTGTTTTCTGGCACCTTTAAGACTCCACCCCAATATACACATTAAAATAAAATTAACATTTCAACTGGGTCATATTTAATTCTGCATGCTCTTCTAAGTCAGCAAAATATTCCATATATCAGTTAAGTTGTCACTCACTCTCTTTTCTTTTCTTTCTTTTTCTCTTTTTTTTTTTTTTTTTTTTTTTTTTTTTTTTTTTGCGGTACACGGGCCTCTCACTGCTGTGGCCTCTCCCGTTGCGGAGCGCAGGCTCAGCGGCCATGGCTCACGGGCCTAGCCGCTCCGCGGCATGTGGGATCTTCCCGGACCGGAGCACGAACCCGTGTCCCCTGCATCGGCAGGCGGACTCTCAACCACTGAGCCACCAGGGAAGCCCGTCACTCACTTTTTAACTTGAGTTTTAATTTCTAAAAGTCTTTGCAAACACAAAACAGAGGTGGGAAAATGGCATATGGGAAGCTGCAGAGATGAAATAAGCTTACTTCATTCGGCATAAAGATGAATACCCAAACAACTTCTGCATAGCTGCAAGTGTCCAAATCTACTATCTTCGTTTCGTAGTCAAGGCTTCCGGAAAAATATGCTAACGGATTCCTAATTACCCAAATGCCCCATATCCGTTTCAGTAAGTATCGTTATACATTACGGAAAATTTTCTCAGTGACACAGAAAGACATCCTGGCCGAGCATCCCCCTTCCCATGACACAGAGATGATGGGTCTCAAGCTACGTTGAAGGCGTTGGAGCCCACTTTATCCATTACTAATATTAATGGAGGACAAACCTTCATATTCTGTTTGTTTGCTCTGTGTTTGTTAAATCACTTCTTCCCTTCATTAAAATGGATGACACATAATTGAGTCTGTAGTGTGTGTATCACTGGAACCTGAACACATTTTTGTTGGTTTTATTAACGTCATAGGTTTCTAGGGAGGGTCTACTAAATAACTAAGTCTAGTTTCACAGTTACAAATAAATTAGGATGTAATTTTGAATAAATTAAGCTCATCATAAAGGAAGGATACTGATAGTTGCTACTACCCCTTCCTTGAGGGGCTCTTGTAAAGCACTAAATAAAGTAACAGAGGTTTATATGCATGCATATATTTTCAATGATATTTGAACACACTCGAAAAGAACTCTACAGAATGCATTATAAAACCTCGATGCTGTGTGTCCCTAGTTCCCAGCTCTCTCGTTAAAACTATTTAAATGAACAAAATGTTATCTATTAGGAGAGCTATCAGAGTACTCCAAATACTACTTCTTGCAGTACCCTGTCCCAACCATTTGCCTTCCTCTTCCCATTAGTCCTTAATTCAGAAACCCCAGAGATTTGTTCATTAATTTATGAGCATATTTCTTCATTCAGCCAAGAAAACTGATGGCTCCCTTACCAAATTTCAGGCACCCT
Source organism: Delphinapterus leucas (assembly GCF_059928025.1). Taxonomy (NCBI): domain Eukaryota; kingdom Metazoa; phylum Chordata; class Mammalia; order Artiodactyla; family Monodontidae; genus Delphinapterus; species Delphinapterus leucas. The sequence goes on along the minus strand of NW_028322271.1, from coordinate 608,185 downwards.
TCTTCAGTATGTTTTCTAGGCATGTTCAGGAAACACAGCAGTGATTAACACAGATGAATATAGCCTCTCTCGAGCTGAGGGGAGAGACAAAAGTAAAGAAGCAAATATAAAATCGTAAGTGTAAATACGTAAATAAAAATTGAATAAATGGGTAGAATAACTAGTATATCAGGTAAGTGCTGGAGAAAAACAGCAAGCAGGGAAGGGGGATGGAGATTGTTAGCTGGTAGGAGGAGGCTGCGATCTGAAACTAAGTGATCACTGAGGGCTTTCTGGGGAAGATAAAATTTAAGAGGGAACCTAAGGTTGTGAGAGGGAGCAAGGTGCATATCTGGGAAGTGAATAGTACAAGCAGAGGGAACAGTCAGATGGAAAGGCAATGAGGCAAGAGTGGGCTTGGAGTATCCAAGGAGCAGAAAGGATGTCAGTGTGTGGAAAACAGAGGGAGCAAAGTGGAGAGGAGAAGGAAACCGTCAGAGAGGAAACAGAGGCCCAGATTTCTAGGGCTGTGGAGGCACTTTGAGGACTTTGCTTTTCCTGTGAAGAAGCCACTGAAGAGCCTGGAGTGACATGATCTGACTTACGTTTTAACAGGATCTCTCTGGATGCCATGTTGATTAGAGACTGCAGGAGAATAAGGACAAGCCCCAGAAGACCAATAGTTGATTCAAATGTCAAGAAACATTTATGCCTTCACCCTTCAACTTCACAAATGATGCCATTTCCATTGAGCTATTGAAAAATATAATCTGGCTTTCAAAACAATAAACCAGAAGGCATTTTCTCACATAAGCAAGGTCACAAACAACTGTCAGCTAAAGTTGAAATAGCAACAAATCAAATAATAACAAAAAACATTTTTTATAGATTTTAAAACCTTACCAAGCATTTTCTTGTCCATTATCTAAGTTAATCCTCAAATCAACGCCATGAGATAGTTACTATTTTCCCATTAGAAGTGACCGCATATTAAATCCTTAGTGATTGCTCAAGAAAAGCTGAAATCTTGAGTGTACATCTATTGATGCCAAGGTTGGGTTTTTTACCCATGGGAACATTGGATGCTAAAATCCACAGGGATTTTCAGCTCAAGATGGCAGACTAGGAAATATATTTACTTTCTGGTCCTCCTGAAACCAGGTTTAAATAAAACTGTAGAAATACCCAAATTAATCAACCAATAAGAGCCAAGACATTGTGGAAGTCATCAACCACAGAAAGATTTCAACACATTTCGAGAAGGCAAACAATGAAATGGAGGGGCCATGAATAAAATAATGAAGAAAAGACTACCCTAAGTAGGGTCTGCACAAAGCCAGTCAGCTTTTGCTGAGCCCTGGTTATAGTAAAGGACAGAGGAAGGAAGAGGGGCTGAAAACAAGGAGACAAAAGTCATTTTAGGAAAACACGTTCATTTAATGAGCTCCAGGGAACACTCAGCCTGCTGCCATACTCACTCACGTATTACAGTGGATTGTTGGCACGCAAGACAAGAAAACAGGGAACCAACGAACAAAAATCAAGACACTGTTTCTTACTGAACTCTTCTCAAACGAGATCAAGAAATTATGGTTCAATGCCATAGCTGTAAATCATTTCTGCTCCTGGAGAGGTTAGAAAGGGCTTATAATAGTTACCCTTTTTTTTTTCAGACAGAATTTAGGTCTGAGCAAAAGCTTTTGTGTCCTCCAACCTCAAAGTTTATTGGGGATGGAAGTCCAAATTTGCTTCGACATACCATAAAAAGAATCTCATGAGCAGAGGGTCAAACTACTTTTGGAATATATGAATTATGCCCAGTGTGATTTTAAATAGATTTTAAACAAAAATATATAGATTTTTACTGATCTATATGATTCTGGGTTCTGAAACTTCTACATGTCACATGCCTGATACAGAACACACAATGTCAGTCCCAGGAGAGAGAAAACACTCCAATGAAGCAAGCCAAAGAAACAAGATTCGGACAAGGTAAAGTGACGTGTAGACCAAGACCAGGATTTTTCAATTCTTTCCTGTCATGCTGTAGCTTCCAGCTCCTGAATAACAACACATGTTTCCCTTGTCCTAGACACACAAGAGTATGTCTCCTCTATGGGGCATAAGAAGCTCTAGAGTTACATATGTGTAGTAAAGAGTGGACCCAGCCGGCATACTCACAATGACCAAATTGTGTTGCTCGTACTTTATTTTAAACCAATACATCGCTCCACGCTGAAGTTGCAATAAATCATATATTTGCTTTCTAGACATGAATGAGATGCCTTACTGGATATACTCCAGGAAGGCCAGAGAAACTGGCTTCTAATCCATACAGAATAATTCATTGATGAATTCCTTTCAGGATAGCCCATGATTTATCTAGAATATAAGCTTTACATACCTGGATCCTTCAAACTAGACCAAAGGGAAAAATCTAGGCTCCAAGCCTCAATCAGAAATGTGGGATGGTGCTATGCTGACAACTGGTGGTCCCTGACCTATCTTCTGAGATTAGAACCCAGTGTGGTGGATGACCAATTCACGCGTTGAACAAAAGAACACCTCCTACAGGGCAGTGGATGTGTTCATTACAGGTATGGCACTTAGGGCTAAGTATCATAAGGACTTCAAGAAACAAAAGAAAAAGTAACACATGAAGCATATATGATAAGGAGGCGCCAGAGTCCAGAGCACGAGCTCTGGAATCACACAGGCTTGCTTCGAATCCCGGCTAAGCCACTACCATCTGTATACCCTGAAGAACAGTCGAAGGTTGAAATGTTCTTTTACCAAATTTCGAAAAACAAGTGAAGAAAGAACCTACCCGCCAGGAAGGGACATCGTGGGGTGCAGCATCCAGTCGGGTCAGGGCTCTGCATCCCCTGCTCAGAAACCTTCACCGCCTGGCTCACGGTGATGCTGGCAGCTCAGCAGCCCTGGAGAAGGCGCTCCTGCTCCTGTCTCCAGGGCTCGCGGACAAGCTGGGGAGGTCCACGGAGGAGGCGGGCCACAGCCTGGCAAGCTCTGGGTGCCTCCTGCACTCAGCTCTGGGCAGGCTCTGGCCTCTGGGCCCCGTTGCGGGGAAGGGCTGGCCGATACATACCCAGGGCTGAGGGGTCTGCAGAGCCGGTGCCCAGGCAGCGTGAGCTCTGGAGGAGAAGCCTTCCACAGTCCCCAACAGTCTCCGCATGGTGGCCCATCCGGTGCCAAACACCTGCCACCCACAGCGACAAGTCCCAGCCGCTAGAAAGTCCAGAAGGGCTCGGGCTCTTTGCCCTCGGGCCGGGTTTCTCCAGGGGCTGGGCTTGTGTGGGGCCCCCAGCCCACCCCCTGACCCGCCCGCCCTTGCTCTGTGACACGTACAATGCAATGGCAACACCCAGGCTGAGCCGGCAGGCCAGTGTTCAGTGCGTGCTAGACCTTGAGAAGAGTTAGCAGCTAGGGAGAAGCTCTCCCACTTTCACTCGCTTTTCTCAGATCAGCCAGGCAGCCCATCTCACCCCAAAGCGATGGACACCACACCTCCTTCCCAGGCTATCGTTTTCCGTTCTGCCCCTGTTTTCCCTTTCCATTCTGCCCCTCTTTTCCCCAGCACCCCATCTACGGCTTCGGGTGTCATCGGTGCTGCAGCAGGCAGCACCTCTGACCCCGAAGCTATGGACACCACACCACCTTCCCGGGCTTTCGTTTTCCGTTCTGCCCCTGTTGTCCCTTTCCATTCTGCCCCTCTTTTCCCCAGCACCCCATCTACGGCTTCGGGTGTCATCGGTGCTGCAGCAGGCAGCACCTCTGACCCCGAAGCTATGGACACCACACCACCTTCCCGGGCTTTCGTTTTCCGTTCTGCCCCTGTTGTCCCTTTCCATTCTGCCCCTCTTTTCCCCAGCACCCCATTTACGGCTTCGGGTGTCATTGGTGCTGCTCCCGGCAGCACCTCTGACCCCGAAGCTATGGACACCACACCACCTTCCCGGGCTTTCGTTTTCCGTTCTGCCCCTGTTTTCCCTTTCCATTCTGCCCCTCTTTTCCCCAGCACCCCATTTACGGCTTCGGGTGTCATTGGTGCTGCTCCCGGCAGCACCTCTGACCCCGAAGCTATGGACACCACACCACCGTCCCGGGCTATCGTTTTCCGTTCTGCCCCTGTTGTCCCTTTCCATTCTGCCCCTCTTTTCCCCAGCACCCCATTTACGGCTTCGGGTGTCATTGGTGCTGCTGCAGGCAGCACCTCTGACCCCGAAGCGATGGACACCACACCACCTTCCCGGGCTTTCGTTTTCCGTTCTGCCCCTGTTTTCCCTTTCCATTCTGCCCCTCTTTTCCCCAGCCCCCCATCTACGGCTTCGGGTGTCATTGGTGCTGCTCCCGGCAGCACCTCTGACCCCGAAGCTATGGACACCACACCACCTTCCCGGGCTTTCGTTTTCCGTTCTTCCCCTGTTTTCCCTTTCCATTCTGCCCCTCTTTTCCCCAGCCCCCCATCTACGGCTTCGGGTGTCATCGGTGCTGCAGCAGGCAGCACCTCTGACCCCGAAGCTATGGACACCACACCTCCTCCCTAGGCTATCTTTTTCCGTTCTTCCCCTATTTTCCCTTTCCATTCTGCCCCTGTTTTCCCCAGCGCCCCCCCCCCCCCCATTTACGGCTCAGGCCGGCATCAGTGCTTCAGCAGGCAGCAGCTCTGACACCAAACCTATGGACACACCTCCAGGGCTGTCATTTTCCAGTCTGCCCCGTCTCCAAGTAGAACCACTACCTATTTCACACGGCTGTTCCTAGTTCTGGGAACACACCACGCACTGGTAGCAATGCCTCAGCCCATGCCTCGACTCATTTCCCTGCAACGCTGGCCAACAGATAGACCAACACTTCAAAGTTATGACAGAAAGTTGAGTAAGTTATACGCTTGGAATTGCATTTATTATTACTAACAAGCACAACTGTAGTGCTTAGACTATAACAAGTAATATTCTAAGTGCTTAGCAAATATTAACTCACTTAATCCTCATAATGGCAACCCTATAGGTAGGTAATGTTCATAATATTCACCTTTTTGGGGGGAAACTGAGGCCCAGGGGGGTTGAATAGCTTGCCTAATGCCACACAGTAAGTAGCGGGCAGAAACCCAGGATGAAAACCAGACCGTCTAGACTTTCATCACTTTGCTGTGTCACCTTAATAGATGTTGTGGTTAGGGAAGGGACTAAACTGACAAGACTCTGAACTTGAGAAGGGAGAAATTAGAAAGTGACTGATCCTAGAAACTAGAGAGGATTTCAGCTCAGAAATTTCTGGTGGTGAGACCCAGAAGAACAAGAACATGGTTGGAATATTAACTTGGGGTAGTATCTGAATCCATTGAGAAATGGTTTTGTTTTGTTTTGTTTTTTTAACTTAGAAAGGCCAGCTGGATGAAGATTAATGAAACAAAAAGCAGAAAGGGAAAGAGGAAGGTGCCTGAAGTGAGACATAACCTCTTCCCTGTAAGTACTAGGGGTGGGCGTCCTGTGGGAAAGGATGGAGCTCTCTCTACAGCTTTGTCACCAGGATGAACAAGGAGAAACATGGCAACCATTGTACTGGTTTTGATGATTCCTCAAAAACCAAGGCTTTACTTTCCAAGAACTACCCACAGTAGCATACCTACCGTGTGTCAGACATGCCACCAAGTGTGTTTCCAGTCACACATTTTCATTGGAGAAATAGTTCCTATGAGGTACGCATTAGTTCCCTATGGCTGCTGTAACAAATGACTACCAATGAGCTTGCGTAAAACAAAACACACTCATTCTCTTATGGTTCTGGAAGACAGAGGTCCAAAACCAGTTTCCCTGGGCTGGAACCAGGAGTTGACAAGGCCGTCCATCCACCTTCTAGAGGCTCTAAGGGAGAATCTGTTTCCTTGACAGCATTCCTTGACTTCTGGCCACATCAATCCAACCCCAACTTCATCATCACATTCTCTTTGGAGTAAACACTCCCTCTGCCTCTCTCTTACGAGAACACCAGTGGTTACATCTGGGTCCATCCAGGTAGTCCAGAAGAATCTCCCCATCTCAAAACCCTTACTTTCATCCCATTGGCAAAGTCCCTTCTGCCATTTAAGGTGACATTCATAGGTTCTGGGGATTAGAAGGTGGACATTTGGGGGCAATGGTACTATTCAGTCTACTACAAGGTAGATACTATTATCTTTCTCAGATGTAGGAAATGAAGTTTAGGGAAGTAATTTGTCTCAGGTCTACAATTTCCAGAGTAGAGATTTAAATTCTGCCAGGGAGACTTTAGGACACACTCTAAACAACTTTAACCTGTGTCCTTAATTACTGCATAATCCTTGGTTAAGAGTCACACTTAGGTATCAAGACCCAACTGAATATAACACAAGTACTGTCTCCTCTTTCACTATGTTTGCCTGGTGTATTTATGAATCTTGCCCAGAGCAGAAGAGTTCAGAAAATCGTTATACACGTTTACTAGGAGAAAGCATTTACCGTTTGATGTGCACGGAGTAATGGAAGGCTATTTAAAATAAAATAAAGTAAAATATGCCACCAAATCGTCAAGTGTCACAACAGAGGTAACCCCGTGGGAGTCTTGAGGAGACTAAAATTATCTCCAATTGTGCAGGTGAGAAAAGTGTCACTAAAGGCAGTTGTAGTTCAGCCAAGCCCTACGGCACAGAAGTAGGAATCTGGATATGTACGAATGGGAAAAAAGACATTTTAGGCATGGGAAACAGTTGAATGCTGAATGGATGAGAAATAGGCATTAGACCTTTCTAAATCAACTGGCTTATTAACTCAGTAAATCAGATTTGGTCAGTCAAACTAGCTTTAGCTGATTACTTATCCAGGGCATAGCTGTTGAGAGTCATTTTTGTCATAGAACAGTAAATAAAATTGTTGAACTATAGCTTTAGGCTTGCTAAGTGATAACAGATTGCTCTAGCTGATGTTCAAGTGACTTACTTGGTACTATTCACGAAATTGGGGGTTAACAACTGCTTAAGACAACATAGAGAATTGATCTTAAATAGTACTTGAAGTAGTTACTGTGTAAAGTATCTGTTCAGTAGCTCATGGTAAATGGATGTTTATAATCCCCGTTGGACAACCAACTGCTTTTTTGCAAATGGTAATGTGAATTGCTGTTGCATAAACTATAGTAATGACCACCTATCTAATCTGTTGTCCAAACCAGAAATCTTCTAACAATACTGGTCTCCTAATAAAAAGTAAGCATGAAGCTAACACACACTGGGTGTCTCCCGTGTGCCTGTGCATGCATCTATAGCTCACTGAACCCCCATAACAGCCCCCAAGAGAGGGACTCTGAGTGTCCCCATGCTGCTGGTGGAGAAACAGGCACAGGAAGGTTCAATAGTCTATCTACCTAAGATAACACAGAGGGCGGGAGAGCCTGTTTTTAAACCATCTGCCTCCAATTCCAGGTGCCAGGAGCCAGATTCAGCCTACAGGCCTCTTCTGCTCATCTGGAGGTGAAACCATGTGTAAGGATTAGTCAAATCCTGTCTTCACTCCTCAAGGTAGCTTGAACACTTGCACGTCCTCCAAATAGCACGTAGCATAAGCAATAAGATGTTTGCCCCGGGTACTGTCCAGGAACTTGGAATCAGCTGTGTCTAGTTAGGCTGAGCTGGTTAAGACTGGAGAGGACCACCGATCTTCCACCTGGCCCAGTGCCTTTTGACCTCCTGCCATCAGAGGGCCGAAAACTACAGCCTGAGAATGTGCTGAGCCCCGTAGCCTAGTTACGCCAGCTCAGAACAATGAGGAGCACACCTTTTCCCAATCACCTTTCCTCATGCTCCCCGTGCCTCATACTGCCCTGCTTCTTTATTCTTTATCCCATAGATACCCCAAGCCCCTTGCCTTTGGGGAGGCGGATTTGAGAGCTATTGTCACGTCACTTCCTCGCTTGGCTGCCTTGTGAATAAACCTCCTCTTTGCTGCAAACCTCAGCATGTCAGTGTTTTGGCTTGCTGCGCCTCAGACAAAATGGTAGGGAGCAGTGGTAAAGGTCCCTTGCCTGTGAGGGAAGCTGGTTGCTAGTAGTCACGTTGCAGATGTTTTCTCCTCCCGGGGGGGCAGACGTCCTGCTCTTCCAGAAAGAAGGGAGAAAGGCAGGAGCTGGACCCTTGCTCTCAGGGTCACCGTCACCTAGGAGCTCGTTAGAAACACAGAATCCAGGCCCCACCCAGAACTACTGAATTACAGCCTGCATTTAACAAGATCCACAGGAGAGGCATACCCATATTAAAGTTGGAGAGGCACCAAGCTGGAGTCCACGTAGCAGAGAAGCAGACAGGATTCTAGACCACGCAGAGTGTTAAAGGCCAACAGTTTGTTTTCTATTCTCAAAACAATGTTTTTGAGCCATGTTGATGAGCAATGTCCCAACTTGCTTCTAAGGTTTCTTGTGTGAAGAATGGATTGGAAGGAAACAAGATATATGGACACTAGTTAGGACCTCATTGCAACAGACAGGCAAGTTCAGTATGAGGATGTTGAGGAAGAGTTGACAGATTCAGAAGAAATTCAGGAGATAAACTGAAGCGGGCTTAATGGGGTATGAGACGGAGGAAAGGAAGGTCTTAGGGAATTTAAGGGTTTACTCCACGTATGAGCAAAGCCTCAAAATTCATCATTTGAACGTACAGAGGTAGAGCTCTCAAAGGACACTGGTTAGGAAGCAACAGTACGCCCTTTATAATTCCAAGAGACAACACGGATCAACTGTCTCGATGGAAAACTCGGCGGTACCGGTGCGTTTTTTCACTCAAACTTAGTTCCAGTGCCTATTACTCACATTTTCTGTGCCTAAACAACACGGCTTGAGGAACTGAAGGGGATTCCATCCTGGTAATTAAGGAGGGTCCCCAACACTGACAGTCCCATCTTAAAAAGCAGTCCCGCTGCATTTTACCCAAGGAGCAATGGCCAGAGCCTCCCTTTTAAAACGATGGGGAGAAATCAGAACATCACACACTGTCCCTTTCAGCTACTATGAACTGAGCCGCGAGACGACCAGCACCCCCTAGCACAGCGCGGACGGGCCAGCGCACGGGGGCCACTGTGACAGGCGACAGCACAAGAGACGGAAGCCCAGGCCCAGGGGCTCCGAGCTCCACCGGCAACGCCCAGGGGCCAAGGCGTATTACCTTTCCGGGATGTGCTTTCCGCCCTTCCTCGTGGCCGACGAACTGGCTCATGTCACCCCCGCCAGGAGTGCCAAAGTCGCCAACCCGGCATCCCCGGTGCCAGCACAAGGCCACGAACCACAGGCGCCTAGGCACAAGCCCACGCAGCTCGCGGACCTCCTTCTACCGCGCATGCGCCACCGCGTGGCGTGTCGAGATGACTGTCATCACGCAGGCGGATTAACGCGCTTGATCCGTAAAGAGGATTCTGATGCCTGCAATTTCCCTCCTTAGCCGGAGGCTGGTAGCACACGTCCATTAGTTCGTGTGTGTACCCTTCAGCATTCCAATCATACGGGACATGGAAAGTTGTCCGACTCTCCCAGTTTCTTGTGTGGTTCTTTCAGATATTTCCCAAGTGCTTACATTCACACTTGTATCTTGTATGTAAGTATTTGTACGTAACAGGTATCCTGTAGTTTATAGAAGAGCAGCACACTATACACGTACTACATACATAGTCTACAATGTGTCTTGGATAGTGACGCTGTTATCTTTCTAAAATATAAACTTGGCTGGATTGCTCTGTCGCTTGAACATCTTCACTTAGCACAGAATACAGCCCAGGTTGTTAGCACAGCATTGAGAACTCTTTATAAACAGATATCAGTCTGTCTCTCCAACTGAATTATAAGTTCAAACTATGACTTACAAGGACCTACATCATCCACCTCCCTCCTTTGCCCTGCCAGCCTCCCCTGATCTCATTCTCTACTGCCCTGCCCTCACTCACTTTCCCCTGTCCAGCCACACTGGCTTCCTTACTATTCCTCAAACATGCCAAGCACAGGCGTGCCTCAGGGACTTTGCACCTACTATTCCTTCTGCTTCAGAACACACCCTCCCACCCCATCTCCACTCTCCCAGGACACACCCTCCCACCCCATCTCCACTCTCCCAGATATCCAATGGCTTGTTTCTCACTGCAAGGCTCTGCTCAATCGACATCTTAATAGAGGGGACTTCCCTGATCACCTACCACATTCCCTCACCTCTTCATCTTCTTTTGTTATCCTCCAAAGCATTTACCACCGCTTGACACTCCACATATTGACTTATTTATTCATCTCTCTCCCCCACTAGAATGGAAAGTACGTAAGGGCAAGAACTTTGTTCTCTTCCTACTTCCTAGAACAGTGCCTTCAACTTAGAAGGTGTTATACAAATATTTGCTGAAAATGAATGTATGACTTCTTTGCCCTTTCACACTACCCTCTAGTCACACCAGAGGCTGCCCCTCCAGAGCACAAGTTCAAGCCCTGGGCCTTTTGTACCTGTCCCCAATACCTGGGCTGTCCTTTCCTCATTCCGGCAAAATCCTCTTCCCCCAAGCCCAGCTCAAACGCTGTCTCCTCAGTCAGGCCTTCCTCAATTTCTCCTCTATATTCCTGCTGCACTTGATTCTTTTATCATAATTAACCCACTTAGACTCACTACATGTTTCTCTTCCTAGACAACTGTAAGTTGCTACTGAACAAAGACTTCTACTCACCTCTGTATCCCCGTGCCCTAACAACAAACCTATAAGGCTCTCGGTGTTTACTGAAACAATTCATTTTCTGAGTCTCTACCCATTCTAGGGAGTGCGTAGTATAGTCTCCTCCTCATTATCAGTGAGCCTGGCATCTGTGGGAGGGCCTTACAGCAGAGGAAGTCACCAATGGATCATAACTAAGGTCCTGAGACTGCAATGGCAGACAGCATGGTGAAGTTAGCCCACTGCATGCAGAAGACCCACAGAGGAGTCAGCATATGCAATGGACTACACTTGGTATAACATGTGAACAATCAAGGTTTACAAACGTGTTCTCATGCACTTGTAAGGATCTTCTAGCCCACGCGGAACAGACAGAACACACACAAAGGAGCCTGGAGGAAGTGAGTAGGCCGGCAGCTGCGCCCTAACGTCTTAAGAGGTAACATTTCTGTGACTACAGTTTAAACACATCAGATAATTTGCCTCCTTTCTAGACACCCTGGTTATCACAGGACAGGCCAAGCCTCTCAAGTTTTAAAGCTAAAGTACACGGAAGATCTGTGAATAGGGCTGAAGATATTTAAGAGCTAGTACCTGCATTAAGCAACCAGGTTATAGAATGAACATTTATCTTGAAATTCCAGTCTCTCCCTCTCTCTCTCGCCTCCTATCCCCTATCTTCCCACCTCCATCTCTATTCCCTCTCCCCTACTCCCTGTTTTATGTATATACGTGCATCATTTTATATATACACGGAATATTTACTGTCTGTTACATTGATTTAATAAAGTGCACACTCCTCAGGCTAAATTTAGAAAGAGGACAAAATGAACACTTTCACATGGGCGTCAGTGGTGTTCCAAAGACAAAAGATTCCTCAGTCTTAAAACATGGCAAACACCATGTTCCTTCTGATAGTTAGATGCTAGAAAAAGGCAAGTGGATCCTTAAAATTCACACGCTATTAACACCTACTATCAACAGAGTAGATCTTAAAGCGGAAACAAGAAAACACCAGCCTTTTAAGTTCTTCCTGTCTGAAGATAAGAGTAAGAGGTGGTAGTGTTCTTCCTCACTTGCACCCGAAGGGTAAAAGCAGCAAAAATATCTTAAACACATATATGATGAGGAAGCCACTCTACCTGGTCCACTCTGTTTTGTTTTGCTTCTAGGGATCTGTCTCACTCTGAACCTTTGCTTTTTGTTTTCTCTTTTATGTACGCTAAGAACCTGAGAGTCTAAACCTTTTCTTCCACCTCTCAACCAATAAACAGGACAAAAGAACATTTTTATGTTTTTATGTATTTTCCATTCAAATTTTTAAAAAAGAGATAAGTAAGCTAGCTCAGTTCATATTTCTCACAAAGATCACTTTCCAAACTAAACTAAATTGTTTGTGACCATAAACAGGAAAAACACCGTACTCTAGTAGCACCATCTGACATTTCCACCTTAATGTTACCAAACACAACTTGACACGAATGTCAGAACTATTAAAAATGTTAAAAATCCCCAACCCCACTCAAAATGCATACCAAAGTTCAGGTAAAGGAAAAACAAAAACAAACACAAAAGCAACTCACCGTTATCTTTATGTTCTTTCAGAAACCCATTAACAGCACACTGGAATTTAAAACTAGTGTCGTCATCTGACACCTGATGCCCAATTGTACACATTTTTAAATAAGGAAGAGTTTCTGGTAAGTCCTATAAGGCAAAACCATGAAAATATGTATTATTTCCTTTGTAGGGAAAGAATAAAAAATTAATTAGAGAAGGCAGAATATAAACCAGGAGAGTACATTAAACTTTGTATGTCAGTCATTCTGATGAGAGCCATTTTTTCCAAAGCTGCTTTAACCAGTAATTATCACTTGATTTTCATTCAAACTGCAGAACGGACAGTTACCAGGCATGCAAAAGGAAAAGCAAATCTATGTGAATGAATGCACATGTAACTCAAAATGACATAAACAGTTCTGCCTACATTTATGTTCTATCTTACATTTCAAGGGCCATAAAGCGGCTGTGATTTAAGGAGAGTAGTAGAATAGAGTCAGAAGAACTTGGATTCGAATTAGGAAACAGAGGCAATTTCAGGCATTGTTGAGAACTGGTATTCTTGAGGTGGGAGAAAGTAGACTATCAATAGAAGACAGAAAAGGATAAGTGAAAATTCTCTAGTTCTGAATTTAAATGGAAAGTAGCAGTAGGAACCTATGACATATTTTAAAAATATTAAAAACAAACGTACATATTTCCTAGCTCTGACCACTGAAAAAGTCTAGAAACAACTGATGTCATGTCAAAAGGACTCAGGAGTCACCGAGAAGCTCCAACTGGCCAAAGATAGGGCCTCAGTTAGAATAATAACTGTAACGGAGTCCACGGTGATAGGAATAAATAAAATTTTACAAAACTGGTCAACACTGGAGGATATTTGTGAATCAACTCATTATTTTGAAAACTGTTAAATAAAAGAAGAGAATCATGCCTCTACAACTGAGCAACCAAACAGCTGATGAGGGGAATCTTCTCCTCGTACAAATATACCCAGCTAATAAGTGAAAAAAAGAACAACAGAATCCACCATTCTTTGAAGCCTCAACTGAATTAATGGATGTAGGTATGAATCATCAGTGACTGCTAATACCACAGAAAGACACAACTATATACGTCTCCATGGAAGAACACATCATCACCCATGAAACTGTCTTGCCAAAACAAAACATGCAAGCTTCATTCAGATCAACTACCGATTTACAGGAAATAAAAGGACTGAAGGATATGTTACCAACACATGGAATGTAATCATCGGCATCTAGATGGGACAAATCACCTGGTTTCTTTAAAAACAAAATTCAAGGAGGAAAAAAAAAGTGAGAGAGACATGGAGGGAGAACCTATAGATTAAACAAGACTTCAGAGACCTAACAATCCACGGCAAAGTGTGGACCTTATTTGGATCTAATTCAAAATTCTTATAGACAATTTTTTATGACGTTTAGGAGACAACTGCAAATTTGAGCACTCCCTGGGTATTTAATATTAAAAAATGATATTAAGGAATAAAAGTCCTATATTTTAAATGCACGTACCAAAAACGTACAGGTGTAATTTACATGTTGTCTCGGAGCTGCTTCAAGATAATACGGAATGGGGTGAAACAGGTGGGGGTATAGATAAAACATGACAGCCATCAGTTGGTAAATAAGAAAGCTGGATGAGTTCCTGGGTATACAAGGAACACTCACAGTAGTTTTATACTTTTGTATATGCTTAAAATTTGTGATAATTGTTTAAAAACAAGACGACACTGTAGAAAACAGTTTGGCACTTTCTCACAGGTTAAGCGTACAGCTTAGTATTTGGCAGTAGGCTATGATCCAACAACTCTGCTACTACCTACGCTGCACATCTAACAGAACTGAAAGCAGGGATTTGAACAAATATCTGTACACCAATGATCATAGCAGCATGATTCACAATACCTACAAGGTGGAAAACAACCAAGTGTCAATCAACCGTTGAATAACAAACTGTGGTCTATATACACACAATGGGATTTTCTAAGCCAAAAAAGAAATGGCATTTCGTTACGTGCTATAACATGGATGAACCTTGAAAACACGACGTTTAGTGCAATAAGCCAGACACAGAAGGACAAATACTGCAGATTCCACTTACACGAGGTACCTAGAATAGGCCAATTCACAGAGACAGAAAATAGAATAGAGGTTACCAAGGGTTGGTGGGAGGGAAAATGGGGTTGTTACTGTTTGATGGTTACAGAGTTTTTGTTGAGGACGATGAAAAAGTTTTGGTTCTAGACAGCGGTGATGGTTACACAGCACTGTGACTGTACTTAATGCCACTGAACTGCATATTTATAAACGGTTAAAAGAAATATGATTTCTCTATATTTTACCACAATAAAAAAAAAGCAATAACAGAGCTGAAATTTCAATTCTTCCTTTTCCGAGAGTCAGTTTCATCGTCTGTAAAATTAGTAATTGTAGTTGTCTATCCTCTGAGCTTAGTGCAGGGTAAGCACTCAGTAGGAGATATCAGTACTACTTCCACTTCAAGAGCAAAGGATTGCTGTGAAGATTAACTAAGTCAACGGATATGAAAGAACTTTCTAAATGGCAAACTGCTCTACAAATATTAAAAGACATTAGGTGTTACTGTCTCCCAAGGCCATGGAACAGGTCAGAAGGAGGATAATTCTTTTGCACTGGAATGTCCTACATGGGCCAAGAGAATAGATGGGTTTCTGTACTATATCAGAAGGCATCAGGAAAAGGAAGCATAAAACTTAGAGAACAATTGTCTTTTACACTGATGCTTAAACATGCTCAGGCAACTGCTTAACATAAGTGCTAAAGACATAATGGACATACCTTTCTTTCTTTTTAGGATACTACTGTAACTACTAAAAGTTTACTTCATTTTCAAAATGTAGAACATGGAAGCTTATAGAATTTCTTAAGCATATCTAGAGCCTACTGCCAAATACTACAGTTCAATTCATATCTTTCATCTCATTTTGAAACAGCAATTACAAATGTGTATTTAAGGAAACCACTAGCTTCCCTTTTTGAACCCACGAGAGAAGGCCAGGACTCACCTTAGCATAAGATGATAACTACTGAACTACTATGAATTATTACAGTATCAGAAAGAAGGTCATTTTCAATTACGCCTTCCATTTACCTCTGGCTTGTAAGAGCGGCGAGTATTTGCTAAGTCAATAATCAGCCCAAGTTCTTCATTCTGTCCTTGGATTTTGTTAAGAGATCCAAGGGGGAGAAACGTTCTTCTGGAGCAAGATTCTTTTCAAAACTCTGTCAGAAAGAATAAAATAAGGAAGAACATATGTTTAAAATCCTTTACTATGTTATCCATTTATTCAAACCCTGGGATGCTAACATATGAGATTCAAAGTCAAGTTTCCTCCTCTGCAGCTTACAAGCGATATTACAATCCTTTCTTCCAGAGAGATTAGACCGAAGAAAATAAGCTCACTTCTATATAGTTATTTCTATGTTTGTTTATTTCATGTTGGTCTCCTAACCTGACTCTAAACTCCCAGAAGGCAGGGACCACATCAATTTTGCCTACCACTGTATTGCCAGCTCCAAGCGGAGTGCCTGAAAATAGACACAGAAATAAATACTTCTTGAACATCTACATATAGGAAGGATGGCTTTCACTGCTAAATATTCTTTCATGTATTTGGCTTATACATGTACCCTGTTCCATTGATCTCTTTGGTTATTCAAGTGTCAGCAACACACACTTTTTTTCTTAATTGGTAGACTAGTTTTAGAGCAGTTTGAGATTCACAGCAAAACTGAGCAAAATGTACACAGTTCCCACTTACACCCTCTCTCCTTCATCCCACACAGCCTTCCCCATTATCAACATGCCATACCAGTGTGCTTCATTTGTTAGAATTCATGAACCAACACTGACACATCGTTATCAATCAAAGTCCACAGTTTATTGCATTCATGGTACAAGTAACCGACTATTTCTTTATTTCTAGTATAGTCATCCCCAAACATTTACATACTGAGATACATATTACTTTCTTATAAATTACTTTATTCTTTATTTATAGTTAGGGCATTGCATTGTTTTTTTTTGTTTTTTAATTAAGTACAAAAGTTGGTTGTATTTGTCTATGAATCCCATTTCTGGATAGTAAAAGAGGTATTAAAAAGTATTTGCTATAAAAAGGGAAAATGGAGTACGACGGGGTTGAGAGCCAGGGCTCTATATGGTGAATTCAGATTTCTGGAAGAATACGGTATTAACTTTTGCTCACCTTTTTTAAAGGAACTTTGAAAGCAATGAAACGAGTCCCAGGCATCCGCTGTTCAACTGGGAGATAGTCTTTCCACCTGTTAATATAGTTTTTGTTAGGCAAATTTTATGTTAGGCTGTCTCCCTGCACAGGATGAATGCGCCTTGAAAATGGAAATCATATCCCTCTACATCGGCTCCCAGGTGGTCCCAGCGTCCCGACCCCGACCCCGGCCGCGCGCGACACACTTTCCACAAACTGACACACACGGAGCCCGCGCGAGGGCCGGGTCGCGCGGGCTTCCCCGCCGGGTCGCCTGGAGGCCGGTCCCCCGCAAGCCGAGCGCACGAAAGGGCGCCCCAAAGGCGCCGGCCCAAGGCGCCCGCTGCGCTTTCCCTTTGGAAGCTGGGCTGCGGGGCCCAAGCGTAAACCCTGAGACAAGGAACACGCGCACCACGCCGCCACGGGGGACGACAGGCCGGGCGCCCACCTAGCCGGACACCCTGCATTTCTGCAATCACCGGACGCCTGTGTAAATTTCCGTCTGGCCTGTCATTTTCCAAAGGCCACTCAAGATCAGGGGACAGAACGCCTCCTCTCCAAGTGTCCTGCCAGCCCACCCACTCAAGATCAGAGGGACAAAATGCCTCACTAAAACAAAACAGAAACAGAAACACAAAAAAACTGGAGAGAGGGAGGAAAGGGTGCCCTGAAAAATAAAAAAAAATTAAAAAAACTAAGCACGTTGACAGCGCTAAGAATAAACTACCAGGAAAAAGAAACCCTACATGTCAGATCCTAAAGTACAGAAGGGCAAGCCCGCCGACATTCCAGGACCGGGGGGACCGGGGTCCCCAGCCCTGCAGAGCCAACCGCAGACCGGCTCGGGCGCCCCTCGGAAGCGCGGGATCCCCGCGGCCGAGTCTGTGACCCCCGGCCGGCGCCGGCTCCCCTCTGCCCACCCTGCGCGCGGGGGCTGGAAACTGCCGCGGAGAACCACGGCGGGGCGGGAAGGGGGGCTCCAAAGAGGGTCTGGCGACTCGAGTCGCTCCGTTTCTCGGTGGGCTCAGCGCGCGCCGTGGGGGAACAGGAGCGGGGGTCCGGGAGGAGGGGACGGACGGCACTTACGTAGACCGGCAGCGGCCACGGGTAGACGGCGGGCTCGGTCCCCAAGAGCGACTCCAGCCTCAGCTCCAGCTTCTCCCCCATGTCTTCGCGCGCGGGCCCCGTACCGCGCTAGTCTGGCGGTTGGGGGAGGGGCGCGGCGCCGCCGGCGGGGGCGGGGCAGGCGGGCAGGCGGGAGGCTGAGGGGGGCCTGGTCTGGGCCTCAGCTGCCGCCGCAGCGCTCCCGTCCGACCCCCGGCTCCCTCTTTGTGGTCACAGGCCCGGGGCCTCCAGCGCTGCTGCGAACTCGGGCCGGCGTGAGGCGACCACAATGAGCCGGGGGCCGGGCTGAAACACTCCCGGCACGCGCGATCCGCCCCGTGGACTCGCAGGCTCGCACGCACGCACGCACGCACGTACGTACGCACGTCTTCGGCTGCCCCTGGCCACCCTCACCGGCCTGAAGTGGGGACCCGGGAAAACCCCTCATGGACAGTCGTGGCGGGTTTGACTCCCGACCTTGACGTAGCGTGACACACCCCCTCCCCCCCCCAATAAAAGAAAAGGAGCATAGGAGGCAATCTCATACATTATTGATAAACACATACAAAGACACTATTGGTACAAAACTATTTCTCCATACAGCAACTTTGAATTTTAATAATAAATACATATATGTATCAAACATTAATAAAAGAATAAAATTATCCAATATGAGTACATTTGCTCTTGTTTTGCAATTAGTTCCAGGATTCTATTTTAGATTACTACTTCATATCTGAGAGAGTTGGGTGTGTGTTTGGTTTTGTGGAAGCTGCATTGTGCTAAATTTTACCTTTCTTTCTTGAATTAAATGGCTTTTGTTATCCCTTGGGAATACTGAAGACAGCAACAGCAGATTACTACCTACCAGTGGAAAAGTATAAATAGCAATTTTAGCCACTAGTGATTCTGAAATTGCCCTTAACTTTGTCCTTATAAAAATGCTCCAAGAATTACGTTTTGCAAATCCACAGATTTACTATCCATATTCAAGTCATTTATGTGGAGAAAGAATGTAGCCAGCCTTATCAGTAACACAGGATGTTACAGCCATCAAGCCATCAGCCACTGAAGCCACACCCAAAGCCGCACCCTGAGGGGATTCAGGATGGAGAAAACAGGATACTGGCCCTAGATAATTAAAGTGCAAATCAAGGGAATGATTTCCAGGAGACCAGATTCTTGCATCTCACCATATATGGAAAAGTGCTACATTTATTAACTTAAGATGTCTAGTTTCTTTAATTAACAGTAATCTTTTGATGTTCCAACTACCTGTCTTTTTTTTTTTTTTTGCAAGAACCTCTAAATACCCTGTGCCCTCCCTTAGCTCTTCAGAACAGTCCCTCAGAGCTATCTGAGAGGCTGTCTCCTGATTTCAGTCCTCAGTATGTCTTCCACATAAAACATAATTCTCAACTTCTAGGTTGTGCATTGTTTTTCAGTCAACATTTAATTGTATGGCTCATGTAGGTACTATGCCTAAATGTAATGGGATGAGCTGTAAATTATTAAAACTAGATAAATCCTGTCAGCTCTACCACTAGCTGAGATCCAGGCTTTCACCTCTGGATACCTCTGGCAGATATGGGGTCTGTGTTGGTCTTAAAATTATTCTTAGAATAGTGGGGACTCATTCATTCTTTCAACACATTTTATTGCTTATATTCTATGTGTCAGTTACAGTGCTGGGTCTTGAAATACAGAAGTCAACACACGAAAATACAAGGATAAAACACATTTTCTACCATATTAACTTTTTTCATTCATCAATTCATCCCTAAATCATTCAACACGCATCTTCTTATTGAATACTGATGAGGGGTCAAATGCTATGCTTAACACTCAGTATATAGCTGCAAACGAGATGGACAGGCCCTGATTTTGATGTCACTACTATCTTTTGTCCTGCCATATAATGGGACAGCTTCATTATTCCCTTTACCCTAAGTTTTTATCACAAATTGCTAATGAAAATAAAGCTGTTAGTGGAGTTTCAACATGCATAGGTAAATGAGAACACAGAACTCCCCTTTCTCATGTCCCGTTCTCCTCCTTCTAACTCCCTATGTGAAGTCACTTTGTGCCAAGGCCAAGAAGCTGTGCCCCAATAAGAACCAAGCTGATTTCCTCACACTGACTGGGGCTATTGCACACTTAGAAGGCTTGATGCTTAATTTTGATAAGCAACTAGAAGACCATGGAGACAACCTATAAAAATGATTTGTCTTGGGAGAAAATACTAAAGAGGGTTAATGTGCTGTTCCACATGTCTAACCCCCTGGATTAAACCACAGGCACCAAGGTCACCAAGTGTACTTGGCAACAATGAGCTAATAATAAAAAAAAGCATCATACTGTTATTGTATTCATTTTCCCCCAAGGCGCTCTCTGATAAACACCACAACCTCTAAGAGAACTGAGAACAGCTTCCTTGTGGGGTAGGTCATATAATATATATGCATCTTTTTCCAAGCAGTTAAATCATATCCAGCTATCAGCACACCTTACTTAAGGCGATCGTAATGTATGAGATTAAATGTTCCTACCTGATCGGAAAACTTCTTGTCCTCAATTCATTGGCTGTACTGGATTTTTTCTTCTTGGGTCAGACCTTCAGACTTCTACCAGAAATCGTTCCTTTGGGGAAACCAGGCCTTCCCAGAAACTCAGGAAACTGAAAGGGAGACAGCAAGAGAGAAGGAAATTATTTGGACACATAGACCTCAATTGTTTGGTTTTAAGTAAACGTCCAAGCAAACATCTTCTAGATGGTATAATAACTTTAGGGAAATTCACGGTTTATAAGTTTGGGTACTCATAAACTGAACATATTATGATAAGAGTACAGGTTGCATTTTGTGTCTTCAACTCAAGCAAAGGCTTCAAAAAAGGCCCAGTTATCCTTTGTTCATTAAGACACAAAGAGAGGGCGAAAAGGGCAAGTTTCGAAGTCTTTTTCTTTACAATTTACTTCCTTTCTTCAGTCTTCAACAAGATCTTCAGGAAATTAACTTTACTAAAGTTAATTATTCATAAAATAAACATAGGAACCTGCAGAAGACTATTTCACAGAGACCTGTAATGTACAATATCCATTGCATACATGCACCATGAGCTTGTCTTTTCTAGCACTGGCATACACAAAACTCTGTGTGTGTGTGTGTGTGTGTGCGCGCGCGTGTGTGTGTGTGTGCACGTGTGTGTCTTTTTCTGTGATGGAGCCATAGGGAGAAAATAAATCTATTGGCTGCAATTCAGTGATGTACGAAGATTTAAAGGTAAAGGAGAAGGTTACATCAAGTGAAACTATAAAGTCATGAGGTTGTGGTTCCAAAATAATAACAATAGCAGTCTTCTGTAACCAAGGGAGCAGGCTCCTCAAATTATAGTCACACCTGTTAGACCATCTGCCCATACATTTCACACTATCATTAATGGAAAACAAATGGCACTGTCTCTCCTTCCCTTTATCCATTGGCCATCCTCATATGAACTCTTTTTCTCTTCAAGGTCATGCTCTTTCCTATCTGTTTAAAAATATTAGGATTTAGGAGGAGTGATACGTAATGTGCCGTGCCTTGGTACTTGTACCAGTGACGGCTCTGTAAGGAGCACTGGGTTGTTAGGAGGCTATCAACTGAGTTCCCCTAGAAGCAGAACTTGAGGCGATAATTTGAGTGCAAACTGCTCATCTGGGAGGTGCTTCCAGAAAACTCAGAAGTGGAGTGGGAATTGAGAATGGAGGCATGGAAGGAAGCCAACAGAGGTGTATTACCGAATAAATTACTCCTGCAGGGAACTGCTGCCAGTACTTCAGGCGAGTTCTGTGAAACTCTACAGAACATGTCTCAGAGTTATCCCAAGAATCGGTGAGAAACTTGAAGTACTTATCTTCCAGTCCCCTCTGTCCTTGGTTGAAAGCTACACCCAGATACATTAACTCCTGTACACTTCTGGCCTGCCCTAAGGTGGATAATTGCAGGCGGCAGCATGATTCTATCAGCATATACTGGAATGATGAGTGCTGGGGAGATATGAGTGGAGCATCGAAACCATCTAATACAGTCGGGGCAGGAGATATTAACTATTGGCTTGAAAGTCCAAATGGATAACCTTAAATTCCTGGGTTTATGGTTTTACTTTGAGGTATTTAAGCATGATGTATGAGTAAAAATTTCCTCTGTTAAATCAAGTTTCAGGTCCTAACTCCCTAATCTTCTGGAAAACTGTGGTATCTTTTAACAGATTTTTGAAAAGTAACATGATTAAGATTTCAAATTGACCATTCATTCATTCACTCATTCAACACACATTTATTGAACACCTAAAGTATGTCATGGGATAAACTAGGCACCAGTGTTACTGTTACTAAAATCATTATAGTGCCACCTACAATTCAATGTATTGTGACACTCAAGTAAGAAAATCCATAGTTACCGTAAAAGATATTACAGAGTGCTATAGGAAGACACAGTAAGACCTTAATTCATGCTGTGGACAGTAGTATATGGGCGATATCAGTAGGGCTTCCTGTAGAAGGCAATTGAAATGGATATGTAACATGAAGGAAGGGTGAAGTTTTGAGGAAAAGAGAAGATAAATTCACAGTTGCCAGAAAATGAATGGTTAAGGATCAGTCCAGAAAGGAGTTCCATTCATAATCAGTATAAGAAATGCTCACTAGGGCTTCCCTCGTGGCGCAGTGGTTGAGAGGCCGCCTGCCGATGCAGGGGACACGGGTTCGTGTCCCGGTCCGGGAAGATCCCACATGCCGCGGAGCGGCTAGGCCCCGTGAGCCATGGACACTGAGCCTGCGCGTCCGGAGCCTGTGCTCCGCAACGGGAGAGGCCACAACAGTGAGAGGCCCGCGTACCGCAAAAAAAAGGAAAAAAAAAAAAAGAGAAATGCTCACTGGCGTGTAGAAAAAGAAGACAATGGAGAGGGGGGTAGAAGCCAGATCATGCATAGTCCATGTATGTATAAAGTGCTATGGTCTAGTCTTTGTGTTCCCCTCCAAATTCATACGTTGAAATCTTAATTTCCGTAGCTGATAGTATTAGTAGGTGGGGCCTTTGGGAAATGATTATGGTATTAGTGCTCTTAATAAAAGAGACCCCACAGAGCTCCCTAAGCTCTTCTGCCATGTGAGGATACAATGAGAAGTCTGTGATTCAGAAGAGGGCCCTCATCTGACCATACTGGCACCCTATTCTTGAACTCGCAGCCTCCGGAGCCGTGAGAAAAAAAATTCCTGGTGTTTATGAGCCACCCAACCTGCAGTATAATCTTACAGCAGCCCAAAAGGACAAAGAGAGTTTGGATGTGAGATTTTACTCCAAGAAAGATGGGAATCCATTGAAGGATTTTACCTGGTAACTTAGAAGAGAGAAAAGTTTCATAACACAATCAGGTACTTTTATAAGAAAAATCTGTTTCTTTTTCAGAAAGATCACTCTGGAAATACTGTGACTAGATTTTTGGAGAAGTCTGATGGCAGGCCCGGATATAGAAAGATGAGTTGGTAGTCCATTAATATAAGTCAAACAAGAAAGTGGATATAAAAAGTGTGAATTTGTGGCTGAGAGTTCTTTTCTTTTACTACTTGAAAAATGTTATGTCAATGCTTCTGACTCCATAATTTTAGACAAGAAATATGCTGTCATTGGAATTGGTTTCTCAATAAGTGATGCATCGTTTCTGCCTGTCCACTTTCGAGATTTGTTTTGTCTCTACTTTTCAGAAGTTTAATTATGACGCGTCTTGACAAGGATACCTTTGTGTTTTTCCTCTTTGGATTTGCTCAGATCCTTGGATGTGTGCTTATGTCTTCTAAAAAATTGGGAACGTTTTAGTCATTATTTCTCTGAATACTTTGTCAGTCCTACGTGCTCTCTTTTTTCATTCTGGAACCTTGATGATATGAATGTTAGTGCTTTCGTTACTGTTTACAGGTTCTTGAGATCCTGTTCTTTCTCCCATCTCTACCCCTCAGCCTATTTTTCTCTGTACATGTGGTACATTGTATTGATCTCTTCTAAGTTCATGATTCTGTGCTTTGTAATCTCCACTCTACTCTTGAGCAAAGTTTTTGGATTGTTGTATTTTTCAGTTCTACTGTTCTCATTTGTTTTTATTCTTATAACTTCTAGTTCTTTGTTCACATTTTCTATTTTTCCCATTTCCGTCAAGGAACACATAATTGCTAATTGAAGCATTTATGTGACAGCTTATTTAAAACCCCTGTCTGATAATTTCAATAGATGTTTTATCTCAGTGCTGGTGTAGGTCTATTGTCTTTTCTCATTTATTCTGTGATTTCCTGCTTCTTGGTGCCATGAGTATTTTTCAATTGGATTCTAAACATTGTGAGTTATTATATGACTCTGTATCCCATTTAATTTTATTATTACTTTTTAGAAGGAAGTCATCCTATTGGAGGTGGAGTATGAGGACTGGGGGGTTACGTACAGATTTCCACTGGGCCCTACTGTCAAAACCCCAGCAAAAGTGGGCACTTACATTCTCTCACTGCAGACAGATCAAGTAGAAGTTCAGCTATCCTACTGGCCCTTCTGACACCTTCCCCCCAAAAGTGGGAACATTAATATCATTCTGTTGCCTTTTAGTAGGAGTGGAAGTTCATCTCCCCAGTAGATTTCTTGACACCAGGGGAGGGGAGAGGTGAAGTGTTTGCTGTGTTTGCTGTCCTTCCTCCCACTTCATTCCTTCTTGTTGATGCCGGGTGTGGGTAGAGGGTCAGCTACCTGCTGGCCCCACTGACACCAGGGTAAGAGGAAGAGAACTGCCAACTAGCCCTGCTTGTGCCATCTCATTCTGTCTTACTGCCTCAGGACGGTTATGGGGATTCAGCACCCCATTGGGTCTCACTGACACCATGTGTTGGGGGTTAGTGGGGTGCCTACTCCCTCCAACCTGTAACATCCTATTCTTATCGATGTCAGGGAGAGACGGAGGCTAGGTCCCACCACTGGACCCCACGACTGTGTGAGGGCAGCCCAGTGTTAACTAGCCTGTCAGGCACCACCTTTGAAAGTCTCTTTGCTAATGCAAAGGGGTGGAGGCTCAGCTCACCACTGCACCACACTGAAACAGCCCTGGTGGCGAATCAGAGCACTGCCTCTTCTGGAGGGCAGGAGTGGGGTGGTGTGGAAGATCAAATCGTAGCTTGGCCCAACTGAAACCACAGGACATAGGGGATGGGTGCAATATTCCACTGGCACTTGGCTCGAGTAGTGTGTATATTATTGCCCAAATGGTTTTCTGTCTTTGACAACCCCTTTCCTCATACCTTGGCTAGGGGGAACGGGGGTTTTGTGTTTTCTTTTTTGAAGCTTTTTTGTCTGTTGTTCTGTTGGTGGTTATTGATTGGGGGTTCCTGTAATACCCTCTCCAGGATGTATGGGAAGCAACAGGAAACACAGGGGACTCATCACCATGTTATTCCTCAAGTCCCAAAGTCCCTAGTTAAGTCTGCCTTCTCATTTCCACCTTTCAGTGTCTTCCTATGTTTGTCTGTTGTTATGTTCAGGGTTTTAGTTTTAAGTGGAAGAACCTGGGAGAAATGGGCTACTTCATCTTCTTGGAAGCAGAGGTCTGGAGGCCTATGGATGTTACAAAGTACTGCTGACTGTAAATTAAAATTTGATGATATACACCTTGCCCTTTAAGAATTCTTCTGCTAGATGATGTGGCTTCCCAAAGTAGCTACAATTTGATTTTCATACTTCTAAAAGTCAAGTGTTTTGCCGCAGTTGAAATTTAAAGATAAGCAAGAGATGAGGCTAAGATGATCTATGTGGTAACAGATTAAAGTTGGAAACATCAATATACATTCATGCTTAGCTTAATATTGCTTCATATTACCTTAACACACATGGTTATGTAGAGAGATACTTATAGATATGTCCATATACGTGGGGAATGTACACACATGTTATCTCTTTGCTCTGTCAGCTGAGAAGATCTAGAAGCAATGACATCCGGGCAGCAATTAGCACACCCCACACCCAGATCCTGCTGTCTAATGCTGTTCTCCACTAAAAAGACCTAGTTATCCTTGAAGAAATAGCTGATTCTAGGACTGGGGCAGTAAATATACAAGATTTATATACAAGGCCATCTTATAGTGTCAGAAAGTAAGGAAGTTCCAAAAAAATATATAGGATGGGGATACCTCAGAGTGGCGCACGAGCCACTGAACTGAAAAGAGTTCACAAGGGTCAGGACTAGAGCAATTTGAGGAACAAAGTAACTAACGTAGAATTAGATTATGACCCAAAGTATAAAATAAAAATCCGTGAGTTCTTCTGATATAAATAAATAATTGGATACATAAATAAATGCGGGAGAATAGATAAATCTCCAGTGCAAAAGAATTCCAAATAGTTTATGTAGTACTCCATCTTAAGCATAACTCTCTATTCCTTAGTTGTGGGCTGAGCATATTGACTTCCTTCCAAAAAGTACAATATGGAGAAGGGAAAACAGTAATTTTACAATGGAGAAACCTGAAAAACACTACCTCAGCCTGGTGATCAAGGTCGACCTCAGCATTCATAATGCATATTGATACTTTGTACACTTGATGTGATCTGACAAAATAACCCTTCTACTCTTGTGGTCTTCCTCCCCCAAACACATAATCCCAATATTATCATGAAACATGCATCAAACAAATTCTAGTAGCGGGCATCCTACACAAGCCTAACTACTCAAAATTGCCAAGGTCATGCAAGGAAAATCTGAGAAGCTATCAAACCCAAGAGGAGCCTAAGGAAACATGGCAACTAAATGTAATGTGATGTTTTGGATGAAATCCTGGAATAGAAAAAGGACATTAGGTAAAAACTAAGGAACTGGACTAATGTATGGACTATAGTAAACAATAATGTATCAATATTTGTTCACTGATTGTAACAATGTAACATACTAATATAAGTTGATCGTCACAGAGGGAAATGGGTATAGTGTATATGGAAACACTTTATACTATCTTCTCAATTTTTCTGTAAAATTAAAACACTTCTAAAAAATAAAGTCTATAAAAACGTTGTGTTTTCTTGTTTTATGATTATGTGCCTGTATTTCCTAATAAATATGTAAATTTGCTTTGCCTTCCTTGATACTGATATTAAAGAAAATACTAAGTAACTCTGAAAGAATTTGTAACTCCAATTTAACAAGCAATAATTCTGGGTATTAACTTTTTAGGAGAACCCACTGAATCAATCAAAGCAAATTGTCTTTAAAGGCTGAATTTCTTTTCAGTGTTTAATCTTTTCTATGATTAATGCATACCACAAGCATGGTTCTCTTTCAAAGGGCAGAAAACATTGCTTGTAGGCAAGGTCTAAAATACAGTGAAATATTCATGTATGATGCTATAACAACTTTAATGTATTTTATGTTTTCAAAATGATGAAGTGTTATTTCAGTCAATAAAGTATTCACTTTTATACATTTCCTACCCACCTTTTCCCAGAACACCCACAAGGAAATGATACTATCATCTGATATTAGGCTCATCAATTTAAATTGGAGTTTTTGGTAGCTGTGGTTGCCAACGGTACTGGAATGTGTGATACTTTTACAAATCCTCTCCATGGCAAAATCTGATCTTCACAAGGTAGATCACAGTACGTGCCTAAGGCCAATGACATAGAGCTTTGTAGCTAGATTACCAAGCATTTTACTTAGAGGCACAATAGAATGTAGAAAAGGCCATTTCTCCTTCTGTCTTTTTCTGCTCAAAGGTCACTCACCATCTCAGAAGTTTTCCATAAACTCAGACTATATAATGTCACTTAATGTGAATGTAGCTCAACATTCTGTTTTAGTACAGCTAATCTCACATTATTTTATTGGTCCTAAATATGTAAATCATCAGCAAAGTTTTGTACTTAACTTTTTTTTTGGATGTGGACCATTTGTTAAAGTCTTCATTGAATTTGTTACAATACTGCTTCTGTTTTATGTTCTGGTTTTTTGGCTGCGAGGCATGTGGGACCATAGCTCCCCGACTAGGGACTGAACCCACACCCCCCTGCATTGGAAGGCGAAGTCTTAACCACTGGACCGCCAGGGAAGTCCCTGTACTTAACTTTTAAGAATAATTAAAATAAGCTATTCAACACATTTTTCCTAAAAAAAAAAAAAAAAAGTAATTCTTCTTAGGCTGGCCCTGGACACATACATGACTTTGCCATTTTTTCCATGGATTATTTTCTTATCTGTTCTACTGTGTCACATTTGTTCTACCTTCTCAAAAAGAAGCATTTAAAAATTCATCTACGCGTTCATGCATTCATACATTTATTAAATAAATCTACTGAACACCTACATACGGCACAGAAAAGGAGGCAGAAAACTAATCTGGGTTGCACAGAAAGTAATGAACTCAGTTAAAATTTTTGGTGAAAACAGGTGTTACTCAATCTACTGGAAATTACATTTCATTATGGGGACTCACACACTCAAGGAAAACCAAGACCTAAATAATAATAAAGTAATAAAAGCACTAGCCATTTACTGAGTGCCTGCTTTTACCTGACTCTGAAACTCTAAAATCATTACGGATGTTTTGAGGATTGTCTGATATAATTGCAATTTCTATTTTACAGATGAAAATAACAAGGTTCAGAGACATTAGGTTACTTGCCTAAAGTGAAGTGGCCCAGAAACTACACAACTGGAAATTGAACCTTAGATTTCATAATGCCAAAATCTGTGCTTTTAATCACAATGTGTGTGTGTGTGTGTGTGTGTGTGAGAGAGAGAGAGAGAGACAGACAGAGAGAGAGAGAGAGAGACAGAGAGAGAGAGAGACAGAGAGAGACAGAGAGATAGAGAGAGAGAAAGAGAGAGAATGTGTTTAATAGAGAACTTCTGAGAAATGGCAAGAAAACTGCCAGGTACCCATAAAACACTAATTTAGGAGCTTCTTACTATACAAGTAATTGTTAATCATATGGCTGAACTAAGGATCTCTCACTTTTGAACTAAGAAATCAAAAGCTTCCAGAAGTTGAGTCTAAATTTTACACTTACATAAGATACTTCATACAGAATGCTAAAGTATACTAACTAAAGAGTTCTGAAAATACTGGAAGCATTCATACTAGTATGATTTCATAATGTGGATAATAGAGGATTTAAGAAATTGGCAGATGCAACTGCAGACTCATTTCTTATCATTTCTGTGAAGGGCAAGATAAATCAATAAAATGAGAAAAATGAAAAAAGAATGGCTAGCAATTTTAGGTAGTTTGCTTCATCTCCTACTAGGAAAGACTAAGCAAAAAAAAAAAATTCTCGGAATTTTATTTTGAAAGCACCTACAACTGTATATGGTCTTTTTATACCAAAAAACTTGGAATTATGAACTGTCAAATAAGTCTAATCTTCTCTGATGATAAAATTGCTGGCTTTATTTGAAACTATGAAATGAAAAGTGAGGTAATAATCAGAAATTCTTAAGAAAAGGAGTAGACAAAACAAAATTCTAAGAGTTGTGTCAAAAAATATTTTGAAATGAACATAAAATCCCCATTACTGGTACAGAGCTTTTAAAACTTTATCTTGGTTTTAAGTTTTAATAAATATTGATATGTTTACATAATTACTGTCATAAGGAAGACACAATTTTAGGTCAGCTTTCTTCATTCTTTCTTTATTAAGCATTATTTTATTTTGCTCCATCATCTTGTAATTATAATATAGTAACTGTGTCACTTTCTACTAAGTGGATATAATTTCCTAAACTGTTTTCCTATTCTTAACAATTAAAGGTGTTTCCAATGTTTTGTTATTACAAATGACATGACAATGAGCATCTTTATATAATAATTTTCTGGATTATAAATTATTTATCGGCATAAGCTTCCAGAATTAGAATTAATGTGTAAAAAGCTATTAACATTTTTATCTTGCTAGACATTGCCAAATTACTTGTCAAAAGATGGAACCAAATTATATTGCAAAAATCTTTGCCAACAGAAAACATTATATACAATTTTTGATTTTGCTGAATTATTAAGTTGGAAACCTATGTTCCATTTCTTTGAATTCTTTGATAACAGGGTGCTGCTGGAGGCTGCGAGGGCAGCCATGTCCATGAAGGCTCCCCAGAGTTGGAGCGGGGAAGTGGAAAAAGGTAAAAAAAAAATACTAATTGTATTTTCCCTCGATTGTTATCTCTCATTCTTTTCTGCCTCTGTGTAACTTATATCCAGGTAGCTGGAGAAACATCATGTGGCAGGGAAAATTGGTATTCCAATAAATTAATAAACACCAACTTCAAATGGATTTTCAAGACTGGAAATATTGCTCTGACTTACAGTAAGTTCTTTCTAATTCTCCTTAAGGACTATTTTCTTAGAAGCTTTCCCTACCCTCCTCAAATTTCCCTCCATCCTCTCTACTTCCTTCACTCTGAGCTGGTGAGGCGCTTCCTAACTCATTAGGAACACAGAAGTCAGTAAATAGTCCACTGCCAAATCCGTTAATTCATTAGCATTTGCATTGATCTTTGTATTCCCTTGCACTACAGGAGTTCAAGTTCAAAAGCCACGTGCACTAGAGATAGCATTTCATTTTCTCTCATCTTCTCAAGTACTTCACAGCACTGCATTTTCTACAACCCATCTACTCCTTATGAATGATTCTTGCCAAAATTCAACCTCATTCTAGACTAGTAACTCCAACTTAAAATGTTAAAAACTATACGTGTAACACGAAAGCCTCCCTCCTCCTCTAATCCCTGCATATCTTCTTTAGCCAATTCATGTCTGAACTTTTCAAAATTGTTATCATCATATATTGTTTCCATTTCCTCACGTCCCATTTACTCTATAATTTACATCCATCTGACTTCCCTCACCGTAATCTCTCTGCCCACTGTCCTGAAATTTTACTTATGAAGGTCACCAGCGATCTCCATGTCAGTATAGCCAATGAATAGTTTTTGTCCTATTTCTAGGCTCTTTCCTTCTTTAAAAAAGAAAAAGAAAAACAAAAACCATTCTTTTTCCTCTATCCTTTCACACTCTCATCATCTTCTGTCCTGGTATATTTTACTGGCTTTCCGTGTTTAATCTGATCTCTAACATTCTATGAGTTTCCTTTATCTTCAGTGGAATAAACCCCTATATGAAGGATTATTCTCAACAGTTAGTTCTCATAATAACAGTACTAGTAGCAGCAGTCAATACTTCTATAATGCTTATCATGTGCCAGACACTATTCTAAGACACTGTTTAAATACATATATATAGACACACACACACACACACACACACACACACACACACATATGAAGTTTTCCTCCTCATAGGCGTATGAAATAAGCCGATTATTATACCCATGTTACAAATGAGAAAACTGAGGCAATGAGAGGCCAAGGTCACATGATCAGTACTTGGTGAAGCCCCCGCCTGAGTTAATGCTGGAACTTTAGAGGAGACAAGTTAAATAATGTCTCACCGATTGGCCTTAAAAGTGAGCAACATTTAATTAATGACTTGTGAAAGTATCAGAAAAAAAGGGGACATTTTAAATTGAATGGGATCTACTAAGTCATGTATCAGTAACTAAGAATGACTCTTATTGAATGAAATTATTTTTCATTATTCTTTTGAAAGAAGAATAATCTTGTGTTAGTGTTTCAGTTTTTTTTTTCATCCACATATTTATTCTTTATTAGACACACATTTCCTACACACCTATGTGCCAGTGTCTGCTGCAAGCCTTGGAAGCAAAAAATTACAAAGTCCCTGCTCTTAAGCAAATGTCCAGTGGTGGAGGAAGACAGAGTAAACATGTAAATAAGTGTTGTACAGTGACAGAAATACGACTGGACAAAGGGATGGAGAGGCACTGAGGAGGCAGGTCTCTTTGGTCAAGATAGTAGTGGTGGCGTTTGAACCGAGGCCTTAACGATAAGAGGGAAATTGGTCTGGGT
Source organism: Delphinapterus leucas (assembly GCF_059928025.1). NCBI lineage: Eukaryota > Metazoa > Chordata > Mammalia > Artiodactyla > Monodontidae > Delphinapterus > Delphinapterus leucas. The sequence continues at coordinate 576,565 of NW_028322271.1, read as the reverse complement.
AGATGGATTAGCCAATCTAAAGCTGGGAGAGCAAGAAGTAGAGCTTGTTGCATCTGAGGGACTGAAAAGGACAACTGTGCCTCGAGCCCCATGAAGGTCAGGGAAAGATGTAGTAAGTGACCAGAGCACATGGTCTCTGTGAGCCTGGCTAAGTAGTTGAAAATTTCATCTCTTTACAATAGATAGCCTTTAGAGGTTAGAAGCAGTGCAATAACAGCGTCTGATTTGTGCTTTTTAAAAGACTACTTTGACTGTTGAATGTCCTACAAAAGCAAAATACCTGTGTCTCTATGAAGCGCAGATAGTAAATTTTAAAAAGCCCAATGAGCTCATAAGCAGTTGGTTTACTAACTGTTATCATTTATCTTAACTAGACTTCATTAATAGAAGCTTGGTGACCTTGGGGTCCTGGGACATATTAGATTAGGGCAACCCAGCTATTTTCAAATAGTGTGATTTGAAAAATTCTTGAAATTGTTAGGGTCCAGGAAGATTATTTTATTGCTGGGGCTGGATGGGAAGTTTAGAATAAGAAAAGAAAGTATGATGGCTGGCTTCCATCTATTCTCCCTTTCTCTGGGAGAAATGATGGTGGGGTGACTACTTTGCTGTTGACCCAATGCTTCAATTTCAGAGCTGGTTCAATCCAGTAACTATTTGCTGAACAACTATTATATGTTAGGCACCCAGCTGGAACTGGCAATATAAAGAGAATAATTAATAAGAAAAGCAGGTATTACTAACAAGAGACAGGCACTGTGCTAATGCTTAACATGCACCATCTCAAGTTACATTAATTTACACACTAACCATATGAGGTAGATGCATTTATTATACCATTTTCCAGGTGAGAAATCTAATCCCTTTAAGGGGCTGAAGTCACTTCTCCAAGGTTACACAGCTAGTTAGGGGCATAGGCAGTATTTGGACTCAGGTCTGGTATCAGCACCAATTCTCTTAGCCATTATGCTCTCTAAGGACCTTACTTGAGAAGTTCAGATTATACATATATGGGTACAACCAACCCTAAGACCATCTGGCAAAACTGGCTGCTTGAGAAGTCCTGGATTTATGTAAGATGCTCTTGGAATGGAGAAGATCGTGAAGGAGGGTTCCCAAAACACACTCTCTATACTAAGGGGCAACAGAAGAGAGAAAGAATTAGCCTACAGCGGTATGATATTGAGGACCAAGAAACAGTGTTTCTCTCTTTTGTGAACAGTTATGAAATTATTTCTACTTCAGAATATCAGAAAGAAATCACAGGACTATGGACAGTTTGCTGAGCCACCCTATCTATCTTAGCGTGAATCCTGGCAGGTGTAGAGCTCATAGTATGACCCTGGCACCTAAGTGTAGTTAAGTAAGCTTTCATTTTTCTTCGGCCTTAAAGCAAAGCAGCTTTCTGATAGGTATAATTTAGGAAAGTCTTCCAAGAAAATAGTTAAAGTCCACTTTAAATATCTCAGAGAAAAGCAATTTTGCAAAAGATCTATCAGCAAAAGCAAGGCCAAACACACCAATTATTTAGTGAGACTTGTATTGTTATATCATTGCTCATGTTGTTTCTTTATGCATTTACCTGGAAGAAGGCTTTTAATGTTCAACAATTCTCAAAGAGATAAAGACCCACACTGATGTGCCAGAAAGAGCTTTGCCCTGGAATTAGATCAGTTTAGGTTTGGCTACTTACTAGAATTAGGTAACATTCTTAATCTTTCTGAGCCTGTCTCCTATCTGCAAATAGGGATACCACTATCTATTACAGAGGGATGTGGTTAAATTAAATGACACATGTAAGTGAAATACATCCTTCCAGACTGAGAACATACCTAGTAAATGTTAAGTGATCTGCAAATATTCTGCTTTCTTGAAACGGATGAAACCTGTTATCATGATTTTAACCAATAGTCTAAATATCAAGACAATATTTAGTTAAAAGTTATAGTTGTTCTTTCACTGTCCACCTGCATTTTGACATATTCTAACATATTCTCCTTGATAAATTGTGTCAATATTAGTAACATTTGTCATTTCAGCTATTACTGTTCATATGTTTAAAATATTTCAATGTGATATAAGTCGTTACTCAAAGGGATGCCTAGCTGGCTTTGTCAAAGATTTATTTTAAGTAAAAATAAAAGACTCATTTTCACCAAGTTTGATTGAACAGTGTATTCATTAACTGTATGAACTTTCTGGCCAACCCAATACAGTAGCCAAGACATGGAAACAACCTCAGTGTTTTCTTGTGGATGAATGGATGAAGAAAATGGGGTGCATACAACCTACTATTATTCAGCCATGATAAAGAAGGAAATCTGGCTATTTGTGACCACATGGGTGGGTTTGGGGGGCATTATGCTAAATGAAATGTCAGACAGAGAAAGATAAATACTTTATGATCTCATATGTGAAATCTAAAATACTGAACTCATGATAGAAAGAATGGAATGACGGTTGCCAGAGCTGGGGGCTGGAGGTGACGAAAATGAGGGAAGATGATCAAAAGGTAAAAACTTCTAGTTATAAGACAAGTGAGTAATGGTGATGTAATGTACAGCTCGGTCACTACAGTTAACAATACCGTATTTTATGTTTGAAAGTTGCTAAGAGAGTAGATCTTGAAAGTTCTCATCACAAAGATAACATATGTAATTATGTGAATTAAGGTTAACTAAACTTATTGTGGTAATCATTTCACACACACACTATATATATTAATCATCACATTGTACACCTTGGACGGATACAATATTATATATCAATTAAATTTAATTTCCGTCTGGCCCGTCATTTTCCAAAGGCCACTCAAGATCAGGGGACAGAACGCCTCCTCTCCAAGTGTCCTGCCAGCCCACCCACTCAAGATCAGAGGGACAAAATGCCTCACTAAAACAAAACAAAAGAGAAACACAAAAAAACTGGAGAGAGGGAGGAAAGGGTGCCCTGAAAAATAAAAACAAATTTTAAAAACTAAGTACGTTGACAGAGCTAAGAATAAACTACCAGGAAAAAGAAACCCTACGTGTCAGATCCTAAAGTACAGAAGGGCAAGCCCGCCGGCAGTCCAGGCCCGGGGGGACCGGGGTCCCCAGCCCTGCAGAGCCAACCGCAGACCGGCTCAGGCGCCCCTCGGAAGCGCGGGGTCCCCGCGGCCGAGTCGGCGCCCCCGGCCGGCGCCGGCTCCCCTCTGCCCACCCTGCGCGCGGGGGCTGGAAACTGCCGCGGAGAACCACGGCGGGGCGGGAAGGGGGGCTCCAAAGAGGGTCTAGCGACTCGAGTCGCTCCGTTTCTCGGTGGGCTCAGCGCGCGCCGTGGGGGAACAGGAGCGGGGGTCCGGGAGGAGGGGACGGGCGGCACTTACGTAGACCGGCAGCGGCCACGGGTAGACGGCGGGCTCGGTCCCCAAGAGCGACTCCAGCCTCAGCTCCAGCTTCTCCCCCATTCCTTCGCGCGCGGCACCCGCACCGCGCTAGTCTGGCGGTTGGGGGAGGGGCGCGGCGCCACCGCCGGGGGCGGGGCAGACGGGCAGGCGGGAGGCTGAGGGGAGGGGGCCTGGCCTGGGCCCCAGCTGCCGCCGCCACACTATCGTCCGGCCCCCGGCTCCCTCTTTGTGCTCACAGGCCCGGGGCCTCCAGCGCTGCTGCGAACTCGGGCCGGCGTGAGGCGACCACAATGAGCCGGGGGCCGGGCTGAAACACTCCCGGCGCGCGCGGCCCGCCCCGTGGACTCGCACGCTCTCACGCACGCACGCTCCCACGCACGCACGCTCCCACGCACGCACGCTCCCACGCACGCACGTACGCACGTCATCGGCTGCCCCTGGCCACACCCACCGGCCCGAAGTGGGGACCCGGCCAAACCTCTCAGGGCCAGTGGTGGCGAGTTCGACTCCCGACCTCGACGTACCGTGACACAACCCCTCCCCCCCAATAATAAGACTATAATTCCTATTAAATATGACAGCTGGAATCCCGGCTTCTGTTCACAAAATTGCCGTGTATTTAGCCTATGCTAGGCACCAGACCGCGGACGCTCAGTACTGGCCAAAAAGGAAATGCCCTGCCCTCATAGCACTGCTATTTTAATTGGAATAGTAGTGACAATGGTCAAGGGAGAAAATAAAGTGTCATCATCGCCACGGGGATGGTTAATCTCATGTGCGCACTGCGTGGGGCCCCGGCAACCACAAACATTATTCCAGATGTGGCCGGGAAGGTATTTTTCAGAAGAGATTAACACTGAAATTGGTCCACTTTGCGTAAAGGAGGAACGAATACAAGGAATTTATATATGCAGTACATATATATTTTTATTCTACATGCTTTTCTATGTAGGTGTATATGTGTGTCTATATGTATGTACGCGTATGTATTGCATATATTATATGTGTATGTATGTATACTGTATATATACACACCTAAATATCTTTCTATGTGTGTATATATGTATGATATAGACGTACCTAGGTGTGTATATTGCATATGTTATACGTATGTGTACATACTGTATATACACAAACGATGCATTTCATATGTGTGTATGTATAGTGTATATGTATGTGTCTATTGTATACATTACGTGTATATGTGTGTATACATACTGTATATATACAAACTATGCATTTTATATATATGTGTGTATATATGTATTTGCGTATTGTATATACTATATGTGTATATGTCTGTATGCGTACTGCATATATACACAGCTGTATATTTTTGTATGCGTGTACATATGTACGTGTGTGTGTATATACACACACACCCTACGGATTCTGTTTGTCTGGAGAACCCTCACTGATACGGCCACTTATGACAATTGAGCACCTGCTCTTTGCCAGCCAGGGAGCCAAACGCTTGTCCTTTCTGTGTCTCACTTAAGTGTCACATGTCCCGGGAGGGAAGGTGATGCCGCTCCTACCAGTTGAGGTGCCTCAGGGTCAGAGAGGTGCACAGGGCGGGGGGCTGGAGCCTGGTGGAGCCCAGGTGGAGTTCTAGCAGCAGTACAGCCTAGCAGTCCCACTTCCCCGGGTGCCTCTCACAAAGACGCCGAGGGAGAGACTGGGGTCTGAAGGAGGGGATGAGGAAGCTTCCATGGGTCTGCAAGCCCAGACCAAGGCTGACTCGTCAAGGGTGTTAGAGGTCAGGACTCTGGTTACCCTGGGAATGGGGTTACACAGAGCCATTCCCATTCGGAAAAAGTATCCATTCTGCTCTTGTTTGTCTGTTTACCTCCCTCCCCCAAATCTTTTAAAAACAGGTTCTCTTGGTTGCTGGGAGCACACAAGGGGAAGTTGTGTGTGAGGGGGTGTGATCCAGGGGGCAGGGAGGATAAGCCCCCCACTCGTAGGGCCAGGCGTGGCTCAGCTTTGTGAGCTAAGGATGGCCTGCGAGGTCCCAGAGAGAAGGGTCCCTGCTCCGTCCCTGCTCCGTCCTTGCTCCGTGCACCCCATTCCCAGCCTGAGAAGTCCAGAGCCCCCCGCCCCCGCACACACACACACCAGGGAGGAGAGCCAGTCACAATGGCTCCCAGGCTCCGGCTCCAGGGCTCCCGGCACTAGGAGCTATTTTCAGCTTTCATGCCCTAGGACACGGCCAGAGCTATTGTCTCCGGAAACTCTCTGTCTGTCTCTCGCCCGCCCGCCATCCCTCCCTCCCTCCCTCCTCCGCCTTTTCCCCTCCCGCTCCAGCTGTCCTGCCCTCCACCCTGCATTTCTACACAGGGTGGCTCACAGACAGCTGCTCCCCGTGCCCACCCGCCACCATTCGATGGATGTCAAAGCAAGCCCTGGGGACTTCCCTGGAGGTCCAGCGATTAAGACTCCGAGCTTCCACTGCAAGGGGTGCGGGTTCAAAGCCTGGTCAGGGAAATAAGATCCCACATGCCGCCCAGCACGGCCAAAGAAATAAATGAGTAAAAAATAAAGTTATAGTGATGAAACAGCCCTAGTGGTGCAAGGATGGGACGTATAGCTCTATGGTAGAGAATAAAGGTCCAGAAACAGATAGATGAGAACTTGATATGACAGAAAGTGAGGAAATTAAGGAGTTTTCAATAAATGGCATTAGGACAATTGCATATCTATGTGGGGAAAAGTAAATTAGAAAAAAAGAAAACAAGCAAGCCCTGGTCAGGTGTGACCTTGGGCCCAGGGCCATTGGCACACGTTGTCGTGTGGGACGTTCTTCCTTAGACTCCTCCCTCCCTCCTGTGTCACTGTCACTTCCTCCAGAACCTTCCTGGACTCCCCTACACAAGCCCGGGGTGTGCCCTCACCCGCCCACCCTGGATCACCGGAATTCCAATCCTGGCCCACCCTTCCCCGCCAGGTGAAGAACTGTGCCTGGTCAGTAAGACCGTAGAGGTCCTTGGCCATTGCTATTGCAGTTGGAATTGTTACTGTGTTTACACAGGGTGACCAACACCCGCCCCCACTTTGCCCAGGACCGCTCAGGTTTGAGCGCTGGAACTATGGGGAAACCCTCATTTCTGGGGAACCCAGAAGGCTGGTCAGCCTATTTAGGATGGATCTTTCACTTGATATCCCAATCCCCGAGAGCCAGAAAGGGAATCTCCCCCTTCCTTCCATGGTAACCTTCATTCATTCATCCACTCATCCCTTTATTCAACTCCTTTATTCAGCAAGTATTTATGAAGCATCTACTACATAGCAGACACTCTTCTAGGTGCTGGGGACAGTAAACTGAGAAGGTGTGATTTCTTACATGGGGATGATGTCTCGGAGACCACTGCAGGGCATGGGAGGTGGGAGAGGGAAGGGGCAGTTCTAAGTGCAGGCTCTGACGGGATTGGGGCAGACCTTGCCCTAAGCCAGGCTGGTTGCTTCAACACAGCTGTCCTCACCCAGGGCCATCCTGCTTCCGCCTCCCCCAGTTCTTCAGTGATGTCTGGGGAAAATCTGTGGTTGTCACAACTCGGGGGGAGGGTACCCTGGAATCAAATGGGTGGGGACAGGGATGCTGCTGAACCCCACACAGTGCCCAAGAGGGGCCCCCAGCAGAGAATGACCCGCCCCAAATAACCCCAGTGCCATGGGGGAGACCCTGCACTAATATTATTCAGACCCGCTGGGGCCCCGAGATTCCTGCACAGGCTGGGACTCTAACCGGGTCACCTCTGTATCCCGAGGTGACCTAGAGTGGGGCAGCCAGGAGGGCTGAGTATCAGGGATGAAATGACCAATCTCTGTGCCCACTCTCCCCGCCACACCCCAGGGTCGATGGCCTCTATCTCCTCCCTGTGCAGCTAGCTTCTCCCTGAGCCATTTCTTCTTGTCAAGGTCCCTGTCGCAGGTTGTGTTCCCAGAAGATGACGTTGAGAGCAAGGATTGGAGTGCAGGTGGTTGATGTGAGACGTGCAGAGAACAGATACAGCTGCCATAGGGTCCCGCAATTCCACTCCTGGGCATAGATCTGGAGAAAACTCTAATTCAAAAATATACATACACCCCTGGGGTTTCCCTGGTGGTCTAGTGGTTAAGACTCTGTGCTTCCAGTGCAGGGAGCATGGGTTCCATCTCTGGCCAGGGAACTAAGATCCCACATGCTGTGTAACAAAAAAATAAAGAAAGAGAGAGAGAAAGAAAGAAAGAAAAAGAAAGAAAGAAAGAAAAAGAAAGAAAAAAAGAAAAAGAAAGAAAAGATACATGTACCCCAATGTTCATTGCATCACTATTTATAATAGGCAACATGTGGAAGCTGCCTAAATGTCCACTGATGGGTGAATGGATAAACAAGATGTGGTACATATATACAATGGAATATATTCAGCCATAAAAAGAATGAAATAATGCTATTTGCAGCAACGTCGCGGATGGACCTAGAGATTATCATACTAAGTGAAGTAAGTCAGAAGAGAAAGACACATATATGATCTCTCTTATATGTGAAATCTAAAATACGACACAAATGAACTTGTCTACGAAACAAAAACAGACTCACAGACATAGAGAACAGACTTGTGGTTGCCAAGGGGGAGAAAGAGTGAGGGAGGGTTGGATTGGGAGTTTGGGGTTAGCAGACGCAAACTATTAAATATAGGATGGATAAGCTACAAGGTCCTACTGTCTAGCACAGGGAACTATATTCAATATCCTGTGATAAGCCATAATGGAAAAGAAAAAGTTTTATTTATAGGTTCCATCCCTAACTGAGCTGGCCCATCCCCTCCCATGGTTCTAAGTGCAGCCCGAGGCTGCAGACTTCCCACCATGCTCTTCAGCTCCAGAGCAAGCCACCTGCAAACCAGCCGCATCTTCCCAGGGGCTGGCAACTCTCCTTTGCTACTGATTCCAAGACACATCCAGATAGCACAAATGTGACCATGAAAACAAACTCAGCCATGTTCAAATCAGGGAAATAACATTCTTATCTCTGTTTAGTAGTTGCTTAATTTTAGAATAGCTTAAAGTTACAAAAAAGTTGCAAAGATCTGTACAGAGTGTACAGAGTGCTGTGGACCCCCGACCCAGTACCCCTATTTCCAACACGTTAGTACTTTAGTACGTTAGTACGACATGCTTATCCAACTAAGGAACCGAGATGGATACGTTATTATTAACTGAAGTCCACACTTTATTAGAATTTCCCTAGCTTTCCCCTAACATCCTTTTTCTGTCCCAGTCTCCTCTGGGCTGTGACATTTCTCAGACGTCCCTGGGTTTTGATACCTTGAAAGTTTTGAAGAGGATTGGTCAGGTATTTTGTCCCTCAATTTGTTTGTCTGTTGGTTTTCTGATGTTTTTCTTATGGTTGCGCTGGAGTTATGGGGTTTGGGGCGGAAGATGCAGACAGAGATAAAAATGTCATTCTCCTCAGGTCACATCATCAAGGATACACACCATCAAGGATACACACATCAAGGATACACACCGTCAACGGGACTTGTGACAAACAATTTTACCCTTGATCACCTGGCCAGTAGCGTCTTTTTTTTTTTTTTTTTTTTTTTTTGCTGCGTTGGGTCTTCATTGCTGCACACGGGCTTTCTCTAGTTGCGGTGAGCAGGGGCTCCTCTTTGTGGCGGGCACGTGCTTCTCATTACAGTGGCTTCGTTTCGGAGCACGGGCTCTAGATGTGCAGGCTTCCGTAGTTGTGGCATGGGGGCTCAGTAGTTGTGGCTCCCAGGATCTAGAGCGCAGGCTCAATAGTTGTGGCCCACGGGCTTAGTTGATCTGCGGCACATGGGACCTTCCCGGACCAGGGCTCGAACCCGGGTCCCCTGCATTGGCAGGTGGATCCTTTTTTTGTTTTCTTTGTTCCGTTTGGAACCAAAACTTTAATCCCAAGGAGTCTCACAAAACATATTACAAATGACAGCATGAAAAAAAAAATTGCACAGTAACTCAAAGTTCAGCTCTACAGTATACTCTTTATCTGGCAGGACATTGGTATCTTGATAATCTCAACTTCCAAAAAACTTTACAAGGAGCTATGTATTCATGTACAGCAATCACAGAGGGGACTTATGACCTAACTCAAAGGTAAACTAACTTCCTTGAAACTTCTTAGATGCTAAACTCACTGGACAACCTCTTGTCCAGTGTGAAGACTAGTGGAATTCTTAAACCTCTCATCTAGGGTAAGGGTGCGGCTTTCATTTCTACCTGCTGGCTTGTGTTCACAGCACCTTTTAAAGACTGCTTGCTTGACTACAGCTGCATACCACATCCCAGCTACAGAAAGTCTTTTCAATGTTTGCCAGTGTTGTTTCCATAATAATAAACATCACACTTTAGGTGGGCAGGAGTTAGAGTTTTATTATCAGTCTAGGCAAGACCAAAAATTCAAAGCAAATTCAATTCTGCTTAAGAGAACACTGTAAAGAAACAATTCTTCATATTACATGCCTCATATGACCCATTTCAAACCATAGAGAATGACACCTTTATGTGTCACTGTCCCAAGAGACAAACAAACGGGAACAGCTAAAACATTTAAAAAGTGCATCAAGCTTCGGAAGTCTCAAACGAAACTTGAATTTTCTGTACATACTCCTGTCAAATGAAGGTATTTCCTGTGCACCACTCCTCTTGCAAAGTGGTCTGCTATTTCCTTTCATTTGACCTGGATCGGCTAGGAGACCTAGAGAAAGATCGGGACGGCTTGCGATTTCTCTCCCGGGACAGTGATCTCTCTCTTCTCCTCTATCTACTAAAGGGACCTGCTCCGGCTGCGGGAGAAGCTTCTCCGTCTTGGAGATCTGTGGTGAGGGGGAGGACTCCTCCTCCGATAATCATCTCGAGGGCGACGACCCCAAGAAGGAGGCGGCCACGATTTCGACTTCTCCCTTCCCCATTCGACAGGTCCACTCTTACTCGGCAGCCACAGAGTGTTCTCCCGTCTACTTCTCAGACAGCATCCGCTGCATCTCGGGGATCTTCATTTTCAACAAGAGTGAAGCCGGGAGGGTTTTTAGCAACCCACACACTTCGGAGTGGTCCATAATATCCTAAAGCTCCTTCGAATTCAGTCTTGTTACCACTGTTTCCAACACTCCTTACATAAACGTTCCAGTCCAACGGACAGGAATCCCGATGCAAGACCCTCCTGGCTCCTGGCTTTCATGGGCCACAGGGTGATCCCGGGCCTCTAGAATCTGGCAGCTGAATCGGCTCGCACAAGCTGCCCTGTGGGGATGCTTTTCCCCCTATGTGTCCAGCCCGGGGCCATGCTGTCTAGGCCCGACCTCCAGGGTGACAGGGTGAACCCCAGGTCCCTGGAGCAAACACTCAGAGCCCTGGTGACCAGACTCAGGGGGCTGGGGCGGCAGCTGGACATGTGTGGCCACCCTGGTGGTGTTTGGCCCCATCTGCAGTTCCAGTTCCAGCTGAGAAAGAGCCTCGCTGTGTTATTTTCTCCTGGTTGTGTAAGGATCCCCGGTGTCATTTGACAGAAATGTAGATGGTGTGTTCTTTCTCTTTTCTCCCTGCTTCCTCTCGTCCCTCTCCTCCTCCCTCTCTCCCTCTCCCTCTGTCCCTCACTCTCTTCCCTCTCCCTCTTTCCTCTGCGTCTCTCTCTTTCCCTCTCTCCCTCCCCCCTCCCTCTCCCCCCTCCCCGTCCCTCTCCCAACTCCCTCTCCACCTCCGTCTCCCCCTTGCTCTCCCCCATCCCTCTCCCTCTCCCTCTCCCCCCTCCCTCTCCATCTCTCTCTCCCTCTCCCTCCACCTCCTTCCCTCTCCAGAGAGGGAAGGAGGTGGAGGGAGAGGGAGAGGGAAAGAGGTAGAGGTAGAGCCAGAGTGTGCGGAACAGGGAAACAGGGACAGGGAGAGAGGAAGGGAGAGAGGGAGAAGGGGAGACGGAGAGGGAAAGGGGGAGAGGGAGAGGGGGAGGGAAAGAGGGAGAGAGAGAGAGGGACAGGGAAAGAGGGACAGGGAGAGAGGGAGGGAGAGAGGCAGAGGGAGAGATGGAGGGAGAGGGAGAGTGAGAGGCAGCGAGGTAGAGGGAGAGAGGGAGAGAGAGAGAGAGAGAGAGGGAGAGCGGTAGAAGTGCTGAGGAGGGGGGCTCCCTCCCCCTCCCACTCCCATCCTCTCCCTACTGCTTTCTCTTTTTTCTGCTTCAACAAACCCCAGGCGCCTTTTAGATCAGCCCTGAAGTCAACGTTGATGCTTGGACAGCCTGACCTCTCCGCTGACTTCCAGCCCAGGACCACCGCTGGGAGATGAAGTCTGCGGGGCCCTGGGCGCAGGCTGCACAGGCACCTCCTCTGATGCCCAATCTCTCCTCGTTTACGAGGCAGCCGACACTCCCCTCCCTGACTCCCCAAGATTTGGGGCCTTTTTAGTATGTGTCGATAATGCCATGAGCGACTATTTAACTCTTCCACGAGGACCCATCTCCCAAAATGCAGTGGTTTTCAGCCTTGGCTGCACTCGAGAACCCCCAGGGAAGGGAGAGACGTCTCTCCCTCCCTCTCTCTCTCTCTCCCTCTGTACGTCTGTCTACCTCTCTCCCTCTCCCTCTCCCTCTGGGGTGATGCCCGATGAGCTCAGAATCGCAGATGGACCCCCCCATCCCCTCTCTGTGGCTTGCATGGGGGATGCACCTTCTCACTGTGGCCCGGGCATGGCCTTGACATTCAGACATCGGGTCCTGCATGGACACTTGTGTTTGTTCCATAGCGCATGTGGCTGCAGTCTGTGCTTCTGTAGATGCGGGCTGTGCGTGAGCCCTTCATCTTCCCCGCAGACACCACTGGTGCTCGCTCGGCCTCGCGGGGGATGCGGGGGGCACGGGGGACAGTCTTGTGTCCCCACCTTCTTGGGCTGCAGACAGGCCACGCTGGTGCTGTGGTGACTGGGGGCTCCCAGGAGAACCCCGCTGCAGACCGGAGAGGTGGCCCCCGAGAAGGTGGCGTACGCCTGGGGCCGGGCCTCATCAGTGAGCCACGGGCCACCTGCGGCAACAGGTGTCTCACCGTCCAGGGGCTGGGTGTTCGGGCGCCGTGGGGTTGAGCTACTGTCTGCACGGCAGCCGTGTTTGTCTTGTTGAGCCCGGGGAGGCCCCTTGGTGGCTCCTGGAGAGCCTGGCCGCATTTCTTCCTGCCCTTGGCCTTAGAGCCCATCACGTTCATGCCGTTTCTGCTTCCAAAAGGACCTGTGTTAATAAAGACCACGTGTTAGGACAGCACCAAAGTGTCTAGAAATCCGGGCCAGGAGGAGGAGGGAGGGGGATTGGCTGTGCCCGCCAGTGGCCTGGGAGCCCTGCCCGCCTGCAGAGACCTGGCCCGGGGCCCGCGGGGAGGGCGTGGCCCTCGGTCCCCAGCGCCTTCCGTCTCTGGCTTCCAGGAGAACTGCGTGATCCTCAGGGAGCCGGTGAGGCTGCAGGCCCTGAAGTCCCGCCTGCTGGGGTTCCGCACCATGCCGACTCTGTGCTGGAGATGAACACGGACAAGACCAGCCAGGTGGTGGCCACTGTCCTAGGTAACACCGCCTCCCCCTGAGTCCCAGTGGGGACGGGGTCAGGCGGACCTTGACCGGACGTGGTGCTGCCTGAGACCCCACTGTGTCAGCCCTTGGGGGTCACCTTCCCAGACCCTTCATTCTGCCTCGAGGGGCACAGGGTCGGGGGTGGCTGGGGGGCCGCCCCAGGGACGTAGCCGAGCCTCTCCCCTCCGCCCGCAGGTGAGCTGGCCCAGAAGCTGAAGCCCCTCGGGGAGCAGGAGCGGCCGTGATCCTGGAGCTAAAGAAGGCCGAGTGCCAGAGGCGGGGCCTGCACTTTGACGGCCCCATCAACGCCTGGGACCTGCGCTACTACGTGAACCAGGGGGAGGAGACGCGCTACCACGTGGGCCAGTACCTGCTCAATGAGTCCTTCCCCGTGCAGGCGGTCACACGCGGGCTGCTGGGCATCTCCCAGGAGCTGCTGGGGCTGACCTTCGACCTGGAGGAGGGCACCAGCATGGGTCACGAAGACGTGAGGCTCTAAACGGTCTGGGACGCGGCCTCGGGCAAGGTCATCCATCGGCAAGTTCTACCTGACCTCTATCCTCGGTGCGTGCGTGGGGGAACCTGTCCCCGGTCGGCCGTGGGCCGGGGCTCCTCTGTGGAAGCGGGGCCCCATCCACGTCCCTCCGCAGGGTGGGGAAGTCCGGGCACGCGGCCTGCTTCGGCCTGCCTACAGCACGATGGGAGCTGCCAGATCGCCATCGTGGCCACGGTGGCCAACTTCACCAAGCCTACGCCCAACCTGCCCTCCCTGCTGCGGCACGATGAGCGGGAGACCAACTTCCACGACGTCGGGCATGCGATGCACCAGCTCCGCTCCCAGGCGCAGGGCTGCAGGCAGGGGGCGGGGAGGGCCCGGGCATGCGTGGTCCTCAGGCAGGCCCTCGCCGCGGGATTCTTTCACTGACATCACCCCACACGTGGTGACGCCCTCGGTGTCAGCTTCCATCATCAAACCCCAGGCACTGGGCGCGTAAATAACGGAAATGGATGTCCTCGAGGCTCTAGAGGCTGGAAGACCCAGATCAAGGAGTCAGGGCTGGTTCCCTGCATGTTAAATACATGTACTCAAGAGTTGCCTTTAAAAAAGACAAAAGAAAAGAAAGGAACGTTGCCTGCAAGTCTGCTGACAGCCGGTGATGAGAACCAGAGGGAAGGCTCTGGGGCCGGGGGCGCAGTGCCCTGTGAGCTCGGGGGCTGCTGCCAGTCTCCGTGGAGGCTCAGCAAGTCCCGGTGACTTCCCCACGTGGGGGGCGCCAGCTGAGAGTCTGGGCCCAGGACCCACTGCTCGTTCGGTCTTCCTGTGGTCAGCCCTTCATCCTGAGAGCGATGCTCTCACAGGCTGCACCGGGGCGTGTGGGGACAGTTTACTGAGCCGTACAGACGTCACTACTGCTTTGGACCATTTCCATCATCCCGAAAATGTCCCTCACGCCCTTAGCTATCACTGCGTCCCCTCGCCAGCCCCTGACAACCAGGAACCCACTCGCTGACTCTGTGGATCTACCTGCTCTGGATGTTTCTCCTCAGTGGGGTCACGCCCTGTGTGTCCTTCTGTGTATGACTTCTCTCGCTGAGCATCGTGTTCTCAGGGTGTACCGACGTGGCAGCGAGCGTCAGGGCTTCACCGCATTGCGTGGCTGAGGGACGTAAAGAAGACAAGAGAAAAGAAAAGCACGTTGCATGCAAGTCTGGTGACAGCCGGTGATGAGAACCAGAGGGAAGGCTCTGGGGCCGGGGGCGCCGTGCCCTGTGAGGCCCTTGGCGCTGCTGCCAGTCTTGGTGGGGCACGGGCAGCACCGTCCCTCAGGAGCTGCTGGACAAGCTCATCAAGTCCCGGGAGGCCAACCCAGATGCGGCCGGACCGAGGGAAGGGAAGGGGGCTTCCGGTCTGCCCGGCTGGCAAGCGCGGCCTGGACACGGTGCCAGCCCCCCGTCTCCTTCCTCCCACGCCCCAGGCCTCTTCAACCTGTGCCAGATCGTCCTGGCCAAGGTGGTTCAGGCCCTGCACACGCAGACGCCCGCGGACCCGGCCCAGGAGAATGCCCGCCTCTGCCAGGAGATCCTGGGGTTCCCAGCCATGCCAGGTAGCCAAGCGCGCGCCGGGCTCACCTTAGCGGTCGGTTGGCGGCTACTGCCCAGGTCAAGAGGATCGTCTGGTGGTGTGTGAATGGGGACCGACTGACGGGCTCCGGCCGAGGCCCACTGCCCTCTGGCCTCCTCCTGCCACGGCTCCTTGGCTGGTCCCTCCAGCTGTGGCCCACGGAGTCCGAGGGTGGAGTGGGAGGCTCTGCACATGCTTTCTAGAGAGCCTGGAAGAGGCAGGAGAGGGCTTCATACCCCGGACAGAAGGCATCGACGAGGTCTGCCCATGCGTGTCGGTGCGGACACGCGGTTCACTCCCTCGTGAGCGCTTTAACCAGCGATCTCCCCGTGGTGGAGGGAGAGCCCTGACTCATCTCTCGCAGCCTCGGCAGCTGGCCTTGTAAGAGGCTTAGGAGTGAACCCTCGTGAGCTTCAGCAGAAAGTCGGCAAAGATTTATTTGTGTCCCTCCACTGAACTGCCAGCAAGGTCCCCGTTTTCTACAAGTGTTGGGCCAATACTCTCTCTAGTGGCAGGGGACTCAGACAAGGCTGCTTTGAGGCCCCCACCCCCGCTCTGGGGCAGGGGCACTGAGCGGCCAGGGGGCCGGGCAGGAGCCCCTCCGCGTGTGTCCCAGTGACCCACCTGCCTGCGACCTTCGGCCGCCTGGCAGGAAGCTACGACGCCCAGTCCTATGGCCAGTCATTCCTGCAAGAAACACTGGAACCAGTTTCTGCCAACCCACCAAAAAAAACGACTTCAAAGGCAACGTGGTGTCACAGGAAGGGCTTGTTTCTGTGTTGGTTTGTTTTTAGTTCATTAGGCCTCACTTAAAATTCTGATTCCACAATGCACTTGCTTTGGGATCTTGAGCAACACTCATAACCTCTGCAAGTTTCAGTATAGTAAGTTTATGTGATTACCTTCATCTGTAATATCCCTGTGTTGCAATCTTAATTAATTCAGATTAATTCATCTTAATCTTAATCTCAAGTTCAGATCAATGACTAGTTCCTCTGTGACTTCTCCTCTGAACTGATTCAAAAGCCGCCTCTCCCGTCCTCATTTGGCTTCTCTTCTCTTCTGGAATCTCATAAGAACTTCTATGACCTCTTTGGTTTTTTGTTGTTGCTGTTGTCTGCTTGTTTGTTTTTTAATTGAAATATAGTTGATTTACAATGTCGTGTCCGTTTCAGGTGTACGGCGCACTGATTCCCGTTTTCAGATTCTTTTCCCTTATAAGTTATTACAAAATATTGAGTACAGTTCCCTGTGCCATAGGGGAGATCCTTGTTGTTTCAATTCTATGCCTTCTTTGAATGACCGTAGCACTTGTTGTCTGTATCATTTTTATGTCTGTTGTGGCTTTGTGACCGAAAATGAAAATTTTCTATTTGTTCATGCCCTGGCCCTTCCTTAAAAATGTGTTCATTTACCTATTTCATATTTATTGACTACATCTTAGACACCGTGTTAGCTGCTTGTTCTAGATGTTAGTAAAACATAGACCTTCCTGCTCAAAGGGTCACAGTATTTGTGGGAAAACAAAAAAATGAACAACTTACGTCTCAAATAGCTTTGTACTTCCCAAAGAGAGCACACCTCGTAGGTACAATACATATATGTATTATACATAAATGTATAAAGAGTTAATGGCATTAAAAACGTGAGATAACTGCTTTTCTATTCTGAGGAAATGAGGATTACATTTCACCAGGAGCTCAATACCACTCTGAGAATGAGGGCTTAACCCCCGACCTGGCTCACTGCATCGCTTTCTTATATGAAAATAGACAAGCCTGTACACGCTCTCTACAAAAAGGCTCATCTGGCATGAATTTCAGATAGCAAGAAGAAAAATTCAAGAGGTTCAGAGAAGCATCCAGAAGCTCAGATGATTGTCTGGCACTGATACAACTTGCTTGACAGGAAAATAGAGCTGTAAATCTCACAAAATTCGATGATCTTCTAAGAATTTCAAAACCGCCTGCTATTAATTAGAAATCCTAGAAGAACCGCTTCTTTTAAAGCACACTGATAATATGCTTTACAGCTTAATATTCAGAAGCCTATGTTTTGGCTAAGTGAGCTTCAGGAATGAAGGAAACTTGTGGTTCAGTTCCATCTACTCTGGAACCTCTGGTCAAAACACCTACTTCTGTGCTCAGCCATCTTATCATCTGAAAACTGGAGGCAACTCTAAGAAAACATCGTTACAGAGATGTTGCACGGTTTCCTGTGTCACTGTCTTCATTTGTTTCAGAAAACCAATAACGTCTAAGCTACTACTGCAAAGAGCGCAGTGTTACTTGGGGTCATCTAGTGCAGCTCTGTCAAAGTAAAGAAAAGGAAAGGGGCCTAGAACAACTATAATTTTCCCAAGAGGACACTATTATTCTTTGGTAAATCTGAGTCAAGAACCCTGATCTCTTTGATGCCATTCCATTGTTCTTTCGTTGGGTTCTCAACAACCCAGAGAAAGAAAGAGAAATAAAACTCCTATGTGCTGTGTCACTGGTACAGGACGTGGCAAGATTGGAATCGGAGAACTACATATTAACAGGTATTTGGGAAATTCTTCAAACTGGTTAAGATATACACCAGGTACCTAAAACACAGTATGTTTTCCCAAGATGATTCTGTGGAATGAACAGAACTGGTAACTGAAGGTGCCTGTGTGCTGCAGTTCCAAACAGGATGGGTGAATGCTTGTTTTCTGGCACCTTTAAGACTCCACCCCAATATACACATTAAAATAAAATTAACATTTCAACTGGGTCATATTTAATTCTGCATGCTCTTCTAAGTCAGCAAAATATTCCATATATCAGTTAAGTTGTCACTCACTCTCTTTTCTTTTCTTTCTTTTTCTCTTTTTTTTTTTTTTTTTTTTTTTTTTTTTTTTTGCGGTACACGGGCCTCTCACTGCTGTGGCCTCTCCCGTTGCGGAGCGCAGGCTCAGCGGCCATGGCTCACGGGCCTAGCCGCTCCGCGGCATGTGGGATCTTCCCGGACCGGAGCACGAACCCGTGTCCCCTGCATCGGCAGGCGGACTCTCAACCACTGAGCCACCAGGGAAGCCCGTCACTCACTTTTTAACTTGAGTTTTAATTTCTAAAAGTCTTTGCAAACACAAAACAGAGGTGGGAAAATGGCATATGGGAAGCTGCAGAGATGAAATAAGCTTACTTCATTCGGCATAAAGATGAATACCCAAACAACTTCTGCATAGCTGCAAGTGTCCAAATCTACTATCTTCGTTTCGTAGTCAAGGCTTCCGGAAAAATATGCTAACGGATTCCTAATTACCCAAATGCCCCATATCCGTTTCAGTAAGTATCGTTATACATTACGGAAAATTTTCTCAGTGACACAGAAAGACATCCTGGCCGAGCATCCCCCTTCCCATGACACAGAGATGATGGGTCTCAAGCTACGTTGAAGGCGTTGGAGCCCACTTTATCCATTACTAATATTAATGGAGGACAAACCTTCATATTCTGTTTGTTTGCTCTGTGTTTGTTAAATCACTTCTTCCCTTCATTAAAATGGATGACACATAATTGAGTCTGTAGTGTGTGTATCACTGGAACCTGAACACATTTTTGTTGGTTTTATTAACGTCATAGGTTTCTAGGGAGGGTCTACTAAATAACTAAGTCTAGTTTCACAGTTACAAATAAATTAGGATGTAATTTTGAATAAATTAAGCTCATCATAAAGGAAGGATACTGATAGTTGCTACTACCCCTTCCTTGAGGGGCTCTTGTAAAGCACTAAATAAAGTAACAGAGGTTTATATGCATGCATATATTTTCAATGATATTTGAACACACTCGAAAAGAACTCTACAGAATGCATTATAAAACCTCGATGCTGTGTGTCCCTAGTTCCCAGCTCTCTCGTTAAAACTATTTAAATGAACAAAATGTTATCTATTAGGAGAGCTATCAGAGTACTCCAAATACTACTTCTTGCAGTACCCTGTCCCAACCATTTGCCTTCCTCTTCCCATTAGTCCTTAATTCAGAAACCCCAGAGATTTGTTCATTAATTTATGAGCATATTTCTTCATTCAGCCAAGAAAACTGATGGCTCCCTTACCAAATTTCAGGCACCCTTCTTCAGTATGTTTTCTAGGCATGTTCAGGAAACACAGCAGTGATTAACACAGATGAATATAGCCTCTCTCGAGCTGAGGGGAGAGACAAAAGTAAAGAAGCAAATATAAAATCGTAAGTGTAAATACGTAAATAAAAATTGAATAAATGGGTAGAATAACTAGTATATCAGGTAAGTGCTGGAGAAAAACAGCAAGCAGGGAAGGGGGATGGAGATTGTTAGCTGGTAGGAGGAGGCTGCGATCTGAAACTAAGTGATCACTGAGGGCTTTCTGGGGAAGATAAAATTTAAGAGGGAACCTAAGGTTGTGAGAGGGAGCAAGGTGCATATCTGGGAAGTGAATAGTACAAGCAGAGGGAACAGTCAGATGGAAAGGCAATGAGGCAAGAGTGGGCTTGGAGTATCCAAGGAGCAGAAAGGATGTCAGTGTGTGGAAAACAGAGGGAGCAAAGTGGAGAGGAGAAGGAAACCGTCAGAGAGGAAACAGAGGCCCAGATTTCTAGGGCTGTGGAGGCACTTTGAGGACTTTGCTTTTCCTGTGAAGAAGCCACTGAAGAGCCTGGAGTGACATGATCTGACTTACGTTTTAACAGGATCTCTCTGGATGCCATGTTGATTAGAGACTGCAGGAGAATAAGGACAAGCCCCAGAAGACCAATAGTTGATTCAAATGTCAAGAAACATTTATGCCTTCACCCTTCAACTTCACAAATGATGCCATTTCCATTGAGCTATTGAAAAATATAATCTGGCTTTCAAAACAATAAACCAGAAGGCATTTTCTCACATAAGCAAGGTCACAAACAACTGTCAGCTAAAGTTGAAATAGCAACAAATCAAATAATAACAAAAAACATTTTTTATAGATTTTAAAACCTTACCAAGCATTTTCTTGTCCATTATCTAAGTTAATCCTCAAATCAACGCCATGAGATAGTTACTATTTTCCCATTAGAAGTGACCGCATATTAAATCCTTAGTGATTGCTCAAGAAAAGCTGAAATCTTGAGTGTACATCTATTGATGCCAAGGTTGGGTTTTTTACCCATGGGAACATTGGATGCTAAAATCCACAGGGATTTTCAGCTCAAGATGGCAGACTAGGAAATATATTTACTTTCTGGTCCTCCTGAAACCAGGTTTAAATAAAACTGTAGAAATACCCAAATTAATCAACCAATAAGAGCCAAGACATTGTGGAAGTCATCAACCACAGAAAGATTTCAACACATTTCGAGAAGGCAAACAATGAAATGGAGGGGCCATGAATAAAATAATGAAGAAAAGACTACCCTAAGTAGGGTCTGCACAAAGCCAGTCAGCTTTTGCTGAGCCCTGGTTATAGTAAAGGACAGAGGAAGGAAGAGGGGCTGAAAACAAGGAGACAAAAGTCATTTTAGGAAAACACGTTCATTTAATGAGCTCCAGGGAACACTCAGCCTGCTGCCATACTCACTCACGTATTACAGTGGATTGTTGGCACGCAAGACAAGAAAACAGGGAACCAACGAACAAAAATCAAGACACTGTTTCTTACTGAACTCTTCTCAAACGAGATCAAGAAATTATGGTTCAATGCCATAGCTGTAAATCATTTCTGCTCCTGGAGAGGTTAGAAAGGGCTTATAATAGTTACCCTTTTTTTTTTCAGACAGAATTTAGGTCTGAGCAAAAGCTTTTGTGTCCTCCAACCTCAAAGTTTATTGGGGATGGAAGTCCAAATTTGCTTCGACATACCATAAAAAGAATCTCATGAGCAGAGGGTCAAACTACTTTTGGAATATATGAATTATGCCCAGTGTGATTTTAAATAGATTTTAAACAAAAATATATAGATTTTTACTGATCTATATGATTCTGGGTTCTGAAACTTCTACATGTCACATGCCTGATACAGAACACACAATGTCAGTCCCAGGAGAGAGAAAACACTCCAATGAAGCAAGCCAAAGAAACAAGATTCGGACAAGGTAAAGTGACGTGTAGACCAAGACCAGGATTTTTCAATTCTTTCCTGTCATGCTGTAGCTTCCAGCTCCTGAATAACAACACATGTTTCCCTTGTCCTAGACACACAAGAGTATGTCTCCTCTATGGGGCATAAGAAGCTCTAGAGTTACATATGTGTAGTAAAGAGTGGACCCAGCCGGCATACTCACAATGACCAAATTGTGTTGCTCGTACTTTATTTTAAACCAATACATCGCTCCACGCTGAAGTTGCAATAAATCATATATTTGCTTTCTAGACATGAATGAGATGCCTTACTGGATATACTCCAGGAAGGCCAGAGAAACTGGCTTCTAATCCATACAGAATAATTCATTGATGAATTCCTTTCAGGATAGCCCATGATTTATCTAGAATATAAGCTTTACATACCTGGATCCTTCAAACTAGACCAAAGGGAAAAATCTAGGCTCCAAGCCTCAATCAGAAATGTGGGATGGTGCTATGCTGACAACTGGTGGTCCCTGACCTATCTTCTGAGATTAGAACCCAGTGTGGTGGATGACCAATTCACGCGTTGAACAAAAGAACACCTCCTACAGGGCAGTGGATGTGTTCATTACAGGTATGGCACTTAGGGCTAAGTATCATAAGGACTTCAAGAAACAAAAGAAAAAGTAACACATGAAGCATATATGATAAGGAGGCGCCAGAGTCCAGAGCACGAGCTCTGGAATCACACAGGCTTGCTTCGAATCCCGGCTAAGCCACTACCATCTGTATACCCTGAAGAACAGTCGAAGGTTGAAATGTTCTTTTACCAAATTTCGAAAAACAAGTGAAGAAAGAACCTACCCGCCAGGAAGGGACATCGTGGGGTGCAGCATCCAGTCGGGTCAGGGCTCTGCATCCCCTGCTCAGAAACCTTCACCGCCTGGCTCACGGTGATGCTGGCAGCTCAGCAGCCCTGGAGAAGGCGCTCCTGCTCCTGTCTCCAGGGCTCGCGGACAAGCTGGGGAGGTCCACGGAGGAGGCGGGCCACAGCCTGGCAAGCTCTGGGTGCCTCCTGCACTCAGCTCTGGGCAGGCTCTGGCCTCTGGGCCCCGTTGCGGGGAAGGGCTGGCCGATACATACCCAGGGCTGAGGGGTCTGCAGAGCCGGTGCCCAGGCAGCGTGAGCTCTGGAGGAGAAGCCTTCCACAGTCCCCAACAGTCTCCGCATGGTGGCCCATCCGGTGCCAAACACCTGCCACCCACAGCGACAAGTCCCAGCCGCTAGAAAGTCCAGAAGGGCTCGGGCTCTTTGCCCTCGGGCCGGGTTTCTCCAGGGGCTGGGCTTGTGTGGGGCCCCCAGCCCACCCCCTGACCCGCCCGCCCTTGCTCTGTGACACGTACAATGCAATGGCAACACCCAGGCTGAGCCGGCAGGCCAGTGTTCAGTGCGTGCTAGACCTTGAGAAGAGTTAGCAGCTAGGGAGAAGCTCTCCCACTTTCACTCGCTTTTCTCAGATCAGCCAGGCAGCCCATCTCACCCCAAAGCGATGGACACCACACCTCCTTCCCAGGCTATCGTTTTCCGTTCTGCCCCTGTTTTCCCTTTCCATTCTGCCCCTCTTTTCCCCAGCACCCCATCTACGGCTTCGGGTGTCATCGGTGCTGCAGCAGGCAGCACCTCTGACCCCGAAGCTATGGACACCACACCACCTTCCCGGGCTTTCGTTTTCCGTTCTGCCCCTGTTGTCCCTTTCCATTCTGCCCCTCTTTTCCCCAGCACCCCATCTACGGCTTCGGGTGTCATCGGTGCTGCAGCAGGCAGCACCTCTGACCCCGAAGCTATGGACACCACACCACCTTCCCGGGCTTTCGTTTTCCGTTCTGCCCCTGTTGTCCCTTTCCATTCTGCCCCTCTTTTCCCCAGCACCCCATTTACGGCTTCGGGTGTCATTGGTGCTGCTCCCGGCAGCACCTCTGACCCCGAAGCTATGGACACCACACCACCTTCCCGGGCTTTCGTTTTCCGTTCTGCCCCTGTTGTCCCTTTCCATTCTGCCCCTCTTTTCCCCAGCACCCCATTTACGGCTTCGGGTGTCATTGGTGCTGCTCCCGGCAGCACCTCTGACCCCGAAGCTATGGACACCACACCACCGTCCCGGGCTATCGTTTTCCGTTCTGCCCCTGCTGTCCCTTTCCATTCTGCCCCTCTTTTCCCCAGCACCCCATTTACGGCTTCGGGTGTCATTGGTGCTGCTGCAGGCAGCACCTCTGACCCCGAAGCGATGGACACCACACCACCTTCCCGGGCTTTCGTTTTCCGTTCTGCCCCTGTTTTCCCTTTCCATTCTGCCCCTCTTTTCCCCAGCCCCCCATCTACGGCTTCGGGTGTCATTGGTGCTGCTCCCGGCAGCACCTCTGACCCCGAAGCTATGGACACCACACCACCTTCCCGGGCTTTCGTTTTCCGTTCTTCCCCTGTTTTCCCTTTCCATTCTGCCCCTCTTTTCCCCAGCCCCCCATCTACGGCTTCGGGTGTCATCGGTGCTGCAGCAGGCAGCACCTCTGACCCCGAAGCTATGGACACCACACCTCCTCCCTAGGCTATCTTTTTCCGTTCTTCCCCTATTTTCCCTTTCCATTCTGCCCCTGTTTTCCCCAGCGCCCCCCCCCCCCCATTTACGGCTCAGGCCGGCATCAGTGCTTCAGCAGGCAGCAGCTCTGACACCAAACCTATGGACACACCTCCAGGGCTGTCATTTTCCAGTCTGCCCCGTCTCCAAGTAGAACCACTACCTATTTCACACGGCTGTTCCTAGTTCTGGGAACACACCACGCACTGGTAGCAATGCCTCAGCCCATGCCTCGACTCATTTCCCTGCAACGCTGGCCAACAGATAGACCAACACTTCAAAGTTATGACAGAAAGTTGAGTAAGTTATACGCTTGGAATTGCATTTATTATTACTAACAAGCACAACTGTAGTGCTTAGACTATAACAAGTAATATTCTAAGTGCTTAGCAAATATTAACTCACTTAATCCTCATAATGGCAACCCTATAGGTAGGTAATGTTCATAATATTCACCTTTTTGGGGGGAAACTGAGGCCCAGGGGGGTTGAATAGCTTGCCTAATGCCACACAGTAAGTAGCGGGCAGAAACCCAGGATGAAAACCAGACCGTCTAGACTTTCATCACTTTGCTGTGTCACCTTAATAGATGTTGTGGTTAGGGAAGGGACTAAACTGACAAGACTCTGAACTTGAGAAGGGAGAAATTAGAAAGTGACTGATCCTAGAAACTAGAGAGGATTTCAGCTCAGAAATTTCTGGTGGTGAGACCCAGAAGAACAAGAACATGGTTGGAATATTAACTTGGGGTAGTATCTGAATCCATTGAGAAATGGTTTTGTTTTGTTTTGTTTTTTTAACTTAGAAAGGCCAGCTGGATGAAGATTAATGAAACAAAAAGCAGAAAGGGAAAGAGGAAGGTGCCTGAAGTGAGACATAACCTCTTCCCTGTAAGTACTAGGGGTGGGCGTCCTGTGGGAAAGGATGGAGCTCTCTCTACAGCTTTGTCACCAGGATGAACAAGGAGAAACATGGCAACCATTGTACTGGTTTTGATGATTCCTCAAAAACCAAGGCTTTACTTTCCAAGAACTACCCACAGTAGCATACCTACCGTGTGTCAGACATGCCACCAAGTGTGTTTCCAGTCACACATTTTCATTGGAGAAATAGTTCCTATGAGGTACGCATTAGTTCCCTATGGCTGCTGTAACAAATGACTACCAATGAGCTTGCGTAAAACAAAACACACTCATTCTCTTATGGTTCTGGAAGACAGAGGTCCAAAACCAGTTTCCCTGGGCTGGAACCAGGAGTTGACAAGGCCGTCCATCCACCTTCTAGAGGCTCTAAGGGAGAATCTGTTTCCTTGACAGCATTCCTTGACTTCTGGCCACATCAATCCAACCCCAACTTCATCATCACATTCTCTTTGGAGTAAACACTCCCTCTGCCTCTCTCTTACGAGAACACCAGTGGTTACATCTGGGTCCATCCAGGTAGTCCAGAAGAATCTCCCCATCTCAAAACCCTTACTTTCATCCCATTGGCAAAGTCCCTTCTGCCATTTAAGGTGACATTCATAGGTTCTGGGGATTAGAAGGTGGACATTTGGGGGCAATGGTACTATTCAGTCTACTACAAGGTAGATACTATTAGCTTTCTCAGATGTAGGAAATGAAGTTTAGGGAAGTAATTTGTCTCAGGTCTACAATTTCCAGAGTAGAGATTTAAATTCTGCCAGGGAGACTTTAGGACACACTCTAAACAACTTTAACCTGTGTCCTTAATTACTGCATAATCCTTGGTTAAGAGTCACACTTAGGTATCAAGACCCAACTGAATATAACACAAGTACTGTCTCCTCTTTCACTATGTTTGCCTGGTGTATTTATGAATCTTGCCCAGAGCAGAAGAGTTCAGAAAATCGTTATACACGTTTACTAGGAGAAAGCATTTACCGTTTGATGTGCACGGAGTAATGGAAGGCTATTTAAAATAAAATAAAGTAAAATATGCCACCAAATCGTCAAGTGTCACAACAGAGGTAACCCCGTGGGAGTCTTGAGGAGACTAAAATTATCTCCAATTGTGCAGGTGAGAAAAGTGTCACTAAAGGCAGTTGTAGTTCAGCCAAGCCCTACGGCACAGAAGTAGGAATCTGGATATGTACGAATGGGAAAAAAGACATTTTAGGCATGGGAAACAGTTGAATGCTGAATGGATGAGAAATAGGCATTAGACCTTTCTAAATCAACTGGCTTATTAACTCAGTAAATCAGATTTGGTCAGTCAAACTAGCTTTAGCTGATTACTTATCCAGGGCATAGCTGTTGAGAGTCATTTTTGTCATAGAACAGTAAATAAAATTGTTGAACTATAGCTTTAGGCTTGCTAAGTGATAACAGATTGCTCTAGCTGATGTTCAAGTGACTTACTTGGTACTATTCACGAAATTGGGGGTTAACAACTGCTTAAGACAACATAGAGAATTGATCTTAAATAGTACTTGAAGTAGTTACTGTGTAAAGTATCTGTTCAGTAGCTCATGGTAAATGGATGTTTATAATCCCCGTTGGACAACCAACTGCTTTTTTGCAAATGGTAATGTGAATTGCTGTTGCATAAACTATAGTAATGACCACCTATCTAATCTGTTGTCCAAACCAGAAATCTTCTAACAATACTGGTCTCCTAATAAAAAGTAAGCATGAAGCTAACACACACTGGGTGTCTCCCGTGTGCCTGTGCATGCATCTATAGCTCACTGAACCCCCATAACAGCCCCCAAGAGAGGGACTCTGAGTGTCCCCATGCTGCTGGTGGAGAAACAGGCACAGGAAGGTTCAATAGTCTATCTACCTAAGACAACACAGAGGGCGGGAGAGCCTGTTTTTAAACCATCTGCCTCCAATTCCAGGTGCCAGGAGCCAGATTCAGCCTACAGGCCTCTTCTGCTCATCTGGAGGTGAAACCATGTGTAAGGATTAGTCAAATCCTGTCTTCACTCCTCAAGGTAGCTTGAACACTTGCACGTCCTCCAAATAGCACGTAGCATAAGCAATAAGATGTTTGCCCCGGGTACTGTCCAGGAACTTGGAATCAGCTGTGTCTAGTTAGGCTGAGCTGGTTAAGACTGGAGAGGACCACCGATCTTCCACCTGGCCCAGTGCCTTTTGACCTCCTGCCATCAGAGGGCCGAAAACTACAGCCTGAGAATGTGCTGAGCCCCGTAGCCTAGTTACGCCAGCTCAGAACAATGAGGAGCACACCTTTTCCCAATCACCTTTCCTCATGCTCCCCGTGCCTCATACTGCCCTGCTTCTTTATTCTTTATCCCATAGATACCCCAAGCCCCTTGCCTTTGGGGAGGCGGATTTGAGAGCTATTGTCACGTCACTTCCTCGCTTGGCTGCCTTGTGAATAAACCTCCTCTTTGCTGCAAACCTCAGCATGTCAGTGTTTTGGCTTGCTGCGCCTCAGACAAAATGGTAGGGAGCAGTGGTAAAGGTCCCTTGCCTGTGAGGGAAGCTGGTTGCTAGTAGTCACGTTGCAGATGTTTTCTCCTCCCGGGGGGGCAGACGTCCTGCTCTTCCAGAAAGAAGGGAGAAAGGCAGGAGCTGGACCCTTGCTCTCAGGGTCACCGTCACCTAGGAGCTCGTTAGAAACACAGAATCCAGGCCCCACCCAGAACTACTGAATTACAGCCTGCATTTAACAAGATCCACAGGAGAGGCATACCCATATTAAAGTTGGAGAGGCACCAAGCTGGAGTCCACGTAGCAGAGAAGCAGACAGGATTCTAGACCACGCAGAGTGTTAAAGGCCAACAGTTTGTTTTCTATTCTCAAAACAATGTTTTTGAGCCATGTTGATGAGCAATGTCCCAACTTGCTTCTAAGGTTTCTTGTGTGAAGAATGGATTGGAAGGAAACAAGATATATGGACACTAGTTAGGACCTCATTGCAACAGACAGGCAAGTTCAGTATGAGGATGTTGAGGAAGAGTTGACAGATTCAGAAGAAATTCAGGAGATAAACTGAAGCGGGCTTAATGGGGTATGAGACGGAGGAAAGGAAGGTCTTAGGGAATTTAAGGGTTTACTCCACGTATGAGCAAAGCCTCAAAATTCATCATTTGAACGTACAGAGGTAGAGCTCTCAAAGGACACTGGTTAGGAAGCAACAGTACGCCCTTTATAATTCCAAGAGACAACACGGATCAACTGTCTCGATGGAAAACTCGGCGGTACCGGTGCGTTTTTTCACTCAAACTTAGTTCCAGTGCCTATTACTCACATTTTCTGTGCCTAAACAACACGGCTTGAGGAACTGAAGGGGATTCCATCCTGGTAATTAAGGAGGGTCCCCAACACTGACAGTCCCATCTTAAAAAGCAGTCCCGCTGCATTTTACCCAAGGAGCAATGGCCAGAGCCTCCCTTTTAAAACGATGGGGAGAAATCAGAACATCACACACTGTCCCTTTCAGCTACTATGAACTGAGCCGCGAGACGACCAGCACCCCCTAGCACAGCGCGGACGGGCCAGCGCACGGGGGCCACTGTGACAGGCGACAGCACAAGAGACGGAAGCCCAGGCCCAGGGGCTCCGAGCTCCACCGGCAACGCCCAGGGGCCAAGGCGTATTACCTTTCCGGGATGTGCTTTCCGCCCTTCCTCGTGGCCGACGAACTGGCTCATGTCACCCCCGCCAGGAGTGCCAAAGTCGCCAACCCGGCATCCCCGGTGCCAGCACAAGGCCACGAACCACAGGCGCCTAGGCACAAGCCCACGCAGCTCGCGGACCTCCTTCTACCGCGCATGCGCCACCGCGTGGCGTGTCGAGATGACTGTCATCACGCAGGCGGATTAACGCGCTTGATCCGTAAAGAGGATTCTGATGCCTGCAATTTCCCTCCTTAGCCGGAGGCTGGTAGCACACGTCCATTAGTTCGTGTGTGTACCCTTCAGCATTCCAATCATACGGGACATGGAAAGTTGTCCGACTCTCCCAGTTTCTTGTGTGGTTCTTTCAGATATTTCCCAAGTGCTTACATTCACACTTGTATCTTGTATGTAAGTATTTGTACGTAACAGGTATCCTGTAGTTTATAGAAGAGCAGCACACTATACACGTACTACATACATAGTCTACAATGTGTCTTGGATAGTGACGCTGTTATCTTTCTAAAATATAAACTTGGCTGGATTGCTCTGTCGCTTGAACATCTTCACTTAGCACAGAATACAGCCCAGGTTGTTAGCACAGCATTGAGAACTCTTTATAAACAGATATCAGTCTGTCTCTCCAACTGAATTATAAGTTCAAACTATGACTTACAAGGACCTACATCATCCACCTCCCTCCTTTGCCCTGCCAGCCTCCCCTGATCTCATTCTCTACTGCCCTGCCCTCACTCACTTTCCCCTGTCCAGCCACACTGGCTTCCTTACTATTCCTCAAACATGCCAAGCACAGGCGTGCCTCAGGGACTTTGCACCTACTATTCCTTCTGCTTCAGAACACACCCTCCCACCCCATCTCCACTCTCCCAGGACACACCCTCCCACCCCATCTCCACTCTCCCAGATATCCAATGGCTTGTTTCTCACTGCAAGGCTCTGCTCAATCGACATCTTAATAGAGGGGACTTCCCTGATCACCTACCACATTCCCTCACCTCTTCATCTTCTTTTGTTATCCTCCAAAGCATTTACCACCGCTTGACACTCCACATATTGACTTATTTATTCATCTCTCTCCCCCACTAGAATGGAAAGTACGTAAGGGCAAGAACTTTGTTCTCTTCCTACTTCCTAGAACAGTGCCTTCAACTTAGAAGGTGTTATACAAATATTTGCTGAAAATGAATGTATGACTTCTTTGCCCTTTCACACTACCCTCTAGTCACACCAGAGGCTGCCCCTCCAGAGCACAAGTTCAAGCCCTGGGCCTTTTGTACCTGTCCCCAATACCTGGGCTGTCCTTTCCTCATTCCGGCAAAATCCTCTTCCCCCAAGCCCAGCTCAAACGCTGTCTCCTCAGTCAGGCCTTCCTCAATTTCTCCTCTATATTCCTGCTGCACTTGATTCTTTTATCATAATTAACCCACTTAGACTCACTACATGTTTCTCTTCCTAGACAACTGTAAGTTGCTACTGAACAAAGACTTCTACTCACCTCTGTATCCCCGTGCCCTAACAACAAACCTATAAGGCTCTCGGTGTTTACTGAAACAATTCATTTTCTGAGTCTCTACCCATTCTAGGGAGTGCGTAGTATAGTCTCCTCCTCATTATCAGTGAGCCTGGCATCTGTGGGAGGGCCTTACAGCAGAGGAAGTCACCAATGGATCATAACTAAGGTCCTGAGACTGCAATGGCAGACAGCATGGTGAAGTTAGCCCACTGCATGCAGAAGACCCACAGAGGAGTCAGCATATGCAATGGACTACACTTGGTATAACATGTGAACAATCAAGGTTTACAAACGTGTTCTCATGCACTTGTAAGGATCTTCTAGCCCACGCGGAACAGACAGAACACACACAAAGGAGCCTGGAGGAAGTGAGTAGGCCGGCAGCTGCGCCCTAACGTCTTAAGAGGTAACATTTCTGTGACTACAGTTTAAACACATCAGATAATTTGCCTCCTTTCTAGACACCCTGGTTATCACAGGACAGGCCAAGCCTCTCAAGTTTTAAAGCTAAAGTACACGGAAGATCTGTGAATAGGGCTGAAGATATTTAAGAGCTAGTACCTGCATTAAGCAACCAGGTTATAGAATGAACATTTATCTTGAAATTCCAGTCTCTCCCTCTCTCTCTCGCCTCCTATCCCCTATCTTCCCACCTCCATCTCTATTCCCTCTCCCCTACTCCCTGTTTTATGTATATACGTGCATCATTTTATATATACACGGAATATTTACTGTCTGTTACATTGATTTAATAAAGTGCACACTCCTCAGGCTAAGTTTAGAAAGAGGACAAAATGAACACTTTCACATGGGCGTCAGTGGTGTTCCAAAGACAAAAGATTCCTCAGTCTTAAAACATGGCAAACACCATGTTCCTTCTGATAGTTAGATGCTAGAAAAAGGCAAGTGGATCCTTAAAATTCACACGCTATTAACACCTACTATCAACAGAGTAGATCTTAAAGCGGAAACAAGAAAACACCAGCCTTTTAAGTTCTTCCTGTCTGAAGATAAGAGTAAGAGGTGGTAGTGTTCTTCCTCACTTGCACCCGAAGGGTAAAAGCAGCAAAAATATCTTAAACACATATATGATGAGGAAGCCACTCTACCTGGTCCACTCTGTTTTGTTTTGCTTCTAGGGATCTGTCTCACTCTGAACCTTTGCTTTTTGTTTTCTCTTTTATGTACGCTAAGAACCTGAGAGTCTAAACCTTTTCTTCCACCTCTCAACCAATAAACAGGACAAAAGAACATTTTTATGTTTTTATGTATTTTCCATTCAAATTTTTAAAAAAGAGATAAGTAAGCTAGCTCAGTTCATATTTCTCACAAAGATCACTTTCCAAACTAAACTAAATTGTTTGTGACCATAAACAGGAAAAACACCGTACTCTAGTAGCACCATCTGACATTTCCACCTTAATGTTACCAAACACAACTTGACACGAATGTCAGAACTATTAAAAATGTTAAAAATCCCCAACCCCACTCAAAATGCATACCAAAGTTCAGGTAAAGGAAAAACAAAAACAAACACAAAAGCAACTCACCGTTATCTTTATGTTCTTTCAGAAACCCATTAACAGCACACTGGAATTTAAAACTAGTGTCGTCATCTGACACCTGATGCCCAATTGTACACATTTTTAAATAAGGAAGAGTTTCTGGTAAGTCCTATAAGGCAAAACCATGAAAATATGTATTATTTCCTTTGTAGGGAAAGAATAAAAAATTAATTAGAGAAGGCAGAATATAAACCAGGAGAGTACATTAAACTTTGTATGTCAGTCATTCTGATGAGAGCCATTTTTTCCAAAGCTGCTTTAACCAGTAATTATCACTTGATTTTCATTCAAACTGCAGAACGGACAGTTACCAGGCATGCAAAAGGAAAAGCAAATCTATGTGAATGAATGCACATGTAACTCAAAATGACATAAACAGTTCTGCCTACATTTATGTTCTATCTTACATTTCAAGGGCCATAAAGCGGCTGTGATTTAAGGAGAGTAGTAGAATAGAGTCAGAAGAACTTGGATTCGAATTAGGAAACAGAGGCAATTTCAGGCATTGTTGAGAACTGGTATTCTTGAGGTGGGAGAAAGTAGACTATCAATAGAAGACAGAAAAGGATAAGTGAAAATTCTCTAGTTCTGAATTTAAATGGAAAGTAGCAGTAGGAACCTATGACATATTTTAAAAATATTAAAAACAAACGTACATATTTCCTAGCTCTGACCACTGAAAAAGTCTAGAAACAACTGATGTCATGTCAAAAGGACTCAGGAGTCACCGAGAAGCTCCAACTGGCCAAAGATAGGGCCTCAGTTAGAATAATAACTGTAACGGAGTCCACGGTGATAGGAATAAATAAAATTTTACAAAACTGGTCAACACTGGAGGATATTTGTGAATCAACTCATTATTTTGAAAACTGTTAAATAAAAGAAGAGAATCATGCCTCTACAACTGAGCAACCAAACAGCTGATGAGGGGAATCTTCTCCTCGTACAAATATACCCAGCTAATAAGTGAAAAAAAGAACAACAGAATCCACCATTCTTTGAAGCCTCAACTGAATTAATGGATGTAGGTATGAATCATCAGTGACTGCTAATACCACAGAAAGACACAACTATATACGTCTCCATGGAAGAACACATCATCACCCATGAAACTGTCTTGCCAAAACAAAACATGCAAGCTTCATTCAGATCAACTACCGATTTACAGGAAATAAAAGGACTGAAGGATATGTTACCAACACATGGAATGTAATCATCGGCATCTAGATGGGACAAATCACCTGGTTTCTTTAAAAACAAAATTCAAGGAGGAAAAAAAAAGTGAGAGAGACATGGAGGGAGAACCTATAGATTAAACAAGACTTCAGAGACCTAACAATCCACGGCAAAGTGTGGACCTTATTTGGATCTAATTCAAAATTCTTATAGACAATTTTTTATGACGTTTAGGAGACAACTGCAAATTTGAGCACTCCCTGGGTATTTAATATTAAAAAATGATATTAAGGAATAAAAGTCCTATATTTTAAATGCACGTACCAAAAACGTACAGGTGTAATTTACATGTTGTCTCGGAGCTGCTTCAAGATAATACGGAATGGGGTGAAACAGGTGGGGGTATAGATAAAACATGACAGCCATCAGTTGGTAAATAAGAAAGCTGGATGAGTTCCTGGGTATACAAGGAACACTCACAGTAGTTTTATACTTTTGTATATGCTTAAAATTTGTGATAATTGTTTAAAAACAAGACGACACTGTAGAAAACAGTTTGGCACTTTCTCACAGGTTAAGCGTACAGCTTAGTATTTGGCAGTAGGCTATGATCCAACAACTCTGCTACTACCTACGCTGCACATCTAACAGAACTGAAAGCAGGGATTTGAACAAATATCTGTACACCAATGATCATAGCAGCATGATTCACAATACCTACAAGGTGGAAAACAACCAAGTGTCAATCAACCGTTGAATAACAAACTGTGGTCTATATACACACAATGGGATTTTCTAAGCCAAAAAAGAAATGGCATTTCGTTACGTGCTATAACATGGATGAACCTTGAAAACACGACGTTTAGTGCAATAAGCCAGACACAGAAGGACAAATACTGCAGATTCCACTTACACGAGGTACCTAGAATAGGCCAATTCACAGAGACAGAAAATAGAATAGAGGTTACCAAGGGTTGGTGGGAGGGAAAATGGGGTTGTTACTGTTTGATGGTTACAGAGTTTTTGTTGAGGACGATGAAAAAGTTTTGGTTCTAGACAGCGGTGATGGTTACACAGCACTGTGACTGTACTTAATGCCACTGAACTGCATATTTATAAACGGTTAAAAGAAATATGATTTCTCTATATTTTACCACAATAAAAAAAAAGCAATAACAGAGCTGAAATTTCAATTCTTCCTTTTCCGAGAGTCAGTTTCATCGTCTGTAAAATTAGTAATTGTAGTTGTCTATCCTCTGAGCTTAGTGCAGGGTAAGCACTCAGTAGGAGATATCAGTACTACTTCCACTTCAAGAGCAAAGGATTGCTGTGAAGATTAACTAAGTCAACGGATATGAAAGAACTTTCTAAATGGCAAACTGCTCTACAAATATTAAAAGACATTAGGTGTTACTGTCTCCCAAGGCCATGGAACAGGTCAGAAGGAGGATAATTCTTTTGCACTGGAATGTCCTACATGGGCCAAGAGAATAGATGGGTTTCTGTACTATATCAGAAGGCATCAGGAAAAGGAAGCATAAAACTTAGAGAACAATTGTCTTTTACACTGATGCTTAAACATGCTCAGGCAACTGCTTAACATAAGTGCTAAAGACATAATGGACATACCTTTCTTTCTTTTTAGGATACTACTGTAACTACTAAAAGTTTACTTCATTTTCAAAATGTAGAACATGGAAGCTTATAGAATTTCTTAAGCATATCTAGAGCCTACTGCCAAATACTACAGTTCAATTCATATCTTTCATCTCATTTTGAAACAGCAATTACAAATGTGTATTTAAGGAAACCACTAGCTTCCCTTTTTGAACCCACGAGAGAAGGCCAGGACTCACCTTAGCATAAGATGATAACTACTGAACTACTATGAATTATTACAGTATCAGAAAGAAGGTCATTTTCAATTACGCCTTCCATTTACCTCTGGCTTGTAAGAGCGGCGAGTATTTGCTAAGTCAATAATCAGCCCAAGTTCTTCATTCTGTCCTTGGATTTTGTTAAGAGATCCAAGGGGGAGAAACGTTCTTCTGGAGCAAGATTCTTTTCAAAACTCTGTCAGAAAGAATAAAATAAGGAAGAACAGATGTTTAAAATCCTTTACTATGTTATCCATTTATTCAAACCCTGGGATGCTAACATATGAGATTCAAAGTCAAGTTTCCTCCTCTGCAGCTTACAAGCGATATTACAATCCTTTCTTCCAGAGAGATTAGACCGAAGAAAATAAGCTCACTTCTATATAGTTATTTCTATGTTTGTTTATTTCATGTTGGTCTCCTAACCTGACTCTAAACTCCCAGAAGGCAGGGACCACATCAATTTTGCCTACCACTGTATTGCCAGCTCCAAGCGGAGTGCCTGAAAATAGACACAGAAATAAATACTTCTTGAACATCTACATATAGGAAGGATGGCTTTCACTGCTAAATATTCTTTCATGTATTTGGCTTATACATGTACCCTGTTCCATTGATCTCTTTGGTTATTCAAGTGTCAGCAACACACACTTTTTTTCTTAATTGGTAGACTAGTTTTAGAGCAGTTTGAGATTCACAGCAAAACTGAGCAAAATGTACACAGTTCCCACTTACACCCTCTCTCCTTCATCCCACACAGCCTTCCCCATTATCAACATGCCATACCAGTGTGCTTCATTTGTTAGAATTCATGAACCAACACTGACACATCGTTATCAATCAAAGTCCACAGTTTATTGCATTCATGGTACAAGTAACCGACTATTTCTTTATTTCTAGTATAGTCATCCCCAAACATTTACATACTGAGATACATATTACTTTCTTATAAATTACTTTATTCTTTATTTATAGTTAGGGCATTGCATTGTTTTTTTTTGTTTTTTAATTAAGTACAAAAGTTGGTTGTATTTGTCTATGAATCCCATTTCTGGATAGTAAAAGAGGTATTAAAAAGTATTTGCTATAAAAAGGGAAAATGGAGTACGACGGGGTTGAGAGCCAGGGCTCTATATGGTGAATTCAGATTTCTGGAAGAATACGGTATTAACTTTTGCTCACCTTTTTTAAAGGAACTTTGAAAGCAATGAAACGAGTCCCAGGCATCCGCTGTTCAACTGGGAGATAGTCTTTCCACCTGTTAATATAGTTTTTGTTAGGCAAATTTTATGTTAGGCTGTCTCCCTGCACAGGATGAATGCGCCTTGAAAATGGAAATCATATCCCTCTACATCGGCTCCCAGGTGGTCCCAGCGTCCCGACCCCGACCCCGGCCGCGCGCGACACACTTTCCACAAACTGACACACACGGAGCCCGCGCGAGGGCCGGGTCGCGCGGGCTTCCCCGCCGGGTCGCCTGGAGGCCGGTCCCCCGCAAGCCGAGCGCACGAAAGGGCGCCCCAAAGGCGCCGGCCCAAGGCGCCCGCTGCGCTTTCCCTTTGGAAGCTGGGCTGCGGGGCCCAAGCGTAAACCCTGAGACAAGGAACACGCGCACCACGCCGCCACGGGGGACGACAGGCCGGGCGCCCACCTAGCCGGACACCCTGCATTTCTGCAATCACCGGACGCCTGTGTAAATTTCCGTCTGGCCTGTCATTTTCCAAAGGCCACTCAAGATCAGGGGACAGAACGCCTCCTCTCCAAGTGTCCTGCCAGCCCACCCACTCAAGATCAGAGGGACAAAATGCCTCACTAAAACAAAACAGAAACAGAAACACAAAAAAACTGGAGAGAGGGAGGAAAGGGTGCCCTGAAAAATAAAAAAAAATTAAAAAAACTAAGCACGTTGACAGCGCTAAGAATAAACTACCAGGAAAAAGAAACCCTACATGTCAGATCCTAAAGTACAGAAGGGCAAGCCCGCCGACATTCCAGGACCGGGGGGACCGGGG
The DNA here is from genome assembly GCF_059928025.1 of Delphinapterus leucas. Taxonomy (NCBI): domain Eukaryota; kingdom Metazoa; phylum Chordata; class Mammalia; order Artiodactyla; family Monodontidae; genus Delphinapterus; species Delphinapterus leucas. Next base: position 540,047 of record NW_028322271.1, on the reverse strand, counting down.
TCCCCAGCCCTGCAGAGCCAACCGCAGACCGGCTCGGGCGCCCCTCGGAAGCGCGGGATCCCCGCGGCCGAGTCTGTGACCCCCGGCCGGCGCCGGCTCCCCTCTGCCCACCCTGCGCGCGGGGGCTGGAAACTGCCGCGGAGAACCACGGCGGGGCGGGAAGGGGGGCTCCAAAGAGGGTCTGGCGACTCGAGTCGCTCCGTTTCTCGGTGGGCTCAGCGCGCGCCGTGGGGGAACAGGAGCGGGGGTCCGGGAGGAGGGGACGGACGGCACTTACGTAGACCGGCAGCGGCCACGGGTAGACGGCGGGCTCGGTCCCCAAGAGCGACTCCAGCCTCAGCTCCAGCTTCTCCCCCATGTCTTCGCGCGCGGGCCCCGCACCGCGCTAGTCTGGCGGTTGGGGGAGGGGCGCGGCGCCGCCGGCGGGGGCGGGGCAGGCGGGCAGGCGGGAGGCTGAGGGGGGCCTGGTCTGGGCCTCAGCTGCCGCCGCAGCGCTCCCGTCCGACCCCCGGCTCCCTCTTTGTGGTCACAGGCCCGGGGCCTCCAGCGCTGCTGCGAACTCGGGCCGGCGTGAGGCGACCACAATGAGCCGGGGGCCGGGCTGAAACACTCCCGGCACGCGCGATCCGCCCCGTGGACTCGCAGGCTCGCACGCACGCACGCACGCACGCACGTACGCACGTCTTCGGCTGCCCCTGGCCACCCCCACCGGCCTGAAGTGGGGACCCGGGAAAACCCCTCATGGACAGTCGTGGCGGGTTTGACTCCCGACCTTGACGTAGCGTGACACACCCCCTCCCCCCCCCAATAAAAGAAAAGGAGCATAGGAGGCAATCTCATACATTATTGATAAACACATACAAAGACACTATTGGTACAAAACTATTTCTCCATACAGCAACTTTGAATTTTAATAATAAATACATATATGTATCAAACATTAATAAAAGAATAAAAGTATCCAATATGAGTACATTTGCTCTTGTTTTGCAATTAGTTCCAGGATTCTATTTTAGATTACTACTTCATATCTGAGAGAGTTGGGTGTGTGTTTGGTTTTGTGGAAGCTGCATTGTGCTAAATTTTACCTTTCTTTCTTGAATTAAATGGCTTTTGTTATCCCTTGGGAATACTGAAGACAGCAACAGCAGATTACTACCTACCAGTGGAAAAGTATAAATAGCAATTTTAGCCACTAGTGATTCTGAAATTGCCCTTAACTTTGTCCTTATAAAAATGCTCCAAGAATTACGTTTTGCAAATCCACAGATTTACTATCCATATTCAAGTCATTTATGTGGAGAAAGAATGTAGCCAGCCTTATCAGTAACACAGGATGTTACAGCCATCAAGCCATCAGCCACTGAAGCCACACCCAAAGCCGCACCCTGAGGGGATTCAGGATGGAGAAAACAGGATACTGGCCCTAGATAATTAAAGTGCAAATCAAGGGAATGATTTCCAGGAGACCAGATTCTTGCATCTCACCATATATGGAAAAGTGCTACATTTATTAACTTAAGATGTCTAGTTTCTTTAATTAACAGTAATCTTTTGATGTTCCAACTACCTGTCTTTTTTTTTTTTTTGCAAGAACCTCTAAATACCCTGTGCCCTCCCTTAGCTCTTCAGAACAGTCCCTCAGAGCTATCTGAGAGGCTGTCTCCTGATTTCAGTCCTCAGTATGTCTTCCACATAAAACATAATTCTCAACTTCTAGGTTGTGCATTGTTTTTCAGTCAACATTTAATTGTATGGCTCATGTAGGTACTATGCCTAAATGTAATGGGATGAGCTGTAAATTATTAAAACTAGATAAATCCTGTCAGCTCTACCACTAGCTGAGATCCAGGCTTTCACCTCTGGATACCTCTGGCAGATATGGGGTCTGTGTTGGTCTTAAAATTATTCTTAGAATAGTGGGGACTCATTCATTCTTTCAACACATTTTATTGCTTATATTCTATGTGTCAGTTACAGTGCTGGGTCTTGAAATACAGAAGTCAACACACGAAAATACAAGGATAAAACACATTTTCTACCATATTAACTTTTTTCATTCATCAATTCATCCCTAAATCATTCAACACGCATCTTCTTATTGAATACTGATGAGGGGTCAAATGCTATGCTTAACACTCAGTATATAGCTGCAAACGAGATGGACAGGCCCTGATTTTGATGTCACTACTATCTTTTGTCCTGCCATATAATGGGACAGCTTCATTATTCCCTTTACCCTAAGTTTTTATCACAAATTGCTAATGAAAATAAAGCTGTTAGTGGAGTTTCAACATGCATAGGTAAATGAGAACACAGAACTCCCCTTTCTCATGTCCCGTTCTCCTCCTTCTAACTCCCTATGTGAAGTCACTTTGTGCCAAGGCCAAGAAGCTGTGCCCCAATAAGAACCAAGCTGATTTCCTCACACTGACTGGGGCTATTGCACACTTAGAAGGCTTGATGCTTAATTTTGATAAGCAACTAGAAGACCATGGAGACAACCTATAAAAATGATTTGTCTTGGGAGAAAATACTAAAGAGGGTTAATGTGCTGTTCCACATGTCTAACCCCCTGGATTAAACCACAGGCACCAAGGTCACCAAGTGTACTTGGCAACAATGAGCTAATAATAAAAAAAAGCATCATACTGTTATTGTATTCATTTTCCCCCAAGGCGCTCTCTGATAAACACCACAACCTCTAAGAGAACTGAGAACAGCTTCCTTGTGGGGTAGGTCATATAATATATATGCATCTTTTTCCAAGCAGTTAAATCATATCCAGCTATCAGCACACCTTACTTAAGGCGATCGTAATGTATGAGATTAAATGTTCCTACCTGATCGGAAAACTTCTTGTCCTCAATTCATTGGCTGTACTGGATTTTTTCTTCTTGGGTCAGACCTTCAGACTTCTACCAGAAATCGTTCCTTTGGGGAAACCAGGCCTTCCCAGAAACTCAGGAAACTGAAAGGGAGACAGCAAGAGAGAAGGAAATTATTTGGACACATAGACCTCAATTGTTTGGTTTTAAGTAAACGTCCAAGCAAACATCTTCTAGATGGTATAATAACTTTAGGGAAATTCACGGTTTATAAGTTTGGGTACTCATAAACTGAACATATTATGATAAGAGTACAGGTTGCATTTTGTGTCTTCAACTCAAGCAAAGGCTTCAAAAAAGGCCCAGTTATCCTTTGTTCATTAAGACACAAAGAGAGGGCGAAAAGGGCAAGTTTCGAAGTCTTTTTCTTTACAATTTACTTCCTTTCTTCAGTCTTCAACAAGATCTTCAGGAAATTAACTTTACTAAAGTTAATTATTCATAAAATAAACATAGGAACCTGCAGAAGACTATTTCACAGAGACCTGTAATGTACAATATCCATTGCATACATGCACCATGAGCTTGTCTTTTCTAGCACTGGCATACACAAAACTCTGTGTGTGTGTGTGTGTGTGTGTGCGCGCGCGTGTGTGTGTGTGTGCGCACGTGTGTGTCTTTTTCTGTGATGGAGCCATAGGGAGAAAATAAATCTATTGGCTGCAATTCAGTGATGTACGAAGATTTAAAGGTAAAGGAGAAGGTTACATCAAGTGAAACTATAAAGTCATGAGGTTGTGGTTCCAAAATAATAACAATAGCAGTCTTCTGTAACCAAGGGAGCAGGCTCCTCAAATTATAGTCACACCTGTTAGACCATCTGCCCATACATTTCACACTATCATTAATGGAAAACAAATGGCACTGTCTCTCCTTCCCTTTATCCATTGGCCATCCTCATATGAACTCTTTTTCTCTTCAAGGTCATGCTCTTTCCTATCTGTTTAAAAATATTAGGATTTAGGAGGAGTGATACGTAATGTGCCGTGCCTTGGTACTTGTACCAGTGACGGCTCTGTAAGGAGCACTGGGTTGTTAGGAGGCTATCAACTGAGTTCCCCTAGAAGCAGAACTTGAGGCGATAATTTGAGTGCAAACTGCTCATCTGGGAGGTGCTTCCAGAAAACTCAGAAGTGGAGTGGGAATTGAGAATGGAGGCATGGAAGGAAGCCAACAGAGGTGTATTACCGAATAAATTACTCCTGCAGGGAACTGCTGCCAGTACTTCAGGCGAGTTCTGTGAAACTCTACAGAACATGTCTCAGAGTTATCCCAAGAATCGGTGAGAAACTTGAAGTACTTATCTTCCAGTCCCCTCTGTCCTTGGTTGAAAGCTACACCCAGATACATTAACTCCTGTACACTTCTGGCCTGCCCTAAGGTGGATAATTGCAGGCGGCAGCATGATTCTATCAGCATATACTGGAATGATGAGTGCTGGGGAGATATGAGTGGAGCATCGAAACCATCTAATACAGTCGGGGCAGGAGATATTAACTATTGGCTTGAAAGTCCAAATGGATAACCTTAAATTCCTGGGTTTATGGTTTTACTTTGAGGTATTTAAGCATGATGTATGAGTAAAAATTTCCTCTGTTAAATCAAGTTTCAGGTCCTAACTCCCTAATCTTCTGGAAAACTGTGGTATCTTTTAACAGATTTTTGAAAAGTAACATGATTAAGATTTCAAATTGACCATTCATTCATTCACTCATTCAACACACATTTATTGAACACCTAAAGTATGTCATGGGATAAACTAGGCACCAGTGTTACTGTTACTAAAATCATTATAGTGCCACCTACAATTCAATGTATTGTGACACTCAAGTAAGAAAATCCATAGTTACCGTAAAAGATATTACAGAGTGCTATAGGAAGACACAGTAAGACCTTAATTCATGCTGTGGACAGTAGTATATGGGCGATATCAGTAGGGCTTCCTGTAGAAGGCAATTGAAATGGATATGTAACATGAAGGAAGGGTGAAGTTTTGAGGAAAAGAGAAGATAAATTCACAGTTGCCAGAAAATGAATGGTTAAGGATCAGTCCAGAAAGGAGTTCCATTCATAATCAGTATAAGAAATGCTCACTAGGGCTTCCCTCGTGGCGCAGTGGTTGAGAGGCCACCTGCCGATGCAGGGGACACGGGTTCGTGTCCCGGTCCGGGAAGATCCCACATGCCGCGGAGCGGCTAGGCCCCGTGAGCCATGGACACTGAGCCTGCGCGTCCGGAGCCTGTGCTCCGCAACGGGAGAGGCCACAACAGTGAGAGGCCCGCGTACCGCAAAAAAAAGGAAAAAAAAAAAAAGAGAAATGCTCACTGGCGTGTAGAAAAAGAAGACAATGGAGAGGGGGGTAGAAGCCAGATCATGCATAGTCCATGTATGTATAAAGTGCTATGGTCTAGTCTTTGTGTTCCCCTCCAAATTCATACGTTGAAATCTTAATTTCCGTAGCTGATAGTATTAGTAGGTGGGGCCTTTGGGAAATGATTATGGTATTAGTGCTCTTAATAAAAGAGACCCCACAGAGCTCCCTAAGCTCTTCTGCCATGTGAGGATACAATGAGAAGTCTGTGATTCAGAAGAGGGCCCTCATCTGACCATACTGGCACCCTATTCTTGAACTCGCAGCCTCCGGAGCCGTGAGAAAAAAAATTCCTGGTGTTTATGAGCCACCCAACCTGCAGTATAATCTTACAGCAGCCCAAAAGGACAAAGAGAGTTTGGATGTGAGATTTTACTCCAAGAAAGATGGGAATCCATTGAAGGATTTTACCTGGTAACTTAGAAGAGAGAAAAGTTTCATAACACAATCAGGTACTTTTATAAGAAAAATCTGTTTCTTTTTCAGAAAGATCACTCTGGAAATACTGTGACTAGATTTTTGGAGAAGTCTGATGGCAGGCCCGGATATAGAAAGATGAGTTGGTAGTCCATTAATATAAGTCAAACAAGAAAGTGGATATAAAAAGTGTGAATTTGTGGCTGAGAGTTCTTTTCTTTTACTACTTGAAAAATGTTATGTCAATGCTTCTGACTCCATAATTTTAGACAAGAAATATGCTGTCATTGGAATTGGTTTCTCAATAAGTGATGCATCGTTTCTGCCTGTCCACTTTCGAGATTTGTTTTGTCTCTACTTTTCAGAAGTTTAATTATGACGCGTCTTGACAAGGATACCTTTGTGTTTTTCCTCTTTGGATTTGCTCAGATCCTTGGATGTGTGCTTATGTCTTCTAAAAAATTGGGAACGTTTTAGTCATTATTTCTCTGAATACTTTGTCAGTCCTACGTGCTCTCTTTTTTCATTCTGGAACCTTGATGATATGAATGTTAGTGCTTTCGTTACTGTTTACAGGTTCTTGAGATCCTGTTCTTTCTCCCATCTCTACCCCTCAGCCTATTTTTCTCTGTACATGTGGTACATTGTATTGATCTCTTCTAAGTTCATGATTCTGTGCTTTGTAATCTCCACTCTACTCTTGAGCAAAGTTTTTGGATTGTTGTATTTTTCAGTTCTACTGTTCTCATTTGTTTTTATTCTTATAACTTCTAGTTCTTTGTTCACATTTTCTATTTTTCCCATTTCCGTCAAGGAACACATAATTGCTAATTGAAGCATTTATGTGACAGCTTATTTAAAACCCCTGTCTGATAATTTCAATAGATGTTTTATCTCAGTGCTGGTGTAGGTCTATTGTCTTTTCTCATTTATTCTGTGATTTCCTGCTTCTTGGTGCCATGAGTATTTTTCAATTGGATTCTAAACATTGTGAGTTATTATATGACTCTGTATCCCATTTAATTTTATTATTACTTTTTAGAAGGAAGTCATCCTATTGGAGGTGGAGTATGAGGACTGGGGGGTTACGTACAGATTTCCACTGGGCCCTACTGTCAAAACCCCAGCAAAAGTGGGCACTTACATTCTCTCACTGCAGACAGATCAAGTAGAAGTTCAGCTATCCTACTGGCCCTTCTGACACCTTCCCCCCAAAAGTGGGAACATTAATATCATTCTGTTGCCTTTTAGTAGGAGTGGAAGTTCATCTCCCCAGTAGATTTCTTGACACCAGGGGAGGGGAGAGGTGAAGTGTTTGCTGTGTTTGCTGTCCTTCCTCCCACTTCATTCCTTCTTGTTGATGCCGGGTGTGGGTAGAGGGTCAGCTACCTGCTGGCCCCACTGACACCAGGGTAAGAGGAAGAGAACTGCCAACTAGCCCTGCTTGTGCCATCTCATTCTGTCTTACTGCCTCAGGATGGTTATGGGGATTCAGCACCCCATTGGGTCTCACTGACACCATGTGTTGGGGGTTAGTGGGGTGCCTACTCCCTCCAACCTGTAACATCCTATTCTTATCGATGTCAGGGAGAGACGGAGGCTAGGTCCCACCACTGGACCCCACGACTGTGTGAGGGCAGCCCAGTGTTAACTAGCCTGTCAGGCACCACCTTTGAAAGTCTCTTTGCTAATGCAAAGGGGTGGAGGCTCAGCTCACCACTGCACCACACTGAAACAGCCCTGGTGGCGAATCAGAGCACTGCCTCTTCTGGAGGGCAGGAGTGGGGTGGTGTGGAAGATCAAATCGTAGCTTGGCCCAACTGAAACCACAGGACATAGGGGATGGGTGCAATATTCCACTGGCACTTGGCTCGAGTAGTGTGTATATTATTGCCCAAATGGTTTTCTGTCTTTGACAACCCCTTTCCTCATACCTTGGCTAGGGGGAACGGGGGTTTTGTGTTTTCTTTTTTGAAGCTTTTTTGTCTGTTGTTCTGTTGGTGGTTATTGATTGGGGGTTCCTGTAATACCCTCTCCAGGATGTATGGGAAGCAACAGGAAACACAGGGGACTCATCACCATGTTATTCCTCAAGTCCCAAAGTCCCTAGTTAAGTCTGCCTTCTCATTTCCACCTTTCAGTGTCTTCCTATGTTTGTCTGTTGTTATGTTCAGGGTTTTAGTTTTAAGTGGAAGAACCTGGGAGAAATGGGCTACTTCATCTTCTTGGAAGCAGAGGTCTGGAGGCCTATGGATGTTACAAAGTACTGCTGACTGTAAATTAAAATTTGATGATATACACCTTGCCCTTTAAGAATTCTTCTGCTAGATGATGTGGCTTCCCAAAGTAGCTACAATTTGATTTTCATACTTCTAAAAGTCAAGTGTTTTGCCGCAGTTGAAATTTAAAGATAAGCAAGAGATGAGGCTAAGATGATCTATGTGGTAACAGATTAAAGTTGGAAACATCAATATACATTCATGCTTAGCTTAATATTGCTTCATATTACCTTAACACACATGGTTATGTAGAGAGATACTTATAGATATGTCCATATACGTGGGGAATGTACACACATGTTATCTCTTTGCTCTGTCAGCTGAGAAGATCTAGAAGCAATGACATCCGGGCAGCAATTAGCACACCCCACACCCAGATCCTGCTGTCTAATGCTGTTCTCCACTAAAAAGACCTAGTTATCCTTGAAGAAATAGCTGATTCTAGGACTGGGGCAGTAAATATACAAGATTTATATACAAGGCCATCTTATAGTGTCAGAAAGTAAGGAAGTTCCAAAAAAATATATAGGATGGGGATACCTCAGAGTGGCGCACGAGCCACTGAACTGAAAAGAGTTCACAAGGGTCAGGACTAGAGCAATTTGAGGAACAAAGTAACTAACGTAGAATTAGATTATGACCCAAAGTATAAAATAAAAATCCGTGAGTTCTTCTGATATAAATAAATAATTGGATACATAAATAAATGCGGGAGAATAGATAAATCTCCAGTGCAAAAGAATTCCAAATAGTTTATGTAGTACTCCATCTTAAGCATAACTCTCTATTCCTTAGTTGTGGGCTGAGCATATTGACTTCCTTCCAAAAAGTACAATATGGAGAAGGGAAAACAGTAATTTTACAATGGAGAAACCTGAAAAACACTACCTCAGCCTGGTGATCAAGGTCGACCTCAGCATTCATAATGCATATTGATACTTTGTACACTTGATGTGATCTGACAAAATAACCCTTCTACTCTTGTGGTCTTCCTCCCCCAAACACATAATCCCAATATTATCATGAAACATGCATCAAACAAATTCTAGTAGCGGGCATCCTACACAAGCCTAACTACTCAAAATTGCCAAGGTCATGCAAGGAAAATCTGAGAAGCTATCAAACCCAAGAGGAGCCTAAGGAAACATGGCAACTAAATGTAATGTGATGTTTTGGATGAAATCCTGGAATAGAAAAAGGACATTAGGTAAAAACTAAGGAACTGGACTAATGTATGGACTATAGTAAACAATAATGTATCAATATTTGTTCACTGATTGTAACAATGTAACATACTAATATAAGTTGATCGTCACAGAGGGAAATGGGTATAGTGTATATGGAAACACTTTATACTATCTTCTCAATTTTTCTGTAAAATTAAAACACTTCTAAAAAATAAAGTCTATAAAAACGTTGTGTTTTCTTGTTTTATGATTATGTGCCTGTATTTCCTAATAAATATGTAAATTTGCTTTGCCTTCCTTGATACTGATATTAAAGAAAATACTAAGTAACTCTGAAAGAATTTGTAACTCCAATTTAACAAGCAATAATTCTGGGTATTAACTTTTTAGGAGAACCCACTGAATCAATCAAAGCAAATTGTCTTTAAAGGCTGAATTTCTTTTCAGTGTTTAATCTTTTCTATGATTAATGCATACCACAAGCATGGTTCTCTTTCAAAGGGCAGAAAACATTGCTTGTAGGCAAGGTCTAAAATACAGTGAAATATTCATGTATGATGCTATAACAACTTTAATGTATTTTATGTTTTCAAAATGATGAAGTGTTATTTCAGTCAATAAAGTATTCACTTTTATACATTTCCTACCCACCTTTTCCCAGAACACCCACAAGGAAATGATACTATCATCTGATATTAGGCTCATCAATTTAAATTGGAGTTTTTGGTAGCTGTGGTTGCCAACGGTACTGGAATGTGTGATACTTTTACAAATCCTCTCCATGGCAAAATCTGATCTTCACAAGGTAGATCATAGTACGTGCCTAAGGCCAATGACATAGAGCTTTGTAGCTAGATTACCAAGCATTTTACTTAGAGGCACAATAGAATGTAGAAAAGGCCATTTCTCCTTCTGTCTTTTTCTGCTCAAAGGTCACTCACCATCTCAGAAGTTTTCCATAAACTCAGACTATATAATGTCACTTAATGTGAATGTAGCTCAACATTCTGTTTTAGTACAGCTAATCTCACATTATTTTATTGGTCCTAAATATGTAAATCATCAGCAAAGTTTTGTACTTAACTTTTTTTTTGGATGTGGACCATTTGTTAAAGTCTTCATTGAATTTGTTACAATACTGCTTCTGTTTTATGTTCTGGTTTTTTGGCTGCGAGGCATGTGGGACCATAGCTCCCCGACTAGGGATTGAACCCACACCCCCCTGCATTGGAAGGCGAAGTCTTAACCACTGGACCGCCAGGGAAGTCCCTGTACTTAACTTTTAAGAATAATTAAAATAAGCTATTCAACACATTTTTCCTAAAAAAAAAAAAAAAAGTAATTCTTCTTAGGCTGGCCCTGGACACATACATGACTTTGCCATTTTTTCCATGGATTATTTTCTTATCTGTTCTACTGTGTCACATTTGTTCTACCTTCTCAAAAAGAAGCATTTAAAAATTCATCTACGCGTTCATGCATTCATACATTTATTAAATAAATCTACTGAACACCTACATACGGCACAGAAAAGGAGGCAGAAAACTAATCTGGGTTGCACAGAAAGTAATGAACTCAGTTAAAATTTTTGGTGAAAACAGGTGTTACTCAATCTACTGGAAATTACATTTCATTATGGGGACTCACACACTCAAGGAAAACCAAGACCTAAATAATAATAAAGTAATAAAAGCACTAGCCATTTACTGAGTGCCTGCTTTTACCTGACTCTGAAACTCTAAAATCATTACGGATGTTTTGAGGATTGTCTGATATAATTGCAATTTCTATTTTACAGATGAAAATAACAAGGTTCAGAGACATTAGGTTACTTGCCTAAAGTGAAGTGGCCCAGAAACTACACAACTGGAAATTGAACCTTAGATTTCATAATGCCAAAATCTGTGCTTTTAATCACAATGTGTGTGTGTGTGTGTGTGTGTGTGTGTGTGAGAGAGAGAGAGAGAGACAGAGAGAGAGAGAGAGAGACAGAGAGAGAGAGAGACAGAGAGAGACAGAGAGATAGAGAGAGAGAAAGAGAGAGAATGTGTTTAATAGAGAACTTCTGAGAAATGGCAAGAAAACTGCCAGGTACCCATAAAACAATAATTTAGGAGCTTCTTACTATACAAGTAATTGTTAATCATATGGCTGAACTAAGGATCTCTCACTTTTGAACTAAGAAATCAAAAGCTTCCAGAAGTTGAGTCTAAATTTTACACTTACATAAGATACTTCATACAGAATGCTAAAGTATACTAACTAAAGAGTTCTGAAAATACTGGAAGCATTCATACTAGTATGATTTCATAATGTGGATAATAGAGGATTTAAGAAATTGGCAGATGCAACTGCAGACTCATTTCTTATCATTTCTGTGAAGGGCAAGATAAATCAATAAAATGAGAAAAATGAAAAAAGAATGGCTAGCAATTTTAGGTAGTTTGCTTCATCTCCATACTAGGAAAGACTAAGCAAAAAAAAAAAACTTCTCGAAATTTTATTTTGAAAGCACCTACAAGTATATATGGTCTTTTTATACCAAATAACTTGGAATTATGAACTGTCCAATAAGTCTAATCTTCTCTGATGATAAAATTGCTGGCTTTATTTGAAACTATGAAATGAAAAGTGAGGTAATAATCAGAAATTCTTAAGAAAAGGAGTAGACAAAACAAAATTCTAAGAGTTGTGTCAAAAAATATTTTGAAACGAACATAAAATCCCCATTACTGGTACAGAGCTTTTAAAACTTTATCTTGGTTTTAAGCTTTAATAAATATTGATATGTTTACATAATTACTGTCATAAGGAAGACACAATTTTAGGTCAGCTTTCTTCATTCTTTCTTTATTAAGCATTATTTTATTTTGCTCCATCATCTTGTAATTATAATATAGTAACTGTGTCACTTTCTACTAAGTGGATATAATTTCCTAAACTGTTTTCCTATTCTTAACAATTAAAGGTGTTTCCAATGTTTTGTTATTACAAATGACATGACAATGAGCATCTTTATATAATAATTTTCTGGACTATAAATTATTTATCGGCATAAGCTTCCAGAATTAGAATTAATGTGTAAAAAGCTATTAACATTTTTATCTTGCTAGACATTGCCAAATTACTTGTCAAAAGATGGAACCAAATTATATTGCAAAAATCTTTGCCAACAGAAAACATTATATACAATTTTTGATTTTGCTGAATTATTAAGTTGGAAACCTATGTTCCATTTCTTTGAATTCTTTGATAACAGGGTGCTGCTGGAGGCTGCGAGGGCAGCCATGTCCATGAAGGCTCCCCAGAGTTGGAGCGGGGAAGTGGAAAAAGGTAAAAAAAAAATACTAATTGTATTTTCCCTCGATTGTTATCTCTCATTCTTTTCTGCCTCTGTGTAACTTATATCCAGGTAGCTGGAGAAACATCATGTGGCAGGGAAAATTGGTATTCCAATAAATTAATAAACACCAACTTCAAATGGATTTTCAAGACTGGAAATATTGCTCTGACTTACAGTAAGTTCTTTCTAATTCTCCTTAAGGACTATTTTCTTAGAAGCTTTCCCTACCCTCCTCAAATTTTCCTCCATCCTCTCTACTTCCTTCACTCTGAGCTGGTGAGGCGCTTCCTAACTCATTAGGAACACAGAAGTCAGTAAATAGTCCACTGCCAAATCCGTTAATTCATTAGCATTTGCATTGATCTTTGTATTCCCTTGCACTACAGGAGTTCAAGTTCAAAGGCCACGTGCACTACAGATAGCATTTCATTTTCTCTCATCTTCTCAAGTACTTCACAGCACTGCATTTTCTACAACCCATCTACTCCTTATGAATGATTCTTGCCAAAATTCAACCTCATTCTAGACTAGTAACTCCAACTTAAAATGTTAAAAAATATACGTGTAACACGAAAGCCTCCCTCCTCCTCTAATCCCTGCATATCTTCTTTAGCCAATTCATGTCTGAACTTTTCAAAATTGTTATCATCATATATTGTTTCCATTTCCTCACGTCCCATCTACTCTATAATTTACATCCATCTGACTTCCCTCACCGTAATCTCTCTGCCCACTGTCCTGAAATTTTACTTATGAAGGTCACCAGCGATCTCCATGTCAGTATAGCCAATGAATAGTTTTTCTCCTATTTCTAGGCTCTTTCCTTCTTTAAAAAAGAAAAAGAAAAACAAAAACCATTTTTTTTCCTCTATCCTTTCACACTCTCATCATCTTCTGTCCTGGTATATTTTACTGGCTTTCCGTGTTTAATCTGATTTCTAATATTCTATGAGTTTCCTTTATCTTCAGTGGAATAAACCACTATATGAAGGATTATTCTCAACAGTTAGTTCTCATAATAACAGTACTAGTAGCAGCAGTCAATACTTCTATAATGCTTATCATGTGCCAGACACTATTCTAAGACACTGTTTAAATACATATATATAGACACACACACACACACACACACACATGAAGTTTTCCTCCTCATAGGCGTATGAAATAAGCCGATTATTATACCCATGTTACAAATGAGAAAACGGAGGCAATGAGAGGCCAAGGTCACATGATCAGTACTTGGTGAAGCCCCGCCTGAGTTCATGCTGGAACTTTAGAGGAGACAAGTTAAATAATGTCTCACAGATTGGCCTTAAAAGTGAGCAACACTTAATTAATGACTTGTGAAAGTATCAGAAAAAAAGGGGACATTTTAAATTGAATGGGATCTACTAAGTCATGGATCAGTAACTAAGAATGACTCTTATTGAATGAAATTATTTTTCATTATTCTTTTGAAAGAAGAATAATCTTGTGTTAGTGTTTCACAGTTTTTTTTTCATTCACATATTTATTCTTTATTAGACACACATTTCCTAAACACCTACGTGCCAGTGTCCGCTGCAAGCCTTGGAAGCAAAAAATTACAAAGTCCCTGCTCTTAAGCAAATGTCCAGTGGTGGAGGAAGACAGAGTAAACATGTAAATAAATGTTGTACAGTGACAGAAATACGACTGGACAAAGGGATGGAGAGGCACTGAGGAGGCAGGTCTCTTTGGTCAAGATAGTAGTGGTGGCGTTTGAACCGAGACCTTAACGATAAGAGGGAAATTGGTCTGGGTAGATGGATTAGCCAATCTAAAGCTGGGAGAGCAAGAAGTAGAGCTTGTTGCATCTGAGGGACTGAAAAGGACAACTGTGCCTCGAGCCCCATGAAGGTCAGGGAAAGATGTAGTAAGTGACCAGAGCACATGGTCCCTGTGAGCCTGGCTAAGTAGTTGAAAATTTCATCTCTTTACAATAGATAGCCTTTAGAGGTTAGAAGCAGTGCAATAATAGCGTCTGATTTGTGCTTTTTAAAAGACTACTTTGACTGTTGAATGTCCTACAAAAGCAAAATACCTGTGTCTCTATGAAGCGCAGATAGTAAATTTTAAAAAGCCCAATGAGCTCATAAGCAGTTGGTTGACTAACTGTTATCATTTATCTTAACTAGACTTCATTAATAGAAGCTTGGTGACCTTGGGGTCCTGGGACATATTAGATTAGGGCAACCCAGCTATTTTCAAATAGTGTGATTTGAAGAATCCTTGAAATTGTTAGGGTCCAGGAAGATTATTTTATTGCTGGGGCTGGATGGGAAGTTTAGAATAAGAAAAGAAAGTATGATGGCTGGCTTCCATCTATTCTCCCTTTCTCTGGGAGAAATGATGGTGGGGTGACTACTTTGCTGTTGACCCAATGCTTCAATTTCAGAGCTGGTTCAATCCAGTAACTATTTGCTGAACAACTATTATATGTTAGGCACCCAGCTGGAACTGGGAATATAAAGAGAATAATTAATAAGATAAGCAGGTATTACTAACAAGAGACAGGCACTGTGCTAATGCTTAACACGCACCATCTCAAGTTACATTAATTTACACACTAACCATATGAGGTAGATGCATTTATTATACCATTTTCCAGGTGAGAAATCTAATCCCTTTAAGGGGCTTAAGTTACTTCTCCAAGGTTACACAGCTAGTTAGGGGCATAGGCAGTATTTGGACTCAGGTCTGGTATCAGCACCAATTCTCTTAGCCATTATGCTCTCTAAGGACCTTACTTGAGAAGTTCAGATTATACATATATGGGTACAACCAACCCTAAGACCATCTGGCAAAACTGGCTGCTTGAGAAGTCCTGGATTTATGTAAGATGCTCTTGGAATGGAGAAGATCGTGAAGGAGGGTCCCCAAAACACACTCTCTATACTAAGGGGCAACAGAAGAGAGAAAGAATTAGCCTACAGCAGTATGATATTGAGGACCAAGAAACAGTGTTTCTCTCTTTTGTGAACAGTTATGAAATTATTTCTACTTCAGAATATCAGAAAGAAATCACAGGACTATGGACAGTTTGCTGAGCCACCCTATCTATCTTAGCGTGAATCCTGGCAGGTGTAGAGCTCATAGTATGACCCTGGCACCTAAGTGTAGTTAAGTAAGCTTTCATTTTTCTTCGGCCTTAAAGCAAAGCAGCTTTCTGATAGGTATAATTTAGGAAAGTCTTCCAAGAAAATAGTTAAAGTCCACTTTAAATATCTCAGAGAAAAGCAATTTTGCAAAAGATCTATCAGCAAAAGCAAGGCCAAACACACCAATTATTTAGTGAGACTTGTATTGTTATATCATTGCTCATGTTGTTTCTTTATGCATTTACCTGGAAGAAGGCTTTTAATGTTCAACAATTCTCAAAGAGATAAAGACCCACACTGATGTGCCAGAAAGAGCTTTGCCCTGGAATTAGATCAGTTTAGGTTTGGCTACTTACTAGAATTAGGTAACATTCTTAATCTTTCTGAGCCTGTCTCCTATCTGCAAATAGGGATACCACTATCTATTACAGAGGGATGTGGTTAAATTAAATGACACATGTAAGTGAAATATATCCTTCCAGGCTGAGAACATACCTAGTAAATGTTAAGTGATCTGCAAATATTCTGCTTTCTTGAAACGGATGAAACCTGTTATCATGATTTTAACCAATGGTCTAAATATCAAGACAATATTTAGTTAAAAGTTATAGTTGTTCTTTCACTGTCCATCTGCATTTTAACATATTCTAACATATTCTCCTTGATAAATTGTGTCCATATTAGTAACATTTGTCATTTCAGCTATTACTGTTCATATGTTTAAAATATTTCAATGTGATATAAGTCGTTACTCAAAGGGGTGCCTAGCTGGCTTTGTCAAAGATTTATTTTAAGTAAAAATAAAAGACTCATTTTCACCAAGTTTGACTGAACAGTGTATTCATTAACTGTATGAACTTTCTGGCCAACCCAATACAGTAGCCAAGACATGGAAACAACCTCAGTGTTTTCTTGTGGATGAATGGATGAAGAAAATGGGGGTGCATACAACCTACTATTAGTCAGCCATGATAAAGAAGGAAATCTGGCTATTTGTGACCACATGGGTGGGTTTGGGGGGCATTATGCTAAATGAAATGTCAGACAGAGAAAGATAAATACTTTATGATCTCATATGTGAAATCTAAAATACTGAACTCATGATAGAAAGAATGGAATGACGGTTGCCAGAGCTGGGGGCTGGAGGTGACGAAAATGAGGGAAGGTGATCAAAAGGTAAAAACTTCTAGTTGTAAGACAAGTGAGTAATGGTGATGTAATGTACAGCTCGGTCACTACAGTTAACAATACCGTATTTTATGTTTGAAAGTTGCTAAGAGAGTAGATCTTGAAAGTTCTCATCACAAAGATAACATTTGTAATTATGTGAATTAAGGTTAACTAAACTTATTGTGGTAATCATTTCACACACACACTATATATATTAATCATCACATTGTACACCTTGGACGGATACAATATTATATATCAATTAAATTTAATTTCCGTCTGGCCCGTCATTTTCCAAAGGCCACTCAAGATCAGGGGACAGAACGCCTCCTCTCCAAGTGTCCTGCCAGCCCACCCACTCAAGATCAGAGGGACAAAATGCCTCACTAAAACAAAACAAAAGAGAAACACAAAAAAACTGGAGAGAGGGAGGAAAGGGTGCCCTGAAAAATAAAAACAAATTTTAAAAACTAAGTACGTTGACAGAGCTAAGAATAAGCTACCAGGAAAAAGAAACCCTACGTGTCAGATCCTAAAGTACAGAAGGGCAAGCCCGCCGGCAGTCCAGGCCCGGGGGGACCGGGGTCCCCAACCCTGCAGAGCCAACCGCAGACCGGCTCAGGCGCCCCTCGGAAGCGCGGGGTCCCCGCGGCCGAGTCGGCGCCCCCGGCCGGCGCAGGCTCCCCTCTGCCCACCCTGCGCGCGGGGGCTGGAAATTGCCGCGGAGAACCACGGCGGGGCGGGAAGGGGGGCTCCAAAGAGGGTCTGGCGACTCGAGTCGCTCCGTTTCTCGGTGGGCTCAGCGCGCGCCGTGGGGGAACAGGAGCGGGGGTCCGGGAGGAGGGGAGGGGTGGCACTTACGTAGACCGGCAGCGGCCACGGGTAGACGGCGGGCTCGGTCCCCAAGAGCGACTCCAGCCTCAGCTCCAGCTTCTCCCCCATGTCTTCGCGCGCGGGCCCCGCACCGCGCTAGTCTGGCGGTTGGGGGAGGGGCGCGGCGCCGCCGGCGGGGGCGGGGCAGACGGGCAGGCGGGAGGCTGAGGGGGGCCTGGCCTGGGCCTCAGCTGCCGCCATAGCGCTCCCGTCCGGCCCCCGGCTCCCTCTTTGTGGTCACAGGCCCGGGGCCTCCAGCGCTGCTGCGAACTCGGGCCGGCGTGAGGCGGCCACAATGAGCCGGGGGCCGGGCTGAAACACTCCCGGCGCGCGCGGCCCGCCCCGTGGACTCGCACGCTCTCACGCACGCACGCTCCCACGCACGCACGCACGCACGTACGCACGCACATACGCACGTCATCGGCTGCCCCTGGCCACACCCACCGGCCCGAAGTGGGGACCCGGCAAAACCTCTCAGGGCCAGTGGTGGCGAGTTCGACTCCCGACCTCGACGTACCGTGACACAACCCCTCCCCCCCAAGAATAAGACTATAATTCCTATTAAATATGACAGCTGGAATCCCGGCTTCTGTTCACAAAATTGCCGTGTATTTAGCCTATGCTAGGCACCAGACCGCGGTCGCTCAGTACTGGCCAAAAAGGAAATGCCCTGCCCTCATAGCACTGCCATTTTAATTGGAATAGTAGTGACAATGGTCAAGGGAGAAAATAAAGTGTCATCATCGCCACGGGGATGGTTAATCTCATGTGCGCACTGCGTGGGGCCCCGGCAACCACAAACATTATTCCAGATGTGGCCAGGAAGGTATTTTTCAGAAGAGATTAACACTGAAATTGGTCCACTTTGCGTAAAGGAGGAACGAATACAAGGAATTTATATATGCAGTACATATATATTTTTATTCTACATGCTTTTCTATGTAGGTGTATATGCGTGTCTATATGTATGTACGTGTATGTATTGCATATATTATATGTGTATGTATGTATACTGTATATATACACACCTAAATATCTTTCTATGTGTGTATATATGTATGATATAGACGTACCTAGGTGTGTACATTGCATATGTTATACGTATGTGTACATACTGTATATACACAAACGATGCATTTCATATGTGTGTATGTATAGTGTATCTGTATGTGTCTATTGTATATATTACGTGTATATGTGTGTATACATACTGTATATATACAAACTATGCATTTTATATATATGTGTGTATATATGTATTTGCGTATTGTATATACTATATGTGTATATGTCTGTATGCGTACTGCATATAAACACAGCTGTATATTTTTGTATGCGTGTACATATGTACGTGTGTGTGTATATACACACACACCCTATGGATTCTGTTTGTCTGGAGAACCCTCACTGATACGGCCACTTATGACAATTGAGCACCTGCTCTTTGCCAGCCAGGGAGCCAAACGCTTGTCCTTTCTGTGTCTCCCTTAAGTGTCACAAGTCCCGGGAGGGAAGGTGATGCCGCTCCTACCAGTTGAGGTGCCTCAGGGACAGAGAGGTGCACAGGGCGGGGGGCTGGAGCCTGGTGGAGCCCAGGTGCAGTTCTAGCAGCAGTACAGCCTAGCAGTCCCACTTCCCCGGGTGCCTCTCACAAAGACGCCGAGGGAGAGACGGGGTCTGAAGGAGGGGATGAGGAAGCTTCCGTGGGTCTGCAAGCCCAGACCAAGGCTGACTCGTCAAGGGTGTTAGAGGTCAGGACTCTGGTTACCCTGGGGATGGGGTTACACAGAGCCATTCCCATTCGGAAAAAGTATCCATTCTGCTCTTGTTTGTATGTTTACCTCCCTCCCCCAAATCTTTTAAAAACAGGTTCTCTTGGTTGCTGGGAGCACACAAGGGGAAGTCGTGTGTGAGGGGGTGTGATCCAGGGGACAGGGAGGATAAGCCCCCCCCTCGTAGGGCCGGGAGTGGCTCAGCTTTGTGAGCTAAGGATGGCCTGCGAGGTCCCAGAGAGAAGGGTCCCTGCTCCGTCCCTGCTCCGTCCTTGCTCCGTGCACCCCATTCCCAGCCTGAGAAGTCCAGAGCCCCCCGCCCCCGCACACACACACACACCAGGGAGGAGTGCCAGTCACAATGGCTCCCAGGCTCCGGCTCCAGGGCTCCCGGCACTAGGAGCTATTTTCAGCTTTCATGCCCTAGGACACGGCCAGAGCTATTGTCTCCGGAAACTCTCTGTCTGTCTCTCGCCCGCCCGCCATCCCTCCCTCCCTCCCTCCTCCGCCTTTTCCCCTCCCGCTCCAGCTGTCCTGCCCTCCACCCTGCATTTCTACACAGGGTGGCTCACAGACAGCTGCTCCCCGTGCCCACCCGCCACCATTCGATGGATGTCAAAGCAAGCCCTGGGGACTTCCCTGGAGGTCCAGCGATTAAGACTCCGAGCTTCCACTGCAAGGGGTGCGGGTTCAAAGCCTGGTCAGGGAAATAAGATCCCACATGCCGCCCAGCACGGCCAAAGAAATAAATGAGTAAAAAATAAAGTTATAGTGATGAAACAGCCCTAGTGGTGCAAGGATGGGACGTATAGCTCTATGGTAGAGAATAAAGGTCCAGAAACAGATAGATGAGAACTTGATATGACAGAAAGTGAGGAAATTAAGGAGTTTTCAATAAATGGCATTAGGACAATTGCATATCCATGTGGGGAAAAGTAAATTAGAAAAAAAGAAAACAAGCAAGCCCTGGTCAGGTGTGACCTTGGGCCCAGGGCCATTGGCACACGTTGTCGTGTGGGACGTTCTTCCTTAGACTCCTCCCTCCCTCCTGTGTCACTGTCACTTCCTCCAGAACCTTCCTGGACTCCCCTACGCAAGCCCGGGGTGTGCCCTCACCCGCCCACCCTGGATCACCGGAATTCCAATCCTGGCCCACCCTTCCCCGCCAGGTGAAGAACTGTGCCTGGTCAGTAAGACCGTAGAGGTCCTTGGCCATTGCTATTGCAGTTGGAATTGTTACTGTGTTTACACAGGGTGACCAACACCCGCCCCCACTTTGCCCAGGACCGCTCAGGTTTGAGCGCTGGAACTATGGGGAAACCCTCATTTCTGGGGAACCCAGAAGGCTGGTCAGCCTATTTAGGATGGATCTTTCACTTGATATCCCAATCCCCGAGAGCCAGAAAGGGAATCTCCCCCCTCCTTCCATGGTAACCTTCATTCATTCATCCACTCATCCCTTTATTCAACTCCTTTATTCAGCAAGTATTTATGAAGCATCTACTACATAGCAGACACTCTTCTAGGTGCTGGGGACAGTAAACTGAGAAGGTGTGATTTCTTACGTGGGGATGATGTCTCGGAGACCACTGCAGGGCATGGGAGGTGGGAGAGGGAAGGGGCAGTTCTAAATGCAGGCTCTGACGGGATTGGGGCAGACCTTGCCCTAAGCCAGGCTGCTTGCTTCAACACAGCTGTCCTCACCCAGGGCCATCCTGCTTCCGCCTCCCCCAGTTCTTCAGTGATGTCTGGGGAAAATCTGTGGTTGTCACAACTGGGGGGGAGGGGACCCTGGAATCAAATGGGTGGGGACAGGGATGCTGCTGAACCCCACACAGTGCCCAAGAGGGGCCCCCAGCAGAGAATGACCCGCCCCAAATAACCCCAGTGCCATGGGGGAGACCCTGCACTAATATTATTCAGACCCGCTTGTGCCCCGAGATTCCTGCACAGGCTGGGACTCTAACCGGGTCACCTCTGTATCCCGAGGTGACCTAGAGTGGGGCAGCCAGGAGGGCTGAGTATCAGGGATGAAATGACCAATCTCTGTGCCCACTCTCCCCGCCACACCCCAGGGTCGATGGCCTCTATCTCCTCCCTGTGCAGCTAGCTTTTCCCTGAGCCATTTCTTCTTGTCAAGGTCCCTGTCGCAGGTTGTGTTCCCCGAAGATGACGTTGAGAGCAAGGATTGGAGCGCACGTGGTTGATGTGAGACGTGCAGAGAACAGATACAGCTGCCATAGGGTCCCGCAATTCCACTCCTGGGCATAGATCTGGAGAAAACTCTAATTCAAAAATATACATACACCCCTGGGATTTCCCTGGTGGTCTAGCGGTTAAGACTCTGTGCTTCCAGTGCAGGGAGCATGGGTTCCATCTCTGGCCAGGGAACTAAGATCCCACATGCTGTGTAACAAAAAAATAAAGAAAGAGAGAGAGAAAGAAAGAAAGAAAAAGAAAGAAAGAAAGAAAAAGAAAGAAAAAAGAAAGAAAAAAAGAAAGAAAAAGAAAGAAAAGATACATGTACCCCAGTGTTCATTGCATCACTATTTATAATAGGCAAGATGTGGAAGCTGCCTAAATGTCCACTGATGGGTGAGTGGATAAAGAAGATGTGGTACATATATACAATGGAATATATTCAGCCATAAAAAGAATGAAATAATGCTATTTGCAGCAACGTCGTGGATGGACCTAGAGATTATCATACTAAGTGAAGTAAGTCAGAAGAGAAAGACACATATATGATCTCTCTTATATGTGAAATCTAAAATACGACACAAATGAACTTGTCTACGAAACAAAAACAGACTCACAGACATAGAGAACAGACTTGTGGTTGCCAAGGGGGAGAAAGAGTGAGGGAGGGTTGGATTGGGAGTTTGGGGTTAGCAGACGCAAACTATTAAATATAGGATGGATAAGCTACAAGGTCCTACTGTCTAGCACAGGGAACTATATTCAATATCCTGTGATAAGCCATAATGGAAAAGAAAAAGTTTTATTTATAGGTTCCATCCCTAACTGAGCTGGCCCATCCCCTCCCATGGTTCTAAGTGCAGCCCGAGGCTGCAGACTTCCCACCATGCTCTTCAGCTCCAGAGCAAGCCACCTGCAAACCAGCCGCATCTTCCCAGGGGCTGGCAACTCTCCTTTGCTACTGATTCCAAGACACATCCAGATAGCACAAATGTGACCATGAAAACAAACTCAGCCATGTTCAAATCAGGGAAATAACATTCTTATCTCTGTTTAGTAGTTGCTTAATTTTAGAATAGCTTAGAGTTACAAAAAAGTTGCAAAGATCTGTACAGAGTGTACAGAGTGCTGTGGACCCCCGACCCAGTACCCCTATTTCCAACACGTTAGTACTTTAGTACGTTAGTACGACATGCTTATCCAACTAAGGAACCGAGATGGATACGTTATTATTAACTAAAGTCCACACTTTATTAGAATTTCCCTAGCTTTCCCCTAACACCCTTTTTCTGTCCCAGTCTCCTCTGGGCTGTGACATTTCTCAGACGTCCCTGGGTTTTGATACCTTGAAAGTTTTGAGGAGGACTGGTCAGGTATTTTGTCCCTCAATTTGTTTGTCTGTTGGTTTTCTGATGTTTTTCTTATGGTTGGGCTGGAGTTATGGGGTTTGGGGCGGAAGATCCAGACAGAGATAAAAATGTCATTCTCCTCAGGTCACATCGTCAAGGATACACACCATCAAGGATACACACATCAAGGATACACACCATCAACGGGACTTGTGACAAACAATTTTACCCTTGATCACCTGGCCAGTAGCGTCTTTTTTTTTTTTTTTTTTTGCTGCGTTGGGTCTTCATTGCTGCACACGGGCTTTCTCTAGTTGCGGCGAGCAGGGGCTCCTCTTTGTTGCGGGCATGTGCTTCTCATTACAGTGGCTTCTTTTGTTTCGGAGCACGGACTCTAGATGTGCGGGCTTCTGTAGTTGTGGCATGGGGGCTCAGTAGTTGTGGCTCCCAGGATCTAGAGCGCAGGCTCAATAGTTGTGGCCCACGGGCTTAGTTGATCTGCGGCACATGGGATCTTCCCGGGCCAGGGCTCGAACCCGGGTCCCCTGCATTGGCAGGTGGATCCTTTTTTTGTTTTCTTTGTTCCGTTTGGAACCAAAACTTTAATCCCAAGGAGTCTCACAAAACATATTACAGATGACAGCATGAAAAAAAAATTGCACAGTAACTCAAAGTTCAGCTCTACAATATACTCTTAATCTGGCAGGACATTGGTGTCTTGATAATCTCAACTTCCAAAAAACTTTACAAAGAGCTATGTATTCATGTACAGCAATCACAGAGGGGACTTATGACCTAACTCAAAGGTTAACTAACTTCCTTGAAACTTCTTAGATGCTAAACTCACTGGACAACCTCTTGTCCAGTGTGAAGACTAGTGGAATTCTTAAACCTCTCATCTAGGGTAAGGGTGCGGCTTTCATTTCTACCTGCTGGCTTGTGTTCACAGTACCTTTTAAAGACTGCTTGCTTGACTACAGCTGCATACCGTATCCCAGCTACAGAAAGTCTTTTTAATGTTTGCCAGTGTTGTTTCCATAATAATAAACATCACACTTTAGGTGGGCAGGAGTTAGAGTTTTATTATCAGTCTAGGCAAGACCAAAAATTCAAAGCAAATTCAATTCTGCTTAAGAGAACATTGTAAAGAAACAATTCTTCATATTACATGCCTCATATGACCCATTTCAAACCACAGAGAATGACACCTTTATGTGTCACTGTCCCAAGAGACAGACAAACGGGAACAGCTAAAACATTTAAAAAGTGCATCAAGCTTCGGAAGTCTCAAACGAAACTTGAATTTTCTGTACATACTCCTGTCAAATGAAGGTATTTCCTGTGCACCACTCCTCTTGCAAAGTGGTCTGCTATTTCCTTTCATTTGACCTGGATCGGCTAGGAGACCTAGAGAAAGATCGGGACGGCTTGCGATTTCTCTCCTGGGACAGTGATCTCTCTCTTCTCCTATATCTACTAAAGGGACCTGCTCCGGCTGCGGGAGAAGCTTCTCCGTCTTGGAGATCTGTGGTGAGGGGGAGGACTCCTCCTCCGATAATCATCTCGAGGGCGACGACCCCAAGAAGGAGGCGGCCACGATTTCGACTTCTCCCTTCCCCATTCGACAGGTCCACTCTTACTCGGCAGCCACAGAGTGTTCTCCCGTCTACTTCTCAGACAGCATCCGCTGCACCTCGGGGATCTTCATTTTCAACAAGAGTGAAGCCGGGAGGGTTTTTAGCAACCCACACACTTCGGAGTGGTCCATAATATCCTAAAGCTCCTTCGAATTCAGTCTTGTTACCACTGTTTCCAACACTCCTTACATAAACGTTCCAGTCCAACGGACAGGAATCCCGATGCAAGACCCTCCTGGCTCCTGGCTTTCATGGGCCACAGGGTGATCCCGGGCCTCTAGAATCTGGCAGCTGAATCGGCACGCACAAGCTG
Organism: Delphinapterus leucas; assembly: GCF_059928025.1. Taxonomy (NCBI): domain Eukaryota; kingdom Metazoa; phylum Chordata; class Mammalia; order Artiodactyla; family Monodontidae; genus Delphinapterus; species Delphinapterus leucas. The sequence continues at coordinate 515,130 of NW_028322271.1, read as the reverse complement.
GCCCGTGGGGATGCTTTTCCCCCTATGTGTCCAGCCCGGGGCCATGCTGTCTAGGCCCGACCTCCAGGGTGACAGGGTGAACCCCAGGTCCCTGGAGCAAACACTCAGAGCCCTGGTGACCAGACTCAGGGGGCTGGGGCGGCAGCTGGACATGTGTGGCCACCCTGGTGGTGTTTGGCCCCATCTGCAGTTCCAGTTCCAGCTGAGAAAGAGCCTTGCTGTGTTATTTTCTCCTGGTTGTGTAAGGATCCCCGGTGTCATTTGACAGAAATGTAGATGGTGTGTTCTTTCTCTCTTTTCTCCCTGCTTCCACTCGTCCCTCTCCCCCTCCCTCTCTCCCTCTCCCTCTGTTCCCCCCTCTCTCTCTCTTCCCTCTCTCTCTTTCCTCCTCGTCTCTCTCTTTCCCTCTCTGCCTCCCCCCTCCCTCTCCCACCTCCCCGTCCCTCTCCCCGTCCCTCTCCAACTCCCTCTCCATCTCCGTCTCCCCCTTGCTCTCCCCATCCCTCTCCCTCTCCCCTCCCTCTCCCTCTACCTCCTCGCTCTCCCCCGTCTCTCTCCCTCCTCCCCCTCCCTCTTCCTGCCTCCGCCGACCCTCTTCCCTCTCCCTCTCTTCCTTCCTCTCTCCCTGTCCTTGTTTCCCTGTTGAGCACGCTCTCCCTCTACCTCTTTCCCTCTCCCTGTCCCTCCACCTCCTTCTCTCTCTAAAGAGGGAAGGAGGTGTAGGGACAGGGAGAGAGAGCAGGAGAGGGAGGGGGGAGAGGGAGAGAGGGATAGAGGGAGGGACCGAAAGACGTCTCTCTGTCCCTCCGTCTATTCATCTCCCCCTCATCCCTCACTCCCTCCCTCACTCTATCCCTCTCTCCCTCCGTCCCTCTACCCCTCTCTCCTTTCCCCCCCCTCCCTCTCCCCCTCCATCTCTTGCTCTTCCTCTCTCTTTTTCCCTCTCCCTCTCCCTCCACCTCCTTTCCGAGAGGCAAGGAGGTGGAGGGAGAGGGAGAGGGAAAGAGGGAGAGGGAGAGCGGAACAGGGAAACAGGGACAGGGAGAGAGGGAGGGAGAGGGAGATAAAGAAGACAGAGGGAGAGCGAGGGAGGAAGAGACCTCTTTCCCGCTTCCTCTCAGCCCCTCCCTCTCCTCTCCATATGTCTCTCCCTCTCTTCCTCTACCTCTCTCTCACTCTCCCTCCATCTCTCCCTCTCCATCTCTCCCTCTCCCTTGTCCCTGCCTCTCGATCTCCCCATCTCTGGGAGGGAGTGAGGGAGATGGAGTGATGGAGGGAGCGGGAGAGTTGGAAGGAGAGGGAGAGGGAGGAGAAGAAGGGAGGGAGAGGGAGAGAGGGAGGGAGAAAGGGAGGGAGAGAGGGATAGAGGGAGGGAGGTACAGAGGGATAGAGGGAGGGAGGGAGAGAGGGATAGAGGGAGGGAGGGACAGACGTCTTTCGCTCCCTCCCTCTATCCCTCTCTCCCTCTACCCACTCCTTCTCCTGCTGTCTCTCCCTGTCCGTACACCTCCTTCCCTCTCCAGAGAGGGAAGGAGGTGGAGGGACAGGGAGAGGGAAAGAGGTAGAGGGAAAGCGTGCGGAACAGGGAAACAGGGACAGGGAGAGAGGAAGGGAGAGAGGGAGAGGGAAGAGGGACGGGGGATGCGGGAAGGGCAAGGGGGAGGCAGGAGAGAGACGGGGGAGAGGGTGACGGTAGAGGGAGGCAGAGGGGAGAGGGAGAGGGATGGGGAGAGGGAGGGGTGACGGAGTTGGAGAGGGAGTTGGGAGAGGGACGGGGAGAGGGACGGGGAGGGGGGAGGGGGGGTGGGAGAGAGAGAAAGAGAGAGACGCAGAGGAAAGAGGGAGAAGGAAGGGGGGGACAGAGGGAGAGGGAGAGAGGGAGGGGGAGCGGGACAAGAGGAAGCAGGGAGAAAAGAGAGAAAGAACACACCATCTACATTTCTGTCAAATGACACCGGCGATCCTTACACAACCAGGAGAAAATAACACAGCAAGGCTCTTTCTCAGCTGGAACTGGAACTGCAGATGGGGCCAAACACCACCAGGGTGGCCACACATGTCCAGCTGCCGCCCCAGCCCCCTGAGTCTGGTCACCAGGGCTCTGAGTGTTTGCTCCAAGGACCTGGGGTTCACCCTGTCACCCTGGAGGTCGGGCCTAGACAGCATGGCCCCGGGCTGGACACATAGGGGGAAAAGCATCCCCACGGGACAGCTTGTCCGAGCCAATTCAGCTGTCAGATTCTAGAGGCCCGGGATCACCCTGTGGCCCATGAAAGCCAGGTGCCAGGAGGGTCTTGCATCGGGATTCCTGTCCGTTGGACTGGAACGTTTATGTAAGCAGCCTTGGCAACAGTGGTAAGAAGACTGAATTCGAACAAGCTTTAGGATATTATGGACCACTCCGAAGTGTGTGGGTTGCTAAAAACCCTCCCGGCTTCACTCTTGTTGAAAATGAAGATCCCCGAGATGCAGCGGATGCTGTCTGAGAAGTAGACGGGAGAACACTCTGTGGCTGCCGAGTAAGAGTAGACCTGTCGAAAGGGGAAGGGAGAAGTCGAAATCGTGGCCGCCTCCTTCTTGGGGTCGTCGCCCTCGAGATGATTATCGGAGGAGGAGTCCTCCCCCTCACCACAGATCTCCAAGACGGAGAAGCTTCTCCCGCAGCCGGAGCAGGTCCCTTTAGTAGATATAGGAGAAGAGAGAGATCACTGTCCCAGGAGAGAAATCGCAAGCCGTCCCGATCTTTCTCTAGGTCTCCTAGCCGATCCAGGTCAAATGAAAGGAAATAGCAGACCACTTTGCAAGAGGAGTGGTGCACAGGAAATACCTTCATTTGACAGGAGTATGTACAGAAAATTCAAGTTTCGTTTGAGACTTCTGAAGCTTGATGCACCTTTTAAATGTTTTAGCTGTTCCCGTTTGTTTGTCTCTTGGGACAGTGACACATAAAGGTGTCATTCTCTGTGGTTTGAAATGGGTCATATGAGGCATGTAATATGAAGAATTGTTTCTTTACAATGTTCTCTTAAGCAGAATTGAATTTGCTTTGAATTTTTGGTCTTGCCTAGACTGATAATAAAACTCTAACTCCTGCCCACCTAAAGTGTGATGTTTATTATTATGGAAACAACACTGGCAAACATTAAAAAGACTTTCTGTAGCTGGGATATGGTATGCAGCTGTAGTCAAGCAAGCAGTCTTTAAAAGGTACTGTGAACACAAGCCAGCAGGTAGAAATGAAAGCCGCACCCTTACCCTAGATGAGAGGTTTAAGAATTCCACTAGTCTTCACACTGGACAAGAGGTTGTCCAGTGAGTTTAGCATCTAAGAAGTTTCAAGGAAGTTAGTTAACCTTTGAGTTAGGTCATAAGTCCCCTCTGTGATTGCTGTACATGAATACATAGCTATTTGTAAAGTTTTTTGGAAGTTGAGATTATCAAGACACCAATGTCCTGCCAGATTAAGAGTATATTGTAGAGCTGAACTTTGAGTTACTGTGCAATTTTTTTTTCATGCTGTCATTTGTAATATGTTTTGTGAGACTCCTTGGGATTAAAGTTTTGGTTCCAAACGGAACAAAGAAAACAAAAAAAAGATCCACCTGTCAATGCAGGGGACCCGGGTTCGAGCCCTGGTCCGGGAAGATCCCATGTGCCGCAGATCAACTAAGCCCGTGGGCCACAACTATTGAGCCTGCGCTCTAGATCCTGGGAGCCACAACTACTGAGCCCCCATGCCACAACTACAGAAGCCCGCACATCTAGAGTCCGTGCTCCGAAACAAAAGAAGCCACTGTAATGAGAAGCACATGCCCGCAACAAAGAGGAGCCCCTGCTCGCCGCAACTAGAGAAAGCCCGTGTGCAGCAATGAAGACCCAACGCAGCAAAAAAACAAAAAAAAAAAAGACGCTACTGGCCAGGTGATCAAGGGTAAAATTGTTTGTCACAAGTCCCGTTGATGGTGTGTATCCTTGATGTGTGTATCCTTGATGGTGTGTATCCTTGACGATGTGGCCTGAGGAGAATGACATTTTTATCTCTGTCTGGATCTTCCGCCCCAAACCCCATAACTCCAGCCCAACCATAAGAAAAACATCAGAAAACCAACAGACAAACAAATTGAGGGACAAAATTCCTGACCAGTCCTCCTCAAAACTTTCAAGGTATCAAAACCCAGGGACGTCTGAGAAATGTCACAGCCCAGAGGAGACTGGGACAGAAAAAGGGTGTTAGGGGAAAGCTAGGGAAATTCTAATAAAGTGTGGACTTTAGTTAATAATAACGTATCCATCTCGGTTCCTTAGTTGGATAAGCATGTCGTACTAACGTACTAAAGTACTAACGTGTTGGAAATAGGGGTACTGGGTCGGGGGTCCACAGCACTCTGTACAGATCTTTGCAACTTTTTTGTAACTCTAAGCTATTCTAAAATTAAGCAACTACTAAACAGAGATAAGAATGTTATTTCCCTGATTTGAACATGGCTGAGTTTGTTTTCATGGTCACATTTGTGCTATCTGGATGTGTCTTGGAATCAGTAGCAAAGGAGAGTTGCCAGCCCCTGGGAAGATGCGGCTGGTTTGCAGGTGGCTTGCTCTGGAGCTGAAGAGCATGGTGGGAAGTCTGCAGCCTCGGGCTGCACTTAGAACCATGGGAGGGGATGGGCCAGCTCAGTTAGGGATGGAACCTATAAATAAAACTTTTTCTTTTCCATTATGGCTTATCACAGGATATTGAATATAGTTCCCTGTGCTAGACAGTAGGACCTTGTAGCTTATCCATCCTATATTTAATAGTTTGCGTCTGCTAACCCCAAACTCCCAATCCAACCCTCCCTCACTCTTTCTCCCCCTTGGCAACCACAAGTCTGTTCTCTATGTCTGTGAGTCTGTTTTTGTTTCGTAGACAAGTTCATTTGTGTCGTATTTTAGATTTCACATATAAGAGAGATCATATATGTGTCTTTCTCTTCTGACTTACTTCACTTAGTATGATAATCTCTAGGTCCATCCACGACGTTGCTGCAAATAGCATTATTTCATTCTTTTTATGGCTGAATATATTCCATTGTATATATGTACCACATCTTCTTTATCCACTCACCCATCAGTGGACATTTAGGCAGCTTCCACATCTTGCCTATTATAAATAGTGATGCAATGAACACTGGGGTACATGTATCTTTTCTTTCTTTTTCTTTCTTTTTTTCTTTCTTTTTTCTTTCTTTTTCTTTCTTTCTTTCTTTTTCTTTCTTTCTTTCTCTCTCTCTTTCTTTATTTTTTTGTTACACAGCATGTGGGATCTTAGTTCCCTGGCCAGAGATGGAACCCATGCTCCCTGCACTGGAAGCACAGAGTCTTAACCGCTAGACCACCAGGGAAATCCCAGGGGTGTATGTATATTTTTGAATTAGAGTTTTCTCCAGATCTATGCCCAGGAGTGGAATTGCGGGACCCTATGGCAGCTGTATCTGTTCTCTGCACGTCTCACATCAACCACGTGCGCTCCAATCCTTGCTCTCAACGTCATCTTCGGGGAACACAACCTGCGACAGGGACCTTGACAAGAAGAAATGGCTCAGGGAAAAGCTAGCTGCACAGGGAGGAGATAGAGGCCATCGACCCTGGGGTGTGGCGGGGAGAGTGGGCACAGAGATTGGTCATTTCATCCCTGATACTCAGCCCTCCTGGCTGCCCCACTCTAGGTCACCTCGGGATACAGAGGTGACCCGGTTAGAGTCCCAGCCTGTGCAGGAATCTCGGGGCACAAGCGGGTCTGAATAATATTAGTGCAGGGTCTCCCCCATGGCACTGGGGTTATTTGGGGCGGGTCATTCTCTGCTGGGGGCCCCTCTTGGGCACTGTGTGGGGTTCAGCAGCATCCCTGTCCCCACCCATTTGATTCCAGGGTCCCCTCCCCCCCAGTTGTGACAACCACAGATTTTCCCCAGACATCACTGAAGAACTGGGGGAGGCGGAAGCAGGATGGCCCTGGGTGAGGACAGCTGTGTTGAAGCAAGCAGCCTGGCTTAGGGCAAGGTCTGCCCCAATCCCGTCAGAGCCTGCATTTAGAACTGCCCCTTCCCTCTCCCACCTCCCATGCCCTGCAGTGGTCTCCGAGACATCATCCCCACGTAAGAAATCACACCTTCTCAGTTTACTGTCCCCAGCACCTAGAAGAGTGTCTGCTATGTAGTAGATGCTTCATAAATACTTGCTGAATAAAGGAGTTGAATAAAGGGATGAGTGGATGAATGAATGAAGGTTACCATGGAAGGAGGGGGGAGATTCCCTTTCTGGCTCTCGGGGATTGGGATATCAAGTGAAAGATCCATCCTAAATAGGCTGACCAGCCTTCTGGGTTCCCCAGAAATGAGGGTTTCCCCATAGTTCCAGCGCTCAAACCTGAGCGGTCCTGGGCAAAGTGGGGGCGGGTGTTGGTCACCCTGTGTAAACACAGTAACAATTCCAACTGCAATAGCAATGGCCAAGGACCTCTACGGTCTTACTGACCAGGCACAGTTCTTCACCTGGCGGGGAAGGGTGGGCCAGGATTGGAATTCCGGTGATCCAGGGTGGGCGGGTGAGGGCACACCCCGGGCTTGCGTAGGGGAGTCCAGGAAGGTTCTGGAGGAAGTGACAGTGACACAGGAGGGAGGGAGGAGTCTAAGGAAGAACGTCCCACACGACAACGTGTGCCAATGGCCCTGGGCCCAAGGTCACACCTGACCAGGGCTTGCTTGTTTTCTTTTTTTCTAATTTACTTTTCCCCACATGGATATGCAATTGTCCTAATGCCATTTATTGAAAACTCCTTAATTTCCTCACTTTCTGTCATATCAAGTTCTCATCTATCTGTTTCTGGACCTTTATTCTCTACCATAGAGCTATACGTCCCATCCTTGCACCACTAGGGCTGTTTCATCACTATAACTTTATTTTTTACTCATTTATTTCTTTGGCCGTGCTGGGCGGCATGTGGGATCTTATTTCCCTGACCAGGCTTTGAACCCGCACCCCTTGCAGTGGAAGCTCGGAGTCTTAATCGCTGGACCTCCAGGGAAGTCCCCAGGGCTTGCTTTGACATCCATCGAATGGTGGCGGGTGGGCACGGGGAGCAGCTGTCTGTGAGCCACCCTGTGTAGAAATGCAGGGTGGAGGGCAGGACAGCTGGAGCGGGAGGGGAAAAGGCGGAGGAGGGAGGGAGGGAGGGATGGCGGGCGGGCGAGAGACAGACAGAGAGTTTCCGGAGACAATAGCTCTGGCCGTGTCCTAGGGCATGAAAGCTGAAAATAGCTCCTAGTGCCGGGAGCCCTGGTGCCGGAGCCTGGGAGCCATTGTGACTGGCACTCCTCCCTGGTGTGTGTGTGTGTGCGGGGGCGGGGGGCTCTGGACTTCTCAGGCTGGGAATGGGGTGCACGGAGCAAGGACGGAGCAGGGACGGAGCAGGGACCCTTCTCTCTGGGACCTCGCAGGCCATCCTTAGCTCACAAAGCTGAGCCACTCCCGGCCCTACGAGGGGGGGGCTTATCCTCCCTGTCCCCTGGATCACACCCCCTCACACACGACTTCCCCTTGTGTGCTCCCAGCAACCAAGAGAAGCTGTTTTTAAAAGATTTGGGGGAGGGAGGTAAACATACAAACAAGAGCAGAATGGATACTTTTTCCGAATGGGAATGGCTCTGTGTAACCCCATCCCCAGGGTAACCAGAGTCCTGACCTCTAACACCCTTGACGAGTCAGCCTTGGTCTGGGCTTGCAGACCCACGGAAGCTTCCTCATCCCCTCCTTCAGACCCCGTCTCTCCCTCGGCGTCTTTGTGAGAGGCACCCGGGGAAGTGGGACTGCTAGGCTGTACTGCTGCTAGAACTGCACCTGGGCTCCACCAGGCTCCAGCCCCCCGCCCTGTGCACCTCTCTGTCCCTGAGGCACCTCAACTGGTAGGAGCGGCATCACCTTCCCTCCCGGGACTTGTGACACTTAAGGGAGACACAGAAAGGACAAGCGTTTGGCTCCCTGGCTGGCAAAGAGCAGGTGCTCAATTGTCATAAGTGGCCGTATCAGTGAGGGTTCTCCAGACAAACAGAATCCATAGGGTGTGTGTGTATATACACACACACGTACATATGTACACGCATACAAAAATATACAGCTGTGTTTATATGCAGTACGCATACAGACATATACACATATAGTATATACAATACGCAAATACATATATACACACATATATATAAAATGCATAGTTTGTATATATACAGTATGTATACACACATATACACGTAATATATACAATAGACACATACAGATACACTATACATACACACATATGAAATGCATCGTTTGTGTATATACAGTATGTACACATACGTATAACATATGCAATGTACACACCTAGGTACGTCTATATCATACATATATACACACATAGAAAGATATTTAGGTGTGTATATATACAGTATACATACATACACATATAATATATGCAATACATACACGTACATACATATAGACACGCATATACACCTACATAGAAAAGCATGTAGAATAAAAATATATATGTACTGCATATATAAATTCCTTGTATTCGTTCCTCCTTTACGCAAAGTGGACCAATTTCAGTGTTAATCTCTTCTGAAAAATACCTTCCTGGCCACATCTGGAATAATGTTTGTGGTTGCCGGGGCCCCACGCAGTGCGCACATGAGATTAACCATCCCCGTGGCGATGATGACACTTTATTTTCTCCCTTGACCACTGTCACTACTATTCCAATTAAAATGGCAGTGCTATGAGGGCAGGGCATTTCCTTTTTGGCCAGTACTGAGCGACCGCGGTCTGGTGCCTAGCATAGGCTAAATACACGGCAATTTTGTGAACAGAAGCCGGGATTCCAGCTGTCATATTTAATAGGAATTATAGTCTTATTCTTGGGGGGGAGGGGTTGTGTCACGGTACGTCGAGGTCGGGAGTCGAACTCGCCACCACTGGCCCTGAGAGGTTTTGCCGGGTCCCCACTTCGGGCCGGTGGGTGTGGCCAGGGGCAGCCGATGACGTGCGTATGTGCGTGCGTACGTGCGTGCGTGCGTGCGTGGGAGCGTGCGTGCGTGAGAGCGTGCGAGTCCACGGGGCGGGCCGCGCGCGCCGGGAGTGTTTCAGCCCGGCCCCCGGCTCATTGTGGCCGCCTCACGCCGGCCCGAGTTCGCAGCAGCGCTGGAGGCCCCGGGCCTGTGACCACAAAGAGGGAGCCGGGGGCCGGACGGGAGCGCTATGGCGGCAGCTGAGGCCCAGGCCAGGCCCCCCTCAGCCTCCCGCCTGCCCGTCTGCCCCGCCCCCGCCGGCGGCGCCGCGCCCCTCCCCCAACCGCCAGACTAGCGCGGTGCGGGGCCCGCGCGCGAAGACATGGGGGAGAAGCTGGAGCTGAGGCTGGAGTCGCTCTTGGGGACCGAGCCCGCCGTCTACCCGTGGCCGCTGCCGGTCTACGTAAGTGCCACCCCTCCCCTCCTCCCGGACCCCCGCTCCTGTTCCCCCACGGCGCGCGCTGAGCCCACCGAGAAACGGAGCGACTCGAGTCGCCAGACCCTCTTTGGAGCCCCCCTTCCCGCCCCGCCGTGGTTCTCCGCGGCAATTTCCAGCCCCCGCGCGCAGGGTGGGCAGAGGGGAGCCTGCGCCGGCCGGGGGCGCCGACTCGGCCGCGGGGACCCCGCGCTTCCGAGGGGCGCCTGAGCCGGTCTGCGGTTGGCTCTGCAGGGTTGGGGACCCCGGTCCCCCCGGGCCTGGACTGCCGGCGGGCTTGCCCTTCTGTACTTTAGGATCTGACACGTAGGGTTTCTTTTTCCTGGTAGCTTATTCTTAGCTCTGTCAACGTACTTAGTTTTTAAAATTTGTTTTTATTTTTCAGGGCACCCTTTCCTCCCTCTCTCCAGTTTTTTTGTGTTTCTCTTTTGTTTTGTTTTAGTGAGGCATTTTGTCCCTCTGATCTTGAGTGGGTGGGCTGGCAGGACACTTGGAGAGGAGGCGTTCTGTCCCCTGATCTTGAGTGGCCTTTGGAAAATGACGGGCCAGACGGAAATTAAATTTAATTGATATATAATATTGTATCCGTCCAAGGTGTACAATGTGATGATTAATATATATAGTGTGTGTGTGAAATGATTACCACAATAAGTTTAGTTAACCTTAATTCACATAATTACAAATGTTATCTTTGTGATGAGAACTTTCAAGATCTACTCTCTTAGCAACTTTCAAACATAAAATACGGTATTGTTAACTGTAGTGACCGAGCTGTACATTACATCACCATTACTCACTTGTCTTACAACTAGAAGTTTTTACCTTTTGATCATCTTCCCTCATTTTCGTCACCTCCAGCCCCCAGCTCTGGCAACCGTCATTCCATTCTTTCTATCATGAGTTCAGTATTTTAGATTTCACATATGAGATCATAAAGTATTTATCTTTCTCTGTCTGACATTTCATTTAGCATAATGCCCCCCAAACCCACCCATGTGGTCACAAATAGCCAGATTTCCTTCTTTATCATGGCTGACTAATAGTAGGTTGTATGCACCCCCATTTTCTTCATCCATTCATCCACAAGAAAACACTGAGGTTGTTTCCATGTCTTGGCTACTGTATTGGGTTGGCCAGAAAGTTCATACAGTTAATGAATACACTGTTCAGTCAAACTTGGTGAAAATGAGTCTTTTATTTTTACTTAAAATAAATCTTTGACAAAGCCAGCTAGGCACCCCTTTGAGTAACGACTTATATCACATTGAAATATTTTAAACATATGAACAGTAATAGCTGAAATGACAAATGTTACTAATATGGACACAATTTATCAAGGAGAATATGTTAGAATATGTTAAAATGCAGATGGACAGTGAAAGAACAACTATAACTTTTAACTAAATATTGTCTTGATATTTAGACCATTGGTTAAAATCATGATAACAGGTTTCATCCGTTTCAAGAAAGCAGAATACTTGCAGATCACTTAACATTTACTAGGTATGTTCTCAGCCTGGAAGGATATATTTCACTTACATGTGTCATTTAATTTAACCACATCCCTCTGTAATAGATAGTGGTATCCCTATTTGCAGATAGGAGACAGGCTCAGAAAGATTAAGAATGTTACCTAATTCTAGTAAGTAGCCAAACCTAAACTGATCTAATTCCAGGGCAAAGCTCTTTCTGGCACATCAGTGTGGGTCTTTATCTCTTTGAGAATTGTTGAACATTAAAAGCCTTCTTCCAGGTAAATGCATAAAGAAACAACATGAGCAATGATATAACAATACAAGTCTCACTAAATAATTGGTGTGTTTGGCCTTGCTTTTGCTGATAGATCTTTTGCAAAATTGCTTTTCTCTGAGATATTTAAAGTGGACTTTAACTATTTTCTTGGAAGACTTTCCTAAATTATACCTATCAGAAAGCTGCTTTGCTTTAAGGCCGAAGAAAAATGAAAGCTTACTTAACTACACTTAGGTGCCAGGGTCATACTATGAGCTCTACACCTGCCAGGATTCACGCTAAGATAGATAGGGTGGCTCAGCAAACTGTCCATAGTCCTGTGATTTCTTTCTGATATTCTGAAGTAGAAATAATTTCATAACTGTTCACAAAAGAGAGAAACACTGTTTCTTGGTCCTCAATATCATACTGCTGTAGGCTAATTCTTTCTCTCTTCTGTTGCCCCTTAGTATAGAGAGTGTGTTTTGGGGACCCTCCTTCACGATCTTCTCCATTCCAAGAGCATCTTACATAAATCCAGGACTTCTCAAGCAGCCAGTTTTGCCAGATGGTCTTAGGGTTGGTTGTACCCATATATGTATAATCTGAACTTCTCAAGTAAGGTCCTTAGAGAGCATAATGGCTAAGAGAATTGGTGCTGATACCAGACCTGAGTCCAAATACTGCCTATGCCCCTAACTAGCTGTGTAACCTTGGAGAAGTAACTTAAGCCCCTTAAAGGGATTAGATTTCTCACCTGGAAAATGGTATAATAAATGCATCTACCTCATATGGTTAGTGTGTAAATTAATGTAACTTGAGATGGTGCGTGTTAAGCATTAGCACAGTGCCTGTCTCTTGTTAGTAATACCTGCTTATCTTATTAATTATTCTCTTTATATTCCCAGTTCCAGCTGGGTGCCTAACATATAATAGTTGTTCAGCAAATAGTTACTGGATTGAACCAGCTCTGAAATTGAAGCATTGGGTCAACAGCAAAGTAGTCACCCCACCATCATTTCTCCCAGAGAAAGGGAGAATAGATGGAAGCCAGCCATCATACTTTCTTTTCTTATTCTAAACTTCCCATCCAGCCCCAGCAATAAAATAATCTTCCTGGACCCTAACAATTTCAAGGATTCTTCAAATCACACTATTTGAAAATAGCTGGGTTGCCCTAATCTAATATGTCCCAGGACCCCAAGGTCACCAAGCTTCTATTAATGAAGTCTAGTTAAGATAAATGATAACAGTTAGTCAACCAACTGCTTATGAGCTCATTGGGCTTTTTAAAATTTACTATCTGCGCTTCATAGAGACACAGGTATTTTGCTTTTGTAGGACATTCAACAGTCAAAGTAGTCTTTTAAAAAGCACAAATCAGACGCTATTATTGCACTGCTTCTAACCTCTAAAGGCTATCTATTGTAAAGAGATGAAATTTTCAACTACTTAGCCAGGCTCACAGGGACCATGTGCTCTGGTCACTTACTACATCTTTCCCTGACCTTCATGGGGCTCGAGGCACAGTTGTCCTTTTCAGTCCCTCAGATGCAACAAGCTCTACTTCTTGCTCTCCCAGCTTTAGATTGGCTAATCCATCTACCCAGACCAATTTCCCTCTTATCGTTAAGGTCTCGGTTCAAACGCCACCACTACTATCTTGACCAAAGAGACCTGCCTCCTCAGTGCCTCTCCATCCCTTTGTCCAGTCGTATTTCTGTCACTGTACAACATTTATTTACATGTTTACTCTGTCTTCCTCCACCACTGGACATTTGCTTAAGAGCAGGGACTTTGTAATTTTTTGCTTCCAAGGCTTGCAGCGGACACTGGCACGTAGGTGTTTAGGAAATGTGTGTCTAATAAAGAATAAATATGTGAATGAAAAAAAAACTGTGAAACACTAACACAAGATTATTCTTCTTTCAAAAGAATAATGAAAAATAATTTCATTCAATAAGAGTCATTCTTAGTTACTGATCCATGACTTAGTAGATCCCATTCAATTTAAAATGTCCCCTTTTTTTCTGATACTTTCACAAGTCATTAATTAAGTGTTGCTCACTTTTAAGGCCAATCTGTGAGACATTATTTAACTTGTCTCCTCTAAAGTTCCAGCATGAACTCAGGCGGGGCTTCACCAAGTACTGATCATGTGACCTTGGCCTCTCATTGCCTCCGTTTTCTCATTTGTAACATGGGTATAATAATCGGCTTATTTCATACGCCTATGAGGAGGAAAACTTCATATGTGTGTGTGTGTGTGTGTGTGTCTATATATATGTATTTAAACAGTGTCTTAGAATAGTGTCTGGCACATGATAAGCATTATAGAAGTATTGACTGCTGCTACTAGTACTGTTATTATGAGAACTAACTGTTGAGAATAATCCTTCATATAGTGGTTTATTCCACTGAAGATAAAGGAAACTCATAGAATATTAGAAATCAGATTAAACACGGAAAGCCAGTAAAATATACCAGGACAGAAGATGATGAGAGTGTGAAAGGATAGAGGAAAAAAAATGGTTTTTGTTTTTCTTTTTCTTTTTTAAAGAAGGAAAGAGCCTAGAAATAGGAGAAAAACTATTCATTGGCTATACTGACATGGAGATCGCTGGTGACCTTCATAAGTAAAATTTCAGGACAGTGGGCAGAGAGATTACGGTGAGGGAAGTCAGATGGATGTAAATTATAGAGTAGATGGGACGTGAGGAAATGGAAACAATATATGATGATAACAATTTTGAAAAGTTCAGACATGAATTGGCTAAAGAAGATATGCAGGGATTAGAGGAGGAGGGAGGCTTTCGTGTTACACGTATATTTTTTAACATTTTAAGTTGGAGTTACTAGTCTAGAATGAGGTTGAATTTTGGCAAGAATCATTCATAAGGAGTAGATGGGTTGTAGAAAATGCAGTGCTGTGAAGTACTTGAGAAGATGAGAGAAAATGAAATGCTATCTGTAGTGCACGTGGCCTTTGAACTTGAACTCCTGTAGTGCAAGGGAATACAAAGATCAATGCAAATGCTAATGAATTAACGGATTTGGCAGTGGACTATTTACTGACTTCTGTGTTCCTAATGAGTTAGGAAGCGCCTCACCAGCTCAGAGTGAAGGAAGTAGAGAGGATGGAGGAAAATTTGAGGAGGGTAGGGAAAGCTTCTAAGAAAATAGTCCTTAAGGAGAATTAGAAAGAACTTACTGTAAGTCAGAGCAATATTTCCAGTCTTGAAAATCCATTTGAAGTTGGTGTTTATTAATTTATTGGAATACCAATTTTCCCTGCCACATGATGTTTCTCCAGCTACCTGGATATAAGTTACACAGAGGCAGAAAAGAATGAGAGATAACAATCGAGGGAAAATACAATTAGTATTTTTTTTTTACCTTTTTCCACTTCCCCGCTCCAACTCTGGGGAGCCTTCATGGACATGGCTGCCCTCGCAGCCTCCAGCAGCACCCTGTTATCAAAGAATTCAAAGAAATGGAACATAGGTTTCCAACTTAATAATTCAGCAAAATCAAAAATTGTATATAATGTTTTCTGTTGGCAAAGATTTTTGCAATATAATTTGGTTCCATCTTTTGACAAGTAATTTGGCAATGTCTAGCAAGATAAAAATGTTAATAGCTTTTTACACATTAATTCTAATTCTGGAAGCTTATGCCGATAAATAATTTATAGTCCAGAAAATTATTATATAAAGATGCTCATTGTCATGTCATTTGTAATAACAAAACATTGGAAACACCTTTAATTGTTAAGAATAGGAAAACAGTTTAGGAAATTATATCCACTTAGTAGAAAGTGACACAGTTACTATATTATAATTACAAGATGATGGAGCAAAATAAAATAATGCTTAATAAAGAAAGAATGAAGAAAGCTGACCTAAAATTGTGTCTTCCTTATGACAGTAATTATGTAAACATATCAATATTTATTAAAGCTTAAAACCAAGATAAAGTTTTAAAAGCTCTGTACCAGTAATGGGGATTTTATGTTCGTTTCAAAATATTTTTTGACACAACTCTTAGAATTTTGTTTTGTCTACTCCTTTTCTTAAGAATTTCTGATTATTACCTCACTTTTCATTTCATAGTTTCAAATAAAGCCAGCAATTTTATCATCAGAGAAGATTAGACTTATTGGACAGTTCATAATTCCAAGTTATTTGGTATAAAAAGACCATATATACTTGTAGGTGCTTTCAAAATAAAATTTCGAGAAGTTTTTTTTTTTTGCTTAGTCTTTCCTAGTATGGAGATGAAGCAAACTACCTAAAATTGCTAGCCATTCTTTTTTCATTTTTCTCATTTTATTGATTTATCTTGCCCTTCACAGAAATGATAAGAAATGAGTCTGCAGTTGCATCTGCCAATTTCTTAAATCCTCTATTATCCACATTATGAAATCATACTAGTATGAATGCTTCCAGTATTTTCAGAACTCTTTAGTTAGTATACTTTAGCATTCTGTATGAAGTATCTTATGTAAGTGTAAAATTTAGACTCAACTTCTGGAAGCTTTTGATTTCTTAGTTCAAAAGTGAGAGATCCTTAGTTCAGCCATATGATTAACAATTACTTGTATAGTAAGAAGCTCCTAAATTATTGTTTTATGGGTACCTGGCAGTTTTCTTGCCATTTCTCAGAAGTTCTCTATTAAACACATTCTCTCTCTTTCTCTCTCTCTATCTCTCTGTCTCTCTCTGTCTCTCTCTCTCTCTGTCTCTCTCTCTCTCTCTCTGTCTCTCTCTCTCTCTCTCACACACACACACACACACACACACACACACATTGTGATTAAAAGCACAGATTTTGGCATTATGAAATCTAAGGTTCAATTTCCAGTTGTGTAGTTTCTGGGCCACTTCACTTTAGGCAAGTAACCTAATGTCTCTGAACCTTGTTATTTTCATCTGTAAAATAGAAATTGCAATTATATCAGACAATCCTCAAAACATCCGTAATGATTTTAGAGTTTCAGAGTCAGGTAAAAGCAGGCACTCAGTAAATGGCTAGTGCTTTTATTACTTTATTATTATTTAGGTCTTGGTTTTCCTTGAGTGTGTGAGTCCCCATAATGAAATGTAATTTCCAGTAGATTGAGTAACACCTGTTTTCACCAAAAATTTTAACTGAGTTCATTACTTTCTGTGCAACCCAGATTAGTTTTCTGCCTCCTTTTCTGTGCCGTATGTAGGTGTTCAGTAGATTTATTTAATAAATGTATGAATGCATGAACGCGTAGATGAATTTTTAAATGCTTCTTTTTGAGAAGGTAGAACAAATGTGACACAGTAGAACAGATAAGAAAATAATCCATGGAAAAAATGGCAAAGTCATGTATGTGTCCAGGGCCAGCCTAAGAAGAATTACTTTTTTTTTTTTTTTTAGGAAAAATGTGTTGAATAGCTTATTTTAATTATTCTTAAAAGTTAAGTACAGGGACTTCCCTGGCGGTCCAGTGGTTAAGACTTCGCCTTCCAATGCAGGGGGGTGTGGGTTCAATCCCTAGTCGGGGAGCTATGGTCCCACATGCCTCGCAGCCAAAAAACCAGAACATAAAACAGAAGCAGTATTGTAACAAATTCAATGAAGACTTTAACAAATGGTCCACATCCAAAAAAAAAGTTAAGTACAAAACTTTGCTGATGATTTACATATTTAGGACCAATAAAATAATGTGAGATTAGCTGTACTAAAACAGAATGTTGAGCTACATTCACATTAAGTGACATTATATAGTCTGAGTTTATGGAAAACTTCTGAGATGGTGAGTGACCTTTGAGCAGAAAAAGACAGAAGGAGAAATGGCCTTTTCTACATTCTATTGTGCCTCTAAGTAAAATGCTTGGTAATCTAGCTACAAAGCTCTATGTCATTGGCCTTAGGCACGTACTATGATCTACCTTGTGAAGATCAGATTTTGCCATGGAGAGGATTTGTAAAAGTATCACACATTCCAGTACCGTTGGCAACCACAGCTACCAAAAACTCCAATTTAAATTGATGAGCCTAATATCAGATGATAGTATCATTTCCTTGTGGGTGTTCTGGGAAAAGGTGGGTAGGAAATGTATAAAAGTGAATACTTTATTGACTGAAATAACACTTCATCATTTTGAAAACATAAAATACATTAAAGTTGTTATAGCATCATACATGAATATTTCACTGTATTTTAGACCTTGCCTACAAGCAATGTTTTCTGCCCTTTGAAAGAGAACCATGCTTGTGGTATGCATTAATCATAGAAAAGATTAAACACTGAAAAGAAATTCAGCCTTTAAAGACAATTTGCTTTGATTGATTCAGTGGGTTCTCCTAAAAAGTTAATACCCAGAATTATTGCTTGTTAAATTGGAGTTACAAATTCTTTCAGAGTTACTTAGTATTTTCTTTAATATCAGTATCAAGGAAGGCAAAGCAAATTTACATATTTATTAGGAAATACAGGCACATAATCATAAAACAAGAAAACACAACGTTTTTATAGACTTTATTTTTTAGAAGTGTTTTAATTTTACAGAAAAATTGAGAAGATAGTATAAAGTGTTTCCATATACACTATACCCATTTCCCTCTGTGACGATCAACTTATATTAGTATGTTACATTGTTACAATCAGTGAACAAATATTGATACATTATTGTTTACTATAGTCCATACATTAGTCCAGTTCCTTAGTTTTTACCTAATGTCCTTTTTCTATTCCAGGATTTCATCCAAAACATCACATTACATTTAGTTGCCATGTTTCCTTAGGCTCCTCTTGGGTTTGATAGCTTCTCAGATTTTCCTTGCATGACCTTGGCAATTTTGAGTAGTTAGGCTTGTGTAGGATGCCCGCTACTAGAATTTGTTTGATGCATGTTTCATGATAATATTGGGATTATGTGTTTGGGGGAGGAAGACCACAAGAGTAGAAGGGTTATTTTGTCAGATCACATCAAGTGTACAAAGTATCAATATGCATTATGAATGCTGAGGTCGACCTTGATCACCAGGCTGAGGTAGTGTTTTTCAGGTTTCTCCATTGTAAAATTACTGTTTTCCCTTCTCCATATTGTACTTTTTGGAAGGAAGTCAATATGCTCAGCCCACAACTAAGGAATAGAGAGTTATGCTTAAGATGGAGTACTACATAAACTATTTGGAATTCTTTTGCACTGGAGATTTATCTATTCTCCCGCATTTATTTATGTATCCAATTATTTATTTATATCAGAAGAACTCACGGATTTTTATTTTATACTTTGGGTCATAATCTAATTCTACGTTAGTTACTTTGTTCCTCAAATTGCTCTAGTCCTGACCCTTGTGAACTCTTTTCAGTTCAGTGGCTCGTGCGCCACTCTGAGGTATCCCCATCCTATATATTTTTTTGGAACTTCCTTACTTTCTGACACTATAAGATGGCCTTGTATATAAATCTTGTATATTTACTGCCCCAGTCCTAGAATCAGCTATTTCTTCAAGGATAACTAGGTCTTTTTAGTGGAGAACAGCATTAGACAGCAGGATCTGGGTGTGGGGTGTGCTAATTGCTGCCCGGATGTCATTGCTTCTAGATCTTCTCAGCTGACAGAGCAAAGAGATAACATGTGTGTACATTCCCCACGTATATGGACATATCTATAAGTATCTCTCTACATAACCATGTGTGTTAAGGTAATATGAAGCAATATTAAGCTAAGCATGAATGTATATTGATGTTTCCAACTTTAATCTGTTACCACATAGATCATCTTAGCCTCATCTCTTGCTTATCTTTAAATTTCAACTGCGGCAAAACACTTGACTTTTAGAAGTATGAAAATCAAATTGTAGCTACTTTGGGAAGCCACATCATCTAGCAGAAGAATTCTTAAAGGGCAAGGTGTATATCATCAAATTTTAATTTACAGTCAGCAGTACTTTGTAACATCCATAGGCCTCCAGACCTCTGCTTCCAAGAAGATGAAGTAGCCCATTTCTCCCAGGTTCTTCCACTTAAAACTAAAACCCTGAACATAACAACAGACAAACATAGGAAGACACTGAAAGGTGGAAATGAGAAGGCAGACTTAACTAGGGACTTTGGGACTTGAGGAATAACATGGTGATGAGTCCCCTGTGTTTCCTGTTGCTTCCCATACATCCTGGAGAGGGTATTACAGGAACCCCCAATCAATAACCACCAACAGAACAACAGACAAAAAAGCTTCAAAAAAGAAAACACAAAACCCCCGTTCCCCCTAGCCAAGGTATGAGGAAAGGGGTTGTCAAAGACAGAAAACCATTTGGGCAATAATATACACACTACTCGAGCCAAGTGCCAGTGGAATATTGCACCCATCCCCTATGTCCTGTGGTTTCAGTTGGGCCAAGCTACGATTTGATCTTCCACACCACCCCACTCCTGCCCTCCAGAAGAGGCAGTGCTCTGATTCGCCACCAGGGCTGTTTCAGTGTGGTGCAGTGGTGAGCTGAGCCTCCACCCCTTTGCATTAGCAAAGAGACTTTCAAAGGTGGTGCCTGACAGGCTAGTTAACACTGGGCTGCCCTCACACAGTCGTGGGGTCCAGTGGTGGGACCTAGCCTCCGTCTCTCCCTGACATCGATAAGAATAGGATGTTACAGGTTGGAGGGAGTAGGCACCCCACTAACCCCCAACACATGGTGTCAGTGAGACCCAATGGGGTGCTGAATCCCCATAACCGTCCTGAGGCAGTAAGACAGAATGAGATGGCACAAGCAGGGCTAGTTGGCAGTTCTCTTCCTCTTACCCTGGTGTCAGTGGGGCCAGCAGGTAGCTGACCCTCTACCCACACCCGGCATCAACAAGAAGGAATGAAGTGGGAGGAAGGACAGCAAACACAGCAAACACTTCACCTCTCCCCTCCCCTGGTGTCAAGAAATCTACTGGGGAGATGAACTTCCACTCCTACTAAAAGGCAACAGAATGATATTAATGTTCCCACTTTTGGGGGGAAGGTGTCAGAAGGGCCAGTAGGATAGCTGAACTTCTACTTGATCTGTCTGCAGTGAGAGAATGTAAGTGCCCACTTTTGCTGGGGTTTTGACAGTAGGGCCCAGTGGAAATCTGTACGTAACCCCCCAGTCCTCATACTCCACCTCCAATAGGATGACTTCCTTCTAAAAAGTAATAATAAAATTAAATGGGATACAGAGTCATATAATAACTCACAATGTTTAGAATCCAATTGAAAAATACTCATGGCACCAAGAAGCAGGAAATCACAGAATAAATGAGAAAAGACAATAGACCTACACCAGCACTGAGATAAAACATCTATTGAAATTATCAGACAGGGGTTTTAAATAAGCTGTCACATAAATGCTTCAATTAGCAATTATGTGTTCCTTGACGGAAATGGGAAAAATAGAAAATGTGAACAAAGAACTAGAAGTTATAAGAATAAAAACAAATGAGAACAGTAGAACTGAAAAATACAACAATCCAAAAACTTTGCTCAAGAGTAGAGTGGAGATTACAAAGCACAGAATCATGAACTTAGAAGAGATCAATACAATGTACCACATGTACAGAGAAAAATAGGCTGAGGGGTAGAGATGGGAGAAAGAACAGGATCTCAAGAACCTGTAAACAGTAACGAAAGCACTAACATTCATATCATCAAGGTTCCAGAATGAAAACAGAGAGCACGTAGGACTGACAAAGTATTCAGAGAAATAATGACTAAAACGTTCCCAATTTTTTAGAAGACATAAGCACACATCCAAGGATCTGAGCAAATCCAAAGAGGAAAAACACAAAGGTATCCTTGTCAAGACGCGTCATAATTAAACTTCTGAAAAGTAGAGACAAAACAAATCTCGAAAGTGGACAGGCAGAAACGATGCATCACTTATTGAGAAACCAATTCCAATGACAGCATATTTCTTGTCTAAAATTATGGAGTCAGAAGCATTGACATAACATTTTTCAAGTAGTAAAAGAAAAGAACTCTCAGCCACAAATTCACACTTTTTATATCCACTTTCTTGTTTGACTTATATTAATGGACTACCAACTCATCTTTCTATATCCGGGCCTGCCATCAGACTTCTCCAAAAATCTAGTCACAGTATTTCCAGAGTGATCTTTCTGAAAAAGAAACAGATTTTTCTTATAAAAGTACCTGATTGTGTTATGAAACTTTTCTCTCTTCTAAGTTACCAGGTAAAATCCTTCAATGGATTCCCATCTTTCTTGGAGTAAAATCTCACATCCAAACTCTCTTTGTCCTTTTGGGCTGCTGTAAGATTATACTGCAGGTTGGGTGGCTCATAAACACCAGGAATTTTTTTTCTCACGGCTCCGGAGGCTGCGAGTTCAAGAATAGGGTGCCAGTATGGTCAGATGAGGGCCCTCTTCTGAATCACAGACTTCTCATTGTATCCTCACATGGCAGAAGAGCTTAGGGAGCTCTGTGGGGTCTCTTTTATAAGAGCACTAATACCATAATCATTTCCCAAAGGCCCCACCTACTAATACTATCAGCTACGGAAATTAAGATTTCAACGTATGAATTTGGAGGGGAACACAAAGACTAGACCATAGCACTTACTATACATACATGGACTATGCATGATCTGGCTTCTACCCCCCTCTCCATTGTCTTCTTTTTCTACACGCCAGTGAGCATTTCTCTTTTTTTTTTTTTCTTTTTTTTTGCGGTACGCGGGCCTCTCACTGTTGTGGCCTCTCCCGTTGCGGAGCACAGGCTCCGGACGCGCAGGCTCAGTGTCCATGGCTCACGGGGCCTAGCCGCTCCGCGGCATGTGGGATCTTCCCGGACCGGGACACGAACCCGTGTCCCCTGCATCGGCAGGTGGCCTCTCAACCACTGCGCCACGAGGGAAGCCCTAGTGAGCATTTCTTATACTGATTATGAATGGAACTCCTTTCTGGACTGATCCTTAACCATTCATTTTCTGGCAACTGTGAATTTATCTTCTCTTTTCCTCAAAACTTCACCCTTCCTTCATGTTACATATCCATTTCAATTGCCTTCTACAGGAAGCCCTACTGATATCGCCCATATACTACTGTCCACAGCATGAATTAAGGTCTTACTGTGTCTTCCTATAGCACTCTGTAATATCTTTTACGGTAACTATGGATTTTCTTACTTGAGTGTCACAATACATTGAATTGTAGGTGGCACTATAATGATTTTAGTAACAGTAACACTGGTGCCTAGTTTATCCCATGACATACTTTAGGTGTTCAATAAATGTGTGTTGAATGAGTGAATGAATGAATGGTCAATTTGAAATCTTAATCATGTTACTTTTCAAAAATCTGTTAAAAGATACCACAGTTTTCCAGAAGATTAGGGAGTTAGGACCTGAAACTTGATTTAACAGAGGAAATTTTTACTCATACATCATGCTTAAATACCTCAAAGTAAAACCATAAACCCAGGAATTTAAGGTTATCCATTTGGACTTTCAAGCCAATAGTTAATATCTCCTGCCCCGACTGTATTAGATGGTTTCGATGCTCCACTCATATCTCCCCAGCACTCATCATTCCAGTATATGCTGATAGAATCATGCTGCCGCCTGCAATTATCCACCTTAGGGCAGGCCAGAAGTGTACAGGAGTTAATGTATCTGGGTGTAGCTTTCAACCAAGGACAGAGGGGACTGGAAGATAAGTACTTCAAGTTTCTCACCGATTCTTGGGATAACTCTGAGACATGTTCTGTAGAGTTTCACAGAACTCGCCTGAAGTACTGGCAGCAGTTCCCTGCAGGAGTAATTTATTCGGTAATACACCTCTGTTGGCTTCCTTCCATGCCTCCATTCTCAATTCCCACTCCACTTCTGAGTTTTCTGGAAGCACCTCCCAGATGAGCAGTTTGCACTCAAATTATCGCCTCAAGTTCTGCTTCTAGGGGAACTCAGTTGATAGCCTCCTAACAACCCAGTGCTCCTTACAGAGCCGTCACTGGTACAAGTACCAAGGCACGGCACATTACGTATCACTCCTCCTAAATCCTAATATTTTTAAACAGATAGGAAAGAGCGTGACCTTGAAGAGAAAAAGAGTTCATATGAGGATGGCCAATGGATAAAGGGAAGGAGAGACAGTGCCATTTGTTTTCCATTAATGATAGTGTGAAATGTATGGGCAGATGGTCTAACAGGTGTGACTATAATTTGAGGAGCCTGCTCCCTTGGTTACAGAAGACTGCTATTGTTATTATTTTGGAACCACAACCTCATGACTTTATAGTTTCACTTGATGTAACCTTCTCCTTTACCTTTAAATCTTCGTACATCACTGAATTGCAGCCAATAGATTTATTTTCTCCCTATGGCTCCATCACAGAAAAAGACACACACGTGTACACACACACACACACGCGCGCGCACACACACACACACACACACAGAGTTTTGTGTATGCCAGTGCTAGAAAAGACAAGCTCATGGTGCATGTATGCAATGGATATTGTACATTACAGGTCTCTGTGAAATAGTCTTCTGCAGGTTCCTATGTTTATTTTATGAATAATTAACTTTAGTAAAGTTAATTTCCTGAAGATCTTGTTGAAGACTGAAGAAAGGAAGTAAATTGTAAAGAAAAAGACTTCGAAACTTGCCCTTTTCGCCCTCTCTTTGTGTCTTAATGAACAAAGGATAACTGGGCCTTTTTTGAAGCCTTTGCTTGAGTTGAAGACACAAAATGCAACCTGTACTCTTATCATAATATGTTCAGTTTATGAGTACCCAAACTTATAAACCGTGAATTTCCCTAAAGTTATTATACCATCTAGAAGATGTTTGCTTGGACGTTTACTTAAAACCAAACAATTGAGGTCTATGTGTCCAAATAATTTCCTTCTCTCTTGCTGTCTCCCTTTCAGTTTCCTGAGTTTCTGGGAAGGCCTGGTTTCCCCAAAGGAACGATTTCTGGTAGAAGTCTGAAGGTCTGACCCAAGAAGAAAAAATCCAGTACAGCCAATGAATTGAGGACAAGAAGTTTTCCGATCAGGTAGGAACATTTAATCTCATACATTACGATCGCCTTAAGTAAGGTGTGCTGATAGCTGGATATGATTTAACTGCTTGGAAAAAGATGCATATATATTATATGACCTACCCCACAAGGAAGCTGTTCTCAGTTCTCTTAGAGGTTGTGGTGTTTATCAGAGAGCGCCTTGGGGGAAAATGAATACAATAACAGTATGATGCTTTTTTTTATTATTAGCTCATTGTTGCCAAGTACACTTGGTGACCTTGGTGCCTGTGGTTTAATCCAGGGGGTTAGACATGTGGAACAGCACATTAACCCTCTTTAGTATTTTCTCCCAAGACAAATCATTTTTATAGGTTGTCTCCATGGTCTTCTAGTTGCTTATCAAAATTAAGCATCAAGCCTTCTAAGTGTGCAATAGCCCCAGTCAGTGTGAGGAAATCAGCTTGGTTCTTATTGGGGCACAGCTTCTTGGCCTTGGCACAAAGTGACTTCACATAGGGAGTTAGAAGGAGGAGAACGGGACATGAGAAAGGGGAGTTCTGTGTTCTCATTTACCTATGCATGTTGAAACTCCACTAACAGCTTTATTTTCATTAGCAATTTGTGATAAAAACTTAGGGTAAAGGGAATAATGAAGCTGTCCCATTATATGGCAGGACAAAAGATAGTAGTGACATCAAAATCAGGGCCTGTCCATCTCGTTTGCAGCTATATACTGAGTGTTTAGCATAGCATTTGACCCCTCATCAGTATTCAATAAGAAGATGCGTGTTGAATGATTTAGGGATGAATTGATGAATGAAAAAAGTTAATATGGTAGAAAATGTGTTTTATCCTTGTATTTTCGTGTGTTGACTTCTGTATTTCAAGACCCAGCACTGTAACTGACACATAGAATATAAGCAATAAAATGTGTTGAAAGAATGAATGAGTCCCCACTATTCTAAGAATAATTTTAAGACCAACACAGACCCCATATCTGCCAGAGGTATCCAGAGGTGAAAGCCTGGATCTCAGCTAGTGGTAGAGCTGACAGGATTTATCTAGTTTTAATAATTTACAGCTCATCCCATTACATTTAGGCATAGTACCTACATGAGCCATACAATTAAATGTTGACTGAAAAACAATGCACAACCTAGAAGTTGAGAATTATGTTTTATGTGGAAGACATACTGAGGACTGAAATCAGGAGACAGCCTCTCAGATAGCTCTGAGGGACTGTTCTGAAGAGCTAAGGGAGGGCACAGGGTATTTAGAGGTTCTTGCAAAAAAAAAAAAAAGACAGGTAGTTGGAACATCAAAAGATTACTGTTAATTAAAGAAACTAGACATCTTAAGTTAATAAATGTAGCACTTTTCCATATATGGTGAGATGCAAGAATCTGGTCTCCTGGAAATCATTCCCTTGATTTGCACTTTAATTATCTAGGGCCAGTATCCTGTTTTCTCCATCCTGAATCCCCTCAGGGTGCGGCTTTGGGTGTGGCTTCAGTGGCTGATGGCTTGATGGCTGTAACATCCTGTGTTACTGATAAGGCTGGCTACATTCTTTCTCCACATAAATGACTTGAATATGGATAGTAAATCTGTGGATTTGCAAAACGTAATTCTTGGAGCATTTTTATAAGGACAAAGTTAAGGGCAATTTCAGAATCACTAGTGGCTAAAATTGCTATTTATACTTTTCCACTGGTAGGTAGTAATCTGCTGTTGCTGTCTTCAGTATTCCCAAGGGATAACAAAAGCCATTTAATTCAAGAAAGAAAGGTAAAATTTAGCACAGTGCAGCTTCCACAAAACCAAACACACACCCAACTCTCTCAGATATGAAGTAGTAATCTAAAATAGAATCCTGGAACTAATTGCAAAACAAGAGCAAATGTACTCATATTGGATAATTTTATTCTTTTATTAATGTTTGATACATATATGTATTTATTATTAAAATTCAAAGTTGCTGTATGGAGAAATAGTTTTGTACCAATAGTGTCTTTGTATGTGTTTATCAATAATGTATGAGATTGCCTCCTATGCTCCTTTTCTTTTATTGGGGGGGGGAGGGGGTGTGTCACGCTACGTCAAGGTCGGGAGTCAAACCCGCCACGACTGTCCATGAGGGGTTTTCCCGGGTCCCCACTTCAGGCCGGTGAGGGTGGCCAGGGGCAGCCGAAGACGTGCGTGCGTACGTGCGTGCGTGCGTGCGTGCGAGCCTGCGAGTCCACGGGGCGGATCGCGCGTGCCGGGAGTGTTTCAGCCCGGCCCCCGGCTCATTGTGGTCGCCTCACGCCGGCCCGAGTTCGCAGCAGCGCTGGAGGCCCCGGGCCTGTGACCACAAAGAGGGAGCCGGGGGTCGGACGGGAGCGCTGCGGCGGCAGCTGAGGCCCAGACCAGGCCCCCCTCAGCCTCCCGCCTGCCCGCCTGCCCCGCCCCCGCCGGCGGCGCCGCGCCCCTCCCCCAACCGCCAGACTAGCGCGGTGCGGGGCCCGCGCGCGAAGACATGGGGGAGAAGCTGGAGCTGAGGCTGGAGTCGCTCTTGGGGACCGAGCCCGCCGTCTACCCGTGGCCGCTGCCGGTCTACGTAAGTGCCGTCCGTCCCCTCCTCCCGGACCCCCGCTCCTGTTCCCCCACGGCGCGCGCTGAGCCCACCGAGAAACGGAGCGACTCGAGTCGCCAGACCCTCTTTGGAGCCCCCCTTCCCGCCCCGCCGTGGTTCTCCGCGGCAGTTTCCAGCCCCCGCGCGCAGGGTGGGCAGAGGGGAGCCGGCGCCGGCCGGGGGTCACAGACTCGGCCGCGGGGATCCCGCGCTTCCGAGGGGCGCCCGAGCCGGTCTGCGGTTGGCTCTGCAGGGCTGGGGACCCCGGTCCCCCCGGTCCTGGAATGTCGGCGGGCTTGCCCTTCTGTACTTTAGGATCTGACATGTAGGGTTTCTTTTTCCTGGTAGTTTATTCTTAGCGCTGTCAACGTGCTTAGTTTTTTTAATTTTTTTTTATTTTTCAGGGCACCCTTTCCTCCCTCTCTCCAGTTTTTTTGTGTTTCTGTTTCTGTTTTGTTTTAGTCAGGCATTTTGTCCCTCTGATCTTGAGTGGGTGGGCTGGCAGGACACTTGGAGAGGAGGCGTTCTGTCCCCTGATCTTGAGTGGCCTTTGGAAAATGACAGGCCAGACGGAAATTTACACAGGCGTCCGGTGATTGCAGAAATGCAGGGTGTCCGGCTAGGTGGGCGCCCGGCCTGTCGTCCCCCGTGGCGGCGTGGTGCGCGTGTTCCTTGTCTCAGGGTTTACGCTTGGGCCCCGCAGCCCAGCTTCCAAAGGGAAAGCGCAGCGGGCGCCTTGGGCCGGCGCCTTTGGGGCGCCCTTTCGTGCGCTCGGCTTGCGGGGGACCGGCCTCCAGGCGACCCGGCGGGGAAGCCCGCGCGACCCGGCCCTCGCGCGGGCTCCGTGTGTGTCAGTTTGTGGAAAGTGTGTCGCGCGCGGCCGGGGTCGGGGTCGGGACGCTGGGACCACCTGGGAGCCGATGTAGAGGGATATGATTTCCATTTTCAAGGCGCATTCATCCTGTGCAGGGAGACAGCCTAACATAAAATTTGCCTAACAAAAACTATATTAACAGGTGGAAAGACTATCTCCCAGTTGAACAGCGGATGCCTGGGACTCGTTTCATTGCTTTCAAAGTTCCTTTAAAAAAGGTGAGCAAAAGTTAATACCGTATTCTTCCAGAAATCTGAATTCACCATATAGAGCCCTGGCTCTCAACCCCGTCGTACTCCATTTTCCCTTTTTATAGCAAATACTTTTTAATACCTCTTTTACTATCCAGAAATGGGATTCATAGACAAATACAACCAACTTTTGTACTTAATTAAAAAACAAAAAAAACAATGCAATGCCCTAACTATAAATAAAGAATAAAGTAATTTATAAGAAAGTAATATGTATCTCAGTATGTAAATGTTTGGGGATGACTATACTAGAAATAAAGAAATAGTCGGTTACTTGTACCATGAATGCAATAAACTGTGGACTTTGATTGATAACGATGTGTCAGTGTTGGTTCATGAATTCTAACAAATGAAGCACACTGGTATGGCATGTTGATAATGGGGAAGGCTGTGTGGGATGAAGGAGAGAGGGTGTAAGTGGGAACTGTGTACATTTTGCTCAGTTTTGCTGTGAATCTCAAACTGCTCTAAAACTAGTCTACCAATTAAGAAAAAAAGTGTGTGTTGCTGACACTTGAATAACCAAAGAGATCAATGGAACAGGGTACATGTATAAGCCAAATACATGAAAGAATATTTAGCAGTGAAAGCCATCCTTCCTATATGTAGATGTTCAAGAAGTATTTATTTCTGTGTCTATTTTCAGGCACTCCGCTTGGAGCTGGCAATACAGTGGTAGGCAAAATTGATGTGGTCCCTGCCTTCTGGGAGTTTAGAGTCAGGTTAGGAGACCAACATGAAATAAACAAACATAGAAATAACTATATAGAAGTGAGCTTATTTTCTTCGGTCTAATCTCTCTGGAAGAAAGGATTGTAATATCGCTTGTAAGCTGCAGAGGAGGAAACTTGACTTTGAATCTCATATGTTAGCATCCCAGGGTTTGAATAAATGGATAACATAGTAAAGGATTTTAAACATATGTTCTTCCTTATTTTATTCTTTCTGACAGAGTTTTGAAAAGAATCTTGCTCCAGAAGAACGTTTCTCCCCCTTGGATCTCTTAACAAAATCCAAGGACAGAATGAAGAACTTGGGCTGATTATTGACTTAGCAAATACTCGCCGCTCTTACAAGCCAGAGGTAAATGGAAGGCGTAATTGAAAATGACCTTCTTTCTGATACTGTAATAATTCATAGTAGTTCAGTAGTTATCATCTTATGCTAAGGTGAGTCCTGGCCTTCTCTCGTGGGTTCAAAAAGGGAAGCTAGTGGTTTCCTTAAATACACATTTGTAATTGCTGTTTCAAAATGAGATGAAAGATATGAATTGAACTGTAGTATTTGGCAGTAGGCTCTAGATATGCTTAAGAAATTCTATAAGCTTCCATGTTCTACATTTTGAAAATGAAGTAAACTTTTAGTAGTTACAGTAGTATCCTAAAAAGAAAGAAAGGTATGTCCATTATGTCTTTAGCACTTATGTTAAGCAGTTGCCTGAGCATGTTTAAGCATCAGTGTAAAAGACAATTGTTCTCTAAGTTTTATGCTTCCTTTTCCTGATGCCTTCTGATATAGTACAGAAACCCATCTATTCTCTTGGCCCATGTAGGACATTCCAGTGCAAAAGAATTATCCTCCTTCTGACCTGTTCCATGGCCTTGGGAGACAGTAACACCTAATGTCTTTTAATATTTGTAGAGCAGTTTGCCATTTAGAAAGTTCTTTCATATCCGTTGACTTAGTTAATCTTCACAGCAATCCTTTGCTCTTGAAGTGGAAGTAGTACTGATATCTCCTACTGAGTGCTTACCCTGCACTAAGCTCAGAGGATAGACAACTACAATTACTAATTTTACAGACGATGAAACTGACTCTCGGAAAAGGAAGAATTGAAATTTCAGCTCTGTTATTGCTTTTTTTTTATTGTGGTAAAATATAGAGAAATCATATTTCTTTTAACCGTTTATAAATATGCAGTTCAGTGGCATTAAGTACAGTCACAGTGCTGTGTAACCATCACCGCTGTCTAGAACCAAAACTTTTTCATCGTCCTCAACAAAAACTCTGTAACCATCAAACAGTAACAACCCCATTTTCCCTCCCACCAACCCTTGGTAACCTCTATTCTATTTTCTGTCTCTGTGAATTGGCCTATTCTAGGTACCTCGTGTAAGTGGAATCTGCAGTATTTGTCCTTCTGTGTCTGGCTTATTGCACTAAACGTCGTGTTTTCAAGGTTCATCCATGTTATAGCACGTAACGAAATGCCATTTCTTTTTTGGCTTAGAAAATCCCATTGTGTGTATATAGACCACAGTTTGTTATTCAACGGTTGATTGACACTTGGTTGTTTTCCACCTTGTAGGTATTGTGAATCATGCTGCTATGATCATTGGTGTACAGATATTTGTTCAAATCCCTGCTTTCAGTTCTGTTAGATGTGCAGCGTAGGTAGTAGCAGAGTTGTTGGATCATAGCCTACTGCCAAATACGAAGCTGTACGCTTAACCTGTGAGAAAGTGCCAAACTGTTTTCTACAGTGTCGTCTTGTTTTTAAACAATTATCACAAATTTTAAGCATATACAAAAGTATAAAACTACTGTGAGTGTTCCTTGTATACCCAGGAACTCATCCAGCTTTCTTATTTACCAACTGATGGCTGTCATGTTTTATCTATACCCCCACCTGTTTCACCCCATTCCGTATTATCTTGAAGCAGCTCCGAGACAACATGTAAATTACACCTGTACGTTTTTGGTACGTGCATTTAAAATATAGGACTTTTATTCCTTAATATCATTTTTTAATATTAAATACCCAGGGAGTGCTCAAATTTGCAGTTGTCTCCTAAACGTCATAAAAAATTGTCTATAAGAATTTTGAATTAGATCCAAATAAGGTCCACACTTTGCCGTGGATTGTTAGGTCTCTGAAGTCTTGTTTAATCTATAGGTTCTCCCTCCATGTCTCTCTCACTTTTTTTTTCCTCCTTGAATTTTGTTTTTAAAGAAACCAGGTGATTTGTCCCATCTAGATGCCGATGATTACATTCCATGTGTTGGTAACATATCCTTCAGTCCTTTTATTTCCTGTAAATCGGTAGTTGATCTGAATGAAGCTTGCATGTTTTGTTTTGGCAAGACAGTTTCATGGGTGATGATGTGTTCTTCCATGGAGACGTATATAGTTGTGTCTTTCTGTGGTATTAGCAGTCACTGATGATTCATACCTACATCCATTAATTCAGTTGAGGCTTCAAAGAATGGTGGATTCTGTTGTTCTTTTTTTCACTTATTAGCTGGGTATATTTGTACGAGGAGAAGATTCCCCTCATCAGCTGTTTGGTTGCTCAGTTGTAGAGGCATGATTCTCTTCTTTTATTTAACAGTTTTCAAAATAATGAGTTGATTCACAAATATCCTCCAGTGTTGACCAGTTTTGTAAAATTTTATTTATTCCTATCACCGTGGACTCCGTTACAGTTATTATTCTAACTGAGGCCCTATCTTTGGCCAGTTGGAGCTTCTCGGTGACTCCTGAGTCCTTTTGACATGACATCAGTTGTTTCTAGACTTTTTCAGTGGTCAGAGCTAGGAAATATGTACGTTTGTTTTTAATATTTTTAAAATATGTCATAGGTTCCTACTGCTACTTTCCATTTAAATTCAGAACTAGAGAATTTTCACTTATCCTTTTCTGTCTTCTATTGATAGTCTACTTTCTCCCACCTCAAGAATACCAGTTCTCAACAATGCCTGAAATTGCCTCTGTTTCCTAATTCGAATCCAAGTTCTTCTGACTCTATTCTACTACTCTCCTTAAATCACAGCCGCTTTATGGCCCTTGAAATGTAAGATAGAACATAAATGTAGGCAGAACTGTTTATGTCATTTTGAGTTACATGTGCATTCATTCACATAGATTTGCTTTTCCTTTTGCATGCCTGGTAACTGTCCGTTCTGCAGTTTGAATGAAAATCAAGTGATAATTACTGGTTAAAGCAGCTTTGGAAAAAATGGCTCTCATCAGAATGACTGACATACAAAGTTTAATGTACTCTCCTGGTTTATATTCTGCCTTCTCTAATTAATTTTTTATTCTTTCCCTACAAAGGAAATAATACATATTTTCATGGTTTTGCCTTATAGGACTTACCAGAAACTCTTCCTTATTTAAAAATGTGTACAATTGGGCATCAGGTGTCAGATGACGACACTAGTTTTAAATTCCAGTGTGCTGTTAATGGGTTTCTGAAAGAACATAAAGATAACGGTGAGTTGCTTTTGTGTTTGTTTTTGTTTTTCCTTTACCTGAACTTTGGTATGCATTTTGAGTGGGGTTGGGGATTTTTAACATTTTTAATAGTTCTGACATTCGTGTCAAGTTGTGTTTGGTAACATTAAGGTGGAAATGTCAGATGGTGCTACTAGAGTACGGTGTTTTTCCTGTTTATGGTCACAAACAATTTAGTTTAGTTTGGAAAGTGATCTTTGTGAGAAATATGAACTGAGCTAGCTTACTTATCTCTTTTTTAAAAATTTGAATGGAAAATACATAAAAACATAAAAATGTTCTTTTGTCCTGTTTATTGGTTGAGAGGTGGAAGAAAAGGTTTAGACTCTCAGGTTCTTAGCGTACATAAAAGAGAAAACAAAAAGCAAAGGTTCAGAGTGAGACAGATCCCTAGAAGCAAAACAAAACAGAGTGGACCAGGTAGAGTGGCTTCCTCATCATATATGTGTTTAAGATATTTTTGCTGCTTTTACCCTTCGGGTGCAAGTGAGGAAGAACACTACCACCTCTTACTCTTATCTTCAGACAGGAAGAACTTAAAAGGCTGGTGTTTTCTTGTTTCCGCTTTAAGATCTACTCTGTTGATAGTAGGTGTTAATAGCGTGTGAATTTTAAGGATCCACTTGCCTTTTTCTAGCATCTAACTATCAGAAGGAACATGGTGTTTGCCATGTTTTAAGACTGAGGAATCTTTTGTCTTTGGAACACCACTGACGCCCATGTGAAAGTGTTCATTTTGTCCTCTTTCTAAATTTAGCCTGAGGAGTGTGCACTTTATTAAATCAATGTAACAGACAGTAAATATTCCGTGTATATATAAAATGATGCACGTATATACATAAAACAGGGAGTAGGGGAGAGGGAATAGAGATGGAGGTGGGAAGATAGGGGATAGGAGGCGAGAGAGAGAGGGAGAGACTGGAATTTCAAGATAAATGTTCATTCTATAACCTGGTTGCTTAATGCAGGTACTAGCTCTTAAATATCTTCAGCCCTATTCACAGATCTTCCGTGTACTTTAGCTTTAAAACTTGAGAGGCTTGGCCTGTCCTGTGATAACCAGGGTGTCTAGAAAGGAGGCAAATTATCTGATGTGTTTAAACTGTAGTCACAGAAATGTTACCTCTTAAGACGTTAGGGCGCAGCTGCCGGCCTACTCACTTCCTCCAGGCTCCTTTGTGTGTGTTCTGTCTGTTCCGCGTGGGCTAGAAGATCCTTACAAGTGCATGAGAACACGTTTGTAAACCTTGATTGTTCACATGTTATACCAAGTGTAGTCCATTGCATATGCTGACTCCTCTGTGGGTCTTCTGCATGCAGTGGGCTAACTTCACCATGCTGTCTGCCATTGCAGTCTCAGGACCTTAGTTATGATCCATTGGTGACTTCCTCTGCTGTAAGGCCCTCCCACAGATGCCAGGCTCACTGATAATGAGGAGGAGACTATACTACGCACTCCCTAGAATGGGTAGAGACTCAGAAAATGAATTGTTTCAGTAAACACCGAGAGCCTTATAGGTTTGTTGTTAGGGCACGGGGATACAGAGGTGAGTAGAAGTCTTTGTTCAGTAGCAACTTACAGTTGTCTAGGAAGAGAAACATGTAGTGAGTCTAAGTGGGTTAATTATGATAAAAGAATCAAGTGCAGCAGGAATATAGAGGAGAAATTGAGGAAGGCCTGACTGAGGAGACAGCGTTTGAGCTGGGCTTGGGGGAAGAGGATTTTGCCGGAATGAGGAAAGGACAGCCCAGGTATTGGGGACAGGTACAAAAGGCCCAGGGCTTGAACTTGTGCTCTGGAGGGGCAGCCTCTGGTGTGACTAGAGGGTAGTGTGAAAGGGCAAAGAAGTCATACATTCATTTTCAGCAAATATTTGTATAACACCTTCTAAGTTGAAGGCACTGTTCTAGGAAGTAGGAAGAGAACAAAGTTCTTGCCCTTACGTACTTTCCATTCTAGTGGGGGAGAGAGATGAATAAATAAGTCAATATGTGGAGTGTCAAGCGGTGGTAAATGCTTTGGAGAATAACAAAAGAAGATGAAGAGGTGAGGGAATGTGGTAGGTGATCAGGGAAGTCCCCTCTATTAAGATGTCGATTGAGCAGAGCCTTGCAGTGAGAAACAAGCCATTGGATATCTGGGAGAGTGGAGATGGGGTGGGAGGGTGTGTCCTGGGAGAGTGGAGATGGGGTGGGAGGGTGTGTTCTGAAGCAGAAGGAATAGTAGGTGCAAAGTCCCTGAGGCACGCCTGTGCTTGGCATGTTTGAGGAATAGTAAGGAAGCCAGTGTGGCTGGACAGGGGAAAGTGAGTGAGGGCAGGGCAGTAGAGAATGAGATCAGGGGAGGCTGGCAGGGCAAAGGAGGGAGGTGGATGATGTAGGTCCTTGTAAGTCATAGTTTGAACTTATAATTCAGTTGGAGAGACAGACTGATATCTGTTTATAAAGAGTTCTCAATGCTGTGCTAACAACCTGGGCTGTATTCTGTGCTAAGTGAAGATGTTCAAGCGACAGAGCAATCCAGCCAAGTTTATATTTTAGAAAGATAACAGCGTCACTATCCAAGACACATTGTAGACTATGTATGTAGTACGTGTATAGTGTGCTGCTCTTCTATAAACTACAGGATACCTGTTACGTACAAATACTTACATACAAGATACAAGTGTGAATGTAAGCACTTGGGAAATATCTGAAAGAACCACACAAGAAACTGGGAGAGTCGGACAACTTTCCATGTCCCGTATGATTGGAATGCTGAAGGGTACACACACGAACTAATGGACGTGTGCTACCAGCCTCCGGCTAAGGAGGGAAATTGCAGGCATCAGAATCCTCTTTACGGATCAAGCGCGTTAATCCGCCTGCGTGATGACAGTCATCTCGACACGCCACGCGGTGGCGCATGCGCGGTAGAAGGAGGTCCGCGAGCTGCGTGGGCTTGTGCCTAGGCGCCTGTGGTTCGTGGCCTTGTGCTGGCACCGGGGATGCCGGGTTGGCGACTTTGGCACTCCTGGCGGGGGTGACATGAGCCAGTTCGTCGGCCACGAGGAAGGGCGGAAAGCACATCCCGGAAAGGTAATACGCCTTGGCCCCTGGGCGTTGCCGGTGGAGCTCGGAGCCCCTGGGCCTGGGCTTCCGTCTCTTGTGCTGTCGCCTGTCACAGTGGCCCCCGTGCGCTGGCCCGTCCGCGCTGTGCTAGGGGGTGCTGGTCGTCTCGCGGCTCAGTTCATAGTAGCTGAAAGGGACAGTGTGTGATGTTCTGATTTCTCCCCATCGTTTTAAAAGGGAGGCTCTGGCCATTGCTCCTTGGGTAAAATGCAGCGGGACTGCTTTTTAAGATGGGACTGTCAGTGTTGGGGACCCTCCTTAATTACCAGGATGGAATCCCCTTCAGTTCCTCAAGCCGTGTTGTTTAGGCACAGAAAATGTGAGTAATAGGCACTGGAACTAAGTTTGAGTGAAAAAACGCACCGGTACCGCCGAGTTTTCCATCGAGACAGTTGATCCGTGTTGTCTCTTGGAATTATAAAGGGCGTACTGTTGCTTCCTAACCAGTGTCCTTTGAGAGCTCTACCTCTGTACGTTCAAATGATGAATTTTGAGGCTTTGCTCATACGTGGAGTAAACCCTTAAATTCCCTAAGACCTTCCTTTCCTCCGTCTCATACCCCATTAAGCCCGCTTCAGTTTATCTCCTGAATTTCTTCTGAATCTGTCAACTCTTCCTCAACATCCTCATACTGAACTTGCCTGTCTGTTGCAATGAGGTCCTAACTAGTGTCCATATATCTTGTTTCCTTCCAATCCATTCTTCACACAAGAAACCTTAGAAGCAAGTTGGGACATTGCTCATAAACATGGCTCAAAAACATTGTTTTGAGAATAGAAAACAAACTGTTGGCCTTTAACACTCTGCGTGGTCTAGAATCCTGTCTGCTTCTCTGCTACGTGGACTCCAGCTTGGTGCCTCTCCAACTTTAATATGGGTATGCCTCTCCTGTGGATCTTGTTAAATGCAGGCTGTAATTCAGTAGTTCTGGGTGGGGCCTGGATTCTGTGTTTCTAACGAGCTCCTAGGTGACGGTGACCCTGAGAGCAAGGGTCCAGCTCCTGCCTTTCTCCCTTCTTTCTGGAAGAGCAGGACGTCTGCCCCCCCGGGAGGAGAAAACATCTGCAACGTGACTACTAGCAACCAGCTTCCCTCACAGGCAAGGGACCTTTACCACTGCTCCCTACCATTTTGTCTGAGGCGCAGCAAGCCAAAACACTGACATGCTGAGGTTTGCAGCAAAGAGGAGGTTTATTCACAAGGCAGCCAAGCGAGGAAGTGACGTGACAATAGCTCTCAAATCCGCCTCCCCAAAGGCAAGGGGCTTGGGGTATCTATGGGATAAAGAATAAAGAAGCAGGGCAGTATGAGGCACGGGGAGCATGAGGAAAGGTGATTGGGAAAAGGTGTGCTCCTCATTGTTCTGAGCTGGCGTAACTAGGCTACGGGGCTCAGCACATTCTCAGGCTGTAGTTTTCGGCCCTCTGATGGCAGGAGGTCAAAAGGCACTGGGCCAGGTGGAAGATCGGTGGTCCTCTCCAGTCTTAACCAGCTCAGCCTAACTAGACACAGCTGATTCCAAGTTCCTGGACAGTACCCGGGGCAAACATCTTATTGCTTATGCTACGTGCTATTTGGAGGACGTGCAAGTGTTCAAGCTACCTTGAGGAGTGAAGACAGGATTTGACTAATCCTTACACATGGTTTCACCTCCAGATGAGCAGAAGAGGCCTGTAGGCTGAATCTGGCTCCTGGCACCTGGAATTGGAGGCAGATGGTTTAAAAACAGGCTCTCCCGCCCTCTGTGTTATCTTAGGTAGATAGACTATTGAACCTTCCTGTGCCTGTTTCTCCACCAGCAGCATGGGGACACTCAGAGTCCCTCTCTTGGGGGCTGTTATGGGGGTTCAGTGAGCTATAGATGCATGCACAGGCACACGGGAGACACCCAGTGTGTGTTAGCTTCATGCTTACTTTTTATTAGGAGACCAGTATTGTTAGAAGATTTCTGGTTTGGACAACAGATTAGATAGGTGGTCATTACTATAGTTTATGCAACAGCAATTCACATTACCATTTGCAAAAAAGCAGTTGGTTGTCCAACGGGGATTATAAACATCCATTTACCATGAGCTACTGAACAGATACTTTACACAGTAACTACTTCAAGTACTATTTAAGATCAATTCTCTATGTTGTCTTAAGCAGTTGTTAACCCCCAATTTCGTGAATAGTACCAAGTAAGTCACTTGAACATCAGCTAGAGCAATCTGTTATCACTTAGCAAGCCTAAAGCTATAGTTCAACAATTTTATTTACTGTTCTATGACAAAAATGACTCTCAACAGCTATGCCCTGGATAAGTAATCAGCTAAAGCTAGTTTGACTGACCAAATCTGATTTACTGAGTTAATAAGCCAGTTGATTTAGAAAGGTCTAATGCCTATTTCTCATCCATTCAGCATTCAACTGTTTCCCATGCCTAAAATGTCTTTTTTCCCATTCGTACATATCCAGATTCCTACTTCTGTGCCGTAGGGCTTGGCTGAACTACAACTGCCTTTAGTGACACTTTTCTCACCTGCACAATTGGAGATAATTTTAGTCTCCTCAAGACTCCCACGGGGTTACCTCTGTTGTGACACTTGACGATTTGGTGGCATATTTTACTTTATTTTATTTTAAATAGCCTTCCATTACTCCGTGCACATCAAACGGTAAATGCTTTCTCCTAGTAAACGTGTATAACGATTTTCTGAACTCTTCTGCTCTGGGCAAGATTCATAAATACACCAGGCAAACATAGTGAAAGAGGAGACAGTACTTGTGTTATATTCAGTTGGGTCTTGATACCTAAGTGTGACTCTTAACCAAGGATTATGCAGTAATTAAGGACACAGGTTAAAGTTGTTTAGAGTGTGTCCTAAAGTCTCCCTGGCAGAATTTAAATCTCTACTCTGGAAATTGTAGACCTGAGACAAATTACTTCCCTAAACTTCATTTCCTACATCTGAGAAAGATAATAGTATCTACCTTGTAGTAGACTGAATAGTACCATTGCCCCCAAATGTCCACCTTCTAATCCCCAGAACCTATGAATGTCACCTTAAATGGCAGAAGGGACTTTGCCAATGGGATGAAAGTAAGGGTTTTGAGATGGGGAGATTCTTCTGGACTACCTGGATGGACCCAGATGTAACCACTGGTGTTCTCGTAAGAGAGAGGCAGAGGGAGTGTTTACTCCAAAGAGAATGTGATGATGAAGTTGGGGTTGGATTGATGTGGCCAGAAGTCAAGGAATGCTGTCAAGGAAACAGATTCTCCCTTAGAGCCTCTAGAAGGTGGATGGACGGCCTTGTCAACTCCTGGTTCCAGCCCAGGGAAACTGGTTTTGGACCTCTGTCTTCCAGAACCATAAGAGAATGAGTGTGTTTTGTTTTACGCAAGCTCATTGGTAGTCATTTGTTACAGCAGCCATAGGGAACTAATGCGTACCTCATAGGAACTATTTCTCCAATGAAAATGTGTGACTGGAAACACACTTGGTGGCATGTCTGACACACGGTAGGTATGCTACTGTGGGTAGTTCTTGGAAAGTAAAGCCTTGGTTTTTGAGGAATCATCAAAACCAGTACAATGGTTGCCATGTTTCTCCTTGTTCATCCTGGTGACAAAGCTGTAGAGAGAGCTCCATCCTTTCCCACAGGACGCCCACCCCTAGTACTTACAGGGAAGAGGTTATGTCTCACTTCAGGCACCTTCCTCTTTCCCTTTCTGCTTTTTGTTTCATTAATCTTCATCCAGCTGGCCTTTCTAAGTTAAAAAAACAAAACAAAACAAAACCATTTCTCAATGGATTCAGATACTACCCCAAGTTAATATTCCAACCATGTTCTTGTTCTTCTGGGTCTCACCACCAGAAATTTCTGAACTGAAATCCTCTCTAGTTTCTAGGATCAGTCACTTTCTAATTTCTCCCTTCTCAAGTTCAGAGTCTTGTCAGTTTAGTCCCTTCCCTAACCACAACATCTATTAAGGTGACACAGCAAAGTGATGAAAGTCTAGACGGTCTGGTTTTCATCCTGGGTTTCTGCCCGCTACTTACTGTGTGGCATTAGGCAAGCTATTCAACCCCCCTGGGCCTCAGTTTCCCCCCAAAAAGGTGAATATTATGAACATTACCTACCTATAGGGTTGCCATTATGAGGATTAAGTGAGTTAATATTTGCTAAGCACTTAGAATATTACTTGTTATAGTCTAAGCACTACAGTTGTGCTTGTTAGTAATAATAAATGCAATTCCAAGCGTATAACTTACTCAACTTTCTGTCATAACTTTGAAGTGTTGGTCTATCTGTTGGCCAGCGTTGCAGGGAAATGAGTCGAGGCATGGGCTGAGGCATTGCTACCAGTGCGTGGTGTGTTCCCAGAACTAGGAACAGCCGTGTGAAATAGGTAGTGGTTCTACTTGGAGACGGGGCAGACTGGAAAATGACAGCTCTGGAGGTGTGTCCATAGGTTTGGTGTCAGAGCTGCTGCCTGCTGAAGCACTGATGCCGGCCTGAGCCGTAAATGGGGAGGGGGGCGCTGGGGAAAACAGGGGCAGAATGGAAAGGGAAAATAGGGGAAGAACGGAAAAAGATAGCCTAGGGAGGAGGTGTGGTGTCCATAGCTTCGGGGTCAGAGGTGCTGCCTGCTGCAGCACCGATGACACCCGAAGCCGTAGATGGGGGGCTGGGGAAAAGAGGGGCAGAATGGAAAGGGAAAACAGGGGAAGAACGGAAAACGAAAGCCCGGGAAGGTGGTGTGGTGTCCATAGCTTCGGGGTCAGAGGTGCTGCCGGGAGCAGCACCAATGACACCCGAAGCCGTAGATGGGGGGCTGGGGAAAAGAGGGGCAGAATGGAAAGGGAAAACAGGGGCAGAACGGAAAACGAAAGCCCGGGAAGGTGGTGTGGTGTCCATCGCTTCGGGGTCAGAGGTGCTGCCGGGAGCAGCACCAATGACACCCGAAGCCGTAAATGGGGTGCTGGGGAAAAGAGGGGCAGAATGGAAAGGGACAACAGGGGCAGAACGGAAAACGATAGCCCGGGAAGGTGGTGTGGTGTCCATAGCTTCGGGGTCAGAGGTGCTGCCGGGAGCAGCACCAATGACACCCGAAGCCGTAAATGGGGTGCTGGGGAAAAGAGGGGCAGAATGGAAAGGGAAAACAGGGGCAGAACGGAAAACGATAGCCCGGGAAGGTGGTGTGGTGTCCATAGCTTCGGGGTCAGAGGTGCTGCCGGGAGCAGCACCAATGACACCCGAAGCCGTAAATGGGGTGCTGGGGAAAAGAGGGGCAGAATGGAAAGGGAAAACAGGGGCAGAATGGAAAACGAAAGCCCGGGAAGGTGGTGTGGTGTCCATAGCTTCGGGGTCAGAGGTGCTGCCGGGAGCAGCACCAATGACACCCGAAGCCGTAAATGGGGTGCTGGGGAAAAGAGGGGCAGAATGGAAAGGGAAAACAGGGGCAGAACGGAAAACGATAGCCTGGGAAGGAGGTGTGGTGTCCATCGCTTTGGGGTGAGATGGGCTGCCTGGCTGATCTGAGAAAAGCGAGTGAAAGTGGGAGAGCTTCTCCCTAGCTGCTAACTCTTCTCAAGGTCTAGCACGCACTGAACACTGGCCTGCCGGCTCAGCCTGGGTGTTGCCATTGCATTGTACGTGTCACAGAGCAAGGGCGGGCGGGTCAGGGGGTGGGCTGGGGGCCCCACACAAGCCCAGCCCCTGGAGAAACCCGGCCCGAGGGCAAAGAGCCCGAGCCCTTCTGGACTTTCTAGCGGCTGGGACTTGTCGCTGTGGGTGGCAGGTGTTTGGCACCGGATGGGCCACCATGCGGAGACTGTTGGGGACTGTGGAAGGCTTCTCCTCCAGAGCTCACGCTGCCTGGGCACCGGCTCTGCAGACCCCTCAGCCCTGGGTATGTATCGGCCAGCCCTTCCCCGCAACGGGGCCCAGAGGCCAGAGCCTGCCCAGAGCTGAGTGCAGGAGGCACCCAGAGCTTGCCAGGCTGTGGCCCGCCTCCTCCGTGGACCTCCCCAGCTTGTCCGCGAGCCCTGGAGACAGGAGCAGGAGCGCCTTCTCCAGGGCTGCTGAGCTGCCAGCATCACCGTGAGCCAGGCGGTGAAGGTTTCTGAGCAGGGGATGCAGAGCCCTGACCCAACTGGATGCTGCACCCCACGATGTCCCTTCCTGGCGGGTAGGTTCTTTCTTCACTTGTTTTTCGAAATTTGGTAAAAGAACATTTCAACCTTCGACTGTTCTTCAGGGTATACAGATGGTAGTGGCTTAGCCGGGATTCGAAGCAAGCCTGTGTGATTCCAGAGCTCGTGCTCTGGACTCTGGCGCCTCCTTATCATATATGCTTCATGTGTTACTTTTTCTTTTGTTTCTTGAAGTCCTTATGATACTTAGCCCTAAGTGCCATACCTGTAATGAACACATCCACTGCCCTGTAGGAGGTGTTCTTTTGTTCAACGCGTGAATTGGTCATCCACCACACTGGGTTCTAATCTCAGAAGATAGGTCAGGGACCACCAGTTGTCAGCATAGCACCATCCCACATTTCTGATTGAGGCTTGGAGCCTAGGTTTTTCCCTTTGGTCTAGTTTGAAGGATCCAGGTATGTAAAGCTTATATTCTAGATAAATCATGGGCTATCCTGAAAGGAATTCATCAATGAATTATTCTGTATGGATTAGAAGCCAGTTTCTCTGGCCTTCCTGGAGTATATCCAGTAAGGCATCTCATTCATGTCTAGAAAGCAAATATATGATTTATTGCAACTTCAGCGTGGAGCGATGTATTGGTTTAAAATAAAGTACGAGCAACACAATTTGGTCATTGTGAGTATGCCGGCTGGGTCCACTCTTTACTACACATATGTAACTCTAGAGCTTCTTATGCCCCATAGAGGAGACATACTCTTGTGTGTCTAGGACAAGGGAAACATGTGTTGTTATTCAGGAGCTGGAAGCTACAGCATGACAGGAAAGAATTGAAAAATCCTGGTCTTGGTCTACACGTCACTTTACCTTGTCCGAATCTTGTTTCTTTGGCTTGCTTCATTGGAGTGTTTTCTCTCTCCTGGGACTGACATTGTGTGTTCTGTATCAGGCATGTGACATGTAGAAGTTTCAGAACCCAGAATCATATAGATCAGTAAAAATCTATATATTTTTGTTTAAAATCTATTTAAAATCACACTGGGCATAATTCATATATTCCAAAAGTAGTTTGACCCTCTGCTCATGAGATTCTTTTTATGGTATGTCGAAGCAAATTTGGACTTCCATCCCCAATAAACTTTGAGGTTGGAGGACACAAAAGCTTTTGCTCAGACCTAAATTCTGTCTGAAAAAAAAAAGGGTAACTATTATAAGCCCTTTCTAACCTCTCCAGGAGCAGAAATGATTTACAGCTATGGCATTGAACCATAATTTCTTGATCTCATTTGAGAAGAGTTCAGTAAGAAACAGTGTCTTGATTTTTGTTCGTTGGTTCCCTGTTTTCTTGTCTTGCGTGCCAACAATCCACTGTAATACGTGAGTGAGTATGGCAGCAGGCTGAGTGTTCCCTGGAGCTCATTAAATGAACGTGTTTTCCTAAAATGACTTTTGTCTCCTTGTTTTCAGCCCCTCTTCTTTCCTCTGTCCTTTACTATAACCAGGGCTCAGCAAAAGCTGACTGGCTTTGTGCAGACCCTACTTAGGGTAGTCTTTTCTTCATTATTTTATTCATGGCCCCTCCATTTCATTGTTTGCCTTCTCGAAATGTGTTGAAATCTTTCTGTGGTTGATGACTTCCACAATGTCTTGGCTCTTATTGGTTGATTAATTTGGGTATTTCTACAGTTTTATTTAAACCTGGTTTCAGGAGGACCAGAAAGTAAATATATTTCCTAGTCTGCCATCTTGAGCTGAAAATCCCTGTGGATTTTAGCATCCAATGTTCCCATGGGTAAAAAACCCAACCTTGGCATCAATAGATGTACACTCAAGATTTCAGCTTTTCTTGAGCAATCACTAAGGATTTAATATGCGGTCACTTCTAATGGGAAAATAGTAACTATCTCATGGCGTTGATTTGAGGATTAACTTAGATAATGGACAAGAAAATGCTTGGTAAGGTTTTAAAATCTATAAAAAATGTTTTTTGTTATTATTTGATTTGTTGCTATTTCAACTTTAGCTGACAGTTGTTTGTGACCTTGCTTATGTGAGAAAATGCCTTCTGGTTTATTGTTTTGAAAGCCAGATTATATTTTTCAATAGCTCAATGGAAATGGCATCATTTGTGAAGTTGAAGGGTGAAGGCATAAATGTTTCTTGACATTTGAATCAACTATTGGTCTTCTGGGGCTTGTCCTTATTCTCCTGCAGTCTCTAATCAACATGGCATCCAGAGAGATCCTGTTAAAACGTAAGTCAGATCATGTCACTCCAGGCTCTTCAGTGGCTTCTTCACAGGAAAAGCAAAGTCCTCAAAGTGCCTCCACAGCCCTAGAAATCTGGGCCTCTGTTTCCTCTCTGACGGTTTCCTTCTCCTCTCCACTTTGCTCCCTCTGTTTTCCACACACTGACATCCTTTCTGCTCCTTGGATACTCCAAGCCCACTCTTGCCTCATTGCCTTTCCATCTGACTGTTCCCTCTGCTTGTACTATTCACTTCCCAGATATGCACCTTGCTCCCTCTCACAACCTTAGGTTCCCTCTTAAATTTTATCTTCCCCAGAAAGCCCTCAGTGATCACTTAGTTTCAGATCGCAGCCTCCTCCTACCAGCTAACAATCTCCATCCCCCTTCCCTGCTTGCTGTTTTTCTCCAGCACTTACCTGATATACTAGTTATTCTACCCATTTATTCAATTTTTATTTACGTATTTACACTTACGATTTTATATTTGCTTCTTTACTTTTGTCTCTCCCCTCAGCTCGAGAGAGGCTATATTCATCTG
The DNA here is from genome assembly GCF_059928025.1 of Delphinapterus leucas. Classification (NCBI taxonomy): domain Eukaryota; kingdom Metazoa; phylum Chordata; class Mammalia; order Artiodactyla; family Monodontidae; genus Delphinapterus; species Delphinapterus leucas. Next base: position 470,869 of record NW_028322271.1, on the reverse strand, counting down.
TGTTAATCACTGCTGTGTTTCCTGAACATGCCTAGAAAACATACTGAAGAAGGGTGCCTGAAATTTGGTAAGGGAGCCATCAGTTTTCTTGGCTGAATGAAGAAATATGCTCATAAATTAATGAACAAATCTCTGGGGTTTCTGAATTAAGGACTAATGGGAAGAGGAAGGCAAATGGTTGGGACAGGGTACTGCAAGAAGGAGTATTTGGAGTACTCTGATAGCTCTCCTAATAGATAACATTTTGTTCATTTAAATAGTTTTAACGAGAGAGCTGGGAACTAGGGACACACAGCATCGAGGTTTTATAATGCATTCTGTAGAGTTCTTTTCGAGTGTGTTCAAATATCATTGAAAATATATGCATGCATATAAACCTCTGTTACTTTATTTAGTGCTTTACAAGAGCCCCTCAAGGAAGGGGTAGTAGCAACTATCAGTATCCTTCCTTTATGATGAGCTTAATTTATTCAAAATTACATCCTAATTTATTTGTAACTGTGAAACTAGACTTAGTTATTTAGTAGACCCTCCCTAGAAACCTATGACGTTAATAAAACCAACAAAAATGTGTTCAGGTTCCAGTGATACACACACTACAGACTCAATTATGTGTCATCCATTTTAATGAAGGGAAGAAGTGATTTAACAAACACAGAGCAAACAAACAGAATATGAAGGTTTGTCCTCCATTAATATTAGTAATGGATAAAGTGGGCTCCAACGCCTTCAACGTAGCTTGAGACCCATCATCTCTGTGTCATGGGAAGGGGGATGCTCGGCCAGGATGTCTTTCTGTGTCACTGAGAAAATTTTCCGTAATGTATAACGATACTTACTGAAACGGATATGGGGCATTTGGGTAATTAGGAATCCGTTAGCATATTTTTCCGGAAGCCTTGACTACGAAACGAAGATAGTAGATTTGGACACTTGCAGCTATGCAGAAGTTGTTTGGGTATTCATCTTTATGCCGAATGAAGTAAGCTTATTTCATCTCTGCAGCTTCCCATATGCCATTTTCCCACCTCTGTTTTGTGTTTGGAAAGACTTTTAGAAATTAAAACTCAAGTTAAAAAGTGAGTGACGGGCTTCCCTGGTGGCTCAGTGGTTGAGAGTCCGCCTGCCGATGCAGGGGACACGGGTTCGTGCTCCGGTCCGCGAAGATCCCACATGCCGCGGAGCGGCTAGGCCCGTGAGCCGTGGCCGCTGAGCCTGCGCTCCGCAACGGGAGAGGCCACAGCAGTGAGAGGCCCGTGTACCGCAAAAAAAAAAAAAAAAAAGAAAAAGAAAGAAAAGAAAAGAGAGTGAGTGACAACTTAAATGATATATGGAATATTTTGCTGACTTAGAAGAGCATGCAGAATTAAATATGACCCAGTTGAAATGTTAATTTTATTTTAATGTGTATATTGGGGTGGAGTCTTAAAGGTGCCAGAAAACAAGCATTCACCCATCCTGTTTGGAAGTGCAGCACACAGGCACCTTCAGTTACCAGTTCTGTTCATTCCACAGAATCATCTTGGGAAAACATACTGTTTTTTAGGTACCTGGTGTATATCTTAACCAGTTTGAAGAATTTCCCAAATACCTGTTAATATGTAGTTCTCCGATTCCAATCTTGCCACGTCCTGTACCAGTGACACAGCACATAGGAGTTTTATTTCTCTTTCTTTCTCTGGGTTGTTGAGAACCCAACGAAAGAACAATGGAATGGCATCAAAGAGATCAGGGTTCTTGACTCAGATTTACCATAAAATAATAGTGTCCTCTTGGGAAAATTATAGTTGTTCTAGGCCCCTTTCCTTTTCTTTACTTTGACAGAGCTGCACTAGATGACCCCAAGTAACACTGCGCTCTTTGCAGTAGTAGCTTAGACGTTATTGGTTTTCTGAAACAAATGAAGACAGTGACACAGGAAACTGTGCAACATCTCTGTAACTATGTTTTCTTAGAGTTGCCTCCATTTTTCAGATGATAAGATGGCTGAGCACAGAAGTAGGTGTTTTGACCAGAGGTTCCAGAGTAGAGGGAACTGAACCACAAGTTTCCTTCATTCCTGAAGCTCACTTAGCCGAAACATAGGCTTCTGAATATTAAGCTGTAAAGCATATTATCAGTGTGCTTTAAAAGAAGCGGTTCTTCTAGGATTTCTAATTAATAGCAGGCGGTTTTGAAATTCTTAGAAGATCATCGAATTTTGTGAGATTTACAGCTCTATTTTCCTGTCAAGCAAGTTGTATCAGTGCCAGACAATCATCTGAGCTTCTGGATGCTTCTCTGAACCTCTTGAATTTTTCTTCTTGCTATCTGAAATTCATGCCAGATAAGCCTTTTTGTAGAGAGCGTGTACAGACTTGTCTATTTTCATATACGAAAGCGATGCAGTGAGCCAGGTCGGGGGTTAAGCCCTCATTCTCAGAGTGGTATTGAGCTCCTGGTGAAATGTAATCCTCATTTCCTCAGAATAGAAAAGCAGTTATCTCACGTTTTTAATGCCATTAACTCTTTATACATTTATGTATAATACATATATTTATTGTACCTACGAGGTGTGCTCTCTTTGGGAAGTACAAAGCTATTTGAGACGTAAGTTGTTCATTTTTTTGTTTTCCCACAAATACTGTGACCCTTTGAGCAGGAAGGTCTATGTTTTATTAACATCTAGAACAAGCAGCTAACACGGTGTCTAAGATGTAGTCAATAAATATGAAATAGGTAAATGAACACATTTTTAAGGAAGGGCCAGGGCATGAACAAATAGAAAATTTTCGTTTTCGGTCACAAAGCCACAACAGACATAAAAATAAATGATACAGACAACAAGTGCTACGGTCGTTCAAAGAAGGCATAGAATTGATACAACAAGGATCTCCCCTATGGCACAGGGAACTGTACTCAATATTTTGTAATAACTTATAAGGGAAAAGAATCTGAAAACGGAATCACTGCGCCGTACACCTGAAACGGACACGACATTGTAAATCAACTATATTTCAATTAAAAAACAAACAAGCAGACAACAGCAACAACAAAAAACCAAAGAGGTCATAGAAGTTCTTATGAGATTCCAGAAGAGAAGAGAAGCCAAATGAGGACGGGAGAGGCGGCTTTTGAATCCGTTCAGAGGAGAAGTCACAGAGGAACTAGTCATTGATCTGAATTTGAGATTAAGATTAAGATGAATTAATCTGAATTAATTAAGATTGCAACACAGGGATATTACAGATGAAGGTAATCACATAAACTTACTATACTGAAACTTGCAGAGGTTATGAGTGTTGCTCAAGATCCCAAAGCAAGTGCATTGTGGAATCAGAATTTTAAGTGAGGCCTAATGAACTAAAAACAAACCAGCACAGAAACAAGCCCTTCCTGTGACACCACGTTGCCTTTGAAGTCGTTTTTTTTGGTGGGTTGGCAGAAACTGGTTCCAGTGTTTCTTGCAGGAATGACTGGCCATAGGACTGGGCGTCGTAGCTTCCTGCCAGGCGACCGAAGGTCGCAGGCAGGTGGGTCACTGGGACACACGCGGAGGGGCTCCTGGCCGGCCCCCTGGCCGCTCAGTGCCCCTGCCCCAGAGCGGGGGTGGGGGCCTCAAAGCAGCCTTGTCTGAGTCCCCTGCCACTAGAGAGAGTATTGGCCCAACACTTGTAGAAAACGGGGACCTTGCTGGCAGTTCAGTGGAGGGACACAAATAAATCTTTGCCGACTTTCTGCTGAAGCTCACGAGGGTTCACTCCTAAGCCTCTTACAAGGTCAGCTGCCGAGGCTGCGAGAGATGAGTCAGGGCTCTCCCTCCACCACGGGGAGATCGCTGGTTAAAGCGCTCACGAGGGAGTGAACCGCGTGTCCGCACCGACACGCATGGGCAGACCTCGTCGATGCCTTCTGTCCGGGGTACGAAGCCCTCTCCTGCCTCTTCCAGGCTCTCTAGAAAGCATGTGCAGAGCCTCCCACTCCACCCTCGGACTCCATGGGCCACAGCTGGAGGGACCGGCCAAGGAGCCGTGGCAGGAGGAGGCCAGAGGGCAGCGGGCCTCGGCCGGAGCCCGTCAGTCGGTCCCCATTCACACACCACCAGACGATCCTCTTGACCTGGGCAGTAGCCGCCAACCGACCGCTAAGGTGAGCCCGGCGCGCGCTTGGCTACCTGGCATGGCTGGGAACCCCAGGATCTCCTGGCAGAGGCGGGCATTCTCCTGGGCCGGGTCCGCGGGCGTCTGCGTGTGCAGGGCCTGAACCACCTTGGCCAGGACGATCTGGCACAGGTTGAAGGAGACGGGGGGCTGGCACCGTGTCCAGGCCGCGCTTGCCAGCCGGGCAGACCGGAAGCCCCCTTCCCTTCCCTCGGTCCGGCCGCATCTGGGTTGGCCTCCCGGGACTTGATGAGCTTGTCCAGCAGCTCCTGAGGGACGGTGCTGCCCGTGCCCCACCAAGACTGGCAGCAGCGCCAGGGCCTCACAGGGCACGGCGCCCCCGGCCCCAGAGCCTTCCCTCTGGTTCTCATCACCGGCTGTCACCAGACTTGCATGCAACGTGCTTTTCTTTTCTCTTGTCTTCTTTACGTCCCTCAGCCACGCAATGCGGTGAAGCCCTGACGCTCGCTGCCGCGTCGGTACACCCTGAGAACACGATGCTCAGCGAGCAAAGTCATACACAGAAGGACACACAGGGCGTGACCCCACTGAGGAGAAACGTCCAGAGCAGGTAGATCCACAGAGTCAGCGAGTGGGTTCCTGGTTGTCAGGGGCTGGCGAGGGGACGGAGTGATAGCTAAGGGCGTGAGGGACATTTTCGGGATGATGGAAATGGTCCAAAGCAGTAGTGACGTCTGTACGGCTCAGTAAACTGTCCCCACACGCCCCGGTGCAGCCTGTGAGAGCATCGCTCTCAGGATGAAGGGCTGACCACAGGAAGACTGAACGAGCAGTGGGTCCTGGGCCCAGACTCTCAGCTGGCGCCCCCCCACGTGGGGAAGTCACTGGGACTTGCTGAGCCTCCACGGAGACTGGCAGCAGCCCCCGAGCTCACAGGGCACTGCGCCCCCGGCCCCAGAGCCTTCCCTCTGGTTCTCATCACCGGCTGTCAGCAGACTTGCAGGCAACGTTCCTTTCTTTTCTTTTGTCTTTTTTAAAGGCAACTCTTGAGTACATGTATTTAACATGCAGGGAACCAGCCCTGACTCCTTGATCTGGGTCTTCCAGCCTCTAGAGCCTCGAGGACATCCATTTCCGTTATTTACGCGCCCAGTGCCTGGGGTTTGATGATGGAAGCTGACACCGAGGGCGTCACCACGTGTGGGGTGATGTCAGTGAAAGAATCCCGTGGCGAGGGCCTGCCTGAGGACCACGCATGCCCGGGCCCTCCCCGCCCCCGCCTGCAGCCCTGCGCCTGGGAGCGGAGCTGGTGCATCGCATGCCCGACGTCGTGGAAGTTGGTCTCCCGCTCATCATGCCGCAGCAGGGAGGGCAGGTTGGGCGTAGGCTTGGCGAAGTTGGCCACCGTGGCCGCGATGGCGATCTGGCAGCTCCCATCGTGCTGTAGGCAGGCCGAAGCAGGCCGCGTGCCCGGACTTCCCCACCCTGCGGAGGGACGTGGATGGGGCCCCGCTTCCACAGAGGAGCCCCGGCCCACGGCCGACAGGTTCCCCCACCACGCACGCACCGAGGATAGAGGTCAGGGAGAACTTGCCGATGGATGACCTTGCCCGAGGCCACGTCCCAGACCGTTTAGAGCCTCACGTCTTCGTGACACGTGCTCGTGCCCTCCTCCAGGTCGAAGGTCAGCCCCAGCAGCTCCTGGGAGATGCCCAGCAGCCCGCGTGTGACCGCCTGCACGGGGAAAGACTCCTTGAGCAGGTACTGGTCCACGTGGTAGCGCGTCTCCTCCCCCTGGTTCACGTAGTAGCGCAGGTCCCAGGCGTTGATGGGGCCGTCAAAGTGCAGGCCCCGCCTCTGGCACTCGGCCTTCTTTAGCTCCAGGATCACGGCCGCTCCTGCTCCCCGAGGGGCTTCAGCTTCTGGGCCAGCTCACCTGCGGGCGGAGGAGAGAGGCTCGGCTACGTCCCTGGGGCGGCCCCCCAGCCACCCCCGACCCTGCGCCCCTCGAGGCAGAATGAAGGGTCTGGGATGGTGACCCCCAAGGGCTGACACAGTGGGGTCTCAGGCAGCACCACGTCCGGTCAAGGTCCGCCTGACCCCGTCCCCACTGGGACTCAGGGGGAGGCGGTGTTACCTAGGACAGTGGCCACCACCTGGCTGGTCTTGTCCGTGTTCATCTCCAGCACAGAGTCGGCATGGTGCGGAACCCCAGCAGGCGGGACTTCAGGGCCTGCAGCCTCACCAGCTCCCTGAGGATCACGCAGTTCTCCTGGAAGCCAGAGACGGAAGGCGCTGGGGACCGAGGGCCACGCCCTCCCCACGGGCCCCGGGCCAGGTCTCTGCAGGCGGGCAGGGCTCCCAGGCCACTGGCGGGCACAGCCAATCCCCCTCCCTCCTCCTCCTGGCCCGGATTTCTAGACACTTTGGTGCTGTCCTAACACGTGGCCTTTATTAACACAGGTCCTTTTGGAAGCAGAAACGGCATGAACGTGATGGGCTCTAAGGCCAAGGGCAGGAAGAAATGCGGCCAGGCTCTCCAGGAGCCACCAAGGGGCCTCCCCGGGCTCAACAAGACAAACACGGCTGCCGTGCAGACAGTAGCTCAACCCCACGGCGCCCGAACACCCAGCCCCTGGACGGTGAGACACCTGTTGCTGCAGGTGGCCCGTGGCTCACTGATGAGGCCCGGCCCCAGGCGTACGCCACCTTCTCGGGGGCCACCTCTCCGGTCTGCAGTGGGGTTCTCCTGGGAGCCCCCCGTCACCACAGCACCAGCGTGGCCTGTCTGTAGCCCAAGAAGGTGGGGACGCAAGACTGTCCCCCGTGCCCCCCGCATCCCCCGCGAGGCCGAGCGAGCACCAGTGGTGTCTGCGGGGAAGGTGAAGGGCTCACGCACAGCCCCCATCTACAGAAGCACAGACTGCAGCCACATGCGCTATGGAACAAACACAAGTGTCCATGCAGGACCCGATGTCTGAATGTCAAGGCCATGCCCGGGCCACAGTGAGAAGGTGCATCCCCCATGCAAGCCACAGAGAGGGGATGGGGGGGTCCATCTGCGATTCTGAGCTCATCGGGCATCACCCCAGAGGGAGAGGGAGAGGGAGAGGGAGAGGGAGAGAGGTAGACAGAAGTACAGAGGGAGAGAAAGAGAGAGGGAGGGAGAGACGTCTCTCCCTTCCCTGGGGGTTCTCTAGTGCAGCCAAGGCTGAAAACCACGGCATTTTGGGAGATGGGTCCTCGTGGAAGAGTTAAATAGTCGCTCATGGCATTATCGACACATACTAAAAAAGGCCCCAAATCTTGGGGAGTCAGGGAGGGGAGTGTCGGCTGCCTCGTAAACGAGGAGAGATTGGGCATCAGAGGAGGTGCCTGTGCAGCCTGCGCCCAGGGCCCCGCAGACTTCATCTCCCAGCGGTGGTCCTGGGCTGGAAGTCAGCGGGGAGGTCAGGCTGTCCAAGCATCAACGTTGACTTCAGGGCTGATCTAAAAGGCGCCTGGTGTTTGTTGAAGCAGAAAAAGGAGAAAGCAGTAGGGAGTGGATGGGAGTGGGAGGGGGAGGGAGCCCCCCTCCTCAGCACTTCTACCGCTCTCCCTCTCTCTCTCTCTCTCTCTCTCTCCCTTTCTCCCTCTCTCCCTCTACCTCGCTGCCTCTCACTCTCCCTCTCCCTCCATCTCTCCCTCTGCCTCTCTCCCTCCCTCTCTCCCTGTCCCTCTCTCTCTCTCCCTCTTTCCCTCCCCCTCTCCCTCTCCCCCTTTCCCTCTCCCTCTCCCCTTCTCCCTCTCTCCCTTCCTCTCTCCCTGTCCCTGTTCCCCTGTTCCGCACGCTCTGGCTCTACCTCTTTCCCTCTTCCTCTCCCTCCACCTCCTTCCCTCTCTGGAGAGGGAAGGAGGTGGAGGGAGAGGGAGAGAGAGATGGAGAGGGAGAGAGTGATGGAGGGAGCGAAAGATGTCTCTCCCTCCCTCCCTCTCTCCCTCCCTCTCTCCCTCTCCCTCCCTCCTTCTCCTCCCTCTCCCTCTGGCTCCAACTCTCCTCCTTCCATCTCTCCCTCTCCCTCACTCCCTCCCAGAGAGGCAGAGATAAGGCAGAGGGAGAGAGGAAGAGGGAGAGATGGAGGGAGAGGGAGAGGGAGGGAGAGGGAGGGAGAGGGAGAGAGGGAGAGGGAGAGAGGGAGAGGGAGGGAGAGGGAGAGAGGGAGAGGGAGAGAGGGAGGGAGAGGGAGAGAGGGAGAGGGAGAGAGGGAGAGGGAAATAGGTCTCTTCCTCCCTCCCTCTCCCTCTCTCCTCCTCCTCTCCCTCTCTCCCTCTCCCTCTCTCTCTCCCTGTCCCTGTTTCCCTGTTCCAGTCTCCCTCTGCCTCTCTCCCTCTCCCTTGTCTCTGCCTCTCCCTCCATCTCTCCCTCTCTGAGAGGGAGTGAGGGCGAGGGAGAGATGGAGGGAGAGGGAGTGAGGGCGAGGGAGAGAGGGAGGGAGAGGGAGGAAGAGGAAGAGTGGAAGGGAAAGGGCGAGGGAAGGAGAGGGGGAGACGGAGGAGAGAGGGAGAGGGAGGGAAGAAGAGACCATTTTCCCTCTCCCGCTCTCCCTCTCTATCTCTCTCTCCCTCTGTCCCTCTCTCTCTTCTTCTCTCCCTCTCCCTCCATCTCTCCCTCTCCCTCTCTGTCTCTCCCTCCATCTCTCCCTTTCTGGGAAAGAGTGAGGGAGATGGAGACATGGAGGGAGAGGGAGGAGAAGGAGAGAGGGAGGGAGAGAGGTGTAGAGGGAGAGAGGGAGAGACGTCTTCGCTCCCTCCCTCTATCCCTCTCTCCCTTTCCCCCCTCTCTCTCCCTCTCCCCCTCCCTCTCCTGCTCTCCCTCTCCCTCTTTCCCTCTCCCTCTCCCTCCACCTCCTTCCCTCTCTGGAGAGGGAAGGAGGTGGAGGGAGAGGGAGAGCGGAACAGGGAAACAGGGACAGGGAGAGAGGGAGGGAGGAAGAGACCTCTTTCCATCTCCCTCTCACCCCCCCTCTCCCTCTCCTCTCCATATCTCTCTCCCTCCCTCTCCCTCTCCCTCCCTCTCTCCCTCTCCCTCTCTCCCTCTCCCTTGTCTCTGCCTCTCTATCTCTCCCTCTCTGGGAGGGAGTGAGGGAGGGAGAGTTGGAGGGAGGGAGAGGGAGAGAGGGAGGGAGGGAGAGAGGGATAGAGGGAGGGAGCGAGAGAGGGATAGAGGGAGGGAGGGAGAGGGATAGAGGGAGAGAGGGATGGAGGGAGGGAGTGAGAGGGAGGGAGGGAGGGAGGGAGAGACGGTCTTTCGCTCCCTCCCTCTCTCCCTCTCTCCCTCTCACCCCTCTCTCTCCCTCTCCCCCCTCCCTCTCCTGCTCTCTCTCCCTGTTCCTCCACCTCCTTCCCTCTCCGGAGAGGGAAGGAGGTGGAGGGACAGGGAGAGGGAAAGAGGTAGAGGGAGAGCGTGCGGAACAGGGAAACAGGGACAGGGAGAGAGGAAAGAAGAGAGGGAGAGGGAAGAGGGACGGGGGAGGCAGGAAGAGGGAGGGGGAGGAGGGAGAGAGACGGGGGAGAGCGAGGAGGTAGAGGGAGAGGGAGGGGAGAGGGAGAGGGATGGGGAGAGCAAGGGGGAGACGGAGGTGGAGAGGGAGTTGGGAGAGGGACAGGGAGAGGGACGGGGAGGGGGGAGAGGGAGGGGGGAGGGAGAGAGGGAAAGAGAGAGACGCAGAGGAAAGAGGGAGAGGGAAGAGAGAGAGGGACAGAGGGAGAGGGAGAGAGGGAGGAGGAGAGGGACGAGAGGAAGCAGGGAGAAAAGAGAAAGAACACACCATCTACATTTCTGTCAAATGACACCGGGGATCCTTACACAACCAGGAGAAAATAACACAGCGAGGCTCTTTCTCAGCTGGAACTGGAACTGCAGATGGGGCCAAACACCACCAGGGTGGCCACACATGTCCAGCTGCCGCCCCAGCCCCCTGAGTCTGGTCACCAGGGCTCTGAGTGTTTGCTCCAGGGACCTGGGGTTCACCCTGTCACCCTGGAGGTCGGGCCTAGACAGCATGGCCCCGGGCTGGACACATAGGGAGAAAAGCATCCCCACAGGCCAGCTTGTGCGAGCCGATTCAGCTGCCAGATTTTAGAGGCCCGGGATCACCCTGTGGCCCATGAAAGCCAGGAGCCAGGAGGGTCTTGCATCGGGATTCCTGTCCGTTGGACTGGAACGTTTATGTAAGGAGTCTTGGAAACAGTGGTAACAAGACTGAATTCGAAGGAGCTTTAGGATATTATGGACCACTCCGAAGTGTGTGGGTTGCTAAAAACCCTCCCGGCTTCACTCTTGTTGAAAATGAAGATCCCCGAGATGCAGCGGATGCTGTCTGAGAAGTAGACGGGAGAACACTCTGTGGCTGCCGAGTAAGAGTGGACCTGTCGAATGGGGAAGGGAGAAGTCGAAATCGTGGCCGCCTCCTTCTTGGGGTCGTCGCCCTCGAGATGATTATCGGAGGAGGAGTCCTCCCCCTCACCACAGATCTCCAAGACGGAGAAGCTTCTCCCGCAGCCGGAGCAGGTCCCTTTAGTAGATATAGGAGAAGAGAGAGATCACTGTCCCAGGAGAGAAATCGCAAGCCGTCCCGATCTTTCTCTAGGTCTCCTAGCCGATCCAGGTCAAATGAAAGGAAATAGCAGACCACTTTGCAAGAGGAGTGGTGCACAGGAAATACCTTCATTTGACAGGAGTATGTACAGAAAATTCAAGTTTCGTTTGAGACTTCCGAAGCTTGATGCACTTTTTAAATGTTTTAGCTGTTCCCGTTTGTCTGTCTCTTGGGACAGTGACACATAAAGGTGTCATTCTCTGTGGTTTGAAATGGGTCATATGAGGCATGTAATATGAAGAATTGTTTCTTTACAATGTTCTCTTAAGCAGAATTGAATTTGCTTTGAATTTTTGGTCTTGCCTAGACTGATAATAAAACTCTAACTCCTGCCCACCTAAAGTGTGATGTTTATTATTATGGAAACAACACTGGCAAACATTAAAAAGACTTTCTGTAGCTGGGATACGGTATGCAGCTGTAGTCAAGCAAGCAGTCTTTAAAAGGTACTGTGAACACAAGCCAGCAGGTAGAAATGAAAGCCGCACCCTTACCCTAGATGAGAGGTTTAAGAATTCCACTAGTCTTCACACTGGACAAGAGGTTGTCCAGTGAGTTTAGCATCTAAGAAGTTTCAAGGAAGTTAGTTAACCTTTGAGTTAGGTCATAAGTCCCCTCTGTGATTGCTGTACATGAATACATAGCTCTTTGTAAAGTTTTTTGGAAGTTGAGATTATCAAGACACCAATGTCCTGCCAGATTAAGAGTATATTGTAGAGCTGAACTTTGAGTTACTGTGCAATTTTTTTTTCATGCTGTCATCTGTAATATGTTTTGTGAGACTCCTTGGGATTAAAGTTTTGGTTCCAAACGGAACAAAGAAAACAAAAAAAGGATCCACCTGCCAATGCAGGGGACCCGGGTTCGAGCCCTGGCCCGGGAAGATCCCATGTGCCGCAGATCAACTAAGCCCGTGGGCCACAACTATTGAGCCTGCGCTCTAGATCCTGGGAGCCACAACTACTGAGCCCCCATGCCACAACTACAGAAGCCCGCACATCTAGAGTCCGTGCTCCGAAACAAAAGAAGCCACTGTAATGAGAAGCACATGCCCGCAACAAAGAGGAGCCCCTGCTCGCCGCAACTAGAGAAAGCCCGTGTGCAGCAATGAAGACCCAACGCAGCAAAAAAAAAAAAAAAAAAAGACGCTACTGGCCAGGTGATCAAGGGTAAAATTGTTTGTCACAAGTCCCGTTGATGGTGTGTATCCTTGATGTGTGTATCCTTGATGGTGTGTATCCTTGACGATGTGACCTGAGGAGAATGACATTTTTATCTCTGTCTGGATCTTCCGCCCCAAACCCCATAACTCCAGCCCAACCATAAGAAAAACATCAGAAAACCAACAGACAAACAAATTGAGGGACAAAATACCTGACCAGTCCTCCTCAAAACTTTCAAGGTATCAAAACCCAGGGACGTCTGAGAAATGTCACAGCCCAGAGGAGACTGGGACAGAAAAAGGGTGTTAGGGGAAAGCTAGGGAAATTCTAATAAAGTGTGGACTTTAGTTAATAATAACGTATCCATCTCGGTTCCTTAGTTGGATAAGCATGTCGTACTAACGTACTAAAGTACTAACGTGTTGGAAATAGGGGTACTGGGTCGGGGGTCCACAGCACTCTGTACACTCTGTACAGATCTTTGCAACTTTTTTGTAACTCTAAGCTATTCTAAAATTAAGCAACTACTAAACAGAGATAAGAATGTTATTTCCCTGATTTGAACATGGCTGAGTTTGTTTTCATGGTCACATTTGTGCTATCTGGATGTGTCTTGGAATCAGTAGCAAAGGAGAGTTGCCAGCCCCTGGGAAGATGCGGCTGGTTTGCAGGTGGCTTGCTCTGGAGCTGAAGAGCATGGTGGGAAGTCTGCAGCCTCGGGCTGCACTTAGAACCATGGGAGGGGATGGGCCAGCTCAGTTAGGGATGGAACCTATAAATAAAACTTTTTCTTTTCCATTATGGCTTATCACAGGATATTGAATATAGTTCCCTGTGCTAGACAGTAGGACCTTGTAGCTTATCCATCCTATATTTAATAGTTTGCGTCTGCTAACCCCAAACTCCCAATCCAACCCTCCCTCACTCTTTCTCCCCCTTGGCAACCACAAGTCTGTTCTCTATGTCTGTGAGTCTGTTTTTGTTTCGTAGACAAGTTCATTTGTGTCGTATTTTAGATTTCACATATAAGAGAGATCATATATGTGTCTTTCTCTTCTGACTTACTTCACTTAGTATGATAATCTCTAGGTCCATCCACGACGTTGCTGCAAATAGCATTATTTCATTCTTTTTATGGCTGAATATATTCCATTGTATATATGTACCACATCTTCTTTATCCACTCACCCATCAGTGGACATTTAGGCAGCTTCCACATCTTGCCTATTATAAATAGTGATGCAATGAACACTGGGGTACATGTATCTTTTCTTTCTTTTTCTTTCTTTTTTTCTTTCTTTTTTCTTTCTTTTTCTTTCTTTCTTTCTTTTTCTTTCTTTCTTTCTCTCTCTCTTTCTTTATTTTTTTGTTACACAGCATGTGGGATCTTAGTTCCCTGGCCAGAGATGGAACCCATGCTCCCTGCACTGGAAGCACAGAGTCTTAACCGCTAGACCACCAGGGAAATCCCAGGGGTGTATGTATATTTTTGAATTAGAGTTTTCTCCAGATCTATGCCCAGGAGTGGAATTGCGGGACCCTATGGCAGCTGTATCTGTTCTCTGCACGTCTCACATCAACCACGTGCGCTCCAATCCTTGCTCTCAACGTCATCTTCGGGGAACACAACCTGCGACAGGGACCTTGACAAGAAGAAATGGCTCAGGGAAAAGCTAGCTGCACAGGGAGGAGATAGAGGCCATCGACCCTGGGGTGTGGCGGGGAGAGTGGGCACAGAGATTGGTCATTTCATCCCTGATACTCAGCCCTCCTGGCTGCCCCACTCTAGGTCACCTCGGGATACAGAGGTGACCCGGTTAGAGTCCCAGCCTGTGCAGGAATCTCGGGGCACCAGCGGGTCTGAATAATATTAGTGCAGGGTCTCCCCCATGGCACTGGGGTTATTTGGGGCGGGTCATTCTCTGCTGGGGGCCCCTCTTGGGCACTGTGTGGGGTTCAGCAGCATCCCTGTCCCCACCCATTTGATTCCAGGGTCCCCTCCCCCCCAGTTGTGACAACCACAGATTTTCCCCAGACATCACTGAAGAACTGGGGGAGGCGGAAGCAGGATGGCCCTGGGTGAGGACAGCTGTGTTGAAGCAAGCAGCCTGGCTTAGGGCAAGGTCTGCCCCAATCCCGTCAGAGCCTGCATTTAGAACTGCCCCTTCCCTCTCCCACCTCCCATGCCCTGCAGTGGTCTCCGAGACATCATCCCCACGTAAGAAATCACACCTTCTCAGTTTACTGTCCCCAGCACCTAGAAGAGTGTCTGCTATGTAGTAGATGCTTCATAAATACTTGCTGAATAAAGGAGTTGAATAAAGGGATGAGTGGATGAATGAATGAAGGTTACCATGGAAGGAGGGGGGAGATTCCCTTTCTGGCTCTCGGGGATTGGGATATCAAGTGAAAGATCCATCCTAAATAGGCTGACCAGCCTTCTGGGTTCCCCAGAAATGAGGGTTTCCCCATAGTTCCAGCGCTCAAACCTGAGCGGTCCTGGGCAAAGTGGGGGCGGGTGTTGGTCACCCTGTGTAAACACAGTAACAATTCCAACTGCAATAGCAATGGCCAAGGACCTCTACGGTCTTACTGACCAGGCACAGTTCTTCACCTGGCGGGGAAGGGTGGGCCAGGATTGGAATTCCGGTGATCCAGGGTGGGCGGGTGAGGGCACACCCCGGGCTTGTGTAGGGGAGTCCAGGAAGGTTCTGGAGGAAGTGACAGTGACACAGGAGGGAGGGAGGAGTCTAAGGAAGAACGTCCCACACGACAACGTGTGCCAATGGCCCTGGGCCCAAGGTCACACCTGACCAGGGCTTGCTTGTTTTCTTTTTTTCTAATTTACTTTTCCCCACATGGATATGCAATTGTCCTAATGCCATTTATTGAAAACTCCTTAATTTCCTCACTTTCTGTCATATCAAGTTCTCATCTATCTGTTTCTGGACCTTTATTCTCTACCATAGAGCTATACGTCCCATCCTTGCACCACTAGGGCTGTTTCATCACTATAACTTTATTTTTTACTCATTTATTTCTTTGGCCGTGCTGGGCGGCATGTGGGATCTTATTTCCCTGACCAGGCTTTGAACCCGCACCCCTTGCAGTGGAAGCTCGGAGTCTTAATCGCTGGACCTCCAGGGAAGTCCCCAGGGCTTGCTTTGACATCCATCGAATGGTGGCGGGTGGGCACGGGGAGCAGCTGTCTGTGAGCCACCCTGTGTAGAAATGCAGGGTGGAGGGCAGGACAGCTGGAGCGGGAGGGGAAAAGGCGGAGGAGGGAGGGAGGGAGGGATGGCGGGCGGGCGAGAGACAGACAGAGAGTTTCCGGAGACAATAGCTCTGGCCGTGTCCTAGGGCATGAAAGCTGAAAATAGCTCCTAGTGCCGGGAGCCCTGGAGCCGGAGCCTGGGAGCCATTGTGACTGGCACTCCTCCCTGGTGTGTGTGTGTGTGCGGGGGCGGGGGGCTCTGGACTTCTCAGGCTGGGAATGGGGTGCACGGAGCAAGGACGGAGCAGGGACGGAGCAGGGACCCTTCTCTCTGGGACCTCGCAGGCCATCCTTAGCTCACAAAGCTGAGCCACTCCCGGCCCTACGAGGGGGGGGCTTATCCTCCCTGTCCCCTGGATCACACCCCCTCACACACGACTTCCCCTTGTGTGCTCCCAGCAACCAAGAGAAGCTGTTTTTAAAAGATTTGGGGGAGGGAGGTAAACATACAAACAAGAGCAGAATGGATACTTTTTCCGAATGGGAATGGCTCTGTGTAACCCCATCCCCAGGGTAACCAGAGTCCTGACCTCTAACACCCTTGACGAGTCAGCCTTGGTCTGGGCTTGCAGACCCACGGAAGCTTCCTCATCCCCTCCTTCAGACCCCGTCTCTCCCTCGGCGTCTTTGTGAGAGGCACCCGGGGAAGTGGGACTGCTAGGCTGTACTGCTGCTAGAACTGCACCTGGGCTCCACCAGGCTCCAGCCCCCCGCCCTGTGCACCTCTCTGTCCCTGAGGCACCTCAACTGGTAGGAGCGGCATCACCTTCCCTCCCGGGACTTGTGACACTTAAGGGAGACACAGAAAGGACAAGCGTTTGGCTCCCTGGCTGGCAAAGAGCAGGTGCTCAATTGTCATAAGTGGCCGTATCAGTGAGGGTTCTCCAGACAAACAGAATCCATAGGGTGTGTGTGTATATACACACACACGTACATATGTACACGCATACAAAAATATACAGCTGTGTTTATATGCAGTACGCATACAGACATATACACATATAGTATATACAATACGCAAATACATATATACACACATATATATAAAATGCATAGTTTGTATATATACAGTATGTATACACACATATACACGTAATATATACAATAGACACATACAGATACACTATACATACACACATATGAAATGCATCGTTTGTGTATATACAGTATGTACACATACGTATAACATATGCAATGTACACACCTAGGTACGTCTATATCATACATATATACACACATAGAAAGATATTTAGGTGTGTATATATACAGTATACATACATACACATATAATATATGCAATACATACACGTACATACATATAGACACGCATATACACCTACATAGAAAAGCATGTAGAATAAAAATATATATGTACTGCATATATAAATTCCTTGTATTCGTTCCTCCTTTACGCAAAGTGGACCAATTTCAGTGTTAATCTCTTCTGAAAAATACCTTCCTGGCCACATCTGGAATAATGTTTGTGGTTGCCGGGGCCCCACGCAGTGCGCACATGAGATTAACCATCCCCGTGGCGATGATGACACTTTATTTTCTCCCTTGACCACTGTCACTACTATTCCAATTAAAATGGCAGTGCTATGAGGGCAGGGCATTTCCTTTTTGGCCAGTACTGAGCGTCCGCGGTCTGGTGCCTAGCATAGGCTAAATACACGGCAATTTTGTGAACAGAAGCCGGGATTCCAGCTGTCATATTTAATAGGAATTATAGTCTTATTCTTGGGGGGGAGGGGTTGTGTCACGGTACGTCGAGGTCGGGAGTCGAACTCGCCACCACTGGCCCTGAGAGGTTTTGCCGGGTCCCCACTTCGGGCCGGTGGGTGTGGCCAGGGGCAGCCGATGACGTGCGTATGTGCGTGCGTACGTGCGTGCGTGCGTGCGTGGGAGCGTGCGTGCGTGAGAGCGTGCGAGTCCACGGGGCGGGCCGCGCGCGCCGGGAGTGTTTCAGCCCGGCCCCCGGCTCATTGTGGCCGCCTCACGCCGGCCCGAGTTCGCAGCAGCGCTGGAGGCCCCGGGCCTGTGACCACAAAGAGGGAGCCGGGGGCCGGACGGGAGCGCTATGGCGGCAGCTGAGGCCCAGGCCAGGCCCCCCTCAGCCTCCCGCCTGCCCGTCTGCCCCGCCCCCGCCGGCGGCGCCGCGCCCCTCCCCCAACCGCCAGACTAGCGCGGTGCGGGGCCCGCGCGCGAAGACATGGGGGAGAAGCTGGAGCTGAGGCTGGAGTCGCTCTTGGGGACCGAGCCCGCCGTCTACCCGTGGCCGCTGCCGGTCTACGTAAGTGCCACCCCTCCCCTCCTCCCGGACCCCCGCTCCTGTTCCCCCACGGCGCGCGCTGAGCCCACCGAGAAACGGAGCGACTCGAGTCGCCAGACCCTCTTTGGAGCCCCCCTTCCCGCCCCGCCGTGGTTCTCCGCGGCAATTTCCAGCCCCCGCGCGCAGGGTGGGCAGAGGGGAGCCTGCGCCGGCCGGGGGCGCCGACTCGGCCGCGGGGACCCCGCGCTTCCGAGGGGCGCCTGAGCCGGTCTGCGGTTGGCTCTGCAGGGTTGGGGACCCCGGTCCCCCCGGGCCTGGACTGCCGGCGGGCTTGCCCTTCTGTACTTTAGGATCTGACACGTAGGGTTTCTTTTTCCTGGTAGCTTATTCTTAGCTCTGTCAACGTACTTAGTTTTTAAAATTTGTTTTTATTTTTCAGGGCACCCTTTCCTCCCTCTCTCCAGTTTTTTTGTGTTTCTCTTTTGTTTTGTTTTAGTGAGGCATTTTGTCCCTCTGATCTTGAGTGGGTGGGCTGGCAGGACACTTGGAGAGGAGGCGTTCTGTCCCCTGATCTTGAGTGGCCTTTGGAAAATGACGGGCCAGACGGAAATTAAATTTAATTGATATATAATATTGTATCCGTCCAAGGTGTACAATGTGATGATTAATATATATAGTGTGTGTGTGAAATGATTACCACAATAAGTTTAGTTAACCTTAATTCACATAATTACAAATGTTATCTTTGTGATGAGAACTTTCAAGATCTACTCTCTTAGCAACTTTCAAACATAAAATACGGTATTGTTAACTGTAGTGACCGAGCTGTACATTACATCACCATTACTCACTTGTCTTACAACTAGAAGTTTTTACCTTTTGATCATCTTCCCTCATTTTCGTCACCTCCAGCCCCCAGCTCTGGCAACCGTCATTCCATTCTTTCTATCATGAGTTCAGTATTTTAGATTTCACATATGAGATCATAAAGTATTTATCTTTCTCTGTCTGACATTTCATTTAGCATAATGCCCCCCAAACCCACCCATGTGGTCACAAATAGCCAGATTTCCTTCTTTATCATGGCTGACTAATAGTAGGTTGTATGCACCCCCATTTTCTTCATCCATTCATCCACAAGAAAACACTGAGGTTGTTTCCATGTCTTGGCTACTGTATTGGGTTGGCCAGAAAGTTCATACAGTTAATGAATACACTGTTCAGTCAAACTTGGTGAAAATGAGTCTTTTATTTTTACTTAAAATAAATCTTTGACAAAGCCAGCTAGGCACCCCTTTGAGTAACGACTTATATCACATTGAAATATTTTAAACATATGAACAGTAATAGCTGAAATGACAAATGTTACTAATATGGACACAATTTATCAAGGAGAATATGTTAGAATATGTTAAAATGCAGATGGACAGTGAAAGAACAACTATAACTTTTAACTAAATATTGTCTTGATATTTAGACCATTGGTTAAAATCATGATAACAGGTTTCATCCGTTTCAAGAAAGCAGAATATTTGCAGATCACTTAACATTTACTAGGTATGTTCTCAGCCTGGAAGGATATATTTCACTTACATGTGTCATTTAATTTAACCACATCCCTCTGTAATAGATAGTGGTATCCCTATTTGCAGATAGGAGACAGGCTCAGAAAGATTAAGAATGTTACCTAATTCTAGTAAGTAGCCAAACCTAAACTGATCTAATTCCAGGGCAAAGCTCTTTCTGGCACATCAGTGTGGGTCTTTATCTCTTTGAGAATTGTTGAACATTAAAAGCCTTCTTCCAGGTAAATGCATAAAGAAACAACATGAGCAATGATATAACAATACAAGTCTCACTAAATAATTGGTGTGTTTGGCCTTGCTTTTGCTGATAGATCTTTTGCAAAATTGCTTTTCTCTGAGATATTTAAAGTGGACTTTAACTATTTTCTTGGAAGACTTTCCTAAATTATACCTATCAGAAAGCTGCTTTGCTTTAAGGCCGAAGAAAAATGAAAGCTTACTTAACTACACTTAGGTGCCAGGGTCATACTATGAGCTCTACACCTGCCAGGATTCACGCTAAGATAGATAGGGTGGCTCAGCAAACTGTCCATAGTCCTGTGATTTCTTTCTGATATTCTGAAGTAGAAATAATTTCATAACTGTTCACAAAAGAGAGAAACACTGTTTCTTGGTCCTCAATATCATACTGCTGTAGGCTAATTCTTTCTCTCTTCTGTTGCCCCTTAGTATAGAGAGTGTGTTTTGGGGACCCTCCTTCACGATCTTCTCCATTCCAAGAGCATCTTACATAAATCCAGGACTTCTCAAGCAGCCAGTTTTGCCAGATGGTCTTAGGGTTGGTTGTACCCATATATGTATAATCTGAACTTCTCAAGTAAGGTCCTTAGAGAGCATAATGGCTAAGAGAATTGGTGCTGATACCAGACCTGAGTCCAAATACTGCCTATGCCCCTAACTAGCTGTGTAACCTTGGAGAAGTAACTTAAGCCCCTTAAAGGGATTAGATTTCTCACCTGGAAAATGGTATAATAAATGCATCTACCTCATATGGTTAGTGTGTAAATTAATGTAACTTGAGATGGTGCGTGTTAAGCATTAGCACAGTGCCTGTCTCTTGTTAGTAATACCTGCTTATCTTATTAATTATTCTCTTTATATTCCCAGTTCCAGCTGGGTGCCTAACATATAATAGTTGTTCAGCAAATAGTTACTGGATTGAACCAGCTCTGAAATTGAAGCATTGGGTCAACAGCAAAGTAGTCACCCCACCATCATTTCTCCCAGAGAAAGGGAGAATAGATGGAAGCCAGCCATCATACTTTCTTTTCTTATTCTAAACTTCCCATCCAGCCCCAGCAATAAAATAATCTTCCTGGACCCTAACAATTTCAAGGATTCTTCAAATCACACTATTTGAAAATAGCTGGGTTGCCCTAATCTAATATGTCCCAGGACCCCAAGGTCACCAAGCTTCTATTAATGAAGTCTAGTTAAGATAAATGATAACAGTTAGTCAACCAACTGCTTATGAGCTCATTGGGCTTTTTAAAATTTACTATCTGCGCTTCATAGAGACACAGGTATTTTGCTTTTGTAGGACATTCAACAGTCAAAGTAGTCTTTTAAAAAGCACAAATCAGACGCTATTATTGCACTGCTTCTAACCTCTAAAGGCTATCTATTGTAAAGAGATGAAATTTTCAACTACTTAGCCAGGCTCACAGGGACCATGTGCTCTGGTCACTTACTACATCTTTCCCTGACCTTCATGGGGCTCGAGGCACAGTTGTCCTTTTCAGTCCCTCAGATGCAACAAGCTCTACTTCTTGCTCTCCCAGCTTTAGATTGGCTAATCCATCTACCCAGACCAATTTCCCTCTTATCGTTAAGGTCTCGGTTCAAACGCCACCACTACTATCTTGACCAAAGAGACCTGCCTCCTCAGTGCCTCTCCATCCCTTTGTCCAGTCGTATTTCTGTCACTGTACAACATTTATTTACATGTTTACTCTGTCTTCCTCCACCACTGGACATTTGCTTAAGAGCAGGGACTTTGTAATTTTTTGCTTCCAAGGCTTGCAGCGGACACTGGCACGTAGGTGTGTAGGAAATGTGTGTCTAATAAAGAATAAATATGTGAATGAAAAAAAAACTGTGAAACACTAACACAAGATTATTCTTCTTTCAAAAGAATAATGAAAAATAATTTCATTCAATAAGAGTCATTCTTAGTTACTGATCCATGACTTAGTAGATCCCATTCAATTTAAAATGTCCCCTTTTTTTCTGATACTTTCACAAGTCATTAATTAAGTGTTGCTCACTTTTAAGGCCAATCTGTGAGACATTATTTAACTTGTCTCCTCTAAAGTTCCAGCATGAACTCAGGCGGGGCTTCACCAAGTACTGATCATGTGACCTTGGCCTCTCATTGCCTCCGTTTTCTCATTTGTAACATGGGTATAATAATCGGCTTATTTCATACGCCTATGAGGAGGAAAACTTCATGTGTGTGTGTGTGTGTGTGTGTGTGTGTGTGTGTGTCTATATATATGTATTTAAACAGTGTCTTAGAATAGTGTCTGGCACATGATAAGCATTATAGAAGTATTGACTGCTGCTACTAGTACTGTTATTATGAGAACTAACTGTTGAGAATAATCCTTCATATAGTGGTTTATTCCACTGAAGATAAAGGAAACTCATAGAATATTAGAAATCAGATTAAACACGGAAAGCCAGTAAAATATACCAGGACAGAAGATGATGAGAGTGTGAAAGGATAGAGGAAAAAAAATGGTTTTTGTTTTTCTTTTTCTTTTTTAAAAAAGGAAAGAGCCTAGAAATAGGACAAAAACTATTCATTGGCTATACTGACATGGAGATCGCTGGTGACCTTCATAAGTAAAATTTCAGGACAGTGGGCAGAGAGATTACGGTGAGGGAAGTCAGATGGATGTAAATTATAGAGTAGATGGGACGTGAGGAAATGGAAACAATATATGATGATAACAATTTTGAAAAGTTCAGACATGAATTGGCTAAAGAAGATATGCAGGGATTAGAGGAGGAGGGAGGCTTTCGTGTTACACGTATAGTTTTTAACATTTTAAGTTGGCGTTACTAGTCTAGAATGAGGTTGAATTTTGGCAAGAATCATTCATAAGGAGTAGATGGGTTGTAGAAAATGCAGTGCTGTGAAGTACTTGAGAAGATGAGAGAAAATGAAATGCTATCTGTAGTGCACGTGGCCTTTGAACTTGAACTCCTGTAGTGCAAGGGAATACAAAGATCAATGCAAATGCTAATGAATTAACGGATTTGGCAGTGGACTATTTACTGACTTCTGTGTTCCTAATGAGTTAGGAAGCGCCTCACCAGCCCAGAGTGAAGGAAGTAGAGAGGATGGAGGAAAATTTGAGGAGGGTAGGGAAAGCTTCTAAGAAAATAGTCCTTAAGGAGAATTAGAAAGAACTTACTGTAAGTCAGAGCAATATTTCCAGTCTTGAAAATCCATTTGAAGTTGGTGTTTATTAATTTATTGGAATACCAATTTTCCCTGCCACATGATGTTTCTCCAGCTACCTGGATATAAGTTACACAGAGGCAGAAAAGAATGAGAGATAACAATCGAGGGAAAATACAATTAGTATTTTTTTTTTACCTTTTTCCACTTCCCCGCTCCAACTCTGGGGAGCCTTCATGGACATGGCTGCCCTCGCAGCCTGCAGCAGCACGCTGTTATCAAAGAATTCAAAGAAATGGAACATAGGTTTCCAACTTAATAATTCAGCAAAATCAAAAATTGTATATAATGTTTTCTGTTGGCAAAGATTTTTGCAATATAATTTGGTTCCATCTTTTGACAAGTAATTTGGCAATGTCTAGCAAGATAAAAATGTTAATAGCTTTTTACACATTAATTCTAATTCTGGAAGCTTATGCCGATAAATAATTTATAATCCAGAAAATTATTATATAAAGATGCTCATTGTCATGTCATTTGTAATAACAAAACATTGGAAACACCTTTAATTGTTAAGAATAGGAAAACAGTTTAGGAAATTATATCCACTTAGTAGAAAGTGACACAGTTACTATATTATAATTACAAGATGATGGAGCAAAATAAAATAATGCTTAATAAAGAAAGAATGAAGAAAGCTGACCTAAAATTGTGTCTTCCTTATGACAGTAATTATGTAAACATATCAATATTTATTAAAGCTTAAAACCAAGATAAAGTTTTAAAAGCTCTGTACCAGTAATGGGGATTTTATGTTCGTTTCAAAATATTTTTTGACACAACTCTTAGAATTTTGTTTTGTCTACTCCTTTTCTTAAGAATTTCTGATTATTACCTCACTTTTCATTTCATAGTTTCAAATAAAGCCAGCAATTTTATCATCAGAGAAGATTAGACTTATTGGACAGTCCATAATTCCAAGTTATTTGGTATAAAAAGACCATATACACTTGTAGGTGCTTTCAAAATAAAATTTCGAGAAGTTTTTTCTTTTTGCTTAGTCTTTCCTAGTATGGAGATGAAGCAAACTACCTAAAATTGCTAGCCATTCTTTTTTCATTTTTCTCATTTTATTGATTTATCTTGCCCTTCACAGAAATGATAAGAAATGAGTCTGCAGTTGCATCTGCCAATTTCTTAAATCCTCTATTATCCACATTATGAAATCATACTAGTATGAATGCTTCCAGTATTTTCAGAACTCTTTAGTTAGTATACTTTAGCATTCTGTATGAAGTATCTTATGTAAGTGTAAAATTTAGACTCAACTTCTGGAAGCTTTTGATTTCTTAGTTCAAAAGTGAGAGATCCTTAGTTCAGCCATATGATTAACAATTACTTGTATAGTAAGAAGCTCCTAAATTATTGTTTTATGGGTACCTGGCAGTTTTCTTGCCATTTCTCAGAAGTTCTCTATTAAACACATTCTCTCTCTTTCTCTCTCTCTATCTCTCTGTCTCTCTCTGTCTCTCTCTCTCTCTCTCTGTCTCTCTCTCTCTCTCTCTGTCTCTCTCTCTCTCTCTCTCACACACACACACACACACACACACACACATTGTGATTAAAAGCACAGATTTTGGCATTATGAAATCTAAGGTTCAATTTCCAGTTGTGTAGTTTCTGGGCCACTTCACTTTAGGCAAGTAACCTAATGTCTCTGAACCTTGTTATTTTCATCTGTAAAATAGAAATTGCAATTATATCAGACAATCCTCAAAACATCCGTAATGATTTTAGAGTTTCAGAGTCAGGTAAAAGCAGGCACTCAGTAAATGGCTAGTGCTTTTATTACTTTATTATTATTTAGGTCTTGGTTTTCCTTGAGTGTGTGAGTCCCCATAATGAAATGTAATTTCCAGTAGATTGAGTAACACCTGTTTTCACCAAAAATTTTAACTGAGTTCATTACTTTCTGTGCAACCCAGATTAGTTTTCTGCCTCCTTTTCTGTGCCGTATGTAGGTGTTCAGTAGATTTATTTAATAAATGTATGAATGCATGAACGCGTAGATGAATTTTTAAATGCTTCTTTTTGAGAAGGTAGAACAAATGTGACACAGTAGAACAGATAAGAAAATAATCCATGGAAAAAATGGCAAAGTCATGTATGTGTCCAGGGCCAGCCTAAGAAGAATTAATTTTTTTTTTTTTTTTAGGAAAAATGTGTTGAATAGCTTATTTTAATTATTCTTAAAAGTTAAGTACAGGGACTTCCCTGGCGGTCCAGTGGTTAAGACTTCGCCTTCCAATGCAGGGGGGTGTGGGTTCAATCCCTAGTCGGGGAGCTATGGTCCCACATGCCTCGCAGCCAAAAAACCAGAACATAAAACAGAAGCAGTATTGTAACAAATTCAATGAAGACTTTAACAAATGGTCCACATCCAAAAAAAAAGTTAAGTACAAAACTTTGCTGATGATTTACATATTTAGGACCAATAAAATAATGTGAGATTAGCTGTACTAAAACAGAATGTTGAGCTACATTCACATTAAGTGACATTATATAGTCTGAGTTTATGGAAAACTTCTGAGATGGTGAGTGACCTTTGAGCAGAAAAAGACAGAAGGAGAAATGGCCTTTTCTACATTCTATTGTGCCTCTAAGTAAAATGCTTGGTAATCTAGCTACAAAGCTCTATGTCATTGGCCTTAGGCACGTACTGTGATCTACCTTGTGAAGATCAGATTTTGCCATGGAGAGGATTTGTAAAAGTATCACACATTCCAGTACCGTTGGCAACCACAGCTACCAAAAACTCCAATTTAAATTGATGAGCCTAATATCAGATGATAGTATCATTTCCTTGTGGGTGTTCTGGGAAAAGGTGGGTAGGAAATGTATAAAAGTGAATACTTTATTGACTGAAATAACACTTCATCATTTTGAAAACATAAAATACATTAAAGTTGTTATAGCATCATACATGAATATTTCACTGTATTTTAGACCTTGCCTACAAGCAATGTTTTCTGCCCTTTGAAAGAGAACCATGCTTGTGGTATGCATTAATCATAGAAAAGATTAAACACTGAAAAGAAATTCAGCCTTTAAAGACAATTTGCTTTGATTGATTCAGTGGGTTCTCCTAAAAAGTTAATACCCAGAATTATTGCTTGTTAAATTGGAGTTACAAATTCTTTCAGAGTTACTTAGTATTTTCTTTAATATCAGTATCAAGGAAGGCAAAGCAAATTTACATATTTATTAGGAAATACAGGCACATAATCATAAAACAAGAAAACACAACGTTTTTATAGACTTTATTTTTTAGAAGTGTTTTAATTTTACAGAAAAATTGAGAAGATAGTATAAAGTGTTTCCATATACACTATACCCATTTCCCTCTGTGACGATCAACTTATATTAGTATGTTACATTGTTACAATCAGTGAACAAATATTGATACATTATTGTTTACTATAGTCCATACATTAGTCCAGTTCCTTAGTTTTTACCTAATGTCCTTTTTCTATTCCAGGATTTCATCCAAAACATCACATTACATTTAGTTGCCATGTTTCCTTAGGCTCCTCTTGGGTTTGATAGCTTCTCAGATTTTCCTTGCATGACCTTGGCAATTTTGAGTAGTTAGGCTTGTGTAGGATGCCCGCTACTAGAATTTGTTTGATGCATGTTTCATGATAATATTGGGATTATGTGTTTGGGGGAGGAAGACCACAAGAGTAGAAGGGTTATTTTGTCAGATCACATCAAGTGTACAAAGTATCAATATGCATTATGAATGCTGAGGTCGACCTTGATCACCAGGCTGAGGTAGTGTTTTTCAGGTTTCTCCATTGTAAAATTACTGTTTTCCCTTCTCCATATTGTACTTTTTGGAAGGAAGTCAATATGCTCAGCCCACAACTAAGGAATAGAGAGTTATGCTTAAGATGGAGTACTACATAAACTATTTGGAATTCTTTTGCACTGGAGATTTATCTATTCTCCCGCATTTATTTATGTATCCAATTATTTATTTATATCAGAAGAACTCACGGATTTTTATTTTATACTTTGGGTCATAATCTAATTCTACGTTAGTTACTTTGTTCCTCAAATTGCTCTAGTCCTGACCCTTGTGAACTCTTTTCAGTTCAGTGGCTCGTGCGCCACTCTGAGGTATCCCCATCCTATATATTTTTTTGGAACTTCCTTACTTTCTGACACTATAAGATGGCCTTGTATATAAATCTTGTATATTTACTGCCCCAGTCCTAGAATCAGCTATTTCTTCAAGGATAACTAGGTCTTTTTAGTGGAGAACAGCATTAGACAGCAGGATCTGGGTGTGGGGTGTGCTAATTGCTGCCCGGATGTCATTGCTTCTAGATCTTCTCAGCTGACAGAGCAAAGAGATAACATGTGTGTACATTCCCCACGTATATGGACATATCTATAAGTATCTCTCTACATAACCATGTGTGTTAAGGTAATATGAAGCAATATTAAGCTAAGCATGAATGTATATTGATGTTTCCAACTTTAATCTGTTACCACATAGATCATCTTAGCCTCATCTCTTGCTTATCTTTAAATTTCAACTGCGGCAAAACACTTGACTTTTAGAAGTATGAAAATCAAATTGTAGCTACTTTGGGAAGCCACATCATCTAGCAGAAGAATTCTTAAAGGGCAAGGTGTATATCATCAAATTTTAATTTACAGTCAGCAGTACTTTGTAACATCCATAGGCCTCCAGACCTCTGCTTCCAAGAAGATGAAGTAGCCCATTTCTCCCAGGTTCTTCCACTTAAAACTAAAACCCTGAACATAACAACAGACAAACATAGGAAGACACTGAAAGGTGGAAATGAGAAGGCAGACTTAACTAGGGACTTTGGGACTTGAGGAATAACATGGTGATGAGTCCCCTGTGTTTCCTGTTGCTTCCCATACATCCTGGAGAGGGTATTACAGGAACCCCCAATCAATAACCACCAACAGAACAACAGACAAAAAAGCTTCAAAAAAGAAAACACAAAACCCCCGTTCCCCCTAGCCAAGGTATGAGGAAAGGGGTTGTCAAAGACAGAAAACCATTTGGGCAATAATATACACACTACTCGAGCCAAGTGCCAGTGGAATATTGCACCCATCCCCTATGTCCTGTGGTTTCAGTTGGGCCAAGCTACGATTTGATCTTCCACACCACCCCACTCCTGCCCTCCAGAAGAGGCAGTGCTCTGATTCGCCACCAGGGCTGTTTCAGTGTGGTGCAGTGGTGAGCTGAGCCTCCACCCCTTTGCATTAGCAAAGAGACTTTCAAAGGTGGTGCCTGACAGGCTAGTTAACACTGGGCTGCCCTCACACAGTCGTGGGGTCCAGTGGTGGGACCTAGCCTCCGTCTCTCCCTGACATCGATAAGAATAGGATGTTACAGGTTGGAGGGAGTAGGCACCCCACTAACCCCCAACACATGGTGTCAGTGAGACCCAATGGGGTGCTGAATCCCCATAACCGTCCTGAGGCAGTAAGACAGAATGAGATGGCACAAGCAGGGCTAGTTGGCAGTTCTCTTCCTCTTACCCTGGTGTCAGTGGGGCCAGCAGGTAGCTGACCCTCTACCCACACCCGGCATCAACAAGAAGGAATGAAGTGGGAGGAAGGACAGCAAACACAGCAAACACTTCACCTCTCCCCTCCCCTGGTGTCAAGAAATCTACTGGGGAGATGAACTTCCACTCCTACTAAAAGGCAACAGAATGATATTAATGTTCCCACTTTTGGGGGGAAGGTGTCAGAAGGGCCAGTAGGATAGCTGAACTTCTACTTGATCTGTCTGCAGTGAGAGAATGTAAGTGCCCACTTTTGCTGGGGTTTTGACAGTAGGGCCCAGTGGAAATCTGTACGTAACCCCCCAGTCCTCATACTCCACCTCCAATAGGATGACTTCCTTCTAAAAAGTAATAATAAAATTAAATGGGATACAGAGTCATATAATAACTCACAATGTTTAGAATCCAATTGAAAAATACTCATGGCACCAAGAAGCAGGAAATCACAGAATAAATGAGAAAAGACAATAGACCTACACCAGCACTGAGATAAAACATCTATTGAAATTATCAGACAGGGGTTTTAAATAAGCTGTCACATAAATGCTTCAATTAGCAATTATGTGTTCCTTGACGGAAATGGGAAAAATAGAAAATGTGAACAAAGAACTAGAAGTTATAAGAATAAAAACAAATGAGAACAGTAGAACTGAAAAATACAACAATCCAAAAACTTTGCTCAAGAGTAGAGTGGAGATTACAAAGCACAGAATCATGAACTTAGAAGAGATCAATACAATGTACCACATGTACAGAGAAAAATAGGCTGAGGGGTAGAGATGGGAGAAAGAACAGGATCTCAAGAACCTGTAAACAGTAACGAAAGCACTAACATTCATATCATCAAGGTTCCAGAATGAAAAAAGAGAGCACGTAGGACTGACAAAGTATTCAGAGAAATAATGACTAAAACGTTCCCAATTTTTTAGAAGACATAAGCACACATCCAAGGATCTGAGCAAATCCAAAGAGGAAAAACACAAAGGTATCCTTGTCAAGACGCGTCATAATTAAACTTCTGAAAAGTAGAGACAAAACAAATCTCGAAAGTGGACAGGCAGAAACGATGCATCACTTATTGAGAAACCAATTCCAATGACAGCATATTTCTTGTCTAAAATTATGGAGTCAGAAGCATTGACATAACATTTTTCAAGTAGTAAAAGAAAAGAACTCTCAGCCACAAATTCACACTTTTTATATCCACTTTCTTGTTTGACTTATATTAATGGACTACCAACTCATCTTTCTATATCCGGGCCTGCCATCAGACTTCTCCAAAAATCTAGTCACAGTATTTCCAGAGTGATCTTTCTGAAAAAGAAACAGATTTTTCTTATAAAAGTACCTGATTGTGTTATGAAACTTTTCTCTCTTCTAAGTTACCAGGTAAAATCCTTCAATGGATTCCCATCTTTCTTGGAGTAAAATCTCACATCCAAACTCTCTTTGTCCTTTTGGGCTGCTGTAAGATTATACTGCAGGTTGGGTGGCTCATAAACACCAGGAATTTTTTTTCTCACGGCTCCGGAGGCTGCGAGTTCAAGAATAGGGTGCCAGTATGGTCAGATGAGGGCCCTCTTCTGAATCACAGACTTCTCATTGTATCCTCACATGGCAGAAGAGCTTAGGGAGCTCTGTGGGGTCTCTTTTATAAGAGCACTAATACCATAATCATTTCCCAAAGGCCCCACCTACTAATACTATCAGCTACGGAAATTAAGATTTCAACGTATGAATTTGGAGGGGAACACAAAGACTAGACCATAGCACTTACTATACATACATGGACTATGCATGATCTGGCTTCTACCCCCCTCTCCATTGTCTTCTTTTTCTACACGCCAGTGAGCATTTCTCTTTTTTTTTTTTTTCTTTTTTTTTGCGGTACGCGGGCCTCTCACTGTTGTGGCCTCTCCCGTTGCGGAGCACAGGCTCCGGACGCGCAGGCTCAGTGTCCATGGCTCACGGGGCCTAGCCGCTCCGCGGCATGTGGGATCTTCCCGGACCGGGACACGAACCCGTGTCCCCTGCATCGGCAGGTGGCCTCTCAACCACTGCGCCACGAGGGAAGCCCTAGTGAGCATTTCTTATACTGATTATGAATGGAACTCCTTTCTGGACTGATCCTTAACCATTCATTTTCTGGCAACTGTGAATTTATCTTCTCTTTTCCTCAAAACTTCACCCTTCCTTCATGTTACATATCCATTTCAATTGCCTTCTACAGGAAGCCCTACTGATATCGCCCATATACTACTGTCCACAGCATGAATTAAGGTCTTACTGTGTCTTCCTATAGCACTCTGTAATATCTTTTACGGTAACTATGGATTTTCTTACTTGAGTGTCACAATACATTGAATTGTAGGTGGCACTATAATGATTTTAGTAACAGTAACACTGGTGCCTAGTTTATCCCATGACATACTTTAGGTGTTCAATAAATGTGTGTTGAATGAGTGAATGAATGAATGGTCAATTTGAAATCTTAATCATGTTACTTTTCAAAAATCTGTTAAAAGATACCACAGTTTTCCAGAAGATTAGGGAGTTAGGACCTGAAACTTGATTTAACAGAGGAAATTTTTACTCATACATCATGCTTAAATACCTCAAAGTAAAACCATAAACCCAGGAATTTAAGGTTATCCATTTGGACTTTCAAGCCAATAGTTAATATCTCCTGCCCCGACTGTATTAGATGGTTTCGATGCTCCACTCATATCTCCCCAGCACTCATCATTCCAGTATATGCTGATAGAATCATGCTGCCGCCTGCAATTATCCACCTTAGGGCAGGCCAGAAGTGTACAGGAGTTAATGTATCTGGGTGTAGCTTTCAACCAAGGACAGAGGGGACTGGAAGATAAGTACTTCAAGTTTCTCACCGATTCTTGGGATAACTCTGAGACATGTTCTGTAGAGTTTCACAGAACTCGCCTGAAGTACTGGCAGCAGTTCCCTGCAGGAGTAATTTATTCGGTAATACACCTCTGTTGGCTTCCTTCCATGCCTCCATTCTCAATTCCCACTCCACTTCTGAGTTTTCTGGAAGCACCTCCCAGATGAGCAGTTTGCACTCAAATTATCGCCTCAAGTTCTGCTTCTAGGGGAACTCAGTTGATAGCCTCCTAACAACCCAGTGCTCCTTACAGAGCCGTCACTGGTACAAGTACCAAGGCACGGCACATTACGTATCACTCCTCCTAAATCCTAATATTTTTAAACAGATAGGAAAGAGCATGACCTTGAAGAGAAAAAGAGTTCATATGAGGATGGCCAATGGATAAAGGGAAGGAGAGACAGTGCCATTTGTTTTCCATTAATGATAGTGTGAAATGTATGGGCAGATGGTCTAACAGGTGTGACTATAATTTGAGGAGCCTGCTCCCTTGGTTACAGAAGACTGCTATTGTTATTATTTTGGAACCACAACCTCATGACTTTATAGTTTCACTTGATGTAACCTTCTCCTTTACCTTTAAATCTTCGTACATCACTGAATTGCAGCCAATAGATTTATTTTCTCCCTATGGCTCCATCACAGAAAAAGACACACACGTGTACACACACACACACACGCGCGCGCACACACACACACACACACACAGAGTTTTGTGTATGCCAGTGCTAGAAAAGACAAGCTCATGGTGCATGTATGCAATGGATATTGTACATTACAGGTCTCTGTGAAATAGTCTTCTGCAGGTTCCTATGTTTATTTTATGAATAATTAACTTTAGTAAAGTTAATTTCCTGAAGATCTTGTTGAAGACTGAAGAAAGGAAGTAAATTGTAAAGAAAAAGACTTCGAAACTTGCCCTTTTCGCCCTCTCTTTGTGTCTTAATGAACAAAGGATAACTGGGCCTTTTTTGAAGCCTTTGCTTGAGTTGAAGACACAAAATGCAACCTGTACTCTTATCATAATATGTTCAGTTTATGAGTACCCAAACTTATAAACCGTGAATTTCCCTAAAGTTATTATACCATCTAGAAGATGTTTGCTTGGACGTTTACTTAAAACCAAACAATTGAGGTCTATGTGTCCAAATAATTTCCTTCTCTCTTGCTGTCTCCCTTTCAGTTTCCTGAGTTTCTGGGAAGGCCTGGTTTCCCCAAAGGAACGATTTCTGGTAGAAGTCTGAAGGTCTGACCCAAGAAGAAAAAATCCAGTACAGCCAATGAATTGAGGACAAGAAGTTTTCCGATCAGGTAGGAACATTTAATCTCATACATTACGATCGCCTTAAGTAAGGTGTGCTGATAGCTGGATATGATTTAACTGCTTGGAAAAAGATGCATATATATTATATGACCTACCCCACAAGGAAGCTGTTCTCAGTTCTCTTAGAGGTTGTGGTGTTTATCAGAGAGCGCCTTGGGGGAAAATGAATACAATAACAGTATGATGCTTTTTTTTATTATTAGCTCATTGTTGCCAAGTACACTTGGTGACCTTGGTGCCTGTGGTTTAATCCAGGGGGTTAGACATGTGGAACAGCACATTAACCCTCTTTAGTATTTTCTCCCAAGACAAATCATTTTTATAGGTTGTCTCCATGGTCTTCTAGTTGCTTATCAAAATTAAGCATCAAGCCTTCTAAGTGTGCAATAGCCCCAGTCAGTGTGAGGAAATCAGCTTGGTTCTTATTGGGGCACAGCTTCTTGGCCTTGGCACAAAGTGACTTCACATAGGGAGTTAGAAGGAGGAGAACGGGACATGAGAAAGGGGAGTTCTGTGTTCTCATTTACCTATGCATGTTGAAACTCCACTAACAGCTTTATTTTCATTAGCAATTTGTGATAAAAACTTAGGGTAAAGGGAATAATGAAGCTGTCCCATTATATGGCAGGACAAAAGATAGTAGTGACATCAAAATCAGGGCCTGTCCATCTCGTTTGCAGCTATATACTGAGTGTTTAGCATAGCATTTGACCCCTCATCAGTATTCAATAAGAAGATGCGTGTTGAATGATTTAGGGATGAATTGATGAATGAAAAAAGTTAATATGGTAGAAAATGTGTTTTATCCTTGTATTTTCGTGTGTTGACTTCTGTATTTCAAGACCCAGCACTGTAACTGACACATAGAATATAAGCAATAAAATGTGTTGAAAGAATGAATGAGTCCCCACTATTCTAAGAATAATTTTAAGACCAACACAGACCCCATATCTGCCAGAGGTATCCAGAGGTGAAAGCCTGGATCTCAGCTAGTGGTAGAGCTGACAGGATTTATCTAGTTTTAATAATTTACAGCTCATCCCATTACATTTAGGCATAGTACCTACATGAGCCATACAATTAAATGTTGACTGAAAAACAATGCACAACCTAGAAGTTGAGAATTATGTTTTATGTGGAAGACATACTGAGGACTGAAATCAGGAGACAGCCTCTCAGATAGCTCTGAGGGACTGTTCTGAAGAGCTAAGGGAGGGCACAGGGTATTTAGAGGTTCTTGCAAAAAAAAAAAAAGACAGGTAGTTGGAACATCAAAAGATTACTGTTAATTAAAGAAACTAGACATCTTAAGTTAATAAATGTAGCACTTTTCCATATATGGTGAGATGCAAGAATCTGGTCTCCTGGAAATCATTCCCTTGATTTGCACTTTAATTATCTAGGGCCAGTATCCTGTTTTCTCCATCCTGAATCCCCTCAGGGTGCGGCTTTGGGTGTGGCTTCAGTGGCTGATGGCTTGATGGCTGTAACATCCTGTGTTACTGATAAGGCTGGCTACATTCTTTCTCCACATAAATGACTTGAATATGGATAGTAAATCTGTGGATTTGCAAAACGTAATTCTTGGAGCATTTTTATAAGGACAAAGTTAAGGGCAATTTCAGAATCACTAGTGGCTAAAATTGCTATTTATACTTTTCCACTGGTAGGTAGTAATCTGCTGTTGCTGTCTTCAGTATTCCCAAGGGATAACAAAAGCCATTTAATTCAAGAAAGAAAGGTAAAATTTAGCACAGTGCAGCTTCCACAAAACCAAACACACACCCAACTCTCTCAGATATGAAGTAGTAATCTAAAATAGAATCCTGGAACTAATTGCAAAACAAGAGCAAATGTACTCATATTGGATACTTTTATTCTTTTATTAATGTTTGATACATATATGTATTTATTATTAAAATTCAAAGTTGCTGTATGGAGAAATAGTTTTGTACCAATAGTGTCTTTGTATGTGTTTATCAATAATGTATGAGATTGCCTCCTATGCTCCTTTTCTTTTATTGGGGGGGGGAGGGGGTGTGTCACGCTACGTCAAGGTCGGGAGTCAAACCCGCCACGACTGTCCATGAGGGGTTTTCCCGGGTCCCCACTTCAGGCCGGTGGGGGTGGCCAGGGGCAGCCGAAGACGTGCGTACGTGCGTGCGTGCGTGCGTGCGTGCGAGCCTGCGAGTCCACGGGGCGGATCGCGCGTGCCGGGAGTGTTTCAGCCCGGCCCCCGGCTCATTGTGGTCGCCTCACGCCGGCCCGAGTTCGCAGCAGCGCTGGAGGCCCCGGGCCTGTGACCACAAAGAGGGAGCCGGGGGTCGGACGGGAGCGCTGCGGCGGCAGCTGAGGCCCAGACCAGGCCCCCCTCAGCCTCCCGCCTGCCCGCCTGCCCCGCCCCCGCCGGCGGCGCCGCGCCCCTCCCCCAACCGCCAGACTAGCGCGGTGCGGGGCCCGCGCGCGAAGACATGGGGGAGAAGCTGGAGCTGAGGCTGGAGTCGCTCTTGGGGACCGAGCCCGCCGTCTACCCGTGGCCGCTGCCGGTCTACGTAAGTGCCGTCCGTCCCCTCCTCCCGGACCCCCGCTCCTGTTCCCCCACGGCGCGCGCTGAGCCCACCGAGAAACGGAGCGACTCGAGTCGCCAGACCCTCTTTGGAGCCCCCCTTCCCGCCCCGCCGTGGTTCTCCGCGGCAGTTTCCAGCCCCCGCGCGCAGGGTGGGCAGAGGGGAGCCGGCGCCGGCCGGGGGTCACAGACTCGGCCGCGGGGATCCCGCGCTTCCGAGGGGCGCCCGAGCCGGTCTGCGGTTGGCTCTGCAGGGCTGGGGACCCCGGTCCCCCCGGTCCTGGAATGTCGGCGGGCTTGCCCTTCTGTACTTTAGGATCTGACATGTAGGGTTTCTTTTTCCTGGTAGTTTATTCTTAGCGCTGTCAACGTGCTTAGTTTTTTTAATTTTTTTTTATTTTTCAGGGCACCCTTTCCTCCCTCTCTCCAGTTTTTTTGTGTTTCTGTTTCTGTTTTGTTTTAGTGAGGCATTTTGTCCCTCTGATCTTGAGTGGGTGGGCTGGCAGGACACTTGGAGAGGAGGCGTTCTGTCCCCTGATCTTGAGTGGCCTTTGGAAAATGACAGGCCAGACGGAAATTTACACAGGCGTCCGGTGATTGCAGAAATGCAGGGTGTCCGGCTAGGTGGGCGCCCGGCCTGTCGTCCCCCGTGGCGGCGTGGTGCGCGTGTTCCTTGTCTCAGGGTTTACGCTTGGGCCCCGCAGCCCAGCTTCCAAAGGGAAAGCGCAGCGGGCGCCTTGGGCCGGCGCCTTTGGGGCGCCCTTTCGTGCGCTCGGCTTGCGGGGGACCGGCCTCCAGGCGACCCGGCGGGGAAGCCCGCGCGACCCGGCCCTCGCGCGGGCTCCGTGTGTGTCAGTTTGTGGAAAGTGTGTCGCGCGCGGCCGGGGTCGGGGTCGGGACGCTGGGACCACCTGGGAGCCGATGTAGAGGGATATGATTTCCATTTTCAAGGCGCATTCATCCTGTG
Source organism: Delphinapterus leucas (assembly GCF_059928025.1). Lineage (NCBI taxonomy): Eukaryota > Metazoa > Chordata > Mammalia > Artiodactyla > Monodontidae > Delphinapterus > Delphinapterus leucas. The sequence continues at coordinate 435,047 of NW_028322271.1, read as the reverse complement.
CAGGGAGACAGCCTAACATAAAATTTGCCTAACAAAAACTATATTAACAGGTGGAAAGACTATCTCCCAGTTGAACAGCGGATGCCTGGGACTCGTTTCATTGCTTTCAAAGTTCCTTTAAAAAAGGTGAGCAAAAGTTAATACCGTATTCTTCCAGAAATCTGAATTCACCATATAGAGCCCTGGCTCTCAACCCCGTCGTACTCCATTTTCCCTTTTTATAGCAAATACTTTTTAATACCTCTTTTACTATCCAGAAATGGGATTCATAGACAAATACAACCAACTTTTGTACTTAATTAAAAAACAAAAAAAAAACAATGCAATGCCCTAACTATAAATAAAGAATAAAGTAATTTATAAGAAAGTAATATGTATCTCAGTATGTAAATGTTTGGGGATGACTATACTAGAAATAAAGAAATAGTCGGTTACTTGTACCATGAATGCAATAAACTGTGGACTTTGATTGATAACGATGTGTCAGTGTTGGTTCATGAATTCTAACAAATGAAGCACACTGGTATGGCATGTTGATAATGGGGAAGGCTGTGTGGGATGAAGGAGAGAGGGTGTAAGTGGGAACTGTGTACATTTTGCTCAGTTTTGCTGTGAATCTCAAACTGCTCTAAAACTAGTCTACCAATTAAGAAAAAAAGTGTGTGTTGCTGACACTTGAATAACCAAAGAGATCAATGGAACAGGGTACATGTATAAGCCAAATACATGAAAGAATATTTAGCAGTGAAAGCCATCCTTCCTATATGTAGATGTTCAAGAAGTATTTATTTCTGTGTCTATTTTCAGGCACTCCGCTTGGAGCTGGCAATACAGTGGTAGGCAAAATTGATGTGGTCCCTGCCTTCTGGGAGTTTAGAGTCAGGTTAGGAGACCAACATGAAATAAACAAACATAGAAATAACTATATAGAAGTGAGCTTATTTTCTTCGGTCTAATCTCTCTGGAAGAAAGGATTGTAATATCGCTTGTAAGCTGCAGAGGAGGAAACTTGACTTTGAATCTCATATGTTAGCATCCCAGGGTTTGAATAAATGGATAACATAGTAAAGGATTTTAAACATATGTTCTTCCTTATTTTATTCTTTCTGACAGAGTTTTGAAAAGAATCTTGCTCCAGAAGAACGTTTCTCCCCCTTGGATCTCTTAACAAAATCCAAGGACAGAATGAAGAACTTGGGCTGATTATTGACTTAGCAAATACTCGCCGCTCTTACAAGCCAGAGGTAAATGGAAGGCGTAATTGAAAATGACCTTCTTTCTGATACTGTAATAATTCATAGTAGTTCAGTAGTTATCATCTTATGCTAAGGTGAGTCCTGGCCTTCTCTCGTGGGTTCAAAAAGGGAAGCTAGTGGTTTCCTTAAATACACATTTGTAATTGCTGTTTCAAAATGAGATGAAAGATATGAATTGAACTGTAGTATTTGGCAGTAGGCTCTAGATATGCTTAAGAAATTCTATAAGCTTCCATGTTCTACATTTTGAAAATGAAGTAAACTTTTAGTAGTTACAGTAGTATCCTAAAAAGAAAGAAAGGTATGTCCATTATGTCTTTAGCACTTATGTTAAGCAGTTGCCTGAGCATGTTTAAGCATCAGTGTAAAAGACAATTGTTCTCTAAGTTTTATGCTTCCTTTTCCTGATGCCTTCTGATATAGTACAGAAACCCATCTATTCTCTTGGCCCATGTAGGACATTCCAGTGCAAAAGAATTATCCTCCTTCTGACCTGTTCCATGGCCTTGGGAGACAGTAACACCTAATGTCTTTTAATATTTGTAGAGCAGTTTGCCATTTAGAAAGTTCTTTCATATCCATTGACTTAGTTAATCTTCACAGCAATCCTTTGCTCTTGAAGTGGAAGTAGTACTGATATCTCCTACTGAGTGCTTACCCTGCACTAAGCTCAGAGGATAGACAACTACAATTACTAATTTTACAGACGATGAAACTGACTCTCGGAAAAGGAAGAATTGAAATTTCAGCTCTGTTATTGCTTTTTTTTTATTGTGGTAAAATATAGAGAAATCATATTTCTTTTAACCGTTTATAAATATGCAGTTCAGTGGCATTAAGTACAGTCACAGTGTTGTGTAACCATCACCGCTGTCTAGAACCAAAACTTTTTCATCGTCCTCAACAAAAACTCTGTAACCATCAAACAGTAACAACCCCATTTTCCCTCCCACCAACCCTTGGTAACCTCTATTCTATTTTCTGTCTCTGTGAATTGGCCTATTCTAGGTACCTCGTGTAAGTGGAATCTGCAGTATTTGTCCTTCTGTGTCTGGCTTATTGCACTAAACGTCGTGTTTTCAAGGTTCATCCATGTTATAGCACGTAACGAAATGCCATTTCTTTTTTGGCTTAGAAAATCCCATTGTGTGTATATAGACCACAGTTTGTTATTCAACGGTTGATTGACACTTGGTTGTTTTCCACCTTGTAGGTATTGTGAATCATGCTGCTATGATCATTGGTGTACAGATATTTGTTCAAATCCCTGCTTTCAGTTCTGTTAGATGTGCAGCGTAGGTAGTAGCAGAGTTGTTGGATCATAGCCTACTGCCAAATACTAAGCTGTACGCTTAACCTGTGAGAAAGTGCCAAACTGTTTTCTACAGTGTCGTCTTGTTTTTAAACAATTATCACAAATTTTAAGCATATACAAAAGTATAAAACTACTGTGAGTGTTCCTTGTATACCCAGGAACTCATCCAGCTTTCTTATTTACCAACTGATGGCTGTCATGTTTTATCTATACCCCCACCTGTTTCACCCCATTCCGTATTATCTTGAAGCAGCTCCAAGACAACATGTAAATTACACCTGTACGTTTTTGGTACGTGCATTTAAAATATAGGACTTTTATTCCTTAATATCATTTTTTAATATTAAATACCCAGGGAGTGCTCAAATTTGCAGTTGTCTCCTAAACGTCATAAAAAATTGTCTATAAGAATTTTGAATTAGATCCAAATAAGGTCCACACTTTGCCGTGGATTGTTAGGTCTCTGAAGTCTTGTTTAATCTATAGGTTCTCCCTCCATGTCTCTCTCACTTTTTTTTTCCTCCTTGAATTTTGTTTTTAAAGAAACCAGGTGATTTGTCCCATCTAGATGCCGATGATTACATTCCATGTGTTGGTAACATATCCTTCAGTCCTTTTATTTCCTGTAAATCGGTAGTTGATCTGAATGAAGCTTGCATGTTTTGTTTTGGCAAGACAGTTTCATGGGTGATGATGTGTTCTTCCATGGAGACGTATATAGTTGTGTCTTTCTGTGGTATTAGCAGTCACTGATGATTCATACCTACATCCATTAATTCAGTTGAGGCTTCAAAGAATGGTGGATTCTGTTGTTCTTTTTTTCACTTATTAGCTGGGTATATTTGTACGAGGAGAAGATTCCCCTCATCAGCTGTTTGGTTGCTCAGTTGTAGAGGCATGATTCTCTTCTTTTATTTAACAGTTTTCAAAATAATGAGTTGATTCACAAATATCCTCCAGTGTTGACCAGTTTTGTAAAATTTTATTTATTCCTATCACCGTGGACTCCGTTACAGTTATTATTCTAACTGAGGCCCTATCTTTGGCCAGTTGGAGCTTCTCGGTGACTCCTGAGTCCTTTTGACATGACATCAGTTGTTTCTAGACTTTTTCAGTGGTCAGAGCTAGGAAATATGTACGTTTGTTTTTAATATTTTTAAAATATGTCATAGGTTCCTACTGCTACTTTCCATTTAAATTCAGAACTAGAGAATTTTCACTTATCCTTTTCTGTCTTCTATTGATAGTCTACTTTCTCCCACCTCAAGAATACCAGTTCTCAACAATGCCTGAAATTGCCTCTGTTTCCTAATTCGAATCCAAGTTCTTCTGACTCTATTCTACTACTCTCCTTAAATCACAGCCGCTTTATGGCCCTTGAAATGTAAGATAGAACATAAATGTAGGCAGAACTGTTTATGTCATTTTGAGTTACATGTGCATTCATTCACATAGATTTGCTTTTCCTTTTGCATGCCTGGTAACTGTCCGTTCTGCAGTTTGAATGAAAATCAAGTGATAATTACTGGTTAAAGCAGCTTTGGAAAAAATGGCTCTCATCAGAATGACTGACATACAAAGTTTAATGTACTCTCCTGGTTTATATTCTGCCTTCTCTAATTAATTTTTTATTCTTTCCCTACAAAGGAAATAATACATATTTTCATGGTTTTGCCTTATAGGACTTACCAGAAACTCTTCCTTATTTAAAAATGTGTACAATTGGGCATCAGGTGTCAGATGACGACACTAGTTTTAAATTCCAGTGTGCTGTTAATGGGTTTCTGAAAGAACATAAAGATAACGGTGAGTTGCTTTTGTGTTTGTTTTTGTTTTTCCTTTACCTGAACTTTGGTATGCATTTTGAGTGGGGTTGGGGATTTTTAACATTTTTAATAGTTCTGACATTCGTGTCAAGTTGTGTTTGGTAACATTAAGGTGGAAATGTCAGATGGTGCTACTAGAGTACGGTGTTTTTCCTGTTTATGGTCACAAACAATTTAGTTTAGTTTGGAAAGTGATCTTTGTGAGAAATATGAACTGAGCTAGCTTACTTATCTCTTTTTTAAAAATTTGAATGGAAAATACATAAAAACATAAAAATGTTCTTTTGTCCTGTTTATTGGTTGAGAGGTGGAAGAAAAGGTTTAGACTCTCAGGTTCTTAGCGTACATAAAAGAGAAAACAAAAAGCAAAGGTTCAGAGTGAGACAGATCCCTAGAAGCAAAACAAAACAGAGTGGACCAGGTAGAGTGGCTTCCTCATCATATATGTGTTTAAGATATTTTTGCTGCTTTTACCCTTCGGGTGCAAGTGAGGAAGAACACTACCACCTCTTACTCTTATCTTCAGACAGGAAGAACTTAAAAGGCTGGTGTTTTCTTGTTTCCGCTTTAAGATCTACTCTGTTGATAGTAGGTGTTAATAGCGTGTGAATTTTAAGGATCCACTTGCCTTTTTCTAGCATCTAACTATCAGAAGGAACATGGTGTTTGCCATGTTTTAAGACTGAGGAATCTTTTGTCTTTGGAACACCACGGACGCCCATGTGAAAGTGTTCATTTTGTCCTCTTTCTAAATTTAGCCTGAGGAGTGTGCACTTTATTAAATCAATGTAACAGACAGTAAATATTCCGTGTATATATAAAATGATGCACGTATATACATAAAACAGGGAGTAGGGGAGAGGGAATAGAGATGGAGGTGGGAAGATAGGGGATAGGAGGCGAGAGAGAGAGGGAGAGACTGGAATTTCAAGATAAATGTTCATTCTATAACCTGGTTGCTTAATGCAGGTACTAGCTCTTAAATATCTTCAGCCCTATTCACAGATCTTCCGTGTACTTTAGCTTTAAAACTTGAGAGGCTTGGCCTGTCCTGTGATAACCAGGGTGTCTAGAAAGGAGGCAAATTATCTGATGTGTTTAAACTGTAGTCACAGAAATGTTACCTCTTAAGACACTAGGGCGCAGCTGCCGGCCTACTCACTTCCTCCAGGCTCCTTTGTGTGTGTTCTGTCTGTTCCGCGTGGGCTAGAAGATCCTTACAAGTGCATGAGAACACGTTTGTAAACCTTGATTGTTCACATGTTATACCAAGTGTAGTCCATTGCATATGCTGACTCCTCTGTGGGTCTTCTGCATGCAGTGGGCTAACTTCACCATGCTGTCTGCCATTGCAGTCTCAGGACCTTAGTTATGATCCATTGGTGACTTCCTCTGCTGTAAGGCCCTCCCACAGATGCCAGGCTCACTGATAATGAGGAGGAGACTATACTACGCACTCCCTAGAATGGGTAGAGACTCAGAAAATGAATTGTTTCAGTAAACACCGAGAGCCTTATAGGTTTGTTGTTAGGGCACGGGGATACAGAGGTGAGTAGAAGTCTTTGTTCAGTAGCAACTTCCAGTTGTCTAGAAAGAGAAACATGTAGTGAGTCTAAGTGGGTTAATTATGATAAAAGAATCAAGTGCAGCAGGAATATAGAGGAGAAATTGAGGAAGGCCTGACTGAGGAGACAGCGTTTGAGCTGGGCTTGGGGGAAGAGGATTTTGCCGGAATGAGGAAAGGACAGCCCAGGTATTGGGGACAGGTACAAAAGGCCCAGGGCTTGAACTTGTGCTCTGGAGGGGCAGCCTCTGGTGTGACTAGAGGGTAGTGTGAAAGGGCAAAGAAGTCATACATTCATTTTCAGCAAATATTTGTATAACACCTTCTAAGTTGAAGGCACTGTTCTAGGAAGTAGGAAGAGAACAAAGTTCTTGCCCTTACGTACTTTCCATTCTAGTGGGGGAGAGAGATGAATAAATAAGTCAATATGTGGAGTGTCAAGCGGTGGTAAATGCTTTGGAGGATAACAAAAGAAGATGAAGAGGTGAGGGAATGTGGTAGGTGATCAGGGAAGTCCCCTCTATTAAGATGTCGATTGAGCAGAGCCTTGCAGTGAGAAACAAGCCATTGGATATCTGGGAGAGTGGAGATGGGGTGGGAGGGTGTGTCCTGGGAGAGTGGAGATGGGGTGGGAGGGTGTGTTCTGAAGCAGAAGGAATAGTAGGTGCAAAGTCCCTGAGGCACGCCTGTGCTTGGCATGTTTGAGGAATAGTAAGGAAGCCAGTGTGGCTGGACAGGGGAAAGTGAGTGAGGGCAGGGCAGTAGAGAATGAGATCAGGGGAGGCTGGCAGGGCAAAGGAGGGAGGTGGATGATGTAGGTCCTTGTAAGTCATAGTTTGAACTTATAATTCAGTTGGAGAGACAGACTGATATCTGTTTATAAAGAGTTCTCAATGCTGTGCTAACAACCTGGGCTGTATTCTGTGCTAAGTGAAGATGTTCAAGCGACAGAGCAATCCAGCCAAGTTTATATTTTAGAAAGATAACAGCGTCACTATCCAAGACACATTGTAGACTATGTATGTAGTACGTGTATAGTGTGCTGCTCTTCTATAAACTACAGGATACCTGTTACGTACAAATACTTACATACAAGATACAAGTGTGAATGTAAGCACTTGGGAAATATCTGAAAGAACCACACAAGAAACTGGGAGAGTCGGACAACTTTCCATGTCCCGTATGATTGGAATGCTGAAGGGTACACACACGAACTAATGGACGTGTGCTACCAGCCTCCGGCTAAGGAGGGAAATTGCAGGCATCAGAATCCTCTTTACGGATCAAGCGCGTTAATCCGCCTGCGTGATGACAGTCATCTCGACACGCCACGCGGTGGCGCATGCGCGGTAGAAGGAGGTCCGCGAGCTGCGTGGGCTTGTGCCTAGGCGCCTGTGGTTCGTGGCCTTGTGCTGGCACCGGGGATGCCGGGTTGGCGACTTTGGCACTCCTGGCGGGGGTGACATGAGCCAGTTCGTCGGCCACGAGGAAGGGCGGAAAGCACATCCCGGAAAGGTAATACGCCTTGGCCCCTGGGCGTTGCCGGTGGAGCTCGGAGCCCCTGGGCCTGGGCTTCCGTCTCTTGTGCTGTCGCCTGTCACAGTGGCCCCCGTGCGCTGGCCCGTCCGCGCTGTGCTAGGGGGTGCTGGTCGTCTCGCGGCTCAGTTCATAGTAGCTGAAAGGGACAGTGTGTGATGTTCTGATTTCTCCCCATCGTTTTAAAAGGGAGGCTCTGGCCATTGCTCCTTGGGTAAAATGCAGCGGGACTGCTTTTTAAGATGGGACTGTCAGTGTTGGGGACCCTCCTTAATTACCAGGATGGAATCCCCTTCAGTTCCTCAAGCCGTGTTGTTTAGGCACAGAAAATGTGAGTAATAGGCACTGGAACTAAGTTTGAGTGAAAAAACGCACCGGTACCGCCGAGTTTTCCATCGAGACAGTTGATCCGTGTTGTCTCTTGGAATTATAAAGGGCGTACTGTTGCTTCCTAACCAGTGTCCTTTGAGAGCTCTACCTCTGTACGTTCAAATGATGAATTTTGAGGCTTTGCTCATACGTGGAGTAAACCCTTAAATTCCCTAAGACCTTCCTTTCCTCCGTCTCATACCCCATTAAGCCCGCTTCAGTTTATCTCCTGAATTTCTTCTGAATCTGTCAACTCTTCCTCAACATCCTCATACTGAACTTGCCTGTCTGTTGCAATGAGGTCCTAACTAGTGTCCATATATCTTGTTTCCTTCCAATCCATTCTTCACACAAGAAACCTTAGAAGCAAGTTGGGACATTGCTCATCAACATGGCTCAAAAACATTGTTTTGAGAATAGAAAACAAACTGTTGGCCTTTAACACTCTGCGTGGTCTAGAATCCTGTCTGCTTCTCTGCTACGTGGACTCCAGCTTGGTGCCTCTCCAACTTTAATATGGGTATGCCTCTCCTGTGGATCTTGTTAAATGCAGGCTGTAATTCAGTAGTTCTGGGTGGGGCCTGGATTCTGTGTTTCTAACGAGCTCCTAGGTGACGGTGACCCTGAGAGCAAGGGTCCAGCTCCTGCCTTTCTCCCTTCTTTCTGGAAGAGCAGGACGTCTGCCCCCCCGGGAGGAGAAAACATCTGCAACGTGACTACTAGCAACCAGCTTCCCTCACAGGCAAGGGACCTTTACCACTGCTCCCTACCATTTTGTCTGAGGCGCAGCAAGCCAAAACACTGACATGCTGAGGTTTGCAGCAAAGAGGAGGTTTATTCACAAGGCAGCCAAGCGAGGAAGTGACGTGACAATAGCTCTCAAATCCGCCTCCCCAAAGGCAAGGGGCTTGGGGTATCTATGGGATAAAGAATAAAGAAGCAGGGCAGTATGAGGCACGGGGAGCATGAGGAAAGGTGATTGGGAAAAGGTGTGCTCCTCATTGTTCTGAGCTGGCGTAACTAGGCTACGGGGCTCAGCACATTCTCAGGCTGTAGTTTTCGGCCCTCTGATGGCAGGAGGTCAAAAGGCACTGGGCCAGGTGGAAGATCGGTGGTCCTCTCCAGTCTTAACCAGCTCAGCCTAACTAGACACAGCTGATTCCAAGTTCCTGGACAGTACCCGGGGCAAACATCTTATTGCTTATGCTACGTGCTATTTGGAGGACGTGCAAGTGTTCAAGCTACCTTGAGGAGTGAAGACAGGATTTGACTAATCCTTACACATGGTTTCACCTCCAGATGAGCAGAAGAGGCCTGTAGGCTGAATCTGGCTCCTGGCACCTGGAATTGGAGGCAGATGGTTTAAAAACAGGCTCTCCCGCCCTCTGTGTTATCTTAGGTAGATAGACTATTGAACCTTCCTGTGCCTGTTTCTCCACCAGCAGCATGGGGACACTCAGAGTCCCTCTCTTGGGGGCTGTTATGGGGGTTCAGTGAGCTATAGATGCATGCACAGGCACACGGGAGACACCCAGTGTGTGTTAGCTTCATGCTTACTTTTTATTAGGAGACCAGTATTGTTAGAAGATTTCTGGTTTGGACAACAGATTAGATAGGTGGTCATTACTATAGTTTATGCAACAGCAATTCACATTACCATTTGCAGAAAAGCAGTTGGTTGTCCAACGGGGATTATAAACATCCATTTACCATGAGCTACTGAACAGATACTTTACACAGTAACTACTTCAAGTACTATTTAAGATCAATTCTCTATGTTGTCTTAAGCAGTTGTTAACCCCCAATTTCGTGAATAGTACCAAGTAAGTCACTTGAACATCAGCTAGAGCAATCTGTTATCACTTAGCAAGCCTAAAGCTATAGTTCAACAATTTTATTTACTGTTCTATGACAAAAATGACTCTCAACAGCTATGCCCTGGATAAGTAATCAGCTAAAGCTAGTTTGACTGACCAAATCTGATTTACTGAGTTAATAAGCCAGTTGATTTAGAAAGGTCTAATGCCTATTTCTCATCCATTCAGCATTCAACTGTTTCCCATGCCTAAAATGTCTTTTTTCCCATTCGTACATATCCAGATTCCCACTTCTGTGCCGTAGGGCTTGGCTGAACTACAACTGCCTTTAGTGACACTTTTCTCACCTGCACAATTGGAGATAATTTTAGTCTCCTCAAGACTCCCACGGGGTTACCTCTGTTGTGACACTTGACGATTTGGTGGCATATTTTACTTTATTTTATTTTAAATAGCCTTCCATTACTCCGTGCACATCAAACGGTAAATGCTTTCTCCTAGTAAACGTGTATAACGATTTTCTGAACTCTTCTGCTCTGGGCAAGATTCATAAATACACCAGGCAAACATAGTGAAAGAGGAGACAGTACTTGTGTTATATTCAGTTGGGTCTTGATACCTAAGTGTGACTCTTAACCAAGGATTATGCAGTAATTAAGGACACAGGTTAAAGTTGTTTAGAGTGTGTCCTAAAGTCTCCCTGGCAGAATTTAAATCTCTACTCTGGAAATTGTAGACCTGAGACAAATTACTTCCCTAAACTTCATTTCCTACATCTGAGAAAGATAATAGTATCTACCTTGTAGTAGACTGAATAGTACCATTGCCCCCAAATGTCCACCTTCTAATCCCCAGAACCTATGAATGTCACCTTAAATGGCAGAAGGGACTTTGCCAATGGGATGAAAGTAAGGGTTTTGAGATGGGGAGATTCTTCTGGACTACCTGGATGGACCCAGATGTAACCACTGGTGTTCTCGTAAGAGAGAGGCAGAGGGAGTGTTTACTCCAAAGAGAATGTGATGATGAAGTTGGGGTTGGATTGATGTGGCCAGAAGTCAAGGAATGCTGTCAAGGAAACAGATTCTCCCTTAGAGCCTCTAGAAGGTGGATGGACGGCCTTGTCAACTCCTGGTTCCAGCCCAGGGAAACTGGTTTTGGACCTCTGTCTTCCAGAACCATAAGAGAATGAGTGTGTTTTGTTTTACGCAAGCTCATTGGTAGTCATTTGTTACAGCAGCCATAGGGAACTAATGCGTACCTCATAGGAACTATTTCTCCAATGAAAATGTGTGACTGGAAACACACTTGGTGGCATGTCTGACACACGGTAGGTATGCTACTGTGGGTAGTTCTTGGAAAGTAAAGCCTTGGTTTTTGAGGAATCATCAAAACCAGTACAATGGTTGCCATGTTTCTCCTTGTTCATCCTGGTGACAAAGCTGTAGAGAGAGCTCCATCCTTTCCCACAGGACGCCCACCCCTAGTACTTACAGGGAAGAGGTTATGTCTCACTTCAGGCACCTTCCTCTTTCCCTTTCTGCTTTTTGTTTCATTAATCTTCATCCAGCTGGCCTTTCTAAGTTAAAAAAACAAAACAAAACAAAACCATTTCTCAATGGATTCAGATACTACCCCAAGTTAATATTCCAACCATGTTCTTGTTCTTCTGGGTCTCACCACCAGAAATTTCTGAACTGAAATCCTCTCTAGTTTCTAGGATCAGTCACTTTCTAATTTCTCCCTTCTCAAGTTCAGAGTCTTGTCAGTTTAGTCCCTTCCCTAACCACAACATCTATTAAGGTGACACAGCAAAGTGATGAAAGTCTAGACGGTCTGGTTTTCATCCTGGGTTTCTGCCCGCTACTTACTGTGTGGCATTAGGCAAGCTATTCAACCCCCCTGGGCCTCAGTTTCCCCCCAAAAAGGTGAATATTATGAACATTACCTACCTATAGGGTTGCCATTATGAGGATTAAGTGAGTTAATATTTGCTAAGCACTTAGAATATTACTTGTTATAGTCTAAGCACTACAGTTGTGCTTGTTAGTAATAATAAATGCAATTCCAAGCGTATAACTTACTCAACTTTCTGTCATAACTTTGAAGTGTTGGTCTATCTGTTGGCCAGCGTTGCAGGGAAATGAGTCGAGGCATGGGCTGAGGCATTGCTACCAGTGCGTGGTGTGTTCCCAGAACTAGGAACAGCCGTGTGAAATAGGTAGTGGTTCTACTTGGAGACGGGGCAGACTGGAAAATGACAGCCCTGGAGGTGTGTCCATAGGTTTGGTGTCAGAGCTGCTGCCTGCTGAAGCACTGATGCCGGCCTGAGCCGTAAATGGGGAGGGGGGCGCTGGGGAAAACAGGGGCAGAATGGAAAGGGAAAATAGGGGAAGAACGGAAAAAGATAGCCTAGGGAGGAGGTGTGGTGTCCATAGCTTCGGGGTCAGAGGTGCTGCCTGCTGCAGCACCGATGACACCCGAAGCCGTAGATGGGGGGCTGGGGAAAAGAGGGGCAGAATGGAAAGGGAAAACAGGGGAAGAACGGAAAACGAAAGCCCGGGAAGGTGGTGTGGTGTCCATAGCTTCGGGGTCAGAGGTGCTGCCGGGAGCAGCACCAATGACACCCGAAGCCGTAGATGGGGGGCTGGGGAAAAGAGGGGCAGAATGGAAAGGGAAAACAGGGGCAGAACGGAAAACGAAAGCCCGGGAAGGTGGTGTGGTGTCCATCGCTTCGGGGTCAGAGGTGCTGCCTGCAGCAGCACCAATGACACCCGAAGCCGTAAATGGGGTGCTGGGGAAAAGAGGGGCAGAATGGAAAGGGACAACAGGGGCAGAACGGAAAACGATAGCCCGGGAAGGTGGTGTGGTGTCCATAGCTTCGGGGTCAGAGGTGCTGCCGGGAGCAGCACCAATGACACCCGAAGCCGTAAATGGGGTGCTGGGGAAAAGAGGGGCAGAATGGAAAGGGAAAACAGGGGCAGAACGGAAAACGATAGCCCGGGAAGGTGGTGTGGTGTCCATAGCTTCGGGGTCAGAGGTGCTGCCGGGAGCAGCACCAATGACACCCGAAGCCGTAAATGGGGTGCTGGGGAAAAGAGGGGCAGAATGGAAAGGGAAAACAGGGGCAGAATGGAAAACGAAAGCCCGGGAAGGTGGTGTGGTGTCCATAGCTTCGGGGTCAGAGGTGCTGCCGGGAGCAGCACCAATGACACCCGAAGCCGTAAATGGGGTGCTGGGGAAAAGAGGGGCAGAATGGAAAGGGAAAACAGGGGCAGAACGGAAAACGATAGCCTGGGAAGGAGGTGTGGTGTCCATCGCTTTGGGGTGAGATGGGCTGCCTGGCTGATCTGAGAAAAGCGAGTGAAAGTGGGAGAGCTTCTCCCTAGCTGCTAACTCTTCTCAAGGTCTAGCACGCACTGAACACTGGCCTGCCGGCTCAGCCTGGGTGTTGCCATTGCATTGTACGTGTCACAGAGCAAGGGCGGGCGGGTCAGGGGGTGGGCTGGGGGCCCCACACAAGCCCAGCCCCTGGAGAAACCCGGCCCGAGGGCAAAGAGCCCGAGCCCTTCTGGACTTTCTAGCGGCTGGGACTTGTCGCTGTGGGTGGCAGGTGTTTGGCACCGGATGGGCCACCATGCGGAGACTGTTGGGGACTGTGGAAGGCTTCTCCTCCAGAGCTCACGCTGCCTGGGCACCGGCTCTGCAGACCCCTCAGCCCTGGGTATGTATCGGCCAGCCCTTCCCCGCAACGGGGCCCAGAGGCCAGAGCCTGCCCAGAGCTGAGTGCAGGAGGCACCCAGAGCTTGCCAGGCTGTGGCCCGCCTCCTCCGTGGACCTCCCCAGCTTGTCCGCGAGCCCTGGAGACAGGAGCAGGAGCGCCTTCTCCAGGGCTGCTGAGCTGCCAGCATCACCGTGAGCCAGGCGGTGAAGGTTTCTGAGCAGGGGATGCAGAGCCCTGACCCGACTGGATGCTGCACCCCACGATGTCCCTTCCTGGCGGGTAGGTTCTTTCTTCACTTGTTTTTCGAAATTTGGTAAAAGAACATTTCAACCTTCGACTGTTCTTCAGGGTATACAGATGGTAGTGGCTTAGCCGGGATTCGAAGCAAGCCTGTGTGATTCCAGAGCTCGTGCTCTGGACTCTGGCGCCTCCTTATCATATATGCTTCATGTGTTACTTTTTCTTTTGTTTCTTGAAGTCCTTATGATACTTAGCCCTAAGTGCCATACCTGTAATGAACACATCCACTGCCCTGTAGGAGGTGTTCTTTTGTTCAACGCGTGAATTGGTCATCCACCACACTGGGTTCTAATCTCAGAAGATAGGTCAGGGACCACCAGTTGTCAGCATAGCACCATCCCACATTTCTGATTGAGGCTTGGAGCCTAGGTTTTTCCCTTTGGTCTAGTTTGAAGGATCCAGGTATGTAAAGCTTATATTCTAGATAAATCATGGGCTATCCTGAAAGGAATTCATCAATGAATTATTCTGTATGGATTAGAAGCCAGTTTCTCTGGCCTTCCTGGAGTATATCCAGTAAGGCATCTCATTCATGTCTAGAAAGCAAATATATGATTTATTGCAACTTCAGCGTGGAGCGATGTATTGGTTTAAAATAAAGTACGAGCAACACAATTTGGTCATTGTGAGTATGCCGGCTGGGTCCACTCTTTACTACACATATGTAACTCTAGAGCTTCTTATGCCCCATAGAGGAGACATACTCTTGTGTGTCTAGGACAAGGGAAACATGTGTTGTTATTCAGGAGCTGGAAGCTACAGCATGACAGGAAAGAATTGAAAAATCCTGGTCTTGGTCTACACGTCACTTTACCTTGTCCGAATCTTGTTTCTTTGGCTTGCTTCATTGGAGTGTTTTCTCTCTCCTGGGACTGACATTGTGTGTTCTGTATCAGGCATGTGACATGTAGAAGTTTCAGAACCCAGAATCATATAGATCAGTAAAAATCTATATATTTTTGTTTAAAATCTATTTAAAATCACACTGGGCATAATTCATATATTCCAAAAGTAGTTTGACCCTCTGCTCATGAGATTCTTTTTATGGTATGTCGAAGCAAATTTGGACTTCCATCCCCAATAAACTTTGAGGTTGGAGGACACAAAAGCTTTTGCTCAGACCTAAATTCTGTCTGAAAAAAAAAAGGGTAACTATTATAAGCCCTTTCTAACCTCTCCAGGAGCAGAAATGATTTACAGCTATGGCATTGAACCATAATTTCTTGATCTCGTTTGAGAAGAGTTCAGTAAGAAACAGTGTCTTGATTTTTGTTCGTTGGTTCCCTGTTTTCTTGTCTTGCGTGCCAACAATCCACTGTAATACGTGAGTGAGTATGGCAGCAGGCTGAGTGTTCCCTGGAGCTCATTAAATGAACGTGTTTTCCTAAAATGACTTTTGTCTCCTTGTTTTCAGCCCCTCTTCTTTCCTCTGTCCTTTACTATAACCAGGGCTCAGCAAAAGCTGACTGGCTTTGTGCAGACCCTACTTAGGGTAGTCTTTTCTTCATTATTTTATTCATGGCCCCTCCATTTCATTGTTTGCCTTCTCGAAATGTGTTGAAATCTTTCTGTGGTTGATGACTTCCACAATGTCTTGGCTCTTATTGGTTGATTAATTTGGGTATTTCTACAGTTTTATTTAAACCTGGTTTCAGGAGGACCAGAAAGTAAATATATTTCCTAGTCTGCCATCTTGAGCTGAAAATCCCTG
The DNA here is from genome assembly GCF_059928025.1 of Delphinapterus leucas. NCBI lineage: Eukaryota > Metazoa > Chordata > Mammalia > Artiodactyla > Monodontidae > Delphinapterus > Delphinapterus leucas. The sequence goes on along the minus strand of NW_028322271.1, from coordinate 419,629 downwards.
TGGATTTTAGCATCCAATGTTCCCATGGGTAAAAAACCCAACCTTGGCATCAATAGATGTACACTCAAGATTTCAGCTTTTCTTGAGCAATCACTAAGGATTTAATATGCGGTCACTTCTAATGGGAAAATAGTAACTATCTCATGGCGTTGATTTGAGGATTAACTTAGATAATGGACAAGAAAATGCTTGGTAAGGTTTTAAAATCTATAAAAAATGTTTTTTGTTATTATTTGATTTGTTGCTATTTCAACTTTAGCTGACAGTTGTTTGTGACCTTGCTTATGTGAGAAAATGCCTTCTGGTTTATTGTTTTGAAAGCCAGATTATATTTTTCAATAGCTCAATGGAAATGGCATCATTTGTGAAGTTGAAGGGTGAAGGCATAAATGTTTCTTGACATTTGAATCAACTATTGGTCTTCTGGGGCTTGTCCTTATTCTCCTGCAGTCTCTAATCAACATGGCATCCAGAGAGATCCTGTTAAAACGTAAGTCAGATCATGTCACTCCAGGCTCTTCAGTGGCTTCTTCACAGGAAAAGCAAAGTCCTCAAAGTGCCTCCACAGCCCTAGAAATCTGGGCCTCTGTTTCCTCTCTGACGGTTTCCTTCTCCTCTCCACTTTGCTCCCTCTGTTTTCCACACACTGACATCCTTTCTGCTCCTTGGATACTCCAAGCCCACTCTTGCCTCATTGCCTTTCCATCTGACTGTTCCCTCTGCTTGTACTATTCACTTCCCAGATATGCACCTTGCTCCCTCTCACAACCTTAGGTTCCCTCTTAAATTTTATCTTCCCCAGAAAGCCCTCAGTGATCACTTAGTTTCAGATCGCAGCCTCCTCCTACCAGCTAACAATCTCCATCCCCCTTCCCTGCTTGCTGTTTTTCTCCAGCACTTACCTGATATACTAGTTATTCTACCCATTTATTCAATTTTTATTTACGTATTTACACTTACGATTTTATATTTGCTTCTTTACTTTTGTCTCTCCCCTCAGCTCGAGAGAGGCTATATTCATCTGTGTTAATCACTGCTGTGTTTCCTGAACATGCCTAGAAAACATACTGAAGAAGGGTGCCTGAAATTTGGTAAGGGAGCCATCAGTTTTCTTGGCTGAATGAAGAAATATGCTCATAAATTAATGAACAAATCTCTGGGGTTTCTGAATTAAGGACTAATGGGAAGAGGAAGGCAAATGGTTGGGACAGGGTACTGCAAGAAGGAGTATTTGGAGTACTCTGATAGCTCTCCTAATAGATAACATTTTGTTCATTTAAATAGTTTTAACGAGAGAGCTGGGAACTAGGGACACACAGCATCGAGGTTTTATAATGCATTCTGTAGAGTTCTTTTCGAGTGTGTTCAAATATCATTGAAAATATATGCATGCATATAAACCTCTGTTACTTTATTTAGTGCTTTACAAGAGCCCCTCAAGGAAGGGGTAGTAGCAACTATCAGTATCCTTCCTTTATGATGAGCTTAATTTATTCAAAATTACATCCTAATTTATTTGTAACTGTGAAACTAGACTTAGTTATTTAGTAGACCCTCCCTAGAAACCTATGACGTTAATAAAACCAACAAAAATGTGTTCAGGTTCCAGTGATACACACACTACAGACTCAATTATGTGTCATCCATTTTAATGAAGGGAAGAAGTGATTTAACAAACACAGAGCAAACAAACAGAATATGAAGGTTTGTCCTCCATTAATATTAGTAATGGATAAAGTGGGCTCCAACGCCTTCAACGTAGCTTGAGACCCATCATCTCTGTGTCATGGGAAGGGGGATGCTCGGCCAGGATGTCTTTCTGTGTCACTGAGAAAATTTTCCGTAATGTATAACGATACTTACTGAAACGGATATGGGGCATTTGGGTAATTAGGAATCCGTTAGCATATTTTTCCGGAAGCCTTGACTACGAAACGAAGATAGTAGATTTGGACACTTGCAGCTATGCAGAAGTTGTTTGGGTATTCATCTTTATGCCGAATGAAGTAAGCTTATTTCATCTCTGCAGCTTCCCATATGCCATTTTCCCACCTCTGTTTTGTGTTTGGAAAGACTTTTAGAAATTAAAACTCAAGTTAAAAAGTGAGTGACGGGCTTCCCTGGTGGCTCAGTGGTTGAGAGTCCGCCTGCCGATGCAGGGGACACGGGTTCGTGCTCCGGTCCGCGAAGATCCCACATGCCGCGGAGCGGCTAGGCCCGTGAGCCGTGGCCGCTGAGCCTGCGCTCCGCAACGGGAGAGGCCACAGCAGTGAGAGGCCCGTGTACCGCAAAAAAAAAAAAAAAAAAGAAAAAGAAAGAAAAGAAAAGAGAGTGAGTGACAACTTAAATGATATATGGAATATTTTGCTGACTTAGAAGAGCATGCAGAATTAAATATGACCCAGTTGAAATGTTAATTTTATTTTAATGTGTATATTGGGGTGGAGTCTTAAAGGTGCCAGAAAACAAGCATTCACCCATCCTGTTTGGAAGTGCAGCACACAGGCACCTTCAGTTACCAGTTCTGTTCATTCCACAGAATCATCTTGGGAAAACATACTGTTTTTTAGGTACCTGGTGTATATCTTAACCAGTTTGAAGAATTTCCCAAATACCTGTTAATATGTAGTTCTCCGATTCCAATCTTGCCACGTCCTGTACCAGTGACACAGCACATAGGAGTTTTATTTCTCTTTCTTTCTCTGGGTTGTTGAGAACCCAACGAAAGAACAATGGAATGGCATCAAAGAGATCAGGGTTCTTGACTCAGATTTACCATAAAATAATAGTGTCCTCTTGGGAAAATTATAGTTGTTCTAGGCCCCTTTCCTTTTCTTTACTTTGACAGAGCTGCACTAGATGACCCCAAGTAACACTGCGCTCTTTGCAGTAGTAGCTTAGACGTTATTGGTTTTCTGAAACAAATGAAGACAGTGACACAGGAAACTGTGCAACATCTCTGTAACTATGTTTTCTTAGAGTTGCCTCCATTTTTCAGATGATAAGATGGCTGAGCACAGAAGTAGGTGTTTTGACCAGAGGTTCCAGAGTAGAGGGAACTGAACCACAAGTTTCCTTCATTCCTGAAGCTCACTTAGCCGAAACATAGGCTTCTGAATATTAAGCTGTAAAGCATATTATCAGTGTGCTTTAAAAGAAGCGGTTCTTCTAGGATTTCTAATTAATAGCAGGCGGTTTTGAAATTCTTAGAAGATCATCGAATTTTGTGAGATTTACAGCTCTATTTTCCTGTCAAGCAAGTTGTATCAGTGCCAGACAATCATCTGAGCTTCTGGATGCTTCTCTGAACCTCTTGAATTTTTCTTCTTGCTATCTGAAATTCATGCCAGATAAGCCTTTTTGTAGAGAGCGTGTACAGACTTGTCTATTTTCATATACGAAAGCGATGCAGTGAGCCAGGTCGGGGGTTAAGCCCTCATTCTCAGAGTGGTATTGAGCTCCTGGTGAAATGTAATCCTCATTTCCTCAGAATAGAAAAGCAGTTATCTCACGTTTTTAATGCCATTAACTCTTTATACATTTATGTATAATACATATATTTATTGTACCTACGAGGTGTGCTCTCTTTGGGAAGTACAAAGCTATTTGAGACGTAAGTTGTTCATTTTTTTGTTTTCCCACAAATACTGTGACCCTTTGAGCAGGAAGGTCTATGTTTTATTAACATCTAGAACAAGCAGCTAACACGGTGTCTAAGATGTAGTCAATAAATATGAAATAGGTAAATGAACACATTTTTAAGGAAGGGCCAGGGCATGAACAAATAGAAAATTTTCGTTTTCGGTCACAAAGCCACAACAGACATAAAAATAAATGATACAGACAACAAGTGCTACGGTCGTTCAAAGAAGGCATAGAATTGATACAACAAGGATCTCCCCTATGGCACAGGGAACTGTACTCAATATTTTGTAATAACTTATAAGGGAAAAGAATCTGAAAACGGAATCACTGCGCCGTACACCTGAAACGGACACGACATTGTAAATCAACTATATTTCAATTAAAAAACAAACAAGCAGACAACAGCAACAACAAAAAACCAAAGAGGTCATAGAAGTTCTTATGAGATTCCAGAAGAGAAGAGAAGCCAAATGAGGACGGGAGAGGCGGCTTTTGAATCCGTTCAGAGGAGAAGTCACAGAGGAACTAGTCATTGATCTGAATTTGAGATTAAGATTAAGATGAATTAATCTGAATTAATTAAGATTGCAACACAGGGATATTACAGATGAAGGTAATCACATAAACTTACTATACTGAAACTTGCAGAGGTTATGAGTGTTGCTCAAGATCCCAAAGCAAGTGCATTGTGGAATCAGAATTTTAAGTGAGGCCTAATGAACTAAAAACAAACCAGCACAGAAACAAGCCCTTCCTGTGACACCACGTTGCCTTTGAAGTCGTTTTTTTTGGTGGGTTGGCAGAAACTGGTTCCAGTGTTTCTTGCAGGAATGACTGGCCATAGGACTGGGCGTCGTAGCTTCCTGCCAGGCGACCGAAGGTCGCAGGCAGGTGGGTCACTGGGACACACGCGGAGGGGCTCCTGGCCGGCCCCCTGGCCGCTCAGTGCCCCTGCCCCAGAGCGGGGGTGGGGGCCTCAAAGCAGCCTTGTCTGAGTCCCCTGCCACTAGAGAGAGTATTGGCCCAACACTTGTAGAAAACGGGGACCTTGCTGGCAGTTCAGTGGAGGGACACAAATAAATCTTTGCCGACTTTCTGCTGAAGCTCACGAGGGTTCACTCCTAAGCCTCTTACAAGGTCAGCTGCCGAGGCTGCGAGAGATGAGTCAGGGCTCTCCCTCCACCACGGGGAGATCGCTGGTTAAAGCGCTCACGAGGGAGTGAACCGCGTGTCCGCACCGACACGCATGGGCAGACCTCGTCGATGCCTTCTGTCCGGGGTACGAAGCCCTCTCCTGCCTCTTCCAGGCTCTCTAGAAAGCATGTGCAGAGCCTCCCACTCCACCCTCGGACTCCATGGGCCACAGCTGGAGGGACCGGCCAAGGAGCCGTGGCAGGAGGAGGCCAGAGGGCAGCGGGCCTCGGCCGGAGCCCGTCAGTCGGTCCCCATTCACACACCACCAGACGATCCTCTTGACCTGGGCAGTAGCCGCCAACCGACCGCTAAGGTGAGCCCGGCGCGCGCTTGGCTACCTGGCATGGCTGGGAACCCCAGGATCTCCTGGCAGAGGCGGGCATTCTCCTGGGCCGGGTCCGCGGGCGTCTGCGTGTGCAGGGCCTGAACCACCTTGGCCAGGACGATCTGGCACAGGTTGAAGGAGACGGGGGGCTGGCACCGTGTCCAGGCCGCGCTTGCCAGCCGGGCAGACCGGAAGCCCCCTTCCCTTCCCTCGGTCCGGCCGCATCTGGGTTGGCCTCCCGGGACTTGATGAGCTTGTCCAGCAGCTCCTGAGGGACGGTGCTGCCCGTGCCCCACCAAGACTGGCAGCAGCGCCAGGGCCTCACAGGGCACGGCGCCCCCGGCCCCAGAGCCTTCCCTCTGGTTCTCATCACCGGCTGTCACCAGACTTGCATGCAACGTGCTTTTCTTTTCTCTTGTCTTCTTTACGTCCCTCAGCCACGCAATGCGGTGAAGCCCTGACGCTCGCTGCCGCGTCGGTACACCCTGAGAACACGATGCTCAGCGAGCAAAGTCATACACAGAAGGACACACAGGGCGTGACCCCACTGAGGAGAAACGTCCAGAGCAGGTAGATCCACAGAGTCAGCGAGTGGGTTCCTGGTTGTCAGGGGCTGGCGAGGGGACGGAGTGATAGCTAAGGGCGTGAGGGACATTTTCGGGATGATGGAAATGGTCCAAAGCAGTAGTGACGTCTGTACGGCTCAGTAAACTGTCCCCACACGCCCCGGTGCAGCCTGTGAGAGCATCGCTCTCAGGATGAAGGGCTGACCACAGGAAGACCGAACGAGCAGTGGGTCCTGGGCCCAGACTCTCAGCTGGCGCCCCCCCACGTGGGGAAGTCACCGGGACTTGCTGAGCCTCCACGGAGACTGGCAGCAGCCCCCGAGCTCACAGGGCACTGCGCCCCCGGCCCCAGAGCCTTCCCTCTGGTTCTCATCACCGGCTGTCAGCAGACTTGCAGGCAACGTTCCTTTCTTTTCTTTTGTCTTTTTTAAAGGCAACTCTTGAGTACATGTATTTAACATGCAGGGAACCAGCCCTGACTCCTTGATCTGGGTCTTCCAGCCTCTAGAGCCTCGAGGACATCCATTTCCGTTATTTACGCGCCCAGTGCCTGGGGTTTGATGATGGAAGCTGACACCGAGGGCGTCACCACGTGTGGGGTGATGTCAGTGAAAGAATCCCGTGGCGAGGGCCTGCCTGAGGACCACGCATGCCCGGGCCCTCCCCGCCCCCGCCTGCAGCCCTGCGCCTGGGAGCGGAGCTGGTGCATCGCATGCCCGACGTCGTGGAAGTTGGTCTCCCGCTCATCATGCCGCAGCAGGGAGGGCAGGTTGGGCGTAGGCTTGGCAAAGTTGGCCACCGTGGCCGCGATGGCGATCTGGCAGCTCCCATCGTGCTGTAGGCAGGCCGAAGCAGGCCGCGTGCCCGGACTTCCCCACCCTGCGGAGGGACGTGGATGGGGCCCCGCTTCCACAGAGGAGCCCCGGCCCACGGCCGACAGGTTCCCCCACCACGCACGCACCGAGGATAGAGGTCAGGGAGAACTTGCCGATGGATGACCTTGCCCGAGGCCACGTCCCAGACCGTTTAGAGCCTCACGTCTTCGTGGCACGTGCTCGTGCCCTCCTCCAGGTCGAAGGTCAGCCCCAGCAGCTACTGGGAGATGCCCAGCAGCCCGCGTGTGACCGCCTGCACGGGGAAAGACTCCTTGAGCAGGTACTGGTCCACGTGGTAGCGCGTCTCCTCCCCCTGGTTCACGTAGTAGCGCAGGTCCCAGGCGTTGATGGGGCCGTCAAAGTGCAGGCCCCGCCTCTGGCACTCGGCCTTCTTTAGCTCCAGGATCACGGCCGCTCCTGCTCCCCGAGGGGCTTCAGCTTCTGGGCCAGCTCACCTGCGGGCGGAGGAGAGAGGCTCGGCTACGTCCCTGGGGCGGCCCCCCAGCCACCCCCGACCCTGCGCCCCTCGAGGCAGAATGAAGGGTCTGGGATGGTGACCCCCAAGGGCTGACACAGTGGGGTCTCAGGCAGCACCACGTCCGGTCAAGGTCCGCCTGACCCCGTCCCCACTGGGACTCAGGGGGAGGCGGTGTTACCTAGGACAGTGGCCACCACCTGGCTGGTCTTGTCCGTGTTCATCTCCAGCACAGAGTCGGCATGGTGCGGAACCCCAGCAGGCGGGACTTCAGGGCCTGCAGCCTCACCAGCTCCCTGAGGATCACGCAGTTCTCCTGGAAGCCAGAGACGGAAGGCGCTGGGGACCGAGGGCCACGCCCTCCCCACGGGCCCCGGGCCAGGTCTCTGCAGGCGGGCAGGGCTCCCAGGCCACTGGCGGGCACAGCCAATCCCCCTCCCTCCTCCTCCTGGCCCGGATTTCTAGACACTTTGGTGCTGTCCTAACACGTGGCCTTTATTAACACAGGTCCTTTTGGAAGCAGAAACGGCATGAACGTGATGGGCTCTAAGGCCAAGGGCAGGAAGAAATGCGGCCAGGCTCTCCAGGAGCCACCAAGGGGCCTCCCCGGGCTCAACAAGACAAACACGGCTGCCGTGCAGACAGTAGCTCAACCCCACGGCGCCCGAACACCCAGCCCCTGGACGGTGAGACACCTGTTGCTGCAGGTGGCCCGTGGCTCACTGATGAGGCCCGGCCCCAGGCGTACGCCACCTTCTCGGGGGCCACCTCTCCGGTCTGCAGTGGGGTTCTCCTGGGAGCCCCCCGTCACCACAGCACCAGCGTGGCCTGTCTGTAGCCCAAGAAGGTGGGGACGCAAGACTGTCCCCCGTGCCCCCCGCATCCCCCGCGAGGCCGAGCGAGCACCAGTGGTGTCTGCGGGGAAGGTGAAGGGCTCACGCACAGCCCCCATCTACAGAAGCACAGACTGCAGCCACATGCGCTATGGAACAAACACAAGTGTCCATGCAGGACCCGATGTCTGAATGTCAAGGCCATGCCCGGGCCACAGTGAGAAGGTGCATCCCCCATGCAAGCCACAGAGAGGGGATGGGGGGGTCCATCTGCGATTCTGAGCTCATCGGGCATCACCCCAGAGGGAGAGGGAGAGGGAGAGGGAGAGGGAGAGAGGTAGACAGAAGTACAGAGGGAGAGAAAGAGAGAGGGAGGGAGAGACGTCTCTCCCTTCCCTGGGGGTTCTCTAGTGCAGCCAAGGCTGAAAACCACGGCATTTTGGGAGATGGGTCCTCGTGGAAGAGTTAAATAGTCGCTCATGGCATTATCGACACATACTAAAAAAGGCCCCAAATCTTGGGGAGTCAGGGAGGGGAGTGTCGGCTGCCTCGTAAACGAGGAGAGATTGGGCATCAGAGGAGGTGCCTGTGCAGCCTGCGCCCAGGGCCCCGCAGACTTCATCTCCCAGCGGTGGTCCTGGGCTGGAAGTCAGCGGGGAGGTCAGGCTGTCCAAGCATCAACGTTGACTTCAGGGCTGATCTAAAAGGCGCCTGGTGTTTGTTGAAGCAGAAAAAGGAGAAAGCAGTAGGGAGTGGATGGGAGTGGGAGGGGGAGGGAGCCCCCCTCCTCAGCACTTCTACCGCTCTCCCTCTCTCTCTCTCTCTCTCTCTCTCCCTTTCTCCCTCTCTCCCTCTACCTCGCTGCCTCTCACTCTCCCTCTCCCTCCATCTCTCCCTCTGCCTCTCTCCCTCCCTCTCTCCCTGTCCCTCTCTCTCTCTCCCTCTTTCCCTCCCCCTCTCCCTCTCCCCCTTTCCCTCTCCCTCTCCCCTTCTCCCTCTCTCCCTTCCTCTCTCCCTGTCCCTGTTCCCCTGTTCCGCACGCTCTGGCTCTACCTCTTTCCCTCTTCCTCTCCCTCCACCTCCTTCCCTCTCTGGAGAGGGAAGGAGGTGGAGGGAGAGGGAGAGAGAGATGGAGAGGGAGAGAGTGATGGAGGGAGCGAAAGATGTCTCTCCCTCCCTCCCTCTCTCCCTCCCTCTCTCCCTCTCCCTCCCTCCTTCTCCTCCCTCTCCCTCTGGCTCCAACTCTCCTCCTTCCATCTCTCCCTCTCCCTCACTCCCTCCCAGAGAGGCAGAGATAAGGCAGAGGGAGAGAGGAAGAGGGAGAGATGGAGGGAGAGGGAGAGGGAGGGAGAGGGAGAGAGGGAGAGGGAGAGAGGGAGAGGGAGGGAGAGGGAGAGAGGGAGAGGGAGAGAGGGAGGGAGAGGGAGAGAGGGAGAGGGAGAGAGGGAGAGGGAAATAGGTCTCTTCCTCCCTCCCTCTCCCTCTCTCCTCCTCCTCTCCCTCTCTCCCTCTCCCTCTCTCTCTCCCTGTCCCTGTTTCCCTGTTCCAGTCTCCCTCTGCCTCTCTCCCTCTCCCTTGTCTCTGCCTCTCCCTCCATCTCTCCCTCTCTGAGAGGGAGTGAGGGCGAGGGAGAGATGGAGGGAGAGGGAGTGAGGGCGAGGGAGAGAGGGAGGGAGAGGGAGGAAGAGGAAGAGTGGAAGGGAAAGGGCGAGGGAAGGAGAGGGGGAGACGGAGGAGAGAGGGAGAGGGAGGGAAGAAGAGACCATTTTCCCTCTCCCGCTCTCCCTCTCTATCTCTCTCTCCCTCTGTCCCTCTCTCTCTTCTTCTCTCCCTCTCCCTCCATCTCTCCCTCTCCCTCTCTGTCTCTCCCTCCATCTCTCCCTTTCTGGGAAAGAGTGAGGGAGATGGAGACATGGAGGGAGAGGGAGGAGAAGGAGAGAGGGAGGGAGAGAGGTGTAGAGGGAGAGAGGGAGAGACGTCTTCGCTCCCTCCCTCTATCCCTCTCTCCCTTTCCCCCCTCTCTCTCCCTCTCCCCCTCCCTCTCCTGCTCTCCCTCTCCCTCTTTCCCTCTCCCTCTCCCTCCACCTCCTTCCCTCTCTGGAGAGGGAAGGAGGTGGAGGGAGAGGGAGAGCGGAACAGGGAAACAGGGACAGGGAGAGAGGGAGGGAGGAAGAGACCTCTTTCCATCTCCCTCTCACCCCCCCTCTCCCTCTCCTCTCCATATCTCTCTCCCTCCCTCTCCCTCTCCCTCCCTCTCTCCCTCTCCCTCTCTCCCTCTCCCTTGTCTCTGCCTCTCTATCTCTCCCTCTCTGGGAGGGAGTGGGAGAGTTGGAGGGAGGGAGAGGGAGAGAGGGAGGGAGGGAGAGAGGGATAGAGGGAGGGAGCGAGAGAGGGATAGAGGGAGGGAGGGAGAGGGATAGAGGGAGAGAGGGATGGAGGGAGGGAGTGAGAGGGAGGGAGGGAGGGAGGGAGAGACGGTCTTTCGCTCCCTCCCTCTCTCCCTCTCTCCCTCTCACCCCTCTCTCTCCCTCTCCCCCCTCCCTCTCCTGCTCTCTCTCCCTGTTCCTCCACCTCCTTCCCTCTCCGGAGAGGGAAGGAGGTGGAGGGACAGGGAGAGGGAAAGAGGTAGAGGGAGAGCGTGCGGAACAGGGAAACAGGGACAGGGAGAGAGGAAAGAAGAGAGGGAGAGGGAAGAGGGACGGGGGAGGCAGGAAGAGGGAGGGGGAGGAGGGAGAGAGACGGGGGAGAGCGAGGAGGTAGAGGGAGAGGGAGGGGAGAGGGAGAGGGATGGGGAGAGCAAGGGGGAGACGGAGGTGGAGAGGGAGTTGGGAGAGGGACAGGGAGAGGGACGGGGAGGGGGGAGAGGGAGGGGGGAGGGAGAGAGGGAAAGAGAGAGACGCAGAGGAAAGAGGGAGAGGGAAGAGAGAGAGGGACAGAGGGAGAGGGAGAGAGGAAGGAGGAGAGGGACGAGAGGAAGCAGGGAGAAAAGAGAAAGAACACACCATCTACATTTCTGTCAAATGACACCGGGGATCCTTACACAACCAGGAGAAAATAACACAGCGAGGCTCTTTCTCAGCTGGAACTGGAACTGCAGATGGGGCCAAACACCACCAGGGTGGCCACACATGTCCAGCTGCCGCCCCAGCCCCCTGAGTCTGGTCACCAGGGCTCTGAGTGTTTGCTCCAGGGACCTGGGGTTCACCCTGTCACCCTGGAGGTCGGGCCTAGACAGCATGGCCCCGGGCTGGACACATAGGGAGAAAAGCATCCCCACAGGCCAGCTTGTGCGAGCCGATTCAGCTGCCAGATTTTAGAGGCCCGGGATCACCCTGTGGCCCATGAAAGCCAGGAGCCAGGAGGGTCTTGCATCGGGATTCCTGTCCGTTGGACTGGAACGTTTATGTAAGGAGTCTTGGAAACAGTGGTAACAAGACTGAATTCGAAGGAGCTTTAGGATATTATGGACCACTCCGAAGTGTGTGGGTTGCTAAAAACCCTCCCGGCTTCACTCTTGTTGAAAATGAAGATCCCCGAGATGCAGCGGATGCTGTCTGAGAAGTAGACGGGAGAACACTCTGTGGCTGCCGAGTAAGAGTGGACCTGTCGAATGGGGAAGGGAGAAGTCGAAATCGTGGCCGCCTCCTTCTTGGGGTCGTCGCCCTCGAGATGATTATCGGAGGAGGAGTCCTCCCCCTCACCACAGATCTCCAAGACGGAGAAGCTTCTCCCGCAGCCGGAGCAGGTCCCTTTAGTAGATATAGGAGAAGAGAGAGATCACTGTCCCAGGAGAGAAATCGCAAGCCGTCCCGATCTTTCTCTAGGTCTCCTAGCCGATCCAGGTCAAATGAAAGGAAATAGCAGACCACTTTGCAAGAGGAGTGGTGCACAGGAAATACCTTCATTTGACAGGAGTATGTACAGAAAATTCAAGTTTCGTTTGAGACTTCCGAAGCTTGATGCACTTTTTAAATGTTTTAGCTGTTCCCGTTTGTCTGTCTCTTGGGACAGTGACACATAAAGGTGTCATTCTCTGTGGTTTGAAATGGGTCATATGAGGCATGTAATATGAAGAATTGTTTCTTTACAATGTTCTCTTAAGCAGAATTGAATTTGCTTTGAATTTTTGGTCTTGCCTAGACTGATAATAAAACTCTAACTCCTGCCCACCTAAAGTGTGATGTTTATTATTATGGAAACAACACTGGCAAACATTAAAAAGACTTTCTGTAGCTGGGATACGGTATGCAGCTGTAGTCAAGCAAGCAGTCTTTAAAAGGTACTGTGAACACAAGCCAGCAGGTAGAAATGAAAGCCGCACCCTTACCCTAGATGAGAGGTTTAAGAATTCCACTAGTCTTCACACTGGACAAGAGGTTGTCCAGTGAGTTTAGCATCTAAGAAGTTTCAAGGAAGTTAGTTAACCTTTGAGTTAGGTCATAAGTCCCCTCTGTGATTGCTGTACATGAATACATAGCTCTTTGTAAAGTTTTTTGGAAGTTGAGATTATCAAGACACCAATGTCCTGCCAGATTAAGAGTATATTGTAGAGCTGAACTTTGAGTTACTGTGCAATTTTTTTTTCATGCTGTCATCTGTAATATGTTTTGTGAGACTCCTTGGGATTAAAGTTTTGGTTCCAAACGGAACAAAGAAAACAAAAAAAGGATCCACCTGCCAATGCAGGGGACCCGGGTTCGAGCCCTGGCCCGGGAAGATCCCATGTGCCGCAGATCAACTAAGCCCGTGGGCCACAACTATTGAGCCTGCGCTCTAGATCCTGGGAGCCACAACTACTGAGCCCCCATGCCACAACTACAGAAGCCCGCACATCTAGAGTCCGTGCTCCGAAACAAAAGAAGCCACTGTAATGAGAAGCACATGCCCGCAACAAAGAGGAGCCCCTGCTCGCCGCAACTAGAGAAAGCCCGTGTGCAGCAATGAAGACCCAACGCAGCAAAAAAAAAAAAAAAAAAAGACGCTACTGGCCAGGTGATCAAGGGTAAAATTGTTTGTCACAAGTCCCGTTGATGGTGTGTATCCTTGATGTGTGTATCCTTGATGGTGTGTATCCTTGACGATGTGACCTGAGGAGAATGACATTTTTATCTCTGTCTGGATCTTCCGCCCCAAACCCCATAACTCCAGCCCAACCATAAGAAAAACATCAGAAAACCAACAGACAAACAAATTGAGGGACAAAATACCTGACCAGTCCTCCTCAAAACTTTCAAGGTATCAAAACCCAGGGACGTCTGAGAAATGTCACAGCCCAGAGGAGACTGGGACAGAAAAAGGGTGTTAGGGGAAAGCTAGGGAAATTCTAATAAAGTGTGGACTTCAGTTAATAATAACGTATCCATCTCGGTTCCTTAGTTGGATAAGCATGTCGTACTAACGTACTAAAGTACTAACGTGTTGGAAATAGGGGTACTGGGTCGGGGGTCCACAGCACTCTGTACACTCTGTACAGATCTTTGCAACTTTTTTGTAACTCTAAGCTATTCTAAAATTAAGCAACTACTAAACAGAGATAAGAATGTTATTTCCCTGATTTGAACATGGCTGAGTTTGTTTTCATGGTCACATTTGTGCTATCTGGATGTGTCTTGGAATCAGTAGCAAAGGAGAGTTGCCAGCCCCTGGGAAGATGCGGCTGGTTTGCAGGTGGCTTGCTCTGGAGCTGAAGACCAGGGTGGGAAGTCTGCAGCCTCGGGCTGCACTTAGAACCATGGGAGGGGATGGGCCAGCTCAGTTAGGGATGGAACCTATAAATAAAACTTTTTCTTTTCCATTATGGCTTATCACAGGATATTGAATATAGTTCCCTGTGCTAGACAGTAGGACCTTGTAGCTTATCCATCCTATATTTAATAGTTTGCGTCTGCTAACCCCAAACTCCCAATCCAACCCTCCCTCACTCTTTCTCCCCCTTGGCAACCACAAGTCTGTTCTCTATGTCTGTGAGTCTGTTTTTGTTTCGTAGACAAGTTCATTTGTGTCGTATTTTAGATTTCACATATAAGAGAGATCATATATGTGTCTTTCTCTTCTGACTTACTTCACTTAGTATGATAATCTCTAGGTCCATCCACGACGTTGCTGCAAATAGCATTATTTCATTCTTTTTATGGCTGAATATATTCCATTGTATATATGTACCACATCTTCTTTATCCACTCACCCATCAGTGGACATTTAGGCAGCTTCCACATCTTGCCTATTATAAATAGTGATGCAATGAACACTGGGGTACATGTATCTTTTCTTTCTTTTTCTTTCTTTTTTTCTTTCTTTTTTCTTTCTTTTTCTTTCTTTCTTTCTTTTTCTTTCTTTCTTTCTCTCTCTCTTTCTTTATTTTTTTGTTACACAGCATGTGGGATCTTAGTTCCCTGGCCAGAGATGGAACCCATGCTCCCTGCACTGGAAGCACAGAGTCTTAACCGCTAGACCACCAGGGAAATCCCAGGGGTGTATGTATATTTTTGAATTAGAGTTTTCTCCAGATCTATGCCCAGGAGTGGAATTGCGGGACCCTATGGCAGCTGTATCTGTTCTCTGCACGTCTCACATCAACCACGTGCGCTCCAATCCTTGCTCTCAACGTCATCTTCGGGGAACACAACCTGCGACAGGGACCTTGACAAGAAGAAATGGCTCAGGGAAAAGCTAGCTGCACAGGGAGGAGATAGAGGCCATCGACCCTGGGGTGTGGCGGGGAGAGTGGGCACAGAGATTGGTCATTTCATCCCTGATACTCAGCCCTCCTGGCTGCCCCACTCTAGGTCACCTCGGGATACAGAGGTGACCCGGTTAGAGTCCCAGCCTGTGCAGGAATCTCGGGGCACCAGCGGGTCTGAATAATATTAGTGCAGGGTCTCCCCCATGGCACTGGGGTTATTTGGGGCGGGTCATTCTCTGCTGGGGGCCCCTCTTGGGCACTGTGTGGGGTTCAGCAGCATCCCTGTCCCCACCCATTTGATTCCAGGGTCCCCTCCCCCCCAGTTGTGACAACCACAGATTTTCCCCAGACATCACTGAAGAACTGGGGGAGGCGGAAGCAGGATGGCCCTGGGTGAGGACAGCTGTGTTGAAGCAAGCAGCCTGGCTTAGGGCAAGGTCTGCCCCAATCCCGTCAGAGCCTGCATTTAGAACTGCCCCTTCCCTCTCCCACCTCCCATGCCCTGCAGTGGTCTCCGAGACATCATCCCCACGTAAGAAATCACACCTTCTCAGTTTACTGTCCCCAGCACCTAGAAGAGTGTCTGCTATGTAGTAGATGCTTCATAAATACTTGCTGAATAAAGGAGTTGAATAAAGGGATGAGTGGATGAATGAATGAAGGTTACCATGGAAGGAGGGGGGAGATTCCCTTTCTGGCTCTCGGGGATTGGGATATCAAGTGAAAGATCCATCCTAAATAGGCTGACCAGCCTTCTGGGTTCCCCAGAAATGAGGGTTTCCCCATAGTTCCAGCGCTCAAACCTGAGCGGTCCTGGGCAAAGTGGGGGCGGGTGTTGGTCACCCTGTGTAAACACAGTAACAATTCCAACTGCAATAGCAATGGCCAAGGACCTCTACGGTCTTACTGACCAGGCACAGTTCTTCACCTGGCGGGGAAGGGTGGGCCAGGATTGGAATTCCGGTGATCCAGGGTGGGCGGGTGAGGGCACACCCCGGGCTTGCGTAGGGGAGTCCAGGAAGGTTCTGGAGGAAGTGACAGTGACACAGGAGGGAGGGAGGAGTCTAAGGAAGAACGTCCCACACGACAACGTGTGCCAATGGCCCTGGGCCCAAGGTCACACCTGACCAGGGCTTGCTTGTTTTCTTTTTTTCTAATTTACTTTTCCCCACATGGATATGCAATTGTCCTAATGCCATTTATTGAAAACTCCTTAATTTCCTCACTTTCTGTCATATCAAGTTCTCATCTATCTGTTTCTGGACCTTTATTCTCTACCATAGAGCTATACGTCCCATCCTTGCACCACTAGGGCTGTTTCATCACTATAACTTTATTTTTTACTCATTTATTTCTTTGGCCGTGCTGGGCGGCATGTGGGATCTTATTTCCCTGACCAGGCTTTGAACCCGCACCCCTTGCAGTGGAAGCTCGGAGTCTTAATCGCTGGACCTCCAGGGAAGTCCCCAGGGCTTGCTTTGACATCCATCGAATGGTGGCGGGTGGGCACGGGGAGCAGCTGTCTGTGAGCCACCCTGTGTAGAAATGCAGGGTGGAGGGCAGGACAGCTGGAGCGGGAGGGGAAAAGGCGGAGGAGGGAGGGAGGGAGGGATGGCGGGCGGGCGAGAGACAGACAGAGAGTTTCCGGAGACAATAGCTCTGGCCGTGTCCTAGGGCATGAAAGCTGAAAATAGCTCCTAGTGCCGGGAGCCCTGGAGCCGGAGCCTGGGAGCCATTGTGACTGGCACTCCTCCCTGGTGTGTGTGTGTGTGCGGGGGCGGGGGGCTCTGGACTTCTCAGGCTGGGAATGGGGTGCACGGAGCAAGGACGGAGCAGGGACGGAGCAGGGACCCTTCTCTCTGGGACCTCGCAGGCCATCCTTAGCTCACAAAGCTGAGCCACTCCCGGCCCTACGAGGGGGGGGCTTATCCTCCCTGTCCCCTGGATCACACCCCCTCACACACGACTTCCCCTTGTGTGCTCCCAGCAACCAAGAGAACCTGTTTTTAAAAGATTTGGGGGAGGGAGGTAAACATACAAACAAGAGCAGAATGGATACTTTTTCCGAATGGGAATGGCTCTGTGTAACCCCATCCCCAGGGTAACCAGAGTCCTGACCTCTAACACCCTTGACGAGTCAGCCTTGGTCTGGGCTTGCAGACCCACGGAAGCTTCCTCATCCCCTCCTTCAGACCCCGTCTCTCCCTCGGCGTCTTTGTGAGAGGCACCCGGGGAAGTGGGACTGCTAGGCTGTACTGCTGCTAGAACTGCACCTGGGCTCCACCAGGCTCCAGCCCCCCGCCCTGTGCACCTCTCTGTCCCTGAGGCACCTCAACTGGTAGGAGCGGCATCACCTTCCCTCCCGGGACTTGTGACACTTAAGGGAGACACAGAAAGGACAAGCGTTTGGCTCCCTGGCTGGCAAAGAGCAGGTGCTCAATTGTCATAAGTGGCCGTATCAGTGAGGGTTCTCCAGACAAACAGAATCCATAGGGTGTGTGTGTATATACACACACACGTACATATGTACACGCATACAAAAATATACAGCTGTGTTTATATGCAGTACGCATACAGACATATACACATATAGTATATACAATACGCAAATACATATATACACACATATATATAAAATGCATAGTTTGTATATATACAGTATGTATACACACATATACACGTAATATATACAATAGACACATACAGATACACTATACATACACACATATGAAATGCATCGTTTGTGTATATACAGTATGTACACATACGTATAACATATGCAATGTACACACCTAGGTACGTCTATATCATACATATATACACACATAGAAAGATATTTAGGTGTGTATATATACAGTATACATACATACACATATAATATATGCAATACATACACGTACATACATATAGACACG
This sequence comes from Delphinapterus leucas, assembly GCF_059928025.1. Classification (NCBI taxonomy): domain Eukaryota; kingdom Metazoa; phylum Chordata; class Mammalia; order Artiodactyla; family Monodontidae; genus Delphinapterus; species Delphinapterus leucas. Next base: position 402,119 of record NW_028322271.1, on the reverse strand, counting down.
CATATACACCTACATAGAAAAGCATGTAGAATAAAAATATATATGTACTGCATATATAAATTCCTTGTATTCGTTCCTCCTTTACGCAAAGTGGACCAATTTCAGTGTTAATCTCTTCTGAAAAATACCTTCCTGGCCACATCTGGAATAATGTTTGTGGTTGCCGGGGCCCCACGCAGTGCGCACATGAGATTAACCATCCCCGTGGCGATGATGACACTTTATTTTCTCCCTTGACCACTGTCACTACTATTCCAATTAAAATGGCAGTGCTATGAGGGCAGGGCATTTCCTTTTTGGCCAGTACTGAGCGACCGCGGTCTGGTGCCTAGCATAGGCTAAATACACGGCAATTTTGTGAACAGAAGCCGGGATTCCAGCTGTCATATTTAATAGGAATTATAGTCTTATTCTTGGGGGGGAGGGGTTGTGTCACGGTACGTCGAGGTCGGGAGTCGAACTCGCCACCACTGGCCCTGAGAGGTTTTGCCGGGTCCCCACTTCGGGCCGGTGGGTGTGGCCAGGGGCAGCCGATGACGTGCGTATGTGCGTGCGTACGTGCGTGCGTGCGTGCGTGGGAGCGTGCGTGCGTGAGAGCGTGCGAGTCCACGGGGCGGGCCGCGCGCGCCGGGAGTGTTTCAGCCCGGCCCCCGGCTCATTGTGGCCGCCTCACGCCGGCCCGAGTTCGCAGCAGCGCTGGAGGCCCCGGGCCTGTGACCACAAAGAGGGAGCCGGGGGCCGGACGGGAGCGCTATGGCGGCAGCTGAGGCCCAGGCCAGGCCCCCCTCAGCCTCCCGCCTGCCCGTCTGCCCCGCCCCCGCCGGCGGCGCCGCGCCCCTCCCCCAACCGCCAGACTAGCGCGGTGCGGGGCCCGCGCGCGAAGACATGGGGGAGAAGCTGGAGCTGAGGCTGGAGTCGCTCTTGGGGACCGAGCCCGCCGTCTACCCGTGGCCGCTGCCGGTCTACGTAAGTGCCACCCCTCCCCTCCTCCCGGACCCCCGCTCCTGTTCCCCCACGGCGCGCGCTGAGCCCACCGAGAAACGGAGCGACTCGAGTCGCCAGACCCTCTTTGGAGCCCCCCTTCCCGCCCCGCCGTGGTTCTCCGCGGCAATTTCCAGCCCCCGCGCGCAGGGTGGGCAGAGGGGAGCCTGCGCCGGCCGGGGGCGCCGACTCGGCCGCGGGGACCCCGCGCTTCCGAGGGGCGCCTGAGCCGGTCTGCGGTTGGCTCTGCAGGGTTGGGGACCCCGGTCCCCCCGGGCCTGGACTGCCGGCGGGCTTGCCCTTCTGTACTTTAGGATCTGACACGTAGGGTTTCTTTTTCCTGGTAGCTTATTCTTAGCTCTGTCAACGTACTTAGTTTTTAAAATTTGTTTTTATTTTTCAGGGCACCCTTTCCTCCCTCTCTCCAGTTTTTTTGTGTTTCTCTTTTGTTTTGTTTTAGTGAGGCATTTTGTCCCTCTGATCTTGAGTGGGTGGGCTGGCAGGACACTTGGAGAGGAGGCGTTCTGTCCCCTGATCTTGAGTGGCCTTTGGAAAATGACGGGCCAGACGGAAATTAAATTTAATTGATATATAATATTGTATCCGTCCAAGGTGTACAATGTGATGATTAATATATATAGTGTGTGTGTGAAATGATTACCACAATAAGTTTAGTTAACCTTAATTCACATAATTACAAATGTTATCTTTGTGATGAGAACTTTCAAGATCTACTCTCTTAGCAACTTTCAAACATAAAATACGGTATTGTTAACTGTAGTGACCGAGCTGTACATTACATCACCATTACTCACTTGTCTTACAACTAGAAGTTTTTACCTTTTGATCATCTTCCCTCATTTTCGTCACCTCCAGCCCCCAGCTCTGGCAACCGTCATTCCATTCTTTCTATCATGAGTTCAGTATTTTAGATTTCACATATGAGATCATAAAGTATTTATCTTTCTCTGTCTGACATTTCATTTAGCATAATGCCCCCCAAACCCACCCATGTGGTCACAAATAGCCAGATTTCCTTCTTTATCATGGCTGACTAATAGTAGGTTGTATGCACCCCCATTTTCTTCATCCATTCATCCACAAGAAAACACTGAGGTTGTTTCCATGTCTTGGCTACTGTATTGGGTTGGCCAGAAAGTTCATACAGTTAATGAATACACTGTTCAGTCAAACTTGGTGAAAATGAGTCTTTTATTTTTACTTAAAATAAATCTTTGACAAAGCCAGCTAGGCACCCCTTTGAGTAACGACTTATATCACATTGAAATATTTTAAACATATGAACAGTAATAGCTGAAATGACAAATGTTACTAATATGGACACAATTTATCAAGGAGAATATGTTAGAATATGTTAAAATGCAGATGGACAGTGAAAGAACAACTATAACTTTTAACTAAATATTGTCTTGATATTTAGACCATTGGTTAAAATCATGATAACAGGTTTCATCCGTTTCAAGAAAGCAGAATATTTGCAGATCACTTAACATTTACTAGGTATGTTCTCAGCCTGGAAGGATATATTTCACTTACATGTGTCATTTAATTTAACCACATCCCTCTGTAATAGATAGTGGTATCCCTATTTGCAGATAGGAGACAGGCTCAGAAAGATTAAGAATGTTACCTAATTCTAGTAAGTAGCCAAACCTAAACTGATCTAATTCCAGGGCAAAGCTCTTTCTGGCACATCAGTGTGGGTCTTTATCTCTTTGAGAATTGTTGAACATTAAAAGCCTTCTTCCAGGTAAATGCATAAAGAAACAACATGAGCAATGATATAACAATACAAGTCTCACTAAATAATTGGTGTGTTTGGCCTTGCTTTTGCTGATAGATCTTTTGCAAAATTGCTTTTCTCTGAGATATTTAAAGTGGACTTTAACTATTTTCTTGGAAGACTTTCCTAAATTATACCTATCAGAAAGCTGCTTTGCTTTAAGGCCGAAGAAAAATGAAAGCTTACTTAACTACACTTAGGTGCCAGGGTCATACTATGAGCTCTACACCTGCCAGGATTCACGCTAAGATAGATAGGGTGGCTCAGCAAACTGTCCATAGTCCTGTGATTTCTTTCTGATATTCTGAAGTAGAAATAATTTCATAACTGTTCACAAAAGAGAGAAACACTGTTTCTTGGTCCTCAATATCATACTGCTGTAGGCTAATTCTTTCTCTCTTCTGTTGCCCCTTAGTATAGAGAGTGTGTTTTGGGGACCCTCCTTCACGATCTTCTCCATTCCAAGAGCATCTTACATAAATCCAGGACTTCTCAAGCAGCCAGTTTTGCCAGATGGTCTTAGGGTTGGTTGTACCCATATATGTATAATCTGAACTTCTCAAGTAAGGTCCTTAGAGAGCATAATGGCTAAGAGAATTGGTGCTGATACCAGACCTGAGTCCAAATACTGCCTATGCCCCTAACTAGCTGTGTAACCTTGGAGAAGTAACTTAAGCCCCTTAAAGGGATTAGATTTCTCACCTGGAAAATGGTATAATAAATGCATCTACCTCATATGGTTAGTGTGTAAATTAATGTAACTTGAGATGGTGCGTGTTAAGCATTAGCACAGTGCCTGTCTCTTGTTAGTAATACCTGCTTATCTTATTAATTATTCTCTTTATATTCCCAGTTCCAGCTGGGTGCCTAACATATAATAGTTGTTCAGCAAATAGTTACTGGATTGAACCAGCTCTGAAATTGAAGCATTGGGTCAACAGCAAAGTAGTCACCCCACCATCATTTCTCCCAGAGAAAGGGAGAATAGATGGAAGCCAGCCATCATACTTTCTTTTCTTATTCTAAACTTCCCATCCAGCCCCAGCAATAAAATAATCTTCCTGGACCCTAACAATTTCAAGGATTCTTCAAATCACACTATTTGAAAATAGCTGGGTTGCCCTAATCTAATATGTCCCAGGACCCCAAGGTCACCAAGCTTCTATTAATGAAGTCTAGTTAAGATAAATGATAACAGTTAGTCAACCAACTGCTTATGAGCTCATTGGGCTTTTTAAAATTTACTATCTGCGCTTCATAGAGACACAGGTATTTTGCTTTTGTAGGACATTCAACAGTCAAAGTAGTCTTTTAAAAAGCACAAATCAGACGCTATTATTGCACTGCTTCTAACCTCTAAAGGCTATCTATTGTAAAGAGATGAAATTTTCAACTACTTAGCCAGGCTCACAGGGACCATGTGCTCTGGTCACTTACTACATCTTTCCCTGACCTTCATGGGGCTCGAGGCACAGTTGTCCTTTTCAGTCCCTCAGATGCAACAAGCTCTACTTCTTGCTCTCCCAGCTTTAGATTGGCTAATCCATCTACCCAGACCAATTTCCCTCTTATCGTTAAGGTCTCGGTTCAAACGCCACCACTACTATCTTGACCAAAGAGACCTGCCTCCTCAGTGCCTCTCCATCCCTTTGTCCAGTCGTATTTCTGTCACTGTACAACATTTATTTACATGTTTACTCTGTCTTCCTCCACCACTGGACATTTGCTTAAGAGCAGGGACTTTGTAATTTTTTGCTTCCAAGGCTTGCAGCGGACACTGGCACGTAGGTGTGTAGGAAATGTGTGTCTAATAAAGAATAAATATGTGAATGAAAAAAAAACTGTGAAACACTAACACAAGATTATTCTTCTTTCAAAAGAATAATGAAAAATAATTTCATTCAATAAGAGTCATTCTTAGTTACTGATCCATGACTTAGTAGATCCCATTCAATTTAAAATGTCCCCTTTTTTTCTGATACTTTCACAAGTCATTAATTAAGTGTTGCTCACTTTTAAGGCCAATCTGTGAGACATTATTTAACTTGTCTCCTCTAAAGTTCCAGCATGAACTCAGGCGGGGCTTCACCAAGTACTGATCATGTGACCTTGGCCTCTCATTGCCTCCGTTTTCTCATTTGTAACATGGGTATAATAATCGGCTTATTTCATACGCCTATGAGGAGGAAAACTTCATGTGTGTGTGTGTGTGTGTGTGTGTGTGTGTGTGTCTATATATATGTATTTAAACAGTGTCTTAGAATAGTGTCTGGCACATGATAAGCATTATAGAAGTATTGACTGCTGCTACTAGTACTGTTATTATGAGAACTAACTGTTGAGAATAATCCTTCATATAGTGGTTTATTCCACTGAAGATAAAGGAAACTCATAGAATATTAGAAATCAGATTAAACACGGAAAGCCAGTAAAATATACCAGGACAGAAGATGATGAGAGTGTGAAAGGATAGAGGAAAAAAAATGGTTTTTGTTTTTCTTTTTCTTTTTTAAAAAAGGAAAGAGCCTAGAAATAGGACAAAAACTATTCATTGGCTATACTGACATGGAGATCGCTGGTGACCTTCATAAGTAAAATTTCAGGACAGTGGGCAGAGAGATTACGGTGAGGGAAGTCAGATGGATGTAAATTATAGAGTAGATGGGACGTGAGGAAATGGAAACAATATATGATGATAACAATTTTGAAAAGTTCAGACATGAATTGGCTAAAGAAGATATGCAGGGATTAGAGGAGGAGGGAGGCTTTCGTGTTACACGTATAGTTTTTAACATTTTAAGTTGGCGTTACTAGTCTAGAATGAGGTTGAATTTTGGCAAGAATCATTCATAAGGAGTAGATGGGTTGTAGAAAATGCAGTGCTGTGAAGTACTTGAGAAGATGAGAGAAAATGAAATGCTATCTGTAGTGCACGTGGCCTTTGAACTTGAACTCCTGTAGTGCAAGGGAATACAAAGATCAATGCAAATGCTAATGAATTAACGGATTTGGCAGTGGACTATTTACTGACTTCTGTGTTCCTAATGAGTTAGGAAGCGCCTCACCAGCCCAGAGTGAAGGAAGTAGAGAGGATGGAGGAAAATTTGAGGAGGGTAGGGAAAGCTTCTAAGAAAATAGTCCTTAAGGAGAATTAGAAAGAACTTACTGTAAGTCAGAGCAATATTTCCAGTCTTGAAAATCCATTTGAAGTTGGTGTTTATTAATTTATTGGAATACCAATTTTCCCTGCCACATGATGTTTCTCCAGCTACCTGGATATAAGTTACACAGAGGCAGAAAAGAATGAGAGATAACAATCGAGGGAAAATACAATTAGTATTTTTTTTTTACCTTTTTCCACTTCCCCGCTCCAACTCTGGGGAGCCTTCATGGACATGGCTGCCCTCGCAGCCTGCAGCAGCACGCTGTTATCAAAGAATTCAAAGAAATGGAACATAGGTTTCCAACTTAATAATTCAGCAAAATCAAAAATTGTATATAATGTTTTCTGTTGGCAAAGATTTTTGCAATATAATTTGGTTCCATCTTTTGACAAGTAATTTGGCAATGTCTAGCAAGATAAAAATGTTAATAGCTTTTTACACATTAATTCTAATTCTGGAAGCTTATGCCGATAAATAATTTATAATCCAGAAAATTATTATATAAAGATGCTCATTGTCATGTCATTTGTAATAACAAACATTGGAAACACCTTTAATTGTTAAGAATAGGAAAACAGTTTAGGAAATTATATCCACTTAGTAGAAAGTGACACAGTTACTATATTATAATTACAAGATGATGGAGCAAAATAAAATAATGCTTAATAAAGAAAGAATGAAGAAAGCTGACCTAAAATTGTGTCTTCCTTATGACAGTAATTATGTAAACATATCAATATTTATTAAAGCTTAAAACCAAGATAAAGTTTTAAAAGCTCTGTACCAGTAATGGGGATTTTATGTTCGTTTCAAAATATTTTTTGACACAACTCTTAGAATTTTGTTTTGTCTACTCCTTTTCTTAAGAATTTCTGATTATTACCTCACTTTTCATTTCATAGTTTCAAATAAAGCCAGCAATTTTATCATCAGAGAAGATTAGACTTATTGGACAGTCCATAATTCCAAGTTATTTGGTATAAAAAGACCATATACACTTGTAGGTGCTTTCAAAATAAAATTTCGAGAAGTTTTTTCTTTTTGCTTAGTCTTTCCTAGTATGGAGATGAAGCAAACTACCTAAAATTGCTAGCCATTCTTTTTTCATTTTTCTCATTTTATTGATTTATCTTGCCCTTCACAGAAATGATAAGAAATGAGTCTGCAGTTGCATCTGCCAATTTCTTAAATCCTCTATTATCCACATTATGAAATCATACTAGTATGAATGCTTCCAGTATTTTCAGAACTCTTTAGTTAGTATACTTTAGCATTCTGTATGAAGTATCTTATGTAAGTGTAAAATTTAGACTCAACTTCTGGAAGCTTTTGATTTCTTAGTTCAAAAGTGAGAGATCCTTAGTTCAGCCATATGATTAACAATTACTTGTATAGTAAGAAGCTCCTAAATTATTGTTTTATGGGTACCTGGCAGTTTTCTTGCCATTTCTCAGAAGTTCTCTATTAAACACATTCTCTCTCTTTCTCTCTCTCTATCTCTCTGTCTCTCTCTGTCTCTCTCTCTCTCTCTCTGTCTCTCTCTCTCTCTCTCTGTCTCTCTCTCTCTCTCTCTCACACACACACACACACACACACACACATTGTGATTAAAAGCACAGATTTTGGCATTATGAAATCTAAGGTTCAATTTCCAGTTGTGTAGTTTCTGGGCCACTTCACTTTAGGCAAGTAACCTAATGTCTCTGAACCTTGTTATTTTCATCTGTAAAATAGAAATTGCAATTATATCAGACAATCCTCAAAACATCCGTAATGATTTTAGAGTTTCAGAGTCAGGTAAAAGCAGGCACTCAGTAAATGGCTAGTGCTTTTATTACTTTATTATTATTTAGGTCTTGGTTTTCCTTGAGTGTGTGAGTCCCCATAATGAAATGTAATTTCCAGTAGATTGAGTAACACCTGTTTTCACCAAAAATTTTAACTGAGTTCATTACTTTCTGTGCAACCCAGATTAGTTTTCTGCCTCCTTTTCTGTGCCGTATGTAGGTGTTCAGTAGATTTATTTAATAAATGTATGAATGCATGAACGCGTAGATGAATTTTTAAATGCTTCTTTTTGAGAAGGTAGAACAAATGTGACACAGTAGAACAGATAAGAAAATAATCCATGGAAAAAATGGCAAAGTCATGTATGTGTCCAGGGCCAGCCTAAGAAGAATTACTTTTTTTTTTTTTTTTAGGAAAAATGTGTTGAATAGCTTATTTTAATTATTCTTAAAAGTTAAGTACAGGGACTTCCCTGGCGGTCCAGTGGTTAAGACTTCGCCTTCCAATGCAGGGGGGTGTGGGTTCAATCCCTAGTCGGGGAGCTATGGTCCCACATGCCTCGCAGCCAAAAAACCAGAACATAAAACAGAAGCAGTATTGTAACAAATTCAATGAAGACTTTAACAAATGGTCCACATCCAAAAAAAAAGTTAAGTACAAAACTTTGCTGATGATTTACATATTTAGGACCAATAAAATAATGTGAGATTAGCTGTACTAAAACAGAATGTTGAGCTACATTCACATTAAGTGACATTATATAGTCTGAGTTTATGGAAAACTTCTGAGATGGTGAGTGACCTTTGAGCAGAAAAAGACAGAAGGAGAAATGGCCTTTTCTACATTCTATTGTGCCTCTAAGTAAAATGCTTGGTAATCTAGCTACAAAGCTCTATGTCATTGGCCTTAGGCACGTACTGTGATCTACCTTGTGAAGATCAGATTTTGCCATGGAGAGGATTTGTAAAAGTATCACACATTCCAGTACCGTTGGCAACCACAGCTACCAAAAACTCCAATTTAAATTGATGAGCCTAATATCAGATGATAGTATCATTTCCTTGTGGGTGTTCTGGGAAAAGGTGGGTAGGAAATGTATAAAAGTGAATACTTTATTGACTGAAATAACACTTCATCATTTTGAAAACATAAAATACATTAAAGTTGTTATAGCATCATACATGAATATTTCACTGTATTTTAGACCTTGCCTACAAGCAATGTTTTCTGCCCTTTGAAAGAGAACCATGCTTGTGGTATGCATTAATCATAGAAAAGATTAAACACTGAAAAGAAATTCAGCCTTTAAAGACAATTTGCTTTGATTGATTCAGTGGGTTCTCCTAAAAAGTTAATACCCAGAATTATTGCTTGTTAAATTGGAGTTACAAATTCTTTCAGAGTTACTTAGTATTTTCTTTAATATCAGTATCAAGGAAGGCAAAGCAAATTTACATATTTATTAGGAAATACAGGCACATAATCATAAAACAAGAAAACACAACGTTTTTATAGACTTTATTTTTTAGAAGTGTTTTAATTTTACAGAAAAATTGAGAAGATAGTATAAAGTGTTTCCATATACACTATACCCATTTCCCTCTGTGACGATCAACTTATATTAGTATGTTACATTGTTACAATCAGTGAACAAATATTGATACATTATTGTTTACTATAGTCCATACATTAGTCCAGTTCCTTAGTTTTTACCTAATGTCCTTTTTCTATTCCAGGATTTCATCCAAAACATCACATTACATTTAGTTGCCATGTTTCCTTAGGCTCCTCTTGGGTTTGATAGCTTCTCAGATTTTCCTTGCATGACCTTGGCAATTTTGAGTAGTTAGGCTTGTGTAGGATGCCCGCTACTAGAATTTGTTTGATGCATGTTTCATGATAATATTGGGATTATGTGTTTGGGGGAGGAAGACCACAAGAGTAGAAGGGTTATTTTGTCAGATCACATCAAGTGTACAAAGTATCAATATGCATTATGAATGCTGAGGTCGACCTTGATCACCAGGCTGAGGTAGTGTTTTTCAGGTTTCTCCATTGTAAAATTACTGTTTTCCCTTCTCCATATTGTACTTTTTGGAAGGAAGTCAATATGCTCAGCCCACAACTAAGGAATAGAGAGTTATGCTTAAGATGGAGTACTACATAAACTATTTGGAATTCTTTTGCACTGGAGATTTATCTATTCTCCCGCATTTATTTATGTATCCAATTATTTATTTATATCAGAAGAACTCACGGATTTTTATTTTATACTTTGGGTCATAATCTAATTCTACGTTAGTTACTTTGTTCCTCAAATTGCTCTAGTCCTGACCCTTGTGAACTCTTTTCAGTTCAGTGGCTCGTGCGCCACTCTGAGGTATCCCCATCCTATATATTTTTTTGGAACTTCCTTACTTTCTGACACTATAAGATGGCCTTGTATATAAATCTTGTATATTTACTGCCCCAGTCCTAGAATCAGCTATTTCTTCAAGGATAACTAGGTCTTTTTAGTGGAGAACAGCATTAGACAGCAGGATCTGGGTGTGGGGTGTGCTAATTGCTGCCCGGATGTCATTGCTTCTAGATCTTCTCAGCTGACAGAGCAAAGAGATAACATGTGTGTACATTCCCCACGTATATGGACATATCTATAAGTATCTCTCTACATAACCATGTGTGTTAAGGTAATATGAAGCAATATTAAGCTAAGCATGAATGTATATTGATGTTTCCAACTTTAATCTGTTACCACATAGATCATCTTAGCCTCATCTCTTGCTTATCTTTAAATTTCAACTGCGGCAAAACACTTGACTTTTAGAAGTATGAAAATCAAATTGTAGCTACTTTGGGAAGCCACATCATCTAGCAGAAGAATTCTTAAAGGGCAAGGTGTATATCATCAAATTTTAATTTACAGTCAGCAGTACTTTGTAACATCCATAGGCCTCCAGACCTCTGCTTCCAAGAAGATGAAGTAGCCCATTTCTCCCAGGTTCTTCCACTTAAAACTAAAACCCTGAACATAACAACAGACAAACATAGGAAGACACTGAAAGGTGGAAATGAGAAGGCAGACTTAACTAGGGACTTTGGGACTTGAGGAATAACATGGTGATGAGTCCCCTGTGTTTCCTGTTGCTTCCCATACATCCTGGAGAGGGTATTACAGGAACCCCCAATCAATAACCACCAACAGAACAACAGACAAAAAAGCTTCAAAAAAGAAAACACAAAACCCCCGTTCCCCCTAGCCAAGGTATGAGGAAAGGGGTTGTCAAAGACAGAAAACCATTTGGGCAATAATATACACACTACTCGAGCCAAGTGCCAGTGGAATATTGCACCCATCCCCTATGTCCTGTGGTTTCAGTTGGGCCAAGCTACGATTTGATCTTCCACACCACCCCACTCCTGCCCTCCAGAAGAGGCAGTGCTCTGATTCGCCACCAGGGCTGTTTCAGTGTGGTGCAGTGGTGAGCTGAGCCTCCACCCCTTTGCATTAGCAAAGAGACTTTCAAAGGTGGTGCCTGACAGGCTAGTTAACACTGGGCTGCCCTCACACAGTCGTGGGGTCCAGTGGTGGGACCTAGCCTCCGTCTCTCCCTGACATCGATAAGAATAGGATGTTACAGGTTGGAGGGAGTAGGCACCCCACTAACCCCCAACACATGGTGTCAGTGAGACCCAATGGGGTGCTGAATCCCCATAACCGTCCTGAGGCAGTAAGACAGAATGAGATGGCACAAGCAGGGCTAGTTGGCAGTTCTCTTCCTCTTACCCTGGTGTCAGTGGGGCCAGCAGGTAGCTGACCCTCTACCCACACCCGGCATCAACAAGAAGGAATGAAGTGGGAGGAAGGACAGCAAACACAGCAAACACTTCACCTCTCCCCTCCCCTGGTGTCAAGAAATCTACTGGGGAGATGAACTTCCACTCCTACTAAAAGGCAACAGAATGATATTAATGTTCCCACTTTTGGGGGGAAGGTGTCAGAAGGGCCAGTAGGATAGCTGAACTTCTACTTGATCTGTCTGCAGTGAGAGAATGTAAGTGCCCACTTTTGCTGGGGTTTTGACAGTAGGGCCCAGTGGAAATCTGTACGTAACCCCCCAGTCCTCATACTCCACCTCCAATAGGATGACTTCCTTCTAAAAAGTAATAATAAAATTAAATGGGATACAGAGTCATATAATAACTCACAATGTTTAGAATCCAATTGAAAAATACTCATGGCACCAAGAAGCAGGAAATCACAGAATAAATGAGAAAAGACAATAGACCTACACCAGCACTGAGATAAAACATCTATTGAAATTATCAGACAGGGGTTTTAAATAAGCTGTCACATAAATGCTTCAATTAGCAATTATGTGTTCCTTGACGGAAATGGGAAAAATAGAAAATGTGAACAAAGAACTAGAAGTTATAAGAATAAAAACAAATGAGAACAGTAGAACTGAAAAATACAACAATCCAAAAACTTTGCTCAAGAGTAGAGTGGAGATTACAAAGCACAGAATCATGAACTTAGAAGAGATCAATACAATGTACCACATGTACAGAGAAAAATAGGCTGAGGGGTAGAGATGGGAGAAAGAACAGGATCTCAAGAACCTGTAAACAGTAACGAAAGCACTAACATTCATATCATCAAGGTTCCAGAATGAAAAAAGAGAGCACGTAGGACTGACAAAGTATTCAGAGAAATAATGACTAAAACGTTCCCAATTTTTTAGAAGACATAAGCACACATCCAAGGATCTGAGCAAATCCAAAGAGGAAAAACACAAAGGTATCCTTGTCAAGACGCGTCATAATTAAACTTCTGAAAAGTAGAGACAAAACAAATCTCGAAAGTGGACAGGCAGAAACGATGCATCACTTATTGAGAAACCAATTCCAATGACAGCATATTTCTTGTCTAAAATTATGGAGTCAGAAGCATTGACATAACATTTTTCAAGTAGTAAAAGAAAAGAACTCTCAGCCACAAATTCACACTTTTTATATCCACTTTCTTGTTTGACTTATATTAATGGACTACCAACTCATCTTTCTATATCCGGGCCTGCCATCAGACTTCTCCAAAAATCTAGTCACAGTATTTCCAGAGTGATCTTTCTGAAAAAGAAACAGATTTTTCTTATAAAAGTACCTGATTGTGTTATGAAACTTTTCTCTCTTCTAAGTTACCAGGTAAAATCCTTCAATGGATTCCCATCTTTCTTGGAGTAAAATCTCACATCCAAACTCTCTTTGTCCTTTTGGGCTGCTGTAAGATTATACTGCAGGTTGGGTGGCTCATAAACACCAGGAATTTTTTTTCTCACGGCTCCGGAGGCTGCGAGTTCAAGAATAGGGTGCCAGTATGGTCAGATGAGGGCCCTCTTCTGAATCACAGACTTCTCATTGTATCCTCACATGGCAGAAGAGCTTAGGGAGCTCTGTGGGGTCTCTTTTATAAGAGCACTAATACCATAATCATTTCCCAAAGGCCCCACCTACTAATACTATCAGCTACGGAAATTAAGATTTCAACGTATGAATTTGGAGGGGAACACAAAGACTAGACCATAGCACTTACTATACATACATGGACTATGCATGATCTGGCTTCTACCCCCCTCTCCATTGTCTTCTTTTTCTACACGCCAGTGAGCATTTCTCTTTTTTTTTTTTTTCTTTTTTTTTGCGGTACGCGGGCCTCTCACTGTTGTGGCCTCTCCCGTTGCGGAGCACAGGCTCCGGACGCGCAGGCTCAGTGTCCATGGCTCACGGGGCCTAGCCGCTCCGCGGCATGTGGGATCTTCCCGGACCGGGACACGAACCCGTGTCCCCTGCATCGGCAGGTGGCCTCTCAACCACTGCGCCACGAGGGAAGCCCTAGTGAGCATTTCTTATACTGATTATGAATGGAACTCCTTTCTGGACTGATCCTTAACCATTCATTTTCTGGCAACTGTGAATTTATCTTCTCTTTTCCTCAAAACTTCACCCTTCCTTCATGTTACATATCCATTTCAATTGCCTTCTACAGGAAGCCCTACTGATATCGCCCATATACTACTGTCCACAGCATGAATTAAGGTCTTACTGTGTCTTCCTATAGCACTCTGTAATATCTTTTACGGTAACTATGGATTTTCTTACTTGAGTGTCACAATACATTGAATTGTAGGTGGCACTATAATGATTTTAGTAACAGTAACACTGGTGCCTAGTTTATCCCATGACATACTTTAGGTGTTCAATAAATGTGTGTTGAATGAGTGAATGAATGAATGGTCAATTTGAAATCTTAATCATGTTACTTTTCAAAAATCTGTTAAAAGATACCACAGTTTTCCAGAAGATTAGGGAGTTAGGACCTGAAACTTGATTTAACAGAGGAAATTTTTACTCATACATCATGCTTAAATACCTCAAAGTAAAACCATAAACCCAGGAATTTAAGGTTATCCATTTGGACTTTCAAGCCAATAGTTAATATCTCCTGCCCCGACTGTATTAGATGGTTTCGATGCTCCACTCATATCTCCCCAGCACTCATCATTCCAGTATATGCTGATAGAATCATGCTGCCGCCTGCAATTATCCACCTTAGGGCAGGCCAGAAGTGTACAGGAGTTAATGTATCTGGGTGTAGCTTTCAACCAAGGACAGAGGGGACTGGAAGATAAGTACTTCAAGTTTCTCACCGATTCTTGGGATAACTCTGAGACATGTTCTGTAGAGTTTCACAGAACTCGCCTGAAGTACTGGCAGCAGTTCCCTGCAGGAGTAATTTATTCGGTAATACACCTCTGTTGGCTTCCTTCCATGCCTCCATTCTCAATTCCCACTCCACTTCTGAGTTTTCTGGAAGCACCTCCCAGATGAGCAGTTTGCACTCAAATTATCGCCTCAAGTTCTGCTTCTAGGGGAACTCAGTTGATAGCCTCCTAACAACCCAGTGCTCCTTACAGAGCCGTCACTGGTACAAGTACCAAGGCACGGCACATTACGTATCACTCCTCCTAAATCCTAATATTTTTAAACAGATAGGAAAGAGCATGACCTTGAAGAGAAAAAGAGTTCATATGAGGATGGCCAATGGATAAAGGGAAGGAGAGACAGTGCCATTTGTTTTCCATTAATGATAGTGTGAAATGTATGGGCAGATGGTCTAACAGGTGTGACTATAATTTGAGGAGCCTGCTCCCTTGGTTACAGAAGACTGCTATTGTTATTATTTTGGAACCACAACCTCATGACTTTATAGTTTCACTTGATGTAACCTTCTCCTTTACCTTTAAATCTTCGTACATCACTGAATTGCAGCCAATAGATTTATTTTCTCCCTATGGCTCCATCACAGAAAAAGACACACACGTGTACACACACACACACACGCGCGCGCACACACACACACACACACACAGAGTTTTGTGTATGCCAGTGCTAGAAAAGACAAGCTCATGGTGCATGTATGCAATGGATATTGTACATTACAGGTCTCTGTGAAATAGTCTTCTGCAGGTTCCTATGTTTATTTTATGAATAATTAACTTTAGTAAAGTTAATTTCCTGAAGATCTTGTTGAAGACTGAAGAAAGGAAGTAAATTGTAAAGAAAAAGACTTCGAAACTTGCCCTTTTCGCCCTCTCTTTGTGTCTTAATGAACAAAGGATAACTGGGCCTTTTTTGAAGCCTTTGCTTGAGTTGAAGACACAAAATGCAACCTGTACTCTTATCATAATATGTTCAGTTTATGAGTACCCAAACTTATAAACCGTGAATTTCCCTAAAGTTATTATACCATCTAGAAGATGTTTGCTTGGACGTTTACTTAAAACCAAACAATTGAGGTCTATGTGTCCAAATAATTTCCTTCTCTCTTGCTGTCTCCCTTTCAGTTTCCTGAG
Organism: Delphinapterus leucas; assembly: GCF_059928025.1. Taxonomy (NCBI): domain Eukaryota; kingdom Metazoa; phylum Chordata; class Mammalia; order Artiodactyla; family Monodontidae; genus Delphinapterus; species Delphinapterus leucas. The sequence goes on along the minus strand of NW_028322271.1, from coordinate 386,469 downwards.
TTTCTGGGAAGGCCTGGTTTCCCCAAAGGAACGATTTCTGGTAGAAGTCTGAAGGTCTGACCCAAGAAGAAAAAATCCAGTACAGCCAATGAATTGAGGACAAGAAGTTTTCCGATCAGGTAGGAACATTTAATCTCATACATTACGATCGCCTTAAGTAAGGTGTGCTGATAGCTGGATATGATTTAACTGCTTGGAAAAAGATGCATATATATTATATGACCTACCCCACAAGGAAGCTGTTCTCAGTTCTCTTAGAGGTTGTGGTGTTTATCAGAGAGCGCCTTGGGGGAAAATGAATACAATAACAGTATGATGCTTTTTTTTATTATTAGCTCATTGTTGCCAAGTACACTTGGTGACCTTGGTGCCTGTGGTTTAATCCAGGGGGTTAGACATGTGGAACAGCACATTAACCCTCTTTAGTATTTTCTCCCAAGACAAATCATTTTTATAGGTTGTCTCCATGGTCTTCTAGTTGCTTATCAAAATTAAGCATCAAGCCTTCTAAGTGTGCAATAGCCCCAGTCAGTGTGAGGAAATCAGCTTGGTTCTTATTGGGGCACAGCTTCTTGGCCTTGGCACAAAGTGACTTCACATAGGGAGTTAGAAGGAGGAGAACGGGACATGAGAAAGGGGAGTTCTGTGTTCTCATTTACCTATGCATGTTGAAACTCCACTAACAGCTTTATTTTCATTAGCAATTTGTGATAAAAACTTAGGGTAAAGGGAATAATGAAGCTGTCCCATTATATGGCAGGACAAAAGATAGTAGTGACATCAAAATCAGGGCCTGTCCATCTCGTTTGCAGCTATATACTGAGTGTTTAGCATAGCATTTGACCCCTCATCAGTATTCAATAAGAAGATGCGTGTTGAATGATTTAGGGATGAATTGATGAATGAAAAAAGTTAATATGGTAGAAAATGTGTTTTATCCTTGTATTTTCGTGTGTTGACTTCTGTATTTCAAGACCCAGCACTGTAACTGACACATAGAATATAAGCAATAAAATGTGTTGAAAGAATGAATGAGTCCCCACTATTCTAAGAATAATTTTAAGACCAACACAGACCCCATATCTGCCAGAGGTATCCAGAGGTGAAAGCCTGGATCTCAGCTAGTGGTAGAGCTGACAGGATTTATCTAGTTTTAATAATTTACAGCTCATCCCATTACATTTAGGCATAGTACCTACATGAGCCATACAATTAAATGTTGACTGAAAAACAATGCACAACCTAGAAGTTGAGAATTATGTTTTATGTGGAAGACATACTGAGGACTGAAATCAGGAGACAGCCTCTCAGATAGCTCTGAGGGACTGTTCTGAAGAGCTAAGGGAGGGCACAGGGTATTTAGAGGTTCTTGCAAAAAAAAAAAAAGACAGGTAGTTGGAACATCAAAAGATTACTGTTAATTAAAGAAACTAGACATCTTAAGTTAATAAATGTAGCACTTTTCCATATATGGTGAGATGCAAGAATCTGGTCTCCTGGAAATCATTCCCTTGATTTGCACTTTAATTATCTAGGGCCAGTATCCTGTTTTCTCCATCCTGAATCCCCTCAGGGTGCGGCTTTGGGTGTGGCTTCAGTGGCTGATGGCTTGATGGCTGTAACATCCTGTGTTACTGATAAGGCTGGCTACATTCTTTCTCCACATAAATGACTTGAATATGGATAGTAAATCTGTGGATTTGCAAAACGTAATTCTTGGAGCATTTTTATAAGGACAAAGTTAAGGGCAATTTCAGAATCACTAGTGGCTAAAATTGCTATTTATACTTTTCCACTGGTAGGTAGTAATCTGCTGTTGCTGTCTTCAGTATTCCCAAGGGATAACAAAAGCCATTTAATTCAAGAAAGAAAGGTAAAATTTAGCACAGTGCAGCTTCCACAAAACCAAACACACACCCAACTCTCTCAGATATGAAGTAGTAATCTAAAATAGAATCCTGGAACTAATTGCAAAACAAGAGCAAATGTACTCATATTGGATACTTTTATTCTTTTATTAATGTTTGATACATATATGTATTTATTATTAAAATTCAAAGTTGCTGTATGGAGAAATAGTTTTGTACCAATAGTGTCTTTGTATGTGTTTATCAATAATGTATGAGATTGCCTCCTATGCTCCTTTTCTTTTATTGGGGGGGGGAGGGGGTGTGTCACGCTACGTCAAGGTCGGGAGTCAAACCCGCCACGACTGTCCATGAGGGGTTTTCCCGGGTCCCCACTTCAGGCCGGTGGGGGTGGCCAGGGGCAGCCGAAGACGTGCGTACGTGCGTGCGTGCGTGCGTGCGTGCGAGCCTGCGAGTCCACGGGGCGGATCGCGCGTGCCGGGAGTGTTTCAGCCCGGCCCCCGGCTCATTGTGGTCGCCTCACGCCGGCCCGAGTTCGCAGCAGCGCTGGAGGCCCCGGGCCTGTGACCACAAAGAGGGAGCCGGGGGTCGGACGGGAGCGCTGCGGCGGCAGCTGAGGCCCAGACCAGGCCCCCCTCAGCCTCCCGCCTGCCCGCCTGCCCCGCCCCCGCCGGCGGCGCCGCGCCCCTCCCCCAACCGCCAGACTAGCGCGGTGCGGGGCCCGCGCGCGAAGACATGGGGGAGAAGCTGGAGCTGAGGCTGGAGTCGCTCTTGGGGACCGAGCCCGCCGTCTACCCGTGGCCGCTGCCGGTCTACGTAAGTGCCGTCCGTCCCCTCCTCCCGGACCGCCGCTCCTGTTCCCCCACGGCGCGCGCTGAGCCCACCGAGAAACGGAGCGACTCGAGTCGCCAGACCCTCTTTGGAGCCCCCCTTCCCGCCCCGCCGTGGTTCTCCGCGGCAGTTTCCAGCCCCCGCGCGCAGGGTGGGCAGAGGGGAGCCGGCGCCGGCCGGGGGTCACAGACTCGGCCGCGGGGATCCCGCGCTTCCGAGGGGCGCCCGAGCCGGTCTGCGGTTGGCTCTGCAGGGCTGGGGACCCCGGTCCCCCCGGTCCTGGAATGTCGGCGGGCTTGCCCTTCTGTACTTTAGGATCTGACATGTAGGGTTTCTTTTTCCTGGTAGTTTATTCTTAGCGCTGTCAACGTGCTTAGTTTTTTTAATTTTTTTTTATTTTTCAGGGCACCCTTTCCTCCCTCTCTCCAGTTTTTTTGTGTTTCTGTTTCTGTTTTGTTTTAGTCAGGCATTTTGTCCCTCTGATCTTGAGTGGGTGGGCTGGCAGGACACTTGGAGAGGAGGCGTTCTGTCCCCTGATCTTGAGTGGCCTTTGGAAAATGACAGGCCAGACGGAAATTTACACAGGCGTCCGGTGATTGCAGAAATGCAGGGTGTCCGGCTAGGTGGGCGCCCGGCCTGTCGTCCCCCGTGGCGGCGTGGTGCGCGTGTTCCTTGTCTCAGGGTTTACGCTTGGGCCCCGCAGCCCAGCTTCCAAAGGGAAAGCGCAGCGGGCGCCTTGGGCCGGCGCCTTTGGGGCGCCCTTTCGTGCGCTCGGCTTGCGGGGGACCGGCCTCCAGGCGACCCGGCGGGGAAGCCCGCGCGACCCGGCCCTCGCGCGGGCTCCGTGTGTGTCAGTTTGTGGAAAGTGTGTCGCGCGCGGCCGGGGTCGGGGTCGGGACGCTGGGACCACCTGGGAGCCGATGTAGAGGGATATGATTTCCATTTTCAAGGCGCATTCATCCTGTGCAGGGAGACAGCCTAACATAAAATTTGCCTAACAAAAACTATATTAACAGGTGGAAAGACTATCTCCCAGTTGAACAGCGGATGCCTGGGACTCGTTTCATTGCTTTCAAAGTTCCTTTAAAAAAGGTGAGCAAAAGTTAATACCGTATTCTTCCAGAAATCTGAATTCACCATATAGAGCCCTGGCTCTCAACCCCGTCGTACTCCATTTTCCCTTTTTATAGCAAATACTTTTTAATACCTCTTTTACTATCCAGAAATGGGATTCATAGACAAATACAACCAACTTTTGTACTTAATTAAAAAACAAAAAAAAACCAATGCAATGCCCTAACTATAAATAAAGAATAAAGTAATTTATAAGAAAGTAATATGTATCTCAGTATGTAAATGTTTGGGGATGACTATACTAGAAATAAAGAAATAGTCGGTTACTTGTACCATGAATGCAATAAACTGTGGACTTTGATTGATAACGATGTGTCAGTGTTGGTTCATGAATTCTAACAAATGAAGCACACTGGTATGGCATGTTGATAATGGGGAAGGCTGTGTGGGATGAAGGAGAGAGGGTGTAAGTGGGAACTGTGTACATTTTGCTCAGTTTTGCTGTGAATCTCAAACTGCTCTAAAACTAGTCTACCAATTAAGAAAAAAAGTGTGTGTTGCTGACACTTGAATAACCAAAGAGATCAATGGAACAGGGTACATGTATAAGCCAAATACATGAAAGAATATTTAGCAGTGAAAGCCATCCTTCCTATATGTAGATGTTCAAGAAGTATTTATTTCTGTGTCTATTTTCAGGCACTCCGCTTGGAGCTGGCAATACAGTGGTAGGCAAAATTGATGTGGTCCCTGCCTTCTGGGAGTTTAGAGTCAGGTTAGGAGACCAACATGAAATAAACAAACATAGAAATAACTATATAGAAGTGAGCTTATTTTCTTCGGTCTAATCTCTCTGGAAGAAAGGATTGTAATATCGCTTGTAAGCTGCAGAGGAGGAAACTTGACTTTGAATCTCATATGTTAGCATCCCAGGGTTTGAATAAATGGATAACATAGTAAAGGATTTTAAACATATGTTCTTCCTTATTTTATTCTTTCTGACAGAGTTTTGAAAAGAATCTTGCTCCAGAAGAACGTTTCTCCCCCTTGGATCTCTTAACAAAATCCAAGGACAGAATGAAGAACTTGGGCTGATTATTGACTTAGCAAATACTCGCCGCTCTTACAAGCCAGAGGTAAATGGAAGGCGTAATTGAAAATGACCTTCTTTCTGATACTGTAATAATTCATAGTAGTTCAGTAGTTATCATCTTATGCTAAGGTGAGTCCTGGCCTTCTCTCGTGGGTTCAAAAAGGGAAGCTAGTGGTTTCCTTAAATACACATTTGTAATTGCTGTTTCAAAATGAGATGAAAGATATGAATTGAACTGTAGTATTTGGCAGTAGGCTCTAGATATGCTTAAGAAATTCTATAAGCTTCCATGTTCTACATTTTGAAAATGAAGTAAACTTTTAGTAGTTACAGTAGTATCCTAAAAAGAAAGAAAGGTATGTCCATTATGTCTTTAGCACTTATGTTAAGCAGTTGCCTGAGCATGTTTAAGCATCAGTGTAAAAGACAATTGTTCTCTAAGTTTTATGCTTCCTTTTCCTGATGCCTTCTGATATAGTACAGAAACCCATCTATTCTCTTGGCCCATGTAGGACATTCCAGTGCAAAAGAATTATCCTCCTTCTGACCTGTTCCATGGCCTTGGGAGACAGTAACACCTAATGTCTTTTAATATTTGTAGAGCAGTTTGCCATTTAGAAAGTTCTTTCATATCCGTTGACTTAGTTAATCTTCACAGCAATCCTTTGCTCTTGAAGTGGAAGTAGTACTGATATCTCCTACTGAGTGCTTACCCTGCACTAAGCTCAGAGGATAGACAACTACAATTACTAATTTTACAGACGATGAAACTGACTCTCGGAAAAGGAAGAATTGAAATTTCAGCTCTGTTATTGCTTTTTTTTTATTGTGGTAAAATATAGAGAAATCATATTTCTTTTAACCGTTTATAAATATGCAGTTCAGTGGCATTAAGTACAGTCACAGTGCTGTGTAACCATCACCGCTGTCTAGAACCAAAACTTTTTCATCGTCCTCAACAAAAACTCTGTAACCATCAAACAGTAACAACCCCATTTTCCCTCCCACCAACCCTTGGTAACCTCTATTCTATTTTCTGTCTCTGTGAATTGGCCTATTCTAGGTACCTCGTGTAAGTGGAATCTGCAGTATTTGTCCTTCTGTGTCTGGCTTATTGCACTAAACGTCGTGTTTTCAAGGTTCATCCATGTTATAGCACGTAACGAAATGCCATTTCTTTTTTGGCTTAGAAAATCCCATTGTGTGTATATAGACCACAGTTTGTTATTCAACGGTTGATTGACACTTGGTTGTTTTCCACCTTGTAGGTATTGTGAATCATGCTGCTATGATCATTGGTGTACAGATATTTGTTCAAATCCCTGCTTTCAGTTCTGTTAGATGTGCAGCGTAGGTAGTAGCAGAGTTGTTGGATCATAGCCTACTGCCAAATACTAAGCTCTACGCTTAACCTGTGAGAAAGTGCCAAACTGTTTTCTACAGTGTCGTCTTGTTTTTAAACAATTATCACAAATTTTAAGCATATACAAAAGTATAAAACTACTGTGAGTGTTCCTTGTATACCCAGGAACTCATCCAGCTTTCTTATTTACCAACTGATGGCTGTCATGTTTTATCTATACCCCCACCTGTTTCACCCCATTCCGTATTATCTTGAAGCAGCTCCGAGACAACATGTAAATTACACCTGTACGTTTTTGGTACGTGCATTTAAAATATAGGACTTTTATTCCTTAATATCATTTTTTAATATTAAATACCCAGGGAGTGCTCAAATTTGCAGTTGTCTCCTAAACGTCATAAAAAATTGTCTATAAGAATTTTGAATTAGATCCAAATAAGGTCCACACTTTGCCGTGGATTGTTAGGTCTCTGAAGTCTTGTTTAATCTATAGGTTCTCCCTCCATGTCTCTCTCACTTTTTTTTTCCTCCTTGAATTTTGTTTTTAAAGAAACCAGGTGATTTGTCCCATCTAGATGCCGATGATTACATTCCATGTGTTGGTAACATATCCTTCAGTCCTTTTATTTCCTGTAAATCGGTAGTTGATCTGAATGAAGCTTGCATGTTTTGTTTTGGCAAGACAGTTTCATGGGTGATGATGTGTTCTTCCATGGAGACGTATATAGTTGTGTCTTTCTGTGGTATTAGCAGTCACTGATGATTCATACCTACATCCATTAATTCAGTTGAGGCTTCAAAGAATGGTGGATTCTGTTGTTCTTTTTTTCACTTATTAGCTGGGTATATTTGTACGAGGAGAAGATTCCCCTCATCAGCTGTTTGGTTGCTCAGTTGTAGAGGCATGATTCTCTTCTTTTATTTAACAGTTTTCAAAATAATGAGTTGATTCACAAATATCCTCCAGTGTTGACCAGTTTTGTAAAATTTTATTTATTCCTATCACCGTGGACTCCGTTACAGTTATTATTCTAACTGAGGCCCTATCTTTGGCCAGTTGGAGCTTCTCGGTGACTCCTGAGTCCTTTTGACATGACATCAGTTGTTTCTAGACTTTTTCAGTGGTCAGAGCTAGGAAATATGTACGTTTGTTTTTAATATTTTTAAAATATGTCATAGGTTCCTACTGCTACTTTCCATTTAAATTCAGAACTAGAGAATTTTCACTTATCCTTTTCTGTCTTCTATTGATAGTCTACTTTCTCCCACCTCAAGAATACCAGTTCTCAACAATGCCTGAAATTGCCTCTGTTTCCTAATTCGAATCCAAGTTCTTCTGACTCTATTCTACTACTCTCCTTAAATCACAGCCGCTTTATGGCCCTTGAAATGTAAGATAGAACATAAATGTAGGCAGAACTGTTTATGTCATTTTGAGTTACATGTGCATTCATTCACATAGATTTGCTTTTCCTTTTGCATGCCTGGTAACTGTCCGTTCTGCAGTTTGAATGAAAATCAAGTGATAATTACTGGTTAAAGCAGCTTTGGAAAAAATGGCTCTCATCAGAATGACTGACATACAAAGTTTAATGTACTCTCCTGGTTTATATTCTGCCTTCTCTAATTAATTTTTTATTCTTTCCCTACAAAGGAAATAATACATATTTTCATGGTTTTGCCTTATAGGACTTACCAGAAACTCTTCCTTATTTAAAAATGTGTACAATTGGGCATCAGGTGTCAGATGACGACACTAGTTTTAAATTCCAGTGTGCTGTTAATGGGTTTCTGAAAGAACATAAAGATAACGGTGAGTTGCTTTTGTGTTTGTTTTTGTTTTTCCTTTACCTGAACTTTGGTATGCATTTTGAGTGGGGTTGGGGATTTTTAACATTTTTAATAGTTCTGACATTCGTGTCAAGTTGTGTTTGGTAACATTAAGGTGGAAATGTCAGATGGTGCTACTAGAGTACGGTGTTTTTCCTGTTTATGGTCACAAACAATTTAGTTTAGTTTGGAAAGTGATCTTTGTGAGAAATATGAACTGAGCTAGCTTACTTATCTCTTTTTTAAAAATTTGAATGGAAAATACATAAAAACATAAAAATGTTCTTTTGTCCTGTTTATTGGTTGAGAGGTGGAAGAAAAGGTTTAGACTCTCAGGTTCTTAGCGTACATAAAAGAGAAAACAAAAAGCAAAGGTTCAGAGTGAGACAGATCCCTAGAAGCAAAACAAAACAGAGTGGACCAGGTAGAGTGGCTTCCTCATCATATATGTGTTTAAGATATTTTTGCTGCTTTTACCCTTCGGGTGCAAGTGAGGAAGAACACTACCACCTCTTACTCTTATCTTCAGACAGGAAGAACTTAAAAGGCTGGTGTTTTCTTGTTTCCGCTTTAAGATCTACTCTGTTGATAGTAGGTGTTAATAGCGTGTGAATTTTAAGGATCCACTTGCCTTTTTCTAGCATCTAACTATCAGAAGGAACATGGTGTTTGCCATGTTTTAAGACTGAGGAATCTTTTGTCTTTGGAACACCACTGACGCCCATGTGAAAGTGTTCATTTTGTCCTCTTTCTAAATTTAGCCTGAGGAGTGTGCACTTTATTAAATCAATGTAACAGACAGTAAATATTCCGTGTATATATAAAATGATGCACGTATATACATAAAACAGGGAGTAGGGGAGAGGGAATAGAGATGGAGGTGGGAAGATAGGGGATAGGAGGCGAGAGAGAGAGGGAGAGACTGGAATTTCAAGATAAATGTTCATTCTATAACCTGGTTGCTTAATGCAGGTACTAGCTCTTAAATATCTTCAGCCCTATTCACAGATCTTCCGTGTACTTTAGCTTTAAAACTTGAGAGGCTTGGCCTGTCCTGTGATAACCAGGGTGTCTAGAAAGGAGGCAAATTATCTGATGTGTTTAAACTGTAGTCACAGAAATGTTACCTCTTAAGACATTAGGGCGCAGCTGCCGGCCTACTCACTTCCTCCAGGCTCCTTTGTGTGTGTTCTGTCTGTTCCGCGTGGGCTAGAAGATCCTTACAAGTGCATGAGAACACGTTTGTAAACCTTGATTGTTCACATGTTATACCAAGTGTAGTCCATTGCATATGCTGACTCCTCTGTGGGTCTTCTGCATGCAGTGGGCTAACTTCACCATGCTGTCTGCCATTGCAGTCTCAGGACCTTAGTTATGATCCATTGGTGACTTCCTCTGCTGTAAGGCCCTCCCACAGATGCCAGGCTCACTGATAATGAGGAGGAGACTATACTACGCACTCCCTAGAATGGGTAGAGACTCAGAAAATGAATTGTTTCAGTAAACACCGAGAGCCTTATAGGTTTGTTGTTAGGGCACGGGGATACAGAGGTGAGTAGAAGTCTTTGTTCAGTAGCAACTTCCAGTTGTCTAGAAAGAGAAACATGTAGTGAGTCTAAGTGGGTTAATTATGATAAAAGAATCAAGTGCAGCAGGAATATAGAGGAGAAATTGAGGAAGGCCTGACTGAGGAGACAGCGTTTGAGCTGGGCTTGGGGGAAGAGGATTTTGCCGGAATGAGGAAAGGACAGCCCAGGTATTGGGGACAGGTACAAAAGGCCCAGGGCTTGAACTTGTGCTCTGGAGGGGCAGCCTCTGGTGTGACTAGAGGGTAGTGTGAAAGGGCAAAGAAGTCATACATTCATTTTCAGCAAATATTTGTATAACACCTTCTAAGTTGAAGGCACTGTTCTAGGAAGTAGGAAGAGAACAAAGTTCTTGCCCTTACGTACTTTCCATTCTAGTGGGGGAGAGAGATGAATAAATAAGTCAATATGTGGAGTGTCAAGCGGTGGTAAATGCTTTGGAGGATAACAAAAGAAGATGAAGAGGTGAGGGAATGTGGTAGGTGATCAGGGAAGTCCCCTCTATTAAGATGTCGATTGAGCAGAGCCTTGCAGTGAGAAACAAGCCATTGGATATCTGGGAGAGTGGAGATGGGGTGGGAGGGTGTGTCCTGGGAGAGTGGAGATGGGGTGGGAGGGTGTGTTCTGAAGCAGAAGGAATAGTAGGTGCAAAGTCCCTGAGGCACGCCTGTGCTTGGCATGTTTGAGGAATAGTAAGGAAGCCAGTGTGGCTGGACAGGGGAAAGTGAGTGAGGGCAGGGCAGTAGAGAATGAGATCAGGGGAGGCTGGCAGGGCAAAGGAGGGAGGTGGATGATGTAGGTCCTTGTAAGTCATAGTTTGAACTTATAATTCAGTTGGAGAGACAGACTGATATCTGTTTATAAAGAGTTCTCAATGCTGTGCTAACAACCTGGGCTGTATTCTGTGCTAAGTGAAGATGTTCAAGCGACAGAGCAATCCAGCCAAGTTTATATTTTAGAAAGATAACAGCGTCACTATCCAAGACACATTGTAGACTATGTATGTAGTACGTGTATAGTGTGCTGCTCTTCTATAAACTACAGGATACCTGTTACGTACAAATACTTACATACAAGATACAAGTGTGAATGTAAGCACTTGGGAAATATCTGAAAGAACCACACAAGAAACTGGGAGAGTCGGACAACTTTCCATGTCCCGTATGATTGGAATGCTGAAGGGTACACACACGAACTAATGGACGTGTGCTACCAGCCTCCGGCTAAGGAGGGAAATTGCAGGCATCAGAATCCTCTTTACGGATCAAGCGCGTTAATCCGCCTGCGTGATGACAGTCATCTCGACACGCCACGCGGTGGCGCATGCGCGGTAGAAGGAGGTCCGCGAGCTGCGTGGGCTTGTGCCTAGGCGCCTGTGGTTCGTGGCCTTGTGCTGGCACCGGGGATGCCGGGTTGGCGACTTTGGCACTCCTGGCGGGGGTGACATGAGCCAGTTCGTCGGCCACGAGGAAGGGCGGAAAGCACATCCCGGAAAGGTAATACGCCTTGGCCCCTGGGCGTTGCCGGTGGAGCTCGGAGCCCCTGGGCCTGGGCTTCCGTCTCTTGTGCTGTCGCCTGTCACAGTGGCCCCCGTGCGCTGGCCCGTCCGCGCTGTGCTAGGGGGTGCTGGTCGTCTCGCGGCTCAGTTCATAGTAGCTGAAAGGGACAGTGTGTGATGTTCTGATTTCTCCCCATCGTTTTAAAAGGGAGGCTCTGGCCATTGCTCCTTGGGTAAAATGCAGCGGGACTGCTTTTTAAGATGGGACTGTCAGTGTTGGGGACCCTCCTTAATTACCAGGATGGAATCCCCTTCAGTTCCTCAAGCCGTGTTGTTTAGGCACAGAAAATGTGAGTAATCGGCACTGGAACTAAGTTTGAGTGAAAAAACGCACCGGTACCGCCGAGTTTTCCATCGAGACAGTTGATCCGTGTTGTCTCTTGGAATTATAAAGGGCGTACTGTTGCTTCCTAACCAGTGTCCTTTGAGAGCTCTACCTCTGTACGTTCAAATGATGAATTTTGAGGCTTTGCTCATACGTGGAGTAAACCCTTAAATTCCCTAAGACCTTCCTTTCCTCCGTCTCATACCCCATTAAGCCCGCTTCAGTTTATCTCCTGAATTTCTTCTGAATCTGTCAACTCTTCCTCAACATCCTCATACTGAACTTGCCTGTCTGTTGCAATGAGGTCCTAACTAGTGTCCATATATCTTGTTTCCTTCCAATCCATTCTTCACACAAGAAACCTTAGAAGCAAGTTGGGACATTGCTCATCAACATGGCTCAAAAACATTGTTTTGAGAATAGAAAACAAACTGTTGGCCTTTAACACTCTGCGTGGTCTAGAATCCTGTCTGCTTCTCTGCTACGTGGACTCCAGCTTGGTGCCTCTCCAACTTTAATATGGGTATGCCTCTCCTGTGGATCTTGTTAAATGCAGGCTGTAATTCAGTAGTTCTGGGTGGGGCCTGGATTCTGTGTTTCTAACGAGCTCCTAGGTGACGGTGACCCTGAGAGCAAGGGTCCAGCTCCTGCCTTTCTCCCTTCTTTCTGGAAGAGCAGGACGTCTGCCCCCCCGGGAGGAGAAAACATCTGCAACGTGACTACTAGCAACCAGCTTCCCTCACAGGCAAGGGACCTTTACCACTGCTCCCTACCATTTTGTCTGAGGCGCAGCAAGCCAAAACACTGACATGCTGAGGTTTGCAGCAAAGAGGAGGTTTATTCACAAGGCAGCCAAGCGAGGAAGTGACGTGACAATAGCTCTCAAATCCGCCTCCCCAAAGGCAAGGGGCTTGGGGTATCTATGGGATAAAGAAAAAAGAAGCAGGGCAGTATGAGGCACGGGGAGCATGAGGAAAGGTGATTGGGAAAAGGTGTGCTCCTCATTGTTCTGAGCTGGCGTAACTAGGCTACGGGGCTCAGCACATTCTCAGGCTGTAGTTTTCGGCCCTCTGATGGCAGGAGGTCAAAAGGCACTGGGCCAGGTGGAAGATCGGTGGTCCTCTCCAGTCTTAACCAGCTCAGCCTAACTAGACACAGCTGATTCCAAGTTCCTGGACAATACCCGGGGCAAACATCTTATTGCTTATGCTACGTGCTATTTGGAGGACGTGCAAGTGTTCAAGCTACCTTGAGGAGTGAAGACAGGATTTGACTAATCCTTACACATGGTTTCACCTCCAGATGAGCAGAAGAGGCCTGTAGGCTGAATCTGGCTCCTGGCACCTGGAATTGGAGGCAGATGGTTTAAAAACAGGCTCTCCCGCCCTCTGTGTTATCTTAGGTAGATAGACTATTGAACCTTCCTGTGCCTGTTTCTCCACCAGCAGCATGGGGACACTCAGAGTCCCTCTCTTGGGGGCTGTTATGGGGGTTCAGTGAGCTATAGATGCATGCACAGGCACACGGGAGACACCCAGTGTGTGTTAGCTTCATGCTTACTTTTTATTAGGAGACCAGTATTGTTAGAAGATTTCTGGTTTGGACAACAGATTAGATAGGTGGTCATTACTATAGTTTATGCAACAGCAATTCACATTACCATTTGCAAAAAAGCAGTTGGTTGTCCAACGGGGATTATAAACATCCATTTACCATGAGCTACTGAACAGATACTTTACACAGTAACTACTTCAAGTACTATTTAAGATCAATTCTCTATGTTGTCTTAAGCAGTTGTTAACCCCCAATTTCGTGAATAGTACCAAGTAAGTCACTTGAACATCAGCTAGAGCAATCTGTTATCACTTAGCAAGCCTAAAGCTATAGTTCAACAATTTTATTTACTGTTCTATGACAAAAATGACTCTCAACAGCTATGCCCTGGATAAGTAATCAGCTAAAGCTAGTTTGACTGACCAAATCTGATTTACTGAGTTAATAAGCCAGTTGATTTAGAAAGGTCTAATGCCTATTTCTCATCCATTCAGCATTCAACTGTTTCCCATGCCTAAAATGTCTTTTTTCCCATTCGTACATATCCAGATTCCTACTTCTGTGCCGTAGGGCTTGGCTGAACTACAACTGCCTTTAGTGACACTTTTCTCACCTGCACAATTGGAGATAATTTTAGTCTCCTCAAGACTCCCACGGGGTTACCTCTGTTGTGACACTTGACGATTTGGTGGCATATTTTACTTTATTTTATTTTAAATAGCCTTCCATTACTCCGTGCACATCAAACGGTAAATGCTTTCTCCTAGTAAACGTGTATAACGATTTTCTGAACTCTTCTGCTCTGGGCAAGATTCATAAATACACCAGGCAAACATAGTGAAAGAGGAGACAGTACTTGTGTTATATTCAGTTGGGTCTTGATACCTAAGTGTGACTCTTAACCAAGGATTATGCAGTAATTAAGGACACAGGTTAAAGTTGTTTAGAGTGTGTCCTAAAGTCTCCCTGGCAGAATTTAAATCTCTACTCTGGAAATTGTAGACCTGAGACAAATTACTTCCCTAAACTTCATTTCCTACATCTGAGAAAGCTAATAGTATCTACCTTGTAGTAGACTGAATAGTACCATTGCCCCCAAATGTCCACCTTCTAATCCCCAGAACCTATGAATGTCACCTTAAATGGCAGAAGGGACTTTGCCAATGGGATGAAAGTAAGGGTTTTGAGATGGGGAGATTCTTCTGGACTACCTGGATGGACCCAGATGTAACCACTGGTGTTCTCGTAAGAGAGAGGCAGAGGGAGTGTTTACTCCAAAGAGAATGTGATGATGAAGTTGGGGTTGGATTGATGTGGCCAGAAGTCAAGGAATGCTGTCAAGGAAACAGATTCTCCCTTAGAGCCTCTAGAAGGTGGATGGACGGCCTTGTCAACTCCTGGTTCCAGCCCAGGGAAACTGGTTTTGGACCTCTGTCTTCCAGAACCATAAGAGAATGAGTGTGTTTTGTTTTACGCAAGCTCATTGGTAGTCATTTGTTACAGCAGCCATAGGGAACTAATGCGTACCTCATAGGAACTATTTCTCCAATGAAAATGTGTGACTGGAAACACACTTGGTGGCATGTCTGACACACGGTAGGTATGCTACTGTGGGTAGTTCTTGGAAAGTAAAGCCTTGGTTTTTGAGGAATCATCAAAACCAGTACAATGGTTGCCATGTTTCTCCTTGTTCATCCTGGTGACAAAGCTGTAGAGAGAGCTCCATCCTTTCCCACAGGACGCCCACCCCTAGTACTTACAGGGAAGAGGTTATGTCTCACTTCAGGCACCTTCCTCTTTCCCTTTCTGCTTTTTGTTTCATTAATCTTCATCCAGCTGGCCTTTCTAAGTTAAAAAAACAAAACAAAACAAAACCATTTCTCAATGGATTCAGATACTACCCCAAGTTAATATTCCAACCATGTTCTTGTTCTTCTGGGTCTCACCACCAGAAATTTCTGAGCTGAAATCCTCTCTAGTTTCTAGGATCAGTCACTTTCTAATTTCTCCCTTCTCAAGTTCAGAGTCTTGTCAGTTTAGTCCCTTCCCTAACCACAACATCTATTAAGGTGACACAGCAAAGTGATGAAAGTCTAGACGGTCTGGTTTTCATCCTGGGTTTCTGCCCGCTACTTACTGTGTGGCATTAGGCAAGCTATTCAACCCCCCTGGGCCTCAGTTTCCCCCCAAAAAGGTGAATATTATGAACATTACCTACCTATAGGGTTGCCATTATGAGGATTAAGTGAGTTAATATTTGCTAAGCACTTAGAATATTACTTGTTATAGTCTAAGCACTACAGTTGTGCTTGTTAGTAATAATAAATGCAATTCCAAGCGTATAACTTACTCAACTTTCTGTCATAACTTTGAAGTGTTGGTCTATCTGTTGGCCAGCGTTGCAGGGAAATGAGTCGAGGCATGGGCTGAGGCATTGCTACCAGTGCGTGGTGTGTTCCCAGAACTAGGAACAGCCGTGTGAAATAGGTAGTGGTTCTACTTGGAGACGGGGCAGACTGGAAAATGACAGCCCTGGAGGTGTGTCCATAGGTTTGGTGTCAGAGCTGCTGCCTGCTGAAGCACTGATGCCGGCCTGAGCCGTAAATGGGGGGGGGGGGCGCTGGGGAAAACAGGGGCAGAATGGAAAGGGAAAATAGGGGAAGAACGGAAAAAGATAGCCTAGGGAGGAGGTGTGGTGTCCATAGCTTCGGGGTCAGAGGTGCTGCCTGCTGCAGCACCGATGACACCCGAAGCCGTAGATGGGGGGCTGGGGAAAAGAGGGGCAGAATGGAAAGGGAAAACAGGGGAAGAACGGAAAACGAAAGCCCGGGAAGGTGGTGTGGTGTCCATAGCTTCGGGGTCAGAGGTGCTGCCGGGAGCAGCACCAATGACACCCGAAGCCGTAGATGGGGGGCTGGGGAAAAGAGGGGCAGAATGGAAAGGGAAAACAGGGGCAGAACGGAAAACGAAAGCCCGGGAAGGTGGTGTGGTGTCCATAGCTTCGGGGTCAGAGGTGCTGCCGGGAGCAGCACCAATGACACCCGAAGCCGTAAATGGGGTGCTGGGGAAAAGAGGGGCAGAATGGAAAGGGACAACAGGGGCAGAACGGAAAACGAAAGCCCGGGAAGGTGGTGTGGTGTCCATAGCTTCGGGGTCAGAGGTGCTGCCGGGAGCAGCACCAATGACACCCGAAGCCGTAGATGGGGTGCTGGGGAAAAGAGGGGCAGAATGGAAAGGGACAACAGGGGCAGAACGGAAAACGAAAGCCCGGGAAGGTGGTGTGGTGTCCATAGCTTCGGGGTCAGAGGTGCTGCCGGGAGCAGCACCAATGACACCCGAAGCCGTAAATGGGGTGCTGGGGAAAAGAGGGGCAGAATGGAAAGGGACAACAGGGGCAGAACGGAAAACGAAAGCCCGGGAAGGTGGTGTGGTGTCCATAGCTTCGGGGTCAGAGGTGCTGCCTGCTGCAGCACCGATGACACCCGAAGCCGTAGATGGGGTGCTGGGGAAAAGAGGGGCAGAATGGAAAGGGACAACAGGGGCAGAACGGAAAACGAAAGCCCGGGAAGGTGGTGTGGTGTCCATAGCTTCGGGGTCAGAGGTGCTGCCTGCTGCAGCACCGATGACACCCGAAGCCGTAGATGGGGTGCTGGGGAAAAGCGGGGCAGAATGGAAAGGGAAAACAGGGGCAGAACGGAAAACGATAGCCTGGGAAGGAGGTGTGGTGTCCATCGCTTTGGGGTGAGATGGGCTGCCTGGCTGATCTGAGAAAAGCGAGTGAAAGTGGGAGAGCTTCTCCCTAGCTGCTAACTCTTCTCAAGGTCTAGCACGCACTGAACACTGGCCTGCCGGCTCAGCCTGGGTGTTGCCATTGCATTGTACGTGTCACAGAGCAAGGGCGGGCGGGTCAGGGGGTGGGCTGGGGGCCCCACACAAGCCCAGCCCCTGGAGAAACCCGGCCCGAGGGCAAAGAGCCCGAGCCCTTCTGGACTTTGTAGCGGCTGGGACTTGTCGCTGTGGGTGGCAGGTGTTTGGCACCGGATGGGCCACCATGCGGAGACTGTTGGGGACTGTGGAAGGCTTCTCCTCCAGAGCTCACGCTGCCTGGGCACCGGCTCTGCAGACCCCTCAGCCCTGGGTATGTATCGGCCAGCCCTTCCCCGCAACGGGGCCCAGAGGCCAGAGCCTGCCCAGAGCTGAGTGCAGGAGGCACCCAGAGCTTGCCAGGCTGTGGCCCGCCTCCTCCGTGGACCTCCCCAGCTTGTCCGCGAGCCCTGGAGACAGGAGCAGGAGCGCCTTCTCCAGGGCTGCTGAGCTGCCAGCATCACCGTGAGCCAGGCGGTGAAGGTTTCTGAGCAGGGGATGCAGAGCCCTGACCCGACTGGATGCTGCACCCCACGATGTCCCTTCCTGGCGGGTAGGTTCTTTCTTCACTTGTTTTTCGAAATTTGGTAAAAGAACATTTCAACCTTCGACTGTTCTTCAGGGTATACAGATGGTAGTGGCTTAGCCGGGATTCGAAGCAAGCCTGTGTGATTCCAGAGCTCGTGCTCTGGACTCTGGCGCCTCCTTATCATATATGCTTCATGTGTTACTTTTTCTTTTGTTTCTTGAAGTCCTTATGATACTTAGCCCTAAGTGCCATACCTGTAATGAACACATCCACTGCCCTGTAGGAGGTGTTCTTTTGTTCAACGCGTGAATTGGTCATCCACCACACTGGGTTCTAATCTCAGAAGATAGGTCAGGGACCACCAGTTGTCAGCATAGCACCATCCCACATTTCTGATTGAGGCTTGGAGCCTAGATTTTTCCCTTTGGTCTAGTTTGAAGGATCCAGGTATGTAAAGCTTATATTCTAGATAAATCATGGGCTGTCCTGAAAGGAATTCATCAATGAATTATTCTGTATGGATTAGAAGCCAGTTTCTCTGGCCTTCCTGGAGTATATCCAGTAAGGCATCTCATTCATGTCTAGAAAGCAAATATATGATTTATTGCAACTTCAGCGTGGAGCGATGTATTGGTTTAAAATAAAGTACGAGCAACACAATTTGGTCATTGTGAGTATGCCGGCTGGGTCCACTCTTTACTACACATATGTAACTCTAGAGCTTCTTATGCCCCATAGAGGAGACATACTCTTGTGTGTCTAGGACAAGGGAAACATGTGTTGTTATTCAGGAGCTGGAAGCTACAGCATGACAGGAAAGAATTGAAAAATCCTGGTCTTGGTCTACACGTCACTTTACCTTGTCCGAATCTTGTTTCTTTGGCTTGCTTCATTGGAGTGTTTTCTCTCTCCTGGGACTGACATTGTGTGTTCTGTATCAGGCATGTGACATGTAGAAGTTTCAGAACCCAGAATCATATAGATCAGTAAAAATCTATATATTTTTGTTTAAAATCTATTTAAAATCACACTGGGCATAATTCATATATTCCAAAAGTAGTTTGACCCTCTGCTCATGAGATTCTTTTTATGGTATGTCGAAGCAAATTTGGACTTCCATCCCCAATAAACTTTGAGGTTGGAGGACACAAAAGCTTTTGCTCAGACCTAAATTCTGTCTGAAAAAAAAAAGGGTAACTATTATAAGCCCTTTCTAACCTCTCCAGGAGCAGAAATGATTTACAGCTATGGCATTGAACCATAATTTCTTGATCTCGTTTGAGAAGAGTTCAGTAAGAAACAGTGTCTTGATTTTTGTTCGTTGGTTCCCTGTTTTCTTGTCTTGCGTGCCAACAATCCACTGTAATACGTGAGTGAGTATGGCAGCAGGCTGAGTGTTCCCTGGAGCTCATTAAATGAACGTGTTTTCCTAAAATGACTTTTGTCTCCTTGTTTTCAGCCCCTCTTCTTTCCTCTGTCCTTTACTATAACCAGGGCTCAGCAAAAGCTGACTGGCTTTGTGCAGACCCTACTTAGGGTAGTCTTTTCTTCATTATTTTATTCATGGCCCCTCCATTTCATTGTTTGCCTTCTCGAAATGTGTTGAAATCTTTCTGTGGTTGATGACTTCCACAATGTCTTGGCTCTTATTGGTTGATTAATTTGGGTATTTCTACAGTTTTATTTAAACCTGGTTTCAGGAGGACCAGAAAGTAAATATATTTCCTAGTCTGCCATCTTGAGCTGAAAATCCCTGTGGATTTTAGCATCCAATGTTCCCATGGGTAAAAAACCCAACCTTGGCATCAATAGATGTACACTCAAGATTTCAGCTTTTCTTGAGCAATCACTAAGGATTTAATATGCGGTCACTTCTAATGGGAAAATAGTAACTATCTCATGGCGTTGATTTGAGGATTAACTTAGATAATGGACAAGAAAATGCTTGGTAAGGTTTTAAAATCTATAAAAAATGTTTTTTGTTATTATTTGATTTGTTGCTATTTCAACTTTAGCTGACAGTTGTTTGTGACCTTGCTTATGTGAGAAAATGCCTTCTGGTTTATTGTTTTGAAAGCCAGATTATATTTTTCAATAGCTCAATGGAAATGGCATCATTTGTGAAGTTGAAGGGTGAAGGCATAAATGTTTCTTGACATTTGAATCAACTATTGGTCTTCTGGGGCTTGTCCTTATTCTCCTGCAGTCTCTAATCAACATGGCATCCAGAGAGATCCTGTTAAAACGTAAGTCAGATCATGTCACTCCAGGCTCTTCAGTGGCTTCTTCACAGGAAAAGCAAAGTCCTCAAAGTGCCTCCACAGCCCTAGAAATCTGGGCCTCTGTTTCCTCTCTGACGGTTTCCTTCTCCTCTCCACTTTGCTCCCTCTGTTTTCCACACACTGACATCCTTTCTGCTCCTTGGATACTCCAAGCCCACTCTTGCCTCATTGCCTTTCCATCTGACTGTTCCCTCTGCTTGTACTATTCACTTCCCAGATATGCACCTTGCTCCCTCTCACAACCTTAGGTTCCCTCTTAAATTTTATCTTCCCCAGAAAGCCCTCAGTGATCACTTAGTTTCAGATCGCAGCCTCCTCCTACCAGCTAACAATCTCCATCCCCCTTCCCTGCTTGCTGTTTTTCTCCAGCACTTACCTGATATACTAGTTATTCTACCCATTTATTCAATTTTTATTTACGTATTTACACTTACGATTTTATATTTGCTTCTTTACTTTTGTCTCTCCCCTCAGCTCGAGAGAGGCTATATTCATCTGTGTTAATCACTGCTGTGTTTCCTGAACATGCCTAGAAAACATACTGAAGAAGGGTGCCTGAAATTTGGTAAGGGAGCCATCAGTTTTCTTGGCTGAATGAAGAAATATGCTCATAAATTAATGAACAAATCTCTGGGGTTTCTGAATTAAGGACTAATGGGAAGAGGAAGGCAAATGGTTGGGACAGGGTACTGCAAGAAGGAGTATTTGGAGTACTCTGATAGCTCTCCTAATAGATAACATTTTGTTCATTTAAATAGTTTTAACGAGAGAGCTGGGAACTAGGGACACACAGCATCGAGGTTTTATAATGCATTCTGTAGAGTTCTTTTCGAGTGTGTTCAAATATCATTGAAAATATATGCATGCATATAAACCTCTGTTACTTTATTTAGTGCTTTACAAGAGCCCCTCAAGGAAGGGGTAGTAGCAACTATCAGTATCCTTCCTTTATGATGAGCTTAATTTATTCAAAATTACATCCTAATTTATTTGTAACTGTGAAACTAGACTTAGTTATTTAGTAGACCCTCCCTAGAAACCTATGACGTTAATAAAACCAACAAAAATGTGTTCAGGTTCCAGTGATAACACACACTACAGACTCAATTATGTGTCATCCATTTTAATGAAGGGAAGAAGTGATTTAACAAACACAGAGCAAACAAACAGAATATGAAGGTTTGTCCTCCATTAATATTAGTAATGGATAAAGTGGGCTCCAACGCCTTCAACGTAGCTTGAGACCCATCATCTCTGTGTCATGGGAAGGGGGATGCTCGGCCAGGATGTCTTTCTGTGTCACTGAGAAAATTTTCCGTAATGTATAACGATACTTACTGAAACGGATATGGGGCATTTGGGTAATTAGGAATCCGTTAGCATATTTTTCCGGAAGCCTTGACTACGAAACGAAGATAGTAGATTTGGACACTTGCAGCTATGCAGAAGTTGTTTGGGTATTCATCTTTATGCCGAATGAAGTAAGCTTATTTCATCTCTGCAGCTTCCCATATGCCATTTTCCCACCTCTGTTTTGTGTTTGGAAAGACTTTTAGAAATTAAAACTCAAGTTAAAAAGTGAGTGACGGGCTTCCCTGGTGGCTCAGTGGTTGAGAGTCCGCCTGCCGATGCAGGGGACACGGGTTCGTGCTCCGGTCCGCGAAGATCCCACATGCCGCGGAGCGGCTAGGCCCGTGAGCCGTGGCCGCTGAGCCTGCGCTCCGCAACGGGAGAGGCCACAGCAGTGAGAGGCCCGTGTACCGCAAAAAAAAAAAAAAAAAGAAAAAGAAAGAAAAGAAAAGAGAGTGAGTGACAACTTAAATGATATATGGAATATTTTGCTGACTTAGAAGAGCATGCAGAATTAAATATGACCCAGTTGAAATGTTAATTTTATTTTAATGTGTATATTGGGGTGGAGTCTTAAAGGTGCCAGAAAACAAGCATTCACCCATCCTGTTTGGAAGTGCAGCACACAGGCACCTTCAGTTACCAGTTCTGTTCATTCCACAGAATCATCTTGGGAAAACATACTGTTTTTTAGGTACCTGGTGTATATCTTAACCAGTTTGAAGAATTTCCCAAATACCTGTTAATATGTAGTTCTCCGATTCCAATCTTGCCACGTCCTGTACCAGTGACACAGCACATAGGAGTTTTATTTCTCTTTCTTTCTCTGGGTTGTTGAGAACCCAACGAAAGAACAATGGAATGGCATCAAAGAGATCAGGGTTCTTGACTCAGATTTACCATAAAATAATAGTGTCCTCTTGGGAAAATTATAGTTGTTCTAGGCCCCTTTCCTTTTCTTTACTTTGACAGAGCTGCACTAGATGACCCCAAGTAACACTGCGCTCTTTGCAGTAGTAGCTTAGACGTTATTGGTTTTCTGAAACAAATGAAGACAGTGACACAGGAAACTGTGCAACATCTCTGTAACTATGTTTTCTTAGAGTTGCCTCCATTTTTCAGATGATAAGATGGCTGAGCACAGAAGTAGGTGTTTTGACCAGAGGTTCCAGAGTAGAGGGAACTGAACCACAAGTTTCCTTCATTCCTGAAGCTCACTTAGCCGAAACATAGGCTTCTGAATATTAAGCTGTAAAGCATATTATCAGTGTGCTTTAAAAGAAGCGGTTCTTCTAGGATTTCTAATTAATAGCAGGCGGTTTTGAAATTCTTAGAAGATCATCGAATTTTGTGAGATTTACAGCTCTATTTTCCTGTCAAGCAAGTTGTATCAGTGCCAGACAATCATCTGAGCTTCTGGATGCTTCTCTGAACCTCTTGAATTTTTCTTCTTGCTATCTGAAATTCATGCCAGATAAGCCTTTTTGTAGAGAGCGTGTACAGACTTGTCTATTTTCATATACGAAAGCGATGCAGTGAGCCAGGTCGGGGGTTAAGCCCTCATTCTCAGAGTGGTATTGAGCTCCTGGTGAAATGTAATCCTCATTTCCTCAGAATAGAAAAGCAGTTATCTCACGTTTTTAATGCCATTAACTCTTTATACATTTATGTATAATACATATATTTATTGTACCTACGAGGTGTGCTCTCTTTGGGAAGTACAAAGCTATTTGAGACGTAAGTTGTTCATTTTTTTGTTTTCCCACAAATACTGTGACCCTTTGAGCAGGAAGGTCTATGTTTTATTAACATCTAGAACAAGCAGCTAACACGGTGTCTAAGATGTAGTCAATAAATATGAAATAGGTAAATGAACACATTTTTAAGGAAGGGCCAGGGCATGAACAAATAGAAAATTTTCATTTTCGGTCACAAAGCCACAACAGACATAAAAATGATACAGACAACAAGTGCTACGGTCGTTCAAAGAAGGCATAGAATAGATACAACAAGGATCTCCCCTATGGCACAGGGAACTGTACTCAATATTTTGTAATAACTTATAAGGGAAAAGAATCTGAAAACGGAATCACTGCGCCGTACACCTGAAACGGACACGACATTGTAAATCAACTATATTTCAATTAAAAAACAAACAAACAGACAACAGCAACAACAAAAAACCAAAGAGGTCATAGAAGTTCTTATGAGATTCCAGAAGAGAAGAGAAGCCAAATGAGGACGGGAGAGGCGGCTTTTGAATCCGTTCAGAGGAGAAGTCACAGAGGAACTAGTCATTGATCTGAATTTGAGATTAAGATTAAGATGAATTAATCTGAATTAATTAAGATTGCAACACAGGGATATTACAGATGAAGGTAATCACATAAACTTACTATACTGAAACTTGCAGAGGTTATGAGTGTTGCTCAAGATCCCAAAGCAAGTGCATTGTGGAATCAGAATTTTAAGTGAGGCCTAATGAACTAAAAACAAACCAGCACAGAAACAAGCCCTTCCTGTGACACCACGTTGCCTTTGAAGTCGTTTTTTTTGGTGGGTTGGCAGAAACTGGTTCCAGTGTTTCTTGCAGGAATGACTGGCCATAGGACTGGGCGTCGTAGCTTCCTGCCAGGCGACCGAAGGTCGCAGGCAGGTGGGTCACTGGGACACACGCGGAGGGGCTCCTGGCCGGCCCCCTGGCCGCTCAGTGCCCCTGCCCCAGAGCGGGGGTGGGGGCCTCAAAGCAGCCTTGTCTGAGTCCCCTGCCACTAGAGAGAGTATTGGCCCAACACTTGTAGAAAACGGGGACCTTGCTGGCAGTTCAGTGGAGGGACACAAATAAATCTTTGCCGACTTTCTGCTGAAGCTCACGAGGGTTCACTCCTAAGCCTCTTACAAGGTCAGCTGCCGAGGCTGCGAGAGATGAGTCAGGGCTCTCCCTCCACCACGGGGAGATCGCTGGTTAAAGCGCTCACGAGGGAGTGAACCGCGTGTCCGCACCGACACGCATGGGCAGACCTCGTCGATGCCTTCTGTCCGGGGTACGAAGCCCTCTCCTGCCTCTTCCAGGCTCTCTAGAAAGCATGTGCAGAGCCTCCCACTCCACCCTCGGACTCCGTGGGCCACAGCTGGAGGGACCAGCCAAGGAGCCGTGGCAGGAGGAGGCCAGAGGGCAGCGGGCCTCGGCCGGAGCCCGTCAGTCGGTCCCCATTCACACACCACCAGACGATCCTCTTGACCTGGGCAGTAGCCGCCAACCGACCGCTAAGGTGAGCCCGGCGCGCGCTTGGCTACCTGGCATGGCTGGGAACCCCAGGATCTCCTGGCAGAGGCGGGCATTCTCCTGGGCCGGGTCCGCGGGCGTCTGCGTGTGCAGGGCCTGAACCACCTTGGCCAGGACGATCTGGCACAGGTTGAAGGAGACGGGGGGCTGGCACCGTGTCCAGGCCGCGCTTGCCAGCCGGGCAGACCGGAAGCCCCCTTCCCTTCCCTCGGTCCGGCCGCATCTGGGTTGGCCTCCCGGGACTTGATGAGCTTGTCCAGCAGCTCCTGAGGGACGGTGCTGCCCGTGGCCCACCAAGACTGGCAGCAGCGCCAGGGCCTCACAGGGCACGGCGCCCCCGGCCCCAGAGCCTTCCCTCTGGTTCTCATCACCGGCTGTCACCAGACTTGCATGCAACGTGCTTTTCTTTTCTCTTGTCTTCTTTACGTCCCTCAGCCACGCAATGCGGTGAAGCCCTGACGCTCGCTGCCGCGTCGGTACACCCTGAGAACACGATGCTCAGCGAGCAAAGTCATACACAGAAGGACACACAGGGCGTGACCCCACTGAGGAGAAACGTCCAGAGCAGGTAGATCCACAGAGTCAGCGAGTGGGTTCCTGGTTGTCAGGGGCTGGCGAGGGGACGGAGTGATAGCTAAGGGCGTGAGGGACATTTTCGGGATGATGGAAATGGTCCAAAGCAGTAGTGACGTCTGTACGGCTCAGTAAACTGTCCCCACACGCCCCGGTGCAGCCTGTGAGAGCATCGCTCTCAGGATGAAGGGCTGACCACAGGAAGACTGAACGAGCAGTGGGTCCTGGGCCCAGACTCTCAGCTGGCGCCCCCCCACGTGGGGAAGTCACTGGGACTTGCTGAGCCTCCACGGAGACTGGCAGCAGCCCCCGAGCTCACAGGGCACTGCGCCCCCGGCCCCAGAGCCTTCCCTCTGGTTCTCATCACCGGCTGTCAGCAGACTTGCAGGCAACGTTCCTTTCTTTTCTTTTGTCTTTTTTAAAGGCAACTCTTGAGTACATGTATTTAACATGCAGGGAACCAGCCCTGACTCCTTGATCTGGGTCTTCCAGCCTCTAGAGCCTCGAGGACATCCATTTCCGTTATTTACGCGCCCAGTGCCTGGGGTTTGATGATGGAAGCTGACACCGAGGGCGTCACCACGTGTGGGGTGATGTCAGTGAAAGAATCCCGTGGCGAGGGCCTGCCTGAGGACCACGCATGCCCGGGCCCTCCCCGCCCCCGCCTGCAGCCCTGCGCCTGGGAGCGGAGCTGGTGCATCGCATGCCCGACGTCGTGGAAGTTGGTCTCCCGCTCATCATGCCGCAGCAGGGAGGGCAGGTTGGGCGTAGGCTTGGCGAAGTTGGCCACCGTGGCCGCGATGGCGATCTGGCAGCTCCCATCGTGCTGTAGGCAGGCCGAAGCAGGCCGCGTGCCCGGACTTCCCCACCCTGCGGAGGGACGTGGATGGGGCCCCGCTTCCACAGAGGAGCCCCGGCCCACGGCCGACAGGTTCCCCCACCACGCACGCACCGAGGATAGAGGTCAGGGAGAACTTGCCGATGGATGACCTTGCCCGAGGCCACGTCCCAGACCGTTTAGAGCCTCACGTCTTCGTGACACGTGCTCGTGCCCTCCTCCAGGTCGAAGGTCAGCCCCAGCAGCTCCTGGGAGATGCCCAGCAGCCCGCGTGTGACCGCCTGCACGGGGAAAGACTCCTTGAGCAGGTACTGGTCCACGTGGTAGCGCGTCTCCTCCCCCTGGTTCACGTAGTAGCGCAGGTCCCAGGCGTTGATGGGGCCGTCAAAGTGCAGGCCCCGCCTCTGGCACTCGGCCTTCTTTAGCTCCAGGATCACGGCCGCTCCTGCTCCCCGAGGGGCTTCAGCTTCTGGGCCAGCTCACCTGCGGGCGGAGGGGAGAGGCTCGGCTACGTCCCTGGGGCGGCCCCCCAGCCACCCCCGACCCTGCGCCCCTCGAGGCAGAATGAAGGGTCTGGGATGGTGACCCCCAAGGGCTGACACAGTGGGGTCTCAGGCAGCACCACGTCCGGTCAAGGTCCGCCTGACCCCGTCCCCACTGGGACTCAGGGGGAGGCGGTGTTACCTAGGACAGTGGCCACCACCTGGCTGGTCTTGTCCGTGTTCATCTCCAGCACAGAGTCGGCATGGTGCGGAACCCCAGCAGGCGGGACTTCAGGGCCTGCAGCCTCACCAGCTCCCTGAGGATCACGCAGTTCTCCTGGAAGCCAGAGACGGAAGGCGCTGGGGACCGAGGGCCACGCCCTCCCCACGGGCCCCGGGCCAGGTCTCTGCAGGCGGGCAGGGCTCCCAGGCCACTGGCGGGCACAGCCAATCCCCCTCCCTCCTCCTCCTGGCCCGGATTTCTAGACACTTTGGTGCTGTCCTAACACGTGGCCTTTATTAACACAGGTCCTTTTGGAAGCAGAAACGGCATGAACGTGATGGGCTCTAAGGCCAAGGGCAGGAAGAAATGCGGCCAGGCTCTCCAGGAGCCACCAAGGGGCCTCCCCGGGCTCAACAAGACAAACACGGCTGCCGTGCAGACAGTAGCTCAACCCCACGGCGCCCGAACACCCAGCCCCTGGACGGTGAGACACCTGTTGCTGCAGGTGGCCCGTGGCTCACTGATGAGGCCCGGCCCCAGGCGTACGCCACCTTCTCGGGGGCCACCTCTCCGGTCTGCAGTGGGGTTCTCCTGGGAGCCCCCCGTCACCACAGCACCAGCGTGGCCTGTCTGTAGCCCAAGAAGGTGGGGACGCAAGACTGTCCCCCGTGCCCCCCGCATCCCCCGCGAGGCCGAGCGAGCACCAGTGGTGTCTGCGGGGAAGGTGAAGGGCTCACGCACAGCCCCCATCTACAGAAGCACAGACTGCAGCCACATGCGCTATGGAACAAACACAAGTGTCCATGCAGGACCCGATGTCTGAATGTCAAGGCCATGCCCGGGCCACAGTGAGAAGGTGCATCCCCCATGCAAGCCACAGAGAGGGGATGGGGGGGTCCATCTGCGATTCTGAGCTCATCGGGCATCACCCCAGAGGGAGAGGGAGAGGGAGAGGGAGAGGGAGAGAGGTAGACAGAAGTACAGAGGGAGAGAAAGAGAGAGGGAGGGAGAGACGTCTCTCCCTTCCCTGGGGGTTCTCTAGTGCAGCCAAGGCTGAAAACCACGGCATTTTGGGAGATGGGTCCTCGTGGAAGAGTTAAATAGTCGCTCATGGCATTATCGACACATACTAAAAAAGGCCCCAAATCTTGGGGAGTCAGGGAGGGGAGTGTCGGCTGCCTCGTAAACGAGGAGAGATTGGGCATCAGAGGAGGTGCCTGTGCAGCCTGCGCCCAGGGCCCCGCAGACTTCATCTCCCAGCGGTGGTCCTGGGCTGGAAGTCAGCGGGGAGGTCAGGCTGTCCAAGCATCAACGTTGACTTCAGGGCTGATCTAAAAGGCGCCTGGTGTTTGTTGAAGCAGAAAAAGGAGAAAGCAGTAGGGAGTGGATGGGAGTGGGAGGGGGAGGGAGCCCCCCTCCTCAGCACTTCTACCGCTCTCCCTCTCTCTCTCTCTCTCTCTCTCTCCCTTTCTCCCTCTCTCCCTCTACCTCGCTGCCTCTCACTCTCCCTCTCCCTCCATCTCTCCCTCTGCCTCTCTCCCTCCCTCTCTCCCTGTCCCTCTCTCTCTCTCCCTCTTTCCCTCCCCCTCTCCCTCTCCCCCTTTCCCTCTCCCTCTCCCCTTCTCCCTCTCTCCCTTCCTCTCTCCCTGTCCCTGTTCCCCTGTTCCGCACGCTCTGGCTCTACCTCTTTCCCTCTTCCTCTCCCTCCACCTCCTTCCCTCTCTGGAGAGGGAAGGAGGTGGAGGGAGAGGGAGAGAGAGATGGAGAGGGAGAGAGTGATGGAGGGAGCGAAAGATGTCTCTCCCTCCCTCCCTCTCTCCCTCCCTCTCTCCCTCTCCCTCCCTCCTTCTCCTCCCTCTCCCTCTGGCTCCAACTCTCCTCCTTCCATCTCTCCCTCTCCCTCACTCCCTCCCAGAGAGGCAGAGATAAGGCAGAGGGAGAGAGGAAGAGGGAGAGATGGAGGGAGAGGGAGAGGGAGGGAGAGGGAGGGAGAGGGAGAGAGGGAGAGGGAGAGAGGGAGGGAGAGGGAGAGAGGGAGAGGGAGAGAGGGAGAGGGAGGGAGAGGGAGAGAGGGAGAGGGAGAGAGGGAGAGGGAAATAGGTCTCTTCCTCCCTCCCTCTCCCTCTCTCCTCCTCCTCTCCCTCTCTCCCTCTCCCTCTCTCTCTCCCTGTCCCTGTTTCCCTGTTCCAGTCTCCCTCTGCCTCTCTCCCTCTCCCTTGTCTCTGCCTCTCCCTCCATCTCTCCCTCTCTGAGAGGGAGTGAGGGCGAGGGAGAGATGGAGGGAGAGGGAGTGAGGGCGAGGGAGAGAGGGAGGGAGAGGGAGGAAGAGGAAGAGTGGAAGGGAAAGGGCGAGGGAAGGAGAGGGGGAGACGGAGGAGAGAGGGAGAGGGAGGGAAGAAGAGACCATTTTCCCTCTCCCGCTCTCCCTCTCTATCTCTCTCTCCCTCTGTCCCTCTCTCTCTTCTTCTCTCTCTCTCCCTCCATCTCTCCCTCTCCCTCTCTGTCTCTCCCTCCATCTCTCCCTTTCTGGGAAAGAGTGAGGGAGATGGAGACATGGAGGGAGAGGGAGGAGAAGGAGAGAGGGAGGGAGAGAGGTGTAGAGGGAGAGAGGGAGAGACGTCTTCGCTCCCTCCCTCTATCCCTCTCTCCCTTTCCCCCCTCTCTCTCCCTCTCCCCCTCCCTCTCCTGCTCTCCCTCTCCCTCTTTCCCTCTCCCTCTCCCTCCACCTCCTTCCCTCTCTGGAGAGGGAAGGAGGTGGAGGGAGAGGGAGAGCGGAACAGGGAAACAGGGACAGGGAGAGAGGGAGGGAGGAAGAGACCTCTTTCCATCTCCCTCTCACCCCCCCTCTCCCTCTCCTCTCCATATCTCTCTCCCTCCCTCTCCCTCTCCCTCCCTCTCTCCCTCTCCCTCTCTCCCTCTCCCTTGTCTCTGCCTCTCTATCTCTCCCTCTCTGGGAGGGAGTGAGGGAGTGGGAGAGTTGGAGGGAGGGAGAGGGAGAGAGGGAGGGAGGGAGAGAGGGATAGAGGGAGGGAGCGAGAGAGGGATAGAGGGAGGGAGGGAGAGGGATAGAGGGAGAGAGGGATGGAGGGAGGGAGTGAGAGGGAGGGAGGGAGGGAGGGAGAGACGGTCTTTCGCTCCCTCCCTCTCTCCCTCTCCCTCTCACCCCTCTCTCTCCCTCTCCCCCCTCCCTCTCCTGCTCTCTCTCCCTGTTCCTCCACCTCCTTCCCTCTCCGGAGAGGGAAGGAGGTGGAGGGACAGGGAGAGGGAAAGAGGTAGAGGGAGAGCGTGCGGAACAGGGAAACAGGGACAGGGAGAGAGGAAAGAAGAGAGGGAGAGGGAAGAGGGACGGGGGAGGCAGGAAGAGGGAGGGGGAGGAGGGAGAGAGACGGGGGAGAGCGAGGAGGTAGAGGGAGAGGGAGGGGAGAGGGAGAGGGATGGGGAGAGCAAGGGGGAGACGGAGGTGGAGAGGGAGTTGGGAGAGGGACAGGGAGAGGGACGGGGAGGGGGGAGAGGGAGGGGGGAGGGAGAGAGGGAAAGAGAGAGACGCAGAGGAAAGAGGGAGAGGGAAGAGAGAGAGGGACAGAGGGAGAGGGAGAGAGGGAGGAGGAGAGGGACGAGAGGAAGCAGGGAGAAAAGAGAGAAAGAACACACCATCTACATTTCTGTCAAATGACACCGGGGATCCTTACACAACCAGGAGAAAATAACACAGCGAGGCTCTTTCTCAGCTGGAACTGGAACTGCAGATGGGGCCAAACACCACCAGGGTGGCCACACATGTCCAGCTGCCGCCCCAGCCCCCTGAGTCTGGTCACCAGGGCTCTGAGTGTTTGCTCCAGGGACCTGGGGTTCACCCTGTCACCCTGGAGGTCGGGCCTAGACAGCATGGCCCCGGGCTGGACACATAGGGAGAAAAGCATCCCCACAGGCCAGCTTGTGCGAGCCGATTCAGCTGCCAGATTTTAGAGGCCCGGGATCACCCTGTGGCCCATGAAAGCCAGGAGCCAGGAGGGTCTTGCATCGGGATTCCTGTCCGTTGGACTGGAACGTTTATGTAAGGAGTGTTGGAAACAGTGGTAACAAGACTGAATTCGAAGGAGCTTTAGGATATTATGGACCACTCCGAAGTGTGTGGGTTGCTAAAAACCCTCCCGGCTTCACTCTTGTTGAAAATGAAGATCCCCGAGATGCAGCGGATGCTGTCTGAGAAGTAGACGGGAGAACACTCTGTGGCTGCCGAGTAAGAGTGGACCTGTCGAATGGGGAAGGGAGAAGTCGAAATCGTGGCCGCCTCCTTCTTGGGGTCGTCGCCCTCGAGATGATTATCGGAGGAGGAGTCCTCCCCCTCACCACAGATCTCCAAGACGGAGAAGCTTCTCCCGCAGCCGGAGCAGGTCCCTTTAGTAGATATAGGAGAAGAGAGAGATCACTGTCCCAGGAGAGAAATCGCAAGCCGTCCCGATCTTTCTCTAGGTCTCCTAGCCGATCCAGGTCAAATGAAAGGAAATAGCAGACCACTTTGCAAGAGGAGTGGTGCACAGGAAATACCTTCATTTGACAGGAGTATGTACAGAAAATTCAAGTTTCGTTTGAGACTTCCGAAGCTTGATGCACTTTTTAAATGTTTTAGCTGTTCCCGTTTGTCTGTCTCTTGGGACAGTGACACATAAAGGTGTCATTCTCTGTGGTTTGAAATGGGTCATATGAGGCATGTAATATGAAGAATTGTTTCTTTACAATGTTCTCTTAAGCAGAATTGAATTTGCTTTGAATTTTTGGTCTTGCCTAGACTGATAATAAAACTCTAACTCCTGCCCACCTAAAGTGTGATGTTTATTATTATGGAAACAACACTGGCAAACATTAAAAAGACTTTCTGTAGCTGGGATACGGTATGCAGCTGTAGTCAAGCAAGCAGTCTTTAAAAGGTACTGTGAACACAAGCCAGCAGGTAGAAATGAAAGCCGCACCCTTACCCTAGATGAGAGGTTTAAGAATTCCACTAGTCTTCACACTGGACAAGAGGTTGTCCAGTGAGTTTAGCATCTAAGAAGTTTCAAGGAAGTTAGTTAACCTTTGAGTTAGGTCATAAGTCCCCTCTGTGATTGCTGTACATGAATACATAGCTCTTTGTAAAGTTTTTTGGAAGTTGAGATTATCAAGACACCAATGTCCTGCCAGATTAAGAGTATATTGTAGAGCTGAACTTTGAGTTACTGTGCAATTTTTTTTTCATGCTGTCATCTGTAATATGTTTTGTGAGACTCCTTGGGATTAAAGTTTTGGTTCCAAACGGAACAAAGAAAACAAAAAAAGGATCCACCTGCCAATGCAGGGGACCCGGGTTCGAGCCCTGGCCCGGGAAGATCCCATGTGCCGCAGATCAACTAAGCCCGTGGGCCACAACTATTGAGCCTGCGCTCTAGATCCTGGGAGCCACAACTACTGAGCCCCCATGCCACAACTACAGAAGCCCGCACATCTAGAGTCCGTGCTCCGAAACAAAAGAAGCCACTGTAATGAGAAGCACATGCCTGCAACAAAGAGGAGCCCCTGCTCGCCGCAACTAGAGAAAGCCCGTGTGCAGCAATGAAGACCCAACGCAGCAAAAAAAAAAAAAAAAAAAAGACGCTACTGGCCAGGTGATCAAGGGTAAAATTGTTTGTCACAAGTCCCGTTGATGGTGTGTATCCTTGATGTGTGTATCCTTGATGGTGTGTATCCTTGACGATGTGACCTGAGGAGAATGACATTTTTATCTCTGTCTGGATCTTCCGCCCCAAACCCCATAACTCCAGCCCAACCATAAGAAAAACATCAGAAAACCAACAGACAAACAAATTGAGGGACAAAATACCTGACCAGTCCTCCTCAAAACTTTCAAGGTATCAAAACCCAGGGACGTCTGAGAAATGTCACAGCCCAGAGGAGACTGGGACAGAAAAAGGGTGTTAGGGGAAAGCTAGGGAAATTCTAATAAAGTGTGGACTTTAGTTAATAATAACGTATCCATCTCGGTTCCTTAGTTGGATAAGCATGTCGTACTAACGTACTAAAGTACTAACGTGTTGGAAATAGGGGTACTGGGTCGGGGGTCCACAGCACTCTGTACACTCTGTACAGATCTTTGCAACTTTTTTGTAACTCTAAGCTATTCTAAAATTAAGCAACTACTAAACAGAGATAAGAATGTTATTTCCCTGATTTGAACATGGCTGAGTTTGTTTTCATGGTCACATTTGTGCTATCTGGATGTGTCTTGGAATCAGTAGCAAAGGAGAGTTGCCAGCCCCTGGGAAGATGCGGCTGGTTTGCAGGTGGCTTGCTCTGGAGCTGAAGAGCATGGTGGGAAGTCTGCAGCCTCGGGCTGCACTTAGAACCATGGGAGGGGATGGGCCAGCTCAGTTAGGGATGGAACCTATAAATAAAACTTTTTCTTTTCCATTATGGCTTATCACAGGATATTGAATATAGTTCCCTGTGCTAGACAGTAGGACCTTGTAGCTTATCCATCCTATATTTAATAGTTTGCGTCTGCTAACCCCAAACTCCCAATCCAACCCTCCCTCACTCTTTCTCCCCCTTGGCAACCACAAGTCTGTTCTCTATGTCTGTGAGTCTGTTTTTGTTTCGTAGACAAGTTCATTTGTGTCGTATTTTAGATTTCACATATAAGAGAGATCATATATGTGTCTTTCTCTTCTGACTTACTTCACTTAGTATGATAATCTCTAGGTCCATCCACGACGTTGCTGCAAATAGCATTATTTCATTCTTTTTATGGCTGAATATATTCCATTGTATATATGTACCACATCTTCTTTATCCACTCACCCATCAGTGGACATTTAGGCAGCTTCCACATCTTGCCTATTATAAATAGTGATGCAATGAACACTGGGGTACATGTATCTTTTCTTTCTTTTTCTTTCTTTTTTTCTTTCTTTTTTCTTTCTTTTTCTTTCTTTCTTTCTTTTTCTTTCTTTCTTTCTCTCTCTCTTTCTTTATTTTTTTGTTACACAGCATGTGGGATCTTAGTTCCCTGGCCAGAGATGGAACCCATGCTCCCTGCACTGGAAGCACAGAGTCTTAACCGCTAGACCACCAGGGAAATCCCAGGGGTGTATGTATATTTTTGAATTAGAGTTTTCTCCAGATCTATGCCCAGGAGTGGAATTGCGGGACCCTATGGCAGCTGTATCTGTTCTCTGCACGTCTCACATCAACCACGTGCGCTCCAATCCTTGCTCTCAACGTCATCTTCGGGGAACACAACCTGCGACAGGGACCTTGACAAGAAGAAATGGCTCAGGGAAAAGCTAGCTGCACAGGGAGGAGATAGAGGCCATCGACCCTGGGGTGTGGCGGGGAGAGTGGGCACAGAGATTGGTCATTTCATCCCTGATACTCAGCCCTCCTGGCTGCCCCACTCTAGGTCACCTCGGGATACAGAGGTGACCCGGTTAGAGTCCCAGCCTGTGCAGGAATCTCGGGGCACCAGCGGGTCTGAATAATATTAGTGCAGGGTCTCCCCCATGGCACTGGGGTTATTTGGGGCGGGTCATTCTCTGCTGGGGGCCCCTCTTGGGCACTGTGTGGGGTTCAGCAGCATCCCTGTCCCCACCCATTTGATTCCAGGGTCCCCTCCCCCCCAGTTGTGACAACCACAGATTTTCCCCAGACATCACTGAAGAACTGGGGGAGGCGGAAGCAGGATGGCCCTGGGTGAGGACAGCTGTGTTGAAGCAAGCAGCCTGGCTTAGGGCAAGGTCTGCCCCAATCCCGTCAGAGCCTGCATTTAGAACTGCCCCTTCCCTCTCCCACCTCCCATGCCCTGCAGTGGTCTCCGAGACATCATCCCCACGTAAGAAATCACACCTTCTCAGTTTACTGTCCCCAGCACCTAGAAGAGTGTCTGCTATGTAGTAGATGCTTCATAAATACTTGCTGAATAAAGGAGTTGAATAAAGGGATGAGTGGATGAATGAATGAAGGTTACCATGGAAGGAGGGGGGAGATTCCCTTTCTGGCTCTCGGGGATTGGGATATCAAGTGAAAGATCCATCCTAAATAGGCTGACCAGCCTTCTGGGTTCCCCAGAAATGAGGGTTTCCCCATAGTTCCAGCGCTCAAACCTGAGCGGTCCTGGGCAAAGTGGGGGCGGGTGTTGGTCACCCTGTGTAAACACAGTAACAATTCCAACTGCAATAGCAATGGCCAAGGACCTCTACGGTCTTACTGACCAGGCACAGTTCTTCACCTGGCGGGGAAGGGTGGGCCAGGATTGGAATTCCGGTGATCCAGGGTGGGCGGGTGAGGGCACACCCCGGGCTTGTGTAGGGGAGTCCAGGAAGGTTCTGGAGGAAGTGACAGTGACACAGGAGGGAGGGAGGAGTCTAAGGAAGAACGTCCCACACGACAACGTGTGCCAATGGCCCTGGGCCCAAGGTCACACCTGACCAGGGCTTGCTTGTTTTCTTTTTTTCTAATTTACTTTTCCCCACATGGATATGCAATTGTCCTAATGCCATTTATTGAAAACTCCTTAATTTCCTCACTTTCTGTCATATCAAGTTCTCATCTATCTGTTTCTGGACCTTTATTCTCTACCATAGAGCTATACGTCCCATCCTTGCACCACTAGGGCTGTTTCATCACTATAACTTTATTTTTTACTCATTTATTTCTTTGGCCGTGCTGGGCGGCATGTGGGATCTTATTTCCCTGACCAGGCTTTGAACCCGCACCCCTTGCAGTGGAAGCTCGGAGTCTTAATCGCTGGACCTCCAGGGAAGTCCCCAGGGCTTGCTTTGACATCCATCGAATGGTGGCGGGTGGGCACGGGGAGCAGCTGTCTGTGAGCCACCCTGTGTAGAAATGCAGGGTGGAGGGCAGGACAGCTGGAGCGGGAGGGGAAAAGGCGGAGGAGGGAGGGAGGGAGGGATGGCGGGCGGGCGAGAGACAGACAGAGAGTTTCCGGAGACAATAGCTCTGGCCGTGTCCTAGGGCATGAAAGCTGAAAATAGCTCCTAGTGCCGGGAGCCCTGGAGCCGGAGCCTGGGAGCCATTGTGACTGGCACTCCTCCCTGGTGTGTGTGTGTGTGCGGGGGCGGGGGGCTCTGGACTTCTCAGGCTGGGAATGGGGTGCACGGAGCAAGGACGGAGCAGGGACGGAGCAGGGACCCTTCTCTCTGGGACCTCGCAGGCCATCCTTAGCTCACAAAGCTGAGCCACTCCCGGCCCTACGAGGGGGGGGCTTATCCTCCCTGTCCCCTGGATCACACCCCCTCACACACGACTTCCCCTTGTGTGCTCCCAGCAACCAAGAGAACCTGTTTTTAAAAGATTTGGGGGAGGGAGGTAAACATACAAACAAGAGCAGAATGGATACTTTTTCCGAATGGGAATGGCTCTGTGTAACCCCATCCCCAGGGTAACCAGAGTCCTGACCTCTAACACCCTTGACGAGTCAGCCTTGGTCTGGGCTTGCAGACCCACGGAAGCTTCCTCATCCCCTCCTTCAGACCCCGTCTCTCCCTCGGCGTCTTTGTGAGAGGCACCCGGGGAAGTGGGACTGCTAGGCTGTACTGCTGCTAGAACTGCACCTGGGCTCCACCAGGCTCCAGCCCCCCGCCCTGTGCACCTCTCTGTCCCTGAGGCACCTCAACTGGTAGGAGCGGCATCACCTTCCCTCCCGGGACTTGTGACACTTAAGGGAGACACAGAAAGGACAAGCGTTTGGCTCCCTGGCTGGCAAAGAGCAGGTGCTCAATTGTCATAAGTGGCCGTATCAGTGAGGGTTCTCCAGACAAACAGAATCCATAGGGTGTGTGTGTATATACACACACACGTACATATGTACACGCATACAAAAATATACAGCTGTGTTTATATGCAGTACGCATACAGACATATACACATATAGTATATACAATACGCAAATACATATATACACACATATATATAAAATGCATAGTTTGTATATATACAGTATGTATACACACATATACACGTAATATATACAATAGACACATACAGATACACTATACATACACACATATGAAATGCATCGTTTGTGTATATACAGTATGTACACATACGTATAACATATGCAATGTACACACCTAGGTACGTCTATATCATACATATATACACACATAGAAAGATATTTAGGTGTGTATATATACAGTATACATACATACACATATAATATATGCAATACATACACGTACATACATATAGACACGCATATACACCTACATAGAAAAGCATGTAGAATAAAAATATATATGTACTGCATATATAAATTCCTTGTATTCGTTCCTCCTTTACGCAAAGTGGACCAATTTCAGTGTTAATCTCTTCTGAAAAATACCTTCCTGGCCACATCTGGAATAATGTTTGTGGTTGCCGGGGCCCCACGCAGTGCGCACATGAGATTAACCATCCCCGTGGCGATGATGACACTTTATTTTCTCCCTTGACCACTGTCACTACTATTCCAATTAAAATGGCAGTGCTATGAGGGCAGGGCATTTCCTTTTTGGCCAGTACTGAGCGACCGCGGTCTGGTGCCTAGCATAGGCTAAATACACGGCAATTTTGTGAACAGAAGCCGGGATTCCAGCTGTCATATTTAATAGGAATTATAGTCTTATTCTTGGGGGGGAGGGGTTGTGTCACGGTACGTCGAGGTCGGGAGTCGAACTCGCCACCACTGGCCCTGAGAGGTTTTGCCGGGTCCCCACTTCGGGCCGGTGGGTGTGGCCAGGGGCAGCCGATGACGTGCGTATGTGCGTGCGTACGTGCGTGCGTGCGTGCGTGGGAGCGTGCGTGCGTGAGAGCGTGCGAGTCCACGGGGCGGGCCGCGCGCGCCGGGAGTGTTTCAGCCCGGCCCCCGGCTCATTGTGGCCGCCTCACGCCGGCCCGAGTTCGCAGCAGCGCTGGAGGCCCCGGGCCTGTGACCACAAAGAGGGAGCCGGGGGCCGGACGGGAGCGCTATGGCGGCAGCTGAGGCCCAGGCCAGGCCCCCCTCAGCCTCCCGCCTGCCCGTCTGCCCCGCCCCCGCCGGCGGCGCCGCGCCCCTCCCCCAACCGCCAGACTAGCGCGGTGCGGGGCCCGCGCGCGAAGACATGGGGGAGAAGCTGGAGCTGAGGCTGGAGTCGCTCTTGGGGACCGAGCCCGCCGTCTACCCGTGGCCGCTGCCGGTCTACGTAAGTGCCACCCCTCCCCTCCTCCCGGACCCCCGCTCCTGTTCCCCCACGGCGCGCGCTGAGCCCACCGAGAAACGGAGCGACTCGAGTCGCCAGACCCTCTTTGGAGCCCCCCTTCCCGCCCCGCCGTGGTTCTCCGCGGCAATTTCCAGCCCCCGCGCGCAGGGTGGGCAGAGGGGAGCCTGCGCCGGCCGGGGGCGCCGACTCGGCCGCGGGGACCCCGCGCTTCCGAGGGGCGCCTGAGCCGGTCTGCGGTTGGCTCTGCAGGGTTGGGGACCCCGGTCCCCCCGGGCCTGGACTGCCGGCGGGCTTGCCCTTCTGTACTTTAGGATCTGACACGTAGGGTTTCTTTTTCCTGGTAGCTTATTCTTAGCTCTGTCAACGTACTTAGTTTTTAAAATTTGTTTTTATTTTTCAGGGCACCCTTTCCTCCCTCTCTCCAGTTTTTTTGTGTTTCTCTTTTGTTTTGTTTTAGTGAGGCATTTTGTCCCTCTGATCTTGAGTGGGTGGGCTGGCAGGACACTTGGAGAGGAGGCGTTCTGTCCCCTGATCTTGAGTGGCCTTTGGAAAATGACGGGCCAGACGGAAATTAAATTTAATTGATATATAATATTGTATCCGTCCAAGGTGTACAATGTGATGATTAATATATATAGTGTGTGTGTGAAATGATTACCACAATAAGTTTAGTTAACCTTAATTCACATAATTACAAATGTTATCTTTGTGATGAGAACTTTCAAGATCTACTCTCTTAGCAACTTTCAAACATAAAATACGGTATTGTTAACTGTAGTGACCGAGCTGTACATTACATCACC
Source organism: Delphinapterus leucas (assembly GCF_059928025.1). Taxonomy (NCBI): domain Eukaryota; kingdom Metazoa; phylum Chordata; class Mammalia; order Artiodactyla; family Monodontidae; genus Delphinapterus; species Delphinapterus leucas. The sequence goes on along the minus strand of NW_028322271.1, from coordinate 347,926 downwards.
ATTACTCACTTGTCTTACAACTAGAAGTTTTTACCTTTTGATCATCTTCCCTCATTTTCGTCACCTCCAGCCCCCAGCTCTGGCAACCGTCATTCCATTCTTTCTATCATGAGTTCAGTATTTTAGATTTCACATATGAGATCATAAAGTATTTATCTTTCTCTGTCTGACATTTCATTTAGCATAATGCCCCCCAAACCCACCCATGTGGTCACAAATAGCCAGATTTCCTTCTTTATCATGGCTGACTAATAGTAGGTTGTATGCACCCCCATTTTCTTCATCCATTCATCCACAAGAAAACACTGAGGTTGTTTCCATGTCTTGGCTACTGTATTGGGTTGGCCAGAAAGTTCATACAGTTAATGAATACACTGTTCAGTCAAACTTGGTGAAAATGAGTCTTTTATTTTTACTTAAAATAAATCTTTGACAAAGCCAGCTAGGCACCCCTTTGAGTAACGACTTATATCACATTGAAATATTTTAAACATATGAACAGTAATAGCTGAAATGACAAATGTTACTAATATGGACACAATTTATCAAGGAGAATATGTTAGAATATGTTAAAATGCAGATGGACAGTGAAAGAACAACTATAACTTTTAACTAAATATTGTCTTGATATTTAGACCATTGGTTAAAATCATGATAACAGGTTTCATCCGTTTCAAGAAAGCAGAATATTTGCAGATCACTTAACATTTACTAGGTATGTTCTCAGCCTGGAAGGATATATTTCACTTACATGTGTCATTTAATTTAACCACATCCCTCTGTAATAGATAGTGGTATCCCTATTTGCAGATAGGAGACAGGCTCAGAAAGATTAAGAATGTTACCTAATTCTAGTAAGTAGCCAAACCTAAACTGATCTAATTCCAGGGCAAAGCTCTTTCTGGCACATCAGTGTGGGTCTTTATCTCTTTGAGAATTGTTGAACATTAAAAGCCTTCTTCCAGGTAAATGCATAAAGAAACAACATGAGCAATGATATAACAATACAAGTCTCACTAAATAATTGGTGTGTTTGGCCTTGCTTTTGCTGATAGATCTTTTGCAAAATTGCTTTTCTCTGAGATATTTAAAGTGGACTTTAACTATTTTCTTGGAAGACTTTCCTAAATTATACCTATCAGAAAGCTGCTTTGCTTTAAGGCCGAAGAAAAATGAAAGCTTACTTAACTACACTTAGGTGCCAGGGTCATACTATGAGCTCTACACCTGCCAGGATTCACGCTAAGATAGATAGGGTGGCTCAGCAAACTGTCCATAGTCCTGTGATTTCTTTCTGATATTCTGAAGTAGAAATAATTTCATAACTGTTCACAAAAGAGAGAAACACTGTTTCTTGGTCCTCAATATCATACTGCTGTAGGCTAATTCTTTCTCTCTTCTGTTGCCCCTTAGTATAGAGAGTGTGTTTTGGGGACCCTCCTTCACGATCTTCTCCATTCCAAGAGCATCTTACATAAATCCAGGACTTCTCAAGCAGCCAGTTTTGCCAGATGGTCTTAGGGTTGGTTGTACCCATATATGTATAATCTGAACTTCTCAAGTAAGGTCCTTAGAGAGCATAATGGCTAAGAGAATTGGTGCTGATACCAGACCTGAGTCCAAATACTGCCTATGCCCCTAACTAGCTGTGTAACCTTGGAGAAGTAACTTAAGCCCCTTAAAGGGATTAGATTTCTCACCTGGAAAATGGTATAATAAATGCATCTACCTCATATGGTTAGTGTGTAAATTAATGTAACTTGAGATGGTGCGTGTTAAGCATTAGCACAGTGCCTGTCTCTTGTTAGTAATACCTGCTTATCTTATTAATTATTCTCTTTATATTCCCAGTTCCAGCTGGGTGCCTAACATATAATAGTTGTTCAGCAAATAGTTACTGGATTGAACCAGCTCTGAAATTGAAGCATTGGGTCAACAGCAAAGTAGTCACCCCACCATCATTTCTCCCAGAGAAAGGGAGAATAGATGGAAGCCAGCCATCATACTTTCTTTTCTTATTCTAAACTTCCCATCCAGCCCCAGCAATAAAATAATCTTCCTGGACCCTAACAATTTCAAGGATTCTTCAAATCACACTATTTGAAAATAGCTGGGTTGCCCTAATCTAATATGTCCCAGGACCCCAAGGTCACCAAGCTTCTATTAATGAAGTCTAGTTAAGATAAATGATAACAGTTAGTCAACCAACTGCTTATGAGCTCATTGGGCTTTTTAAAATTTACTATCTGCGCTTCATAGAGACACAGGTATTTTGCTTTTGTAGGACATTCAACAGTCAAAGTAGTCTTTTAAAAAGCACAAATCAGACGCTATTATTGCACTGCTTCTAACCTCTAAAGGCTATCTATTGTAAAGAGATGAAATTTTCAACTACTTAGCCAGGCTCACAGGGACCATGTGCTCTGGTCACTTACTACATCTTTCCCTGACCTTCATGGGGCTCGAGGCACAGTTGTCCTTTTCAGTCCCTCAGATGCAACAAGCTCTACTTCTTGCTCTCCCAGCTTTAGATTGGCTAATCCATCTACCCAGACCAATTTCCCTCTTATCGTTAAGGTCTCGGTTCAAACGCCACCACTACTATCTTGACCAAAGAGACCTGCCTCCTCAGTGCCTCTCCATCCCTTTGTCCAGTCGTATTTCTGTCACTGTACAACATTTATTTACATGTTTACTCTGTCTTCCTCCACCACTGGACATTTGCTTAAGAGCAGGGACTTTGTAATTTTTTGCTTCCAAGGCTTGCAGCGGACACTGGCACGTAGGTGTGTAGGAAATGTGTGTCTAATAAAGAATAAATATGTGAATGAAAAAAAAACTGTGAAACACTAACACAAGATTATTCTTCTTTCAAAAGAATAATGAAAAATAATTTCATTCAATAAGAGTCATTCTTAGTTACTGATCCATGACTTAGTAGATCCCATTCAATTTAAAATGTCCCCTTTTTTTCTGATACTTTCACAAGTCATTAATTAAGTGTTGCTCACTTTTAAGGCCAATCTGTGAGACATTATTTAACTTGTCTCCTCTAAAGTTCCAGCATGAACTCAGGCGGGGCTTCACCAAGTACTGATCATGTGACCTTGGCCTCTCATTGCCTCCGTTTTCTCATTTGTAACATGGGTATAATAATCGGCTTATTTCATACGCCTATGAGGAGGAAAACTTCATGTGTGTGTGTGTGTGTGTGTGTGTGTGTGTGTGTCTATATATATGTATTTAAACAGTGTCTTAGAATAGTGTCTGGCACATGATAAGCATTATAGAAGTATTGACTGCTGCTACTAGTACTGTTATTATGAGAACTAACTGTTGAGAATAATCCTTCATATAGTGGTTTATTCCACTGAAGATAAAGGAAACTCATAGAATATTAGAAATCAGATTAAACACGGAAAGCCAGTAAAATATACCAGGACAGAAGATGATGAGAGTGTGAAAGGATAGAGGAAAAAAAATGGTTTTTGTTTTTCTTTTTCTTTTTTAAAAAAGGAAAGAGCCTAGAAATAGGACAAAAACTATTCATTGGCTATACTGACATGGAGATCGCTGGTGACCTTCATAAGTAAAATTTCAGGACAGTGGGCAGAGAGATTACGGTGAGGGAAGTCAGATGGATGTAAATTATAGAGTAGATGGGACGTGAGGAAATGGAAACAATATATGATGATAACAATTTTGAAAAGTTCAGACATGAATTGGCTAAAGAAGATATGCAGGGATTAGAGGAGGAGGGAGGCTTTCGTGTTACACGTATAGTTTTTAACATTTTAAGTTGGCGTTACTAGTCTAGAATGAGGTTGAATTTTGGCAAGAATCATTCATAAGGAGTAGATGGGTTGTAGAAAATGCAGTGCTGTGAAGTACTTGAGAAGATGAGAGAAAATGAAATGCTATCTGTAGTGCACGTGGCCTTTGAACTTGAACTCCTGTAGTGCAAGGGAATACAAAGATCAATGCAAATGCTAATGAATTAACGGATTTGGCAGTGGACTATTTACTGACTTCTGTGTTCCTAATGAGTTAGGAAGCGCCTCACCAGCCCAGAGTGAAGGAAGTAGAGAGGATGGAGGAAAATTTGAGGAGGGTAGGGAAAGCTTCTAAGAAAATAGTCCTTAAGGAGAATTAGAAAGAACTTACTGTAAGTCAGAGCAATATTTCCAGTCTTGAAAATCCATTTGAAGTTGGTGTTTATTAATTTATTGGAATACCAATTTTCCCTGCCACATGATGTTTCTCCAGCTACCTGGATATAAGTTACACAGAGGCAGAAAAGAATGAGAGATAACAATCGAGGGAAAATACAATTAGTATTTTTTTTTTACCTTTTTCCACTTCCCCGCTCCAACTCTGGGGAGCCTTCATGGACATGGCTGCCCTCGCAGCCTGCAGCAGCACGCTGTTATCAAAGAATTCAAAGAAATGGAACATAGGTTTCCAACTTAATAATTCAGCAAAATCAAAAATTGTATATAATGTTTTCTGTTGGCAAAGATTTTTGCAATATAATTTGGTTCCATCTTTTGACAAGTAATTTGGCAATGTCTAGCAAGATAAAAATGTTAATAGCTTTTTACACATTAATTCTAATTCTGGAAGCTTATGCCGATAAATAATTTATAATCCAGAAAATTATTATATAAAGATGCTCATTGTCATGTCATTTGTAATAACAAACATTGGAAACACCTTTAATTGTTAAGAATAGGAAAACAGTTTAGGAAATTATATCCACTTAGTAGAAAGTGACACAGTTACTATATTATAATTACAAGATGATGGAGCAAAATAAAATAATGCTTAATAAAGAAAGAATGAAGAAAGCTGACCTAAAATTGTGTCTTCCTTATGACAGTAATTATGTAAACATATCAATATTTATTAAAGCTTAAAACCAAGATAAAGTTTTAAAAGCTCTGTACCAGTAATGGGGATTTTATGTTCGTTTCAAAATATTTTTTGACACAACTCTTAGAATTTTGTTTTGTCTACTCCTTTTCTTAAGAATTTCTGATTATTACCTCACTTTTCATTTCATAGTTTCAAATAAAGCCAGCAATTTTATCATCAGAGAAGATTAGACTTATTGGACAGTCCATAATTCCAAGTTATTTGGTATAAAAAGACCATATACACTTGTAGGTGCTTTCAAAATAAAATTTCGAGAAGTTTTTTCTTTTTGCTTAGTCTTTCCTAGTATGGAGATGAAGCAAACTACCTAAAATTGCTAGCCATTCTTTTTTCATTTTTCTCATTTTATTGATTTATCTTGCCCTTCACAGAAATGATAAGAAATGAGTCTGCAGTTGCATCTGCCAATTTCTTAAATCCTCTATTATCCACATTATGAAATCATACTAGTATGAATGCTTCCAGTATTTTCAGAACTCTTTAGTTAGTATACTTTAGCATTCTGTATGAAGTATCTTATGTAAGTGTAAAATTTAGACTCAACTTCTGGAAGCTTTTGATTTCTTAGTTCAAAAGTGAGAGATCCTTAGTTCAGCCATATGATTAACAATTACTTGTATAGTAAGAAGCTCCTAAATTATTGTTTTATGGGTACCTGGCAGTTTTCTTGCCATTTCTCAGAAGTTCTCTATTAAACACATTCTCTCTCTTTCTCTCTCTCTATCTCTCTGTCTCTCTCTGTCTCTCTCTCTCTCTCTCTGTCTCTCTCTCTCTCTCTCTGTCTCTCTCTCTCTCTCTCTCACACACACACACACACACACACACACATTGTGATTAAAAGCACAGATTTTGGCATTATGAAATCTAAGGTTCAATTTCCAGTTGTGTAGTTTCTGGGCCACTTCACTTTAGGCAAGTAACCTAATGTCTCTGAACCTTGTTATTTTCATCTGTAAAATAGAAATTGCAATTATATCAGACAATCCTCAAAACATCCGTAATGATTTTAGAGTTTCAGAGTCAGGTAAAAGCAGGCACTCAGTAAATGGCTAGTGCTTTTATTACTTTATTATTATTTAGGTCTTGGTTTTCCTTGAGTGTGTGAGTCCCCATAATGAAATGTAATTTCCAGTAGATTGAGTAACACCTGTTTTCACCAAAAATTTTAACTGAGTTCATTACTTTCTGTGCAACCCAGATTAGTTTTCTGCCTCCTTTTCTGTGCCGTATGTAGGTGTTCAGTAGATTTATTTAATAAATGTATGAATGCATGAACGCGTAGATGAATTTTTAAATGCTTCTTTTTGAGAAGGTAGAACAAATGTGACACAGTAGAACAGATAAGAAAATAATCCATGGAAAAAATGGCAAAGTCATGTATGTGTCCAGGGCCAGCCTAAGAAGAATTACTTTTTTTTTTTTTTTTAGGAAAAATGTGTTGAATAGCTTATTTTAATTATTCTTAAAAGTTAAGTACAGGGACTTCCCTGGCGGTCCAGTGGTTAAGACTTCGCCTTCCAATGCAGGGGGGTGTGGGTTCAATCCCTAGTCGGGGAGCTATGGTCCCACATGCCTCGCAGCCAAAAAACCAGAACATAAAACAGAAGCAGTATTGTAACAAATTCAATGAAGACTTTAACAAATGGTCCACATCCAAAAAAAAAGTTAAGTACAAAACTTTGCTGATGATTTACATATTTAGGACCAATAAAATAATGTGAGATTAGCTGTACTAAAACAGAATGTTGAGCTACATTCACATTAAGTGACATTATATAGTCTGAGTTTATGGAAAACTTCTGAGATGGTGAGTGACCTTTGAGCAGAAAAAGACAGAAGGAGAAATGGCCTTTTCTACATTCTATTGTGCCTCTAAGTAAAATGCTTGGTAATCTAGCTACAAAGCTCTATGTCATTGGCCTTAGGCACGTACTGTGATCTACCTTGTGAAGATCAGATTTTGCCATGGAGAGGATTTGTAAAAGTATCACACATTCCAGTACCGTTGGCAACCACAGCTACCAAAAACTCCAATTTAAATTGATGAGCCTAATATCAGATGATAGTATCATTTCCTTGTGGGTGTTCTGGGAAAAGGTGGGTAGGAAATGTATAAAAGTGAATACTTTATTGACTGAAATAACACTTCATCATTTTGAAAACATAAAATACATTAAAGTTGTTATAGCATCATACATGAATATTTCACTGTATTTTAGACCTTGCCTACAAGCAATGTTTTCTGCCCTTTGAAAGAGAACCATGCTTGTGGTATGCATTAATCATAGAAAAGATTAAACACTGAAAAGAAATTCAGCCTTTAAAGACAATTTGCTTTGATTGATTCAGTGGGTTCTCCTAAAAAGTTAATACCCAGAATTATTGCTTGTTAAATTGGAGTTACAAATTCTTTCAGAGTTACTTAGTATTTTCTTTAATATCAGTATCAAGGAAGGCAAAGCAAATTTACATATTTATTAGGAAATACAGGCACATAATCATAAAACAAGAAAACACAACGTTTTTATAGACTTTATTTTTTAGAAGTGTTTTAATTTTACAGAAAAATTGAGAAGATAGTATAAAGTGTTTCCATATACACTATACCCATTTCCCTCTGTGACGATCAACTTATATTAGTATGTTACATTGTTACAATCAGTGAACAAATATTGATACATTATTGTTTACTATAGTCCATACATTAGTCCAGTTCCTTAGTTTTTACCTAATGTCCTTTTTCTATTCCAGGATTTCATCCAAAACATCACATTACATTTAGTTGCCATGTTTCCTTAGGCTCCTCTTGGGTTTGATAGCTTCTCAGATTTTCCTTGCATGACCTTGGCAATTTTGAGTAGTTAGGCTTGTGTAGGATGCCCGCTACTAGAATTTGTTTGATGCATGTTTCATGATAATATTGGGATTATGTGTTTGGGGGAGGAAGACCACAAGAGTAGAAGGGTTATTTTGTCAGATCACATCAAGTGTACAAAGTATCAATATGCATTATGAATGCTGAGGTCGACCTTGATCACCAGGCTGAGGTAGTGTTTTTCAGGTTTCTCCATTGTAAAATTACTGTTTTCCCTTCTCCATATTGTACTTTTTGGAAGGAAGTCAATATGCTCAGCCCACAACTAAGGAATAGAGAGTTATGCTTAAGATGGAGTACTACATAAACTATTTGGAATTCTTTTGCACTGGAGATTTATCTATTCTCCCGCATTTATTTATGTATCCAATTATTTATTTATATCAGAAGAACTCACGGATTTTTATTTTATACTTTGGGTCATAATCTAATTCTACGTTAGTTACTTTGTTCCTCAAATTGCTCTAGTCCTGACCCTTGTGAACTCTTTTCAGTTCAGTGGCTCGTGCGCCACTCTGAGGTATCCCCATCCTATATATTTTTTTGGAACTTCCTTACTTTCTGACACTATAAGATGGCCTTGTATATAAATCTTGTATATTTACTGCCCCAGTCCTAGAATCAGCTATTTCTTCAAGGATAACTAGGTCTTTTTAGTGGAGAACAGCATTAGACAGCAGGATCTGGGTGTGGGGTGTGCTAATTGCTGCCCGGATGTCATTGCTTCTAGATCTTCTCAGCTGACAGAGCAAAGAGATAACATGTGTGTACATTCCCCACGTATATGGACATATCTATAAGTATCTCTCTACATAACCATGTGTGTTAAGGTAATATGAAGCAATATTAAGCTAAGCATGAATGTATATTGATGTTTCCAACTTTAATCTGTTACCACATAGATCATCTTAGCCTCATCTCTTGCTTATCTTTAAATTTCAACTGCGGCAAAACACTTGACTTTTAGAAGTATGAAAATCAAATTGTAGCTACTTTGGGAAGCCACATCATCTAGCAGAAGAATTCTTAAAGGGCAAGGTGTATATCATCAAATTTTAATTTACAGTCAGCAGTACTTTGTAACATCCATAGGCCTCCAGACCTCTGCTTCCAAGAAGATGAAGTAGCCCATTTCTCCCAGGTTCTTCCACTTAAAACTAAAACCCTGAACATAACAACAGACAAACATAGGAAGACACTGAAAGGTGGAAATGAGAAGGCAGACTTAACTAGGGACTTTGGGACTTGAGGAATAACATGGTGATGAGTCCCCTGTGTTTCCTGTTGCTTCCCATACATCCTGGAGAGGGTATTACAGGAACCCCCAATCAATAACCACCAACAGAACAACAGACAAAAAAGCTTCAAAAAAGAAAACACAAAACCCCCGTTCCCCCTAGCCAAGGTATGAGGAAAGGGGTTGTCAAAGACAGAAAACCATTTGGGCAATAATATACACACTACTCGAGCCAAGTGCCAGTGGAATATTGCACCCATCCCCTATGTCCTGTGGTTTCAGTTGGGCCAAGCTACGATTTGATCTTCCACACCACCCCACTCCTGCCCTCCAGAAGAGGCAGTGCTCTGATTCGCCACCAGGGCTGTTTCAGTGTGGTGCAGTGGTGAGCTGAGCCTCCACCCCTTTGCATTAGCAAAGAGACTTTCAAAGGTGGTGCCTGACAGGCTAGTTAACACTGGGCTGCCCTCACACAGTCGTGGGGTCCAGTGGTGGGACCTAGCCTCCGTCTCTCCCTGACATCGATAAGAATAGGATGTTACAGGTTGGAGGGAGTAGGCACCCCACTAACCCCCAACACATGGTGTCAGTGAGACCCAATGGGGTGCTGAATCCCCATAACCGTCCTGAGGCAGTAAGACAGAATGAGATGGCACAAGCAGGGCTAGTTGGCAGTTCTCTTCCTCTTACCCTGGTGTCAGTGGGGCCAGCAGGTAGCTGACCCTCTACCCACACCCGGCATCAACAAGAAGGAATGAAGTGGGAGGAAGGACAGCAAACACAGCAAACACTTCACCTCTCCCCTCCCCTGGTGTCAAGAAATCTACTGGGGAGATGAACTTCCACTCCTACTAAAAGGCAACAGAATGATATTAATGTTCCCACTTTTGGGGGGAAGGTGTCAGAAGGGCCAGTAGGATAGCTGAACTTCTACTTGATCTGTCTGCAGTGAGAGAATGTAAGTGCCCACTTTTGCTGGGGTTTTGACAGTAGGGCCCAGTGGAAATCTGTACGTAACCCCCCAGTCCTCATACTCCACCTCCAATAGGATGACTTCCTTCTAAAAAGTAATAATAAAATTAAATGGGATACAGAGTCATATAATAACTCACAATGTTTAGAATCCAATTGAAAAATACTCATGGCACCAAGAAGCAGGAAATCACAGAATAAATGAGAAAAGACAATAGACCTACACCAGCACTGAGATAAAACATCTATTGAAATTATCAGACAGGGGTTTTAAATAAGCTGTCACATAAATGCTTCAATTAGCAATTATGTGTTCCTTGACGGAAATGGGAAAAATAGAAAATGTGAACAAAGAACTAGAAGTTATAAGAATAAAAACAAATGAGAACAGTAGAACTGAAAAATACAACAATCCAAAAACTTTGCTCAAGAGTAGAGTGGAGATTACAAAGCACAGAATCATGAACTTAGAAGAGATCAATACAATGTACCACATGTACAGAGAAAAATAGGCTGAGGGGTAGAGATGGGAGAAAGAACAGGATCTCAAGAACCTGTAAACAGTAACGAAAGCACTAACATTCATATCATCAAGGTTCCAGAATGAAAAAAGAGAGCACGTAGGACTGACAAAGTATTCAGAGAAATAATGACTAAAACGTTCCCAATTTTTTAGAAGACATAAGCACACATCCAAGGATCTGAGCAAATCCAAAGAGGAAAAACACAAAGGTATCCTTGTCAAGACGCGTCATAATTAAACTTCTGAAAAGTAGAGACAAAACAAATCTCGAAAGTGGACAGGCAGAAACGATGCATCACTTATTGAGAAACCAATTCCAATGACAGCATATTTCTTGTCTAAAATTATGGAGTCAGAAGCATTGACATAACATTTTTCAAGTAGTAAAAGAAAAGAACTCTCAGCCACAAATTCACACTTTTTATATCCACTTTCTTGTTTGACTTATATTAATGGACTACCAACTCATCTTTCTATATCCGGGCCTGCCATCAGACTTCTCCAAAAATCTAGTCACAGTATTTCCAGAGTGATCTTTCTGAAAAAGAAACAGATTTTTCTTATAAAAGTACCTGATTGTGTTATGAAACTTTTCTCTCTTCTAAGTTACCAGGTAAAATCCTTCAATGGATTCCCATCTTTCTTGGAGTAAAATCTCACATCCAAACTCTCTTTGTCCTTTTGGGCTGCTGTAAGATTATACTGCAGGTTGGGTGGCTCATAAACACCAGGAATTTTTTTTCTCACGGCTCCGGAGGCTGCGAGTTCAAGAATAGGGTGCCAGTATGGTCAGATGAGGGCCCTCTTCTGAATCACAGACTTCTCATTGTATCCTCACATGGCAGAAGAGCTTAGGGAGCTCTGTGGGGTCTCTTTTATAAGAGCACTAATACCATAATCATTTCCCAAAGGCCCCACCTACTAATACTATCAGCTACGGAAATTAAGATTTCAACGTATGAATTTGGAGGGGAACACAAAGACTAGACCATAGCACTTACTATACATACATGGACTATGCATGATCTGGCTTCTACCCCCCTCTCCATTGTCTTCTTTTTCTACACGCCAGTGAGCATTTCTCTTTTTTTTTTTTTTCTTTTTTTTTGCGGTACGCGGGCCTCTCACTGTTGTGGCCTCTCCCGTTGCGGAGCACAGGCTCCGGACGCGCAGGCTCAGTGTCCATGGCTCACGGGGCCTAGCCGCTCCGCGGCATGTGGGATCTTCCCGGACCGGGACACGAACCCGTGTCCCCTGCATCGGCAGGTGGCCTCTCAACCACTGCGCCACGAGGGAAGCCCTAGTGAGCATTTCTTATACTGATTATGAATGGAACTCCTTTCTGGACTGATCCTTAACCATTCATTTTCTGGCAACTGTGAATTTATCTTCTCTTTTCCTCAAAACTTCACCCTTCCTTCATGTTACATATCCATTTCAATTGCCTTCTACAGGAAGCCCTACTGATATCGCCCATATACTACTGTCCACAGCATGAATTAAGGTCTTACTGTGTCTTCCTATAGCACTCTGTAATATCTTTTACGGTAACTATGGATTTTCTTACTTGAGTGTCACAATACATTGAATTGTAGGTGGCACTATAATGATTTTAGTAACAGTAACACTGGTGCCTAGTTTATCCCATGACATACTTTAGGTGTTCAATAAATGTGTGTTGAATGAGTGAATGAATGAATGGTCAATTTGAAATCTTAATCATGTTACTTTTCAAAAATCTGTTAAAAGATACCACAGTTTTCCAGAAGATTAGGGAGTTAGGACCTGAAACTTGATTTAACAGAGGAAATTTTTACTCATACATCATGCTTAAATACCTCAAAGTAAAACCATAAACCCAGGAATTTAAGGTTATCCATTTGGACTTTCAAGCCAATAGTTAATATCTCCTGCCCCGACTGTATTAGATGGTTTCGATGCTCCACTCATATCTCCCCAGCACTCATCATTCCAGTATATGCTGATAGAATCATGCTGCCGCCTGCAATTATCCACCTTAGGGCAGGCCAGAAGTGTACAGGAGTTAATGTATCTGGGTGTAGCTTTCAACCAAGGACAGAGGGGACTGGAAGATAAGTACTTCAAGTTTCTCACCGATTCTTGGGATAACTCTGAGACATGTTCTGTAGAGTTTCACAGAACTCGCCTGAAGTACTGGCAGCAGTTCCCTGCAGGAGTAATTTATTCGGTAATACACCTCTGTTGGCTTCCTTCCATGCCTCCATTCTCAATTCCCACTCCACTTCTGAGTTTTCTGGAAGCACCTCCCAGATGAGCAGTTTGCACTCAAATTATCGCCTCAAGTTCTGCTTCTAGGGGAACTCAGTTGATAGCCTCCTAACAACCCAGTGCTCCTTACAGAGCCGTCACTGGTACAAGTACCAAGGCACGGCACATTACGTATCACTCCTCCTAAATCCTAATATTTTTAAACAGATAGGAAAGAGCATGACCTTGAAGAGAAAAAGAGTTCATATGAGGATGGCCAATGGATAAAGGGAAGGAGAGACAGTGCCATTTGTTTTCCATTAATGATAGTGTGAAATGTATGGGCAGATGGTCTAACAGGTGTGACTATAATTTGAGGAGCCTGCTCCCTTGGTTACAGAAGACTGCTATTGTTATTATTTTGGAACCACAACCTCATGACTTTATAGTTTCACTTGATGTAACCTTCTCCTTTACCTTTAAATCTTCGTACATCACTGAATTGCAGCCAATAGATTTATTTTCTCCCTATGGCTCCATCACAGAAAAAGACACACACGTGTACACACACACACACACGCGCGCGCACACACACACACACACACACAGAGTTTTGTGTATGCCAGTGCTAGAAAAGACAAGCTCATGGTGCATGTATGCAATGGATATTGTACATTACAGGTCTCTGTGAAATAGTCTTCTGCAGGTTCCTATGTTTATTTTATGAATAATTAACTTTAGTAAAGTTAATTTCCTGAAGATCTTGTTGAAGACTGAAGAAAGGAAGTAAATTGTAAAGAAAAAGACTTCGAAACTTGCCCTTTTCGCCCTCTCTTTGTGTCTTAATGAACAAAGGATAACTGGGCCTTTTTTGAAGCCTTTGCTTGAGTTGAAGACACAAAATGCAACCTGTACTCTTATCATAATATGTTCAGTTTATGAGTACCCAAACTTATAAACCGTGAATTTCCCTAAAGTTATTATACCATCTAGAAGATGTTTGCTTGGACGTTTACTTAAAACCAAACAATTGAGGTCTATGTGTCCAAATAATTTCCTTCTCTCTTGCTGTCTCCCTTTCAGTTTCCTGAGTTTCTGGGAAGGCCTGGTTTCCCCAAAGGAACGATTTCTGGTAGAAGTCTGAAGGTCTGACCCAAGAAGAAAAAATCCAGTACAGCCAATGAATTGAGGACAAGAAGTTTTCCGATCAGGTAGGAACATTTAATCTCATACATTACAATCGCCTTAAGTAAGGTGTGCTGATAGCTGGATATGATTTAACTGCTTGGAAAAAGATGCATATATATTATATGACCTACCCCACAAGGAAGCTGTTCTCAGTTCTCTTAGAGGTTGTGGTGTTTATCAGAGAGCGCCTTGGGGGAAAATGAATACAATAACAGTATGATGCTTTTTTTTATTATTAGCTCATTGTTGCCAAGTACACTTGGTGACCTTGGTGCCTGTGGTTTAATCCAGGGGGTTAGACATGTGGAACAGCACATTAACCCTCTTTAGTATTTTCTCCCAAGACAAATCATTTTTATAGGTTGTCTCCATGGTCTTCTAGTTGCTTATCAAAATTAAGCATCAAGCCTTCTAAGTGTGCAATAGCCCCAGTCAGTGTGAGGAAATCAGCTTGGTTCTTATTGGGGCACAGCTTCTTGGCCTTGGCACAAAGTGACTTCACATAGGGAGTTAGAAGGAGGAGAACGGGACATGAGAAAGGGGAGTTCTGTGTTCTCATTTACCTATGCATGTTGAAACTCCACTAACAGCTTTATTTTCATTAGCAATTTGTGATAAAAACTTAGGGTAAAGGGAATAATGAAGCTGTCCCATTATATGGCAGGACAAAAGATAGTAGTGACATCAAAATCAGGGCCTGTCCATCTCGTTTGCAGCTATATACTGAGTGTTTAGCATAGCATTTGACCCCTCATCAGTATTCAATAAGAAGATGCGTGTTGAATGATTTAGGGATGAATTGATGAATGAAAAAAGTTAATATGGTAGAAAATGTGTTTTATCCTTGTATTTTCGTGTGTTGACTTCTGTATTTCAAGACCCAGCACTGTAACTGACACATAGAATATAAGCAATAAAATGTGTTGAAAGAATGAATGAGTCCCCACTATTCTAAGAATAATTTTAAGACCAACACAGACCCCATATCTGCCAGAGGTATCCAGAGGTGAAAGCCTGGATCTCAGCTAGTGGTAGAGCTGACAGGATTTATCTAGTTTTAATAATTTACAGCTCATCCCATTACATTTAGGCATAGTACCTACATGAGCCATACAATTAAATGTTGACTGAAAAACAATGCACAACCTAGAAGTTGAGAATTATGTTTTATGTGGAAGACATACTGAGGACTGAAATCAGGAGACAGCCTCTCAGATAGCTCTGAGGGACTGTTCTGAAGAGCTAAGGGAGGGCACAGGGTATTTAGAGGTTCTTGCAAAAAAAAAAAAAGACAGGTAGTTGGAACATCAAAAGATTACTGTTAATTAAAGAAACTAGACATCTTAAGTTAATAAATGTAGCACTTTTCCATATATGGTGAGATGCAAGAATCTGGTCTCCTGGAAATCATTCCCTTGATTTGCACTTTAATTATCTAGGGCCAGTATCCTGTTTTCTCCATCCTGAATCCCCTCAGGGTGCGGCTTTGGGTGTGGCTTCAGTGGCTGATGGCTTGATGGCTGTAACATCCTGTGTTACTGATAAGGCTGGCTACATTCTTTCTCCACATAAATGACTTGAATATGGATAGTAAATCTGTGGATTTGCAAAACGTAATTCTTGGAGCATTTTTATAAGGACAAAGTTAAGGGCAATTTCAGAATCACTAGTGGCTAAAATTGCTATTTATACTTTTCCACTGGTAGGTAGTAATCTGCTGTTGCTGTCTTCAGTATTCCCAAGGGATAACAAAAGCCATTTAATTCAAGAAAGAAAGGTAAAATTTAGCACAGTGCAGCTTCCACAAAACCAAACACACACCCAACTCTCTCAGATATGAAGTAGTAATCTAAAATAGAATCCTGGAACTAATTGCAAAACAAGAGCAAATGTACTCATATTGGATACTTTTATTCTTTTATTAATGTTTGATACATATATGTATTTATTATTAAAATTCAAAGTTGCTGTATGGAGAAATAGTTTTGTACCAATAGTGTCTTTGTATGTGTTTATCAATAATGTATGAGATTGCCTCCTATGCTCCTTTTCTTTTATTGGGGGGGGAGGGGGTGTGTCACGCTACGTCAAGGTCGGGAGTCAAACCCGCCACGACTGTCCATGAGGGGTTTTCCCGGGTCCCCACTTCAGGCCGGTGAGGGTGGCCAGGGGCAGCCGAAGACGTGCGTGCGTACGTGCGTGCGTGCGTGCGTGCGAGCCTGCGAGTCCACGGGGCGGATCGCGCGTGCCGGGAGTGTTTCAGCCCGGCCCCCGGCTCATTGTGGTCGCCTCACGCCGGCCCGAGTTCGCAGCAGCGCTGGAGGCCCCGGGCCTGTGACCACAAAGAGGGAGCCGGGGGTCGGACGGGAGCGCTGCGGCGGCAGCTGAGGCCCAGACCAGGCCCCCCTCAGCCTCCCGCCTGCCCGCCTGCCCCGCCCCCGCCGGCGGCGCCGCGCCCCTCCCCCAACCGCCAGACTAGCGCGGTGCGGGGCCCGCGCGCGAAGACATGGGGGAGAAGCTGGAGCTGAGGCTGGAGTCGCTCTTGGGGACCGAGCCCGCCGTCTACCCGTGGCCGCTGCCGGTCTACGTAAGTGCCGTCCGTCCCCTCCTCCCGGACCGCCGCTCCTGTTCCCCCACGGCGCGCGCTGAGCCCACCGAGAAACGGAGCGACTCGAGTCGCCAGACCCTCTTTGGAGCCCCCCTTCCCGCCCCGCCGTGGTTCTCCGCGGCAGTTTCCAGCCCCCGCGCGCAGGGTGGGCAGAGGGGAGCCGGCGCCGGCCGGGGGTCACAGACTCGGCCGCGGGGATCCCGCGCTTCCGAGGGGCGCCCGAGCCGGTCTGCGGTTGGCTCTGCAGGGCTGGGGACCCCGGTCCCCCCGGTCCTGGAATGTCGGCGGGCTTGCCCTTCTGTACTTTAGGATCTGACATGTAGGGTTTCTTTCTCCTGGTAGTTTATTCTTAGCGCTGTCAACGTGCTTAGTTTTTTTAATTTTTTTTTATTTTTCAGGGCACCCTTTCCTCCCTCTCTCCAGTTTTTTTGTGTTTCTGTTTCTGTTTTGTTTTAGTCAGGCATTTTGTCCCTCTGATCTTGAGTGGGTGGGCTGGCAGGACACTTGGAGAGGAGGCGTTCTGTCCCCTGATCTTGAGTGGCCTTTGGAAAATGACAGGCCAGACGGAAATTTACACAGGCGTCCGGTGATTGCAGAAATGCAGGGTGTCCGGCTAGGTGGGCGCCCGGCCTGTCGTCCCCCGTGGCGGCGTGGTGCGCGTGTTCCTTGTCTCAGGGTTTACGCTTGGGCCCCGCAGCCCAGCTTCCAAAGGGAAAGCGCAGCGGGCGCCTTGGGCCGGCGCCTTTGGGGCGCCCTTTCGTGCGCTCGGCTTGCGGGGGACCGGCCTCCAGGCGACCCGGCGGGGAAGCCCGCGCGACCCGGCCCTCGCGCGGGCTCCGTGTGTGTCAGTTTGTGGAAAGTGTGTCGCGCGCGGCCGGGGTCGGGGTCGGGACGCTGGGACCACCTGGGAGCCGATGTAGAGGGATATGATTTCCATTTTCAAGGCGCATTCATCCTGTGCAGGGAGACAGCCTAACATAAAATTTGCCTAACAAAAACTATATTAACAGGTGGAAAGACTATCTCCCAGTTGAACAGCGGATGCCTGGGACTCGTTTCATTGCTTTCAAAGTTCCTTTAAAAAAGGTGAGCAAAAGTTAATACCGTATTCTTCCAGAAATCTGAATTCACCATATAGAGCCCTGGCTCTCAACCCCGTCGTACTCCATTTTCCCTTTTTATAGCAAATACTTTTTAATACCTCTTTTACTATCCAGAAATGGGATTCATAGACAAATACAACCAACTTTTGTACTTAATTAAAAAACAAAAAAAAAACAATGCAATGCCCTAACTATAAATAAAGAATAAAGTAATTTATAAGAAAGTAATATGTATCTCAGTATGTAAATGTTTGGGGATGACTATACTAGAAATAAAGAAATAGTCGGTTACTTGTACCATGAATGCAATAAACTGTGGACTTTGATTGATAACGATGTGTCAGTGTTGGTTCATGAATTCTAACAAATGAAGCACACTGGTATGGCATGTTGATAATGGGGAAGGCTGTGTGGGATGAAGGAGAGAGGGTGTAAGTGGGAACTGTGTACATTTTGCTCAGTTTTGCTGTGAATCTCAAACTGCTCTAAAACTAGTCTACCAATTAAGAAAAAAAGTGTGTGTTGCTGACACTTGAATAACCAAAGAGATCAATGGAACAGGGTACATGTATAAGCCAAATACATGAAAGAATATTTAGCAGTGAAAGCCATCCTTCCTATATGTAGATGTTCAAGAAGTATTTATTTCTGTGTCTATTTTCAGGCACTCCGCTTGGAGCTGGCAATACAGTGGTAGGCAAAATTGATGTGGTCCCTGCCTTCTGGGAGTTTAGAGTCAGGTTAGGAGACCAACATGAAATAAACAAACATAGAAATAACTATATAGAAGTGAGCTTATTTTCTTCGGTCTAATCTCTCTGGAAGAAAGGATTGTAATATCGCTTGTAAGCTGCAGAGGAGGAAACTTGACTTTGAATCTCATATGTTAGCATCCCAGGGTTTGAATAAATGGATAACATAGTAAAGGATTTTAAACATATGTTCTTCCTTATTTTATTCTTTCTGACAGAGTTTTGAAAAGAATCTTGCTCCAGAAGAACGTTTCTCCCCCTTGGATCTCTTAACAAAATCCAAGGACAGAATGAAGAACTTGGGCTGATTATTGACTTAGCAAATACTCGCCGCTCTTACAAGCCAGAGGTAAATGGAAGGCGTAATTGAAAATGACCTTCTTTCTGATACTGTAATAATTCATAGTAGTTCAGTAGTTATCATCTTATGCTAAGGTGAGTCCTGGCCTTCTCTCGTGGGTTCAAAAAGGGAAGCTAGTGGTTTCCTTAAATACACATTTGTAATTGCTGTTTCAAAATGAGATGAAAGATATGAATTGAACTGTAGTATTTGGCAGTAGGCTCTAGATATGCTTAAGAAATTCTATAAGCTTCCATGTTCTACATTTTGAAAATGAAGTAAACTTTTAGTAGTTACAGTAGTATCCTAAAAAGAAAGAAAGGTATGTCCATTATGTCTTTAGCACTTATGTTAAGCAGTTGCCTGAGCATGTTTAAGCATCAGTGTAAAAGACAATTGTTCTCTAAGTTTTATGCTTCCTTTTCCTGATGCCTTCTGATATAGTACAGAAACCCATCTATTCTCTTGGCCCATGTAGGACATTCCAGTGCAAAAGAATTATCCTCCTTCTGACCTGTTCCATGGCCTTGGGAGACAGTAACACCTAATGTCTTTTAATATTTGTAGAGCAGTTTGCCATTTAGAAAGTTCTTTCATATCCGTTGACTTAGTTAATCTTCACAGCAATCCTTTGCTCTTGAAGTGGAAGTAGTACTGATATCTCCTACTGAGTGCTTACCCTGCACTAAGCTCAGAGGATAGACAACTACAATTACTAATTTTACAGACGATGAAACTGACTCTCGGAAAAGGAAGAATTGAAATTTCAGCTCTGTTATTGCTTTTTTTTTATTGTGGTAAAATATAGAGAAATCATATTTCTTTTAACCGTTTATAAATATGCAGTTCAGTGGCATTAAGTACAGTCACAGTGCTGTGTAACCATCACCGCTGTCTAGAACCAAAACTTTTTCATCGTCCTCAACAAAAACTCTGTAACCATCAAACAGTAACAACCCCATTTTCCCTCCCACCAACCCTTGGTAACCTCTATTCTATTTTCTGTCTCTGTGAATTGGCCTATTCTAGGTACCTCGTGTAAGTGGAATCTGCAGTATTTGTCCTTCTGTGTCTGGCTTATTGCACTAAACGTCGTGTTTTCAAGGTTCATCCATGTTATAGCACGTAACGAAATGCCATTTCTTTTTTGGCTTAGAAAATCCCATTGTGTGTATATAGACCACAGTTTGTTATTCAACGGTTGATTGACACTTGGTTGTTTTCCACCTTGTAGGTATTGTGAATCATGCTGCTATGATCATTGGTGTACAGATATTTGTTCAAATCCCTGCTTTCAGTTCTGTTAGATGTGCAGCGTAGGTAGTAGCAGAGTTGTTGGATCATAGCCTACTGCCAAATACTAAGCTCTACGCTTAACCTGTGAGAAAGTGCCAAACTGTTTTCTACAGTGTCGTCTTGTTTTTAAACAATTATCACAAATTTTAAGCATATACAAAAGTATAAAACTACTGTGAGTGTTCCTTGTATACCCAGGAACTCATCCAGCTTTCTTATTTACCAACTGATGGCTGTCATGTTTTATCTATACCCCCACCTGTTTCACCCCATTCCGTATTATCTTGAAGCAGCTCCGAGACAACATGTAAATTACACCTGTACGTTTTTGGTACGTGCATTTAAAATATAGGACTTTTATTCCTTAATATCATTTTTTAATATTAAATACCCAGGGAGTGCTCAAATTTGCAGTTGTCTCCTAAACGTCATAAAAAATTGTCTATAAGAATTTTGAATTAGATCCAAATAAGGTCCACACTTTGCCGTGGATTGTTAGGTCTCTGAAGTCTTGTTTAATCTATAGGTTCTCCCTCCATGTCTCTCTCACTTTTTTTTTCCTCCTTGAATTTTGTTTTTAAAGAAACCAGGTGATTTGTCCCATCTAGATGCCGATGATTACATTCCATGTGTTGGTAACATATTCTTCAGTCCTTTTATTTCCTGTAAATCGGTAGTTGATCTGAATGAAGCTTGCATGTTTTGTTTTGGCAAGACAGTTTCATGGGTGATGATGTGTTCTTCCATGGAGACGTATATAGTTGTGTCTTTCTGTGGTATTAGCAGTCACTGATGATTCATACCTACATCCATTAATTCAGTTGAGGCTTCAAAGAATGGTGGATTCTGTTGTTCTTTTTTTCACTTATTAGCTGGGTATATTTGTACGAGGAGAAGATTCCCCTCATCAGCTGTTTGGTTGCTCAGTTGTAGAGGCATGATTCTCTTCTTTTATTTAACAGTTTTCAAAATAATGAGTTGATTCACAAATATCCTCCAGTGTTGACCAGTTTTGTAAAATTTTATTTATTCCTCTCACCGTGGACTCCGTTACAGTTATTATTCTAACTGAGGCCCTATCTTTGGCCAGTTGGAGTTTCTCGGTGACTCCTGAGTCCTTTTGACATGACATCAGTTGTTTCTAGACTTTCTCAGTGGTCAGAGCTAGGAAATATGTACGTTTGTTTTTAATATTTTTAAAATATGTCATAGGTTCCTACTGCTACTTTCCATTTAAATTCAGAACTAGAGAATTTTCACTTATCCTTTTCTGTCTTCTATTGATAGTCTACTTTCTCCCACCTCAAGAATACCAGTTCTCAACAATGCCTGAAATTGCCTCTGTTTCCTAATTCGAATCCAAGTTCTTCTGACTCTATTCTACTACTCTCCTTAAATCACAGCCGCTTTATGGCCCTTGAAATGTAAGATAGAACATAAATGTAGGCAGAACTGTTTATATCATTTTGAGTTACATGTGCATTCATTCACATAGATTTGCTTTTCCTTTTGCATGCCTGGTAACTGTCCGTTCTGCAGTTTGAATGAAAATCAAGTGATAATTACTGGTTAAAGCAGCTTTGGAAAAAATGGCTCTCATCAGAATGACTGACATACAAAGTTTAATGTACTCTCCTGGTTTATATTCTGCCTTCTCTAATTAATTTTTTATTCTTTCCCTACAAAGGAAATAATACATATTTTCATGGTTTTGCCTTATAGGACTTACCAGAAACTCTTCCTTATTTAAAAATGTGTACAATTGGGCATCAGGTGTCAGATGACGACACTAGTTTTAAATTCCAGTGTGCTGTTAATGGGTTTCTGAAAGAACATAAAGATAACGGTGAGTTGCTTTTGTGTTTGTTTTTGTTTTTCCTTTACCTGAACTTTGGTATGCATTTTGAGTGGGGTTGGGGATTTTTAACATTTTTAATAGTTCTGACATTCGTGTCAAGTTGTGTTTGGTAACATTAAGGTGGAAATGTCAGATGGTGCTACTAGAGTACGGTGTTTTTCCTGTTTATGGTCACAAACAATTTAGTTTAGTTTGGAAAGTGATCTTTGTGAGAAATATGAACTGAGCTAGCTTACTTATCTCTTTTTTAAAAATTTGAATGGAAAATACATAAAAACATAAAAATGTTCTTTTGTCCTGTTTATTGGTTGAGAGGTGGAAGAAAAGGTTTAGACTCTCAGGTTCTTAGCGTACATAAAAGAGAAAACAAAAAGCAAAGGTTCAGAGTGAGACAGATCCCTAGAAGCAAAACAAAACAGAGTGGACCAGGTAGAGTGGCTTCCTCATCATATATGTGTTTAAGATATTTTTGCTGCTTTTACCCTTCGGGTGCAAGTGAGGAAGAACACTACCACCTCTTACTCTTATCTTCAGACAGGAAGAACTTAAAAGGCTGGTGTTTTCTTGTTTCCGCTTTAAGATCTACTCTGTTGATAGTAGGTGTTAATAGCGTGTGAATTTTAAGGATCCACTTGCCTTTTTCTAGCATCTAACTATCAGAAGGAACATGGTGTTTGCCATGTTTTAAGACTGAGGAATCTTTTGTCTTTGGAACACCACTGACGCCCATGTGAAAGTGTTCATTTTGTCCTCTTTCTAAATTTAGCCTGAGGAGTGTGCACTTTATTAAATCAATGTAACAGACAGTAAATATTCCGTGTATATATAAAATGATGCACGTATATACATAAAACAGGGAGTAGGGGAGAGGGAATAGAGATGGAGGTGGGAAGATAGGGGATAGGAGGCGAGAGAGAGAGGGAGAGACTGGAATTTCAAGATAAATGTTCATTCTATAACCTGGTTGCTTAATGCAGGTACTAGCTCTTAAATATCTTCAGCCCTATTCACAGATCTTCCGTGTACTTTAGCTTTAAAACTTGAGAGGCTTGGCCTGTCCTGTGATAACCAGGGTGTCTAGAAAGGAGGCAAATTATCTGATGTGTTTAAACTGTAGTCACAGAAATGTTACCTCTTAAGACGTTAGGGCGCAGCTGCCGGCCTACTCACTTCCTCCAGGCTCCTTTGTGTGTGTTCTGTCTGTTCCGCGTGGGCTAGAAGATCCTTACAAGTGCATGAGAACACGTTTGTAAACCTTGATTGTTCACATGTTATACCAAGTGTAGTCCATTGCATATGCTGACTCCTCTGTGGGTCTTCTGCATGCAGTGGGCTAACTTCACCATGCTGTCTGCCATTGCAGTCTCAGGACCTTAGTTATGATCCATTGGTGACTTCCTCTGCTGTAAGGCCCTCCCACAGATGCCAGGCTCACTGATAATGAGGAGGAGACTATACTACGCACTCCCTAGAATGGGTAGAGACTCAGAAAATGAATTGTTTCAGTAAACACCGAGAGCCTTATAGGTTTGTTGTTAGGGCACGGGGATACAGAGGTGAGTAGAAGTCTTTGTTCAGTAGCAACTTCCAGTTGTCTAGGAAGAGAAACATGTAGTGAGTCTAAGTGGGTTAATTATGATAAAAGAATCAAGTGCAGCAGGAATATAGAGGAGAAATTGAGGAAGGCCTGACTGAGGAGACAGCGTTTGAGCTGGGCTTGGGGGAAGAGGATTTTGCCGGAATGAGGAAAGGACAGCCCAGGTATTGGGGACAGGTACAAAAGGCCCAGGGCTTGAACTTGTGCTCTGGAGGGGCAGCCTCTGGTGTGACTAGAGGGTAGTGTGAAAGGGCAAAGAAGTCATACATTCATTTTCAGCAAATATTTGTATAACACCTTCTAAGTTGAAGGCACTGTTCTAGGAAGTAGGAAGAGAACAAAGTTCTTGCCCTTACGTACTTTCCATTCTAGTGGGGGAGAGAGATGAATAAATAAGTCAATATGTGGAGTGTCAAGCGGTGGTAAATGCTTTGGAGGATAACAAAAGAAGATGAAGAGGTGAGGGAATGTGGTAGGTGATCAGGGAAGTCCCCTCTATTAAGATGTCGATTGAGCAGAGCCTTGCAGTGAGAAACAAGCCATTGGATATCTGGGAGAGTGGAGATGGGGTGGGAGGGTGTGTCCTGGGAGAGTGGAGATGGGGTGGGAGGGTGTGTTCTGAAGCAGAAGGAATAGTAGGTGCAAAGTCCCTGAGGCACGCCTGTGCTTGGCATGTTTGAGGAATAGTAAGGAAGCCAGTGTGGCTGGACAGGGGAAAGTGAGTGAGGGCAGGGCAGTAGAGAATGAGATCAGGGGAGGCTGGCAGGGCAAAGGAGGGAGGTGGATGATGTAGGTCCTTGTAAGTCATAGTTTGAACTTATAATTCAGTTGGAGAGACAGACTGATATTTGTTTATAAAGAGTTCTCAATGCTGTGCTAACAACCTGGGCTGTATTCTGTGCTAAGTGAAGATGTTCAAGCGACAGAGCAATCCAGCCAAGTTTATATTTTAGAAAGATAACAGCGTCACTATCCAAGACACATTGTAGACTATGTATGTAGTACGTGTATAGTGTGCTGCTCTTCTATAAACTACAGGATACCTGTTACGTACAAATACTTACATACAAGATACAAGTGTGAATGTAAGCACTTGGGAAATATCTGAAAGAACCACACAAGAAACTGGGAGAGTCGGACAACTTTCCATGTCCCGTATGATTGGAATGCTGAAGGGTACACACACGAACTAATGGACGTGTGCTACCAGCCTCCGGCTAAGGAGGGAAATTGCAGGCATCAGAATCCTCTTTACGGATCAAGCGCGTTAATCCGCCTGCGTGATGACAGTCATCTCGACACGCCACGCGGTGGCGCATGCGCGGTAGAAGGAGGTCCGCGAGCTGCGTGGGCTTGTGCCTAGGCGCCTGTGGTTCGTGGCCTTGTGCTGGCACCGGGGATGCCGGGTTGGCGACTTTGGCACTCCTGGCGGGGGTGACATGAGCCAGTTCGTCGGCCACGAGGAAGGGCGGAAAGCACATCCCGGAAAGGTAATACGCCTTGGCCCCTGGGCGTTGCCGGTGGAGCTCGGAGCCCCTGGGCCTGGGCTTCCGTCTCTTGTGCTGTCGCCTGTCACAGTGGCCCCCGTGCGCTGGCCCGTCCGCGCTGTGCTAGGGGGTGCTGGTCGTCTCGCGGCTCAGTTCATAGTAGCTGAAAGGGACAGTGTGTGATGTTCTGATTTCTCCCCATCGTTTTAAAAGGGAGGCTCTGGCCATTGCTCCTTGGGTAAAATGCAGCGGGACTGCTTTTTAAGATGGGACTGTCAGTGTTGGGGACCCTCCTTAATTACCAGGATGGAATCCCCTTCAGTTCCTCAAGCCGTGTTGTTTAGGCACAGAAAATGTGAGTAATCGGCACTGGAACTAAGTTTGAGTGAAAAAACGCACCGGTACCGCCGAGTTTTCCATCGAGACAGTTGATCCGTGTTGTCTCTTGGAATTATAAAGGGCGTACTGTTGCTTCCTAACCAGTGTCCTTTGAGAGCTCTACCTCTGTACGTTCAAATGATGAATTTTGAGGCTTTGCTCATACGTGGAGTAAACCCTTAAATTCCCTAAGACCTTCCTTTCCTCCGTCTCATACCCCATTAAGCCCGCTTCAGTTTATCTCCTGAATTTCTTCTGAATCTGTCAACTCTTCCTCAACATCCTCATACTGAACTTGCCTGTCTGTTGCAATGAGGTCCTAACTAGTGTCCATATATCTTGTTTCCTTCCAATCCATTCTTCACACAAGAAACCTTAGAAGCAAGTTGGGACATTGCTCATCAACATGGCTCAAAAACATTGTTTTGAGAATAGAAAACAAACTGTTGGCCTTTAACACTCTGCGTGGTCTAGAATCCTGTCTGCTTCTCTGCTACGTGGACTCCAGCTTGGTGCCTCTCCAACTTTAATATGGGTATGCCTCTCCTGTGGATCTTGTTAAATGCAGGCTGTAATTCAGTAGTTCTGGGTGGGGCCTGGATTCTGTGTTTCTAACGAGCTCCTAGGTGACGGTGACCCTGAGAGCAAGGGTCCAGCTCCTGCCTTTCTCCCTTCTTTCTGGAAGAGCAGGACGTCTGCCCCCCCGGGAGGAGAAAACATCTGCAACGTGACTACTAGCAACCAGCTTCCCTCACAGGCAAGGGACCTTTACCACTGCTCCCTACCATTTTGTCTGAGGCGCAGCAAGCCAAAACACTGACATGCTGAGGTTTGCAGCAAAGAGGAGGTTTATTCACAAGGCAGCCAAGCGAGGAAGTGACGTGACAATAGCTCTCAAATCCGCCTCCCCAAAGGCAAGGGGCTTGGGGTATCTATGGGATAAAGAAAAAAGAAGCAGGGCAGTATGAGGCACGGGGAGCATGAGGAAAGGTGATTGGGAAAAGGTGTGCTCCTCATTGTTCTGAGCTGGCGTAACTAGGCTACGGGGCTCAGCACATTCTCAGGCTGTAGTTTTCGGCCCTCTGATGGCAGGAGGTCAAAAGGCACTGGGCCAGGTGGAAGATCGGTGGTCCTCTCCAGTCTTAACCAGCTCAGCCTAACTAGACACAGCTGATTCCAAGTTCCTGGACAGTACCCGGGGCAAACATCTTATTGCTTATGCTACGTGCTATTTGGAGGACGTGCAAGTGTTCAAGCTACCTTGAGGAGTGAAGACAGGATTTGACTAATCCTTACACATGGTTTCACCTCCAGATGAGCAGAAGAGGCCTGTAGGCTGAATCTGGCTCCTGGCACCTGGAATTGGAGGCAGATGGTTTAAAAACAGGCTCTCCCGCCCTCTGTGTTATCTTAGGTAGATAGACTATTGAACCTTCCTGTGCCTGTTTCTCCACCAGCAGCATGGGGACACTCAGAGTCCCTCTCTTGGGGGCTGTTATGGGGGTTCAGTGAGCTATAGATGCATGCACAGGCACACGGGAGACACCCAGTGTGTGTTAGCTTCATGCTTACTTTTTATTAGGAGACCAGTATTGTTAGAAGATTTCTGGTTTGGACAACAGATTAGATAGGTGGTCATTACTATAGTTTATGCAACAGCAATTCACATTACCATTTGCAAAAAAGCAGTTGGTTGTCCAACGGGGATTATAAACATCCATTTACCATGAGCTACTGAACAGATACTTTACACAGTAACTACTTCAAGTACTATTTAAGATCAATTCTCTATGTTGTCTTAAGCAGTTGTTAACCCCCAATTTCGTGAATAGTACCAAGTAAGTCACTTGAACATCAGCTAGAGCAATCTGTTATCACTTAGCAAGCCTAAAGCTATAGTTCAACAATTTTATTTACTGTTCTATGACAAAAATGACTCTCAACAGCTATGCCCTGGATAAGTAATCAGCTAAAGCTAGTTTGACTGACCAAATCTGATTTACTGAGTTAATAAGCCAGTTGATTTAGAAAGGTCTAATGCCTATTTCTCATCCATTCAGCATTCAACTGTTTCCCATGCCTAAAATGTCTTTTTTCCCATTCGTACATATCCAGATTCCTACTTCTGTGCCGTAGGGCTTGGCTGAACTACAACTGCCTTTAGTGACACTTTTCTCACCTGCACAATTGGAGATAATTTTAGTCTCCTCAAGACTCCCACGGGGTTACCTCTGTTGTGACACTTGACGATTTGGTGGCATATTTTACTTTATTTTATTTTAAATAGCCTTCCATTACTCCGTGCACATCAAACGGTAAATGCTTTCTCCTAGTAAACGTGTATAACGATTTTCTGAACTCTTCTGCTCTGGGCAAGATTCATAAATACACCAGGCAAACATAGTGAAAGAGGAGACAGTACTTGTGTTATATTCAGTTGGGTCTTGATACCTAAGTGTGACTCTTAACCAAGGATTATGCAGTAATTAAGGACACAGGTTAAAGTTGTTTAGAGTGTGTCCTAAAGTCTCCCTGGCAGAATTTAAATCTCTACTCTGGAAATTGTAGACCTGAGACAAATTACTTCCCTAAACTTCATTTCCTACATCTGAGAAAGCTAATAGTATCTACCTTGTAGTAGACTGAATAGTACCATTGCCCCCAAATGTCCACCTTCTAATCCCCAGAACCTATGAATGTCACCTTAAATGGCAGAAGGGACTTTGCCAATGGGATGAAAGTAAGGGTTTTGAGATGGGGAGATTCTTCTGGACTACCTGGATGGACCCAGATGTAACCACTGGTGTTCTCGTAAGAGAGAGGCAGAGGGAGTGTTTACTCCAAAGAGAATGTGATGATGAAGTTGGGGTTGGATTGATGTGGCCAGAAGTCAAGGAATGCTGTCAAGGAAACAGATTCTCCCTTAGAGCCTCTAGAAGGTGGATGGACGGCCTTGTCAACTCCTGGTTCCAGCCCAGGGAAACTGGTTTTGGACCTCTGTCTTCCAGAACCATAAGAGAATGAGTGTGTTTTGTTTTACGCAAGCTCATTGGTAGTCATTTGTTACAGCAGCCATAGGGAACTAATGCGTACCTCATAGGAACTATTTCTCCAATGAAAATGTGTGACTGGAAACACACTTGGTGGCATGTCTGACACACGGTAGGTATGCTACTGTGGGTAGTTCTTGGAAAGTAAAGCCTTGGTTTTTGAGGAATCATCAAAACCAGTACAATGGTTGCCATGTTTCTCCTTGTTCATCCTGGTGACAAAGCTGTAGAGAGAGCTCCATCCTTTCCCACAGGACGCCCACCCCTAGTACTTACAGGGAAGAGGTTATGTCTCACTTCAGGCACCTTCCTCTTTCCCTTTCTGCTTTTTGTTTCATTAATCTTCATCCAGCTGGCCTTTCTAAGTTAAAAAAACAAAACAAAACAAAACCATTTCTCAATGGATTCAGATACTACCCCAAGTTAATATTCCAACCATGTTCTTGTTCTTCTGGGTCTCACCACCAGAAATTTCTGAACTGAAATCCTCTCTAGTTTCTAGGATCAGTCACTTTCTAATTTCTCCCTTCTCAAGTTCAGAGTCTTGTCAGTTTAGTCCCTTCCCTAACCACAACATCTATTAAGGTGACACAGCAAAGTGATGAAAGTCTAGACGGTCTGGTTTTCATCCTGGGTTTCTGCCCGCTACTTACTGTGTGGCATTAGGCAAGCTATTCAACCCCCCTGGGCCTCAGTTTCCCCCCAAAAAGGTGAATATTATGAACATTACCTACCTATAGGGTTGCCATTATGAGGATTAAGTGAGTTAATATTTGCTAAGCACTTAGAATATTACTTGTTATAGTCTAAGCACTACAGTTGTGCTTGTTAGTAATAATAAATGCAATTCCAAGCGTATAACTTACTCAACTTTCTGTCATAACTTTGAAGTGTTGGTCTATCTGTTGGCCAGCGTTGCAGGGAAATGAGTCGAGGCATGGGCTGAGGCATTGCTACCAGTGCGTGGTGTGTTCCCAGAACTAGGAACAGCCGTGTGAAATAGGTAGTGGTTCTACTTGGAGACGGGGCAGACTGGAAAATGACAGCCCTGGAGGTGTGTCCATAGGTTTGGTGTCAGAGCTGCTGCCTGCTGAAGCACTGATGCCGGCCTGAGCCGTAAATGGGGGGGGGGGCGCTGGGGAAAACAGGGGCAGAATGGAAAGGGAAAATAGGGGAAGAACGGAAAAAGATAGCCTAGGGAGGAGGTGTGGTGTCCATAGCTTCGGGGTCAGAGGTGCTGCCTGCTGCAGCACCGATGACACCCGAAGCCGTAGATGGGGGGCTGGGGAAAAGAGGGGCAGAATGGAAAGGGAAAACAGGGGAAGAACGGAAAACGAAAGCCCGGGAAGGTGGTGTGGTGTCCATAGCTTCGGGGTCAGAGGTGCTGCCGGGAGCAGCACCAATGACACCCGAAGCCGTAGATGGGGGGCTGGGGAAAAGAGGGGCAGAATGGAAAGGGAAAACAGGGGCAGAACGGAAAACGAAAGCCCGGGAAGGTGGTGTGGTGTCCATCGCTTCGGGGTCAGAGGTGCTGCCTGCAGCAGCACCAATGACACCCGAAGCCGTAAATGGGGTGCTGGGGAAAAGAGGGGCAGAATGGAAAGGGACAACAGGGGCAGAACGGAAAACGATAGCCCGGGAAGGTGGTGTGGTGTCCATAGCTTCGGGGTCAGAGGTGCTGCCGGGAGCAGCACCAATGACACCCGAAGCCGTAAATGGGGTGCTGGGGAAAAGAGGGGCAGAATGGAAAGGGAAAACAGGGGCAGAACGGAAAACGAAAGCCCGGGAAGGTGGTGTGGTGTCCATAGCTTCGGGGTCAGAGGTGCTGCCGGGAGCAGCACCAATGACACCCGAAGCCGTAAATGGGGTGCTGGGGAAAAGAGGGGCAGAATGGAAAGGGACAACAGGGGCAGAACGGAAAACGAAAGCCCGGGAAGGTGGTGT
This sequence comes from Delphinapterus leucas, assembly GCF_059928025.1. Classification (NCBI taxonomy): domain Eukaryota; kingdom Metazoa; phylum Chordata; class Mammalia; order Artiodactyla; family Monodontidae; genus Delphinapterus; species Delphinapterus leucas. The sequence continues at coordinate 317,554 of NW_028322271.1, read as the reverse complement.
GGTGTCCATAGCTTCGGGGTCAGAGGTGCTGCCTGCTGCAGCACCAATGACACCCGAAGCCGTAAATGGGGTGCTGGGGAAAAGAGGGGCAGAATGGAAAGGGAAAACAGGGGCAGAACGGAAAACGATAGCCTGGGAAGGAGGTGTGGTGTCCATCGCTTTGGGGTGAGATGGGCTGCCTGGCTGATCTGAGAAAAGCGAGTGAAAGTGGGAGAGCTTCTCCCTAGCTGCTAACTCTTCTCAAGGTCTAGCACGCACTGAACACTGGCCTGCCGGCTCAGCCTGGGTGTTGCCATTGCATTGTACGTGTCACAGAGCAAGGGCGGGCGGGTCAGGGGGTGGGCTGGGGGCCCCACACAAGCCCAGCCCCTGGAGAAACCCGGCCCGAGGGCAAAGAGCCCGAGCCCTTCTGGACTTTCTAGCGGCTGGGACTTGTCGCTGTGGGTGGCAGGTGTTTGGCACCGGATGGGCCACCATGCGGAGACTGTTGGGGACTGTGGAAGGCTTCTCCTCCAGAGCTCACGCTGCCTGGGCACCGGCTCTGCAGACCCCTCAGCCCTGGGTATGTATCGGCCAGCCCTTCCCCGCAACGGGGCCCAGAGGCCAGAGCCTGCCCAGAGCTGAGTGCAGGAGGCACCCAGAGCTTGCCAGGCTGTGGCCCGCCTCCTCCGTGGACCTCCCCAGCTTGTCCGCGAGCCCTGGAGACAGGAGCAGGAGCGCCTTCTCCAGGGCTGCTGAGCTGCCAGCATCACCGTGAGCCAGGCGGTGAAGGTTTCTGAGCAGGGGATGCAGAGCCCTGACCCGACTGGATGCTGCACCCCACGATGTCCCTTCCTGGCGGGTAGGTTCTTTCTTCACTTGTTTTTCGAAATTTGGTAAAAGAACATTTCAACCTTCGACTGTTCTTCAGGGTATACAGATGGTAGTGGCTTAGCCGGGATTCGAAGCAAGCCTGTGTGATTCCAGAGCTCGTGCTCTGGACTCTGGCGCCTCCTTATCATATATGCTTCATGTGTTACTTTTTCTTTTGTTTCTTGAAGTCCTTATGATACTTAGCCCTAAGTGCCATACCTGTAATGAACACATCCACTGCCCTGTAGGAGGTGTTCTTTTGTTCAACGCGTGAATTGGTCATCCACCACACTGGGTTCTAATCTCAGAAGATAGGTCAGGGACCACCAGTTGTCAGCATAGCACCATCCCACATTTCTGATTGAGGCTTGGAGCCTAGATTTTTCCCTTTGGTCTAGTTTGAAGGATCCAGGTATGTAAAGCTTATATTCTAGATAAATCATGGGCTATCCTGAAAGGAATTCATCAATGAATTATTCTGTATGGATTAGAAGCCAGTTTCTCTGGCCTTCCTGGAGTATATCCAGTAAGGCATCTCATTCATGTCTAGAAAGCAAATATATGATTTATTGCAACTTCAGCGTGGAGCGATGTATTGGTTTAAAATAAAGTACGAGCAACACAATTTGGTCATTGTGAGTATGCCGGCTGGGTCCACTCTTTACTACACATATGTAACTCTAGAGCTTCTTATGCCCCATAGAGGAGACATACTCTTGTGTGTCTAGGACAAGGGAAACATGTGTTGTTATTCAGGAGCTGGAAGCTACAGCATGACAGGAAAGAATTGAAAAATCCTGGTCTTGGTCTACACGTCACTTTACCTTGTCCGAATCTTGTTTCTTTGGCTTGCTTCATTGGAGTGTTTTCTCTCTCCTGGGACTGACATTGTGTGTTCTGTATCAGGCATGTGACATGTAGAAGTTTCAGAACCCAGAATCATATAGATCAGTAAAAATCTATATATTTTTGTTTAAAATCTATTTAAAATCACACTGGGCATAATTCATATATTCCAAAAGTAGTTTGACCCTCTGCTCATGAGATTCTTTTTATGGTATGTCGAAGCAAATTTGGACTTCCATCCCCAATAAACTTTGAGGTTGGAGGACACAAAAGCTTTTGCTCAGACCTAAATTCTGTCTGAAAAAAAAAAGGGTAACTATTATAAGCCCTTTCTAACCTCTCCAGGAGCAGAAATGATTTACAGCTATGGCATTGAACCATAATTTCTTGATCTCGTTTGAGAAGAGTTCAGTAAGAAACAGTGTCTTGATTTTTGTTCGTTGGTTCCCTGTTTTCTTGTCTTGCGTGCCAACAATCCACTGTAATACGTGAGTGAGTATGGCAGCAGGCTGAGTGTTCCCTGGAGCTCATTAAATGAACGTGTTTTCCTAAAATGACTTTTGTCTCCTTGTTTTCAGCCCCTCTTCTTTCCTCTGTCCTTTACTATAACCAGGGCTCAGCAAAAGCTGACTGGCTTTGTGCAGACCCTACTTAGGGTAGTCTTTTCTTCATTATTTTATTCATGGCCCCTCCATTTCATTGTTTGCCTTCTCGAAATGTGTTGAAATCTTTCTGTGGTTGATGACTTCCACAATGTCTTGGCTCTTATTGGTTGATTAATTTGGGTATTTCTACAGTTTTATTTAAACCTGGTTTCAGGAGGACCAGAAAGTAAATATATTTCCTAGTCTGCCATCTTGAGCTGAAAATCCCTGTGGATTTTAGCATCCAATGTTCCCATGGGTAAAAAACCCAACCTTGGCATCAATAGATGTACACTCAAGATTTCAGCTTTTCTTGAGCAATCACTAAGGATTTAATATGCGGTCACTTCTAATGGGAAAATAGTAACTATCTCATGGCGTTGATTTGAGGATTAACTTAGATAATGGACAAGAAAATGCTTGGTAAGGTTTTAAAATCTATAAAAAATGTTTTTTGTTATTATTTGATTTGTTGCTATTTCAACTTTAGCTGACAGTTGTTTGTGACCTTGCTTATGTGAGAAAATGCCTTCTGGTTTATTGTTTTGAAAGCCAGATTATATTTTTCAATAGCTCAATGGAAATGGCATCATTTGTGAAGTTGAAGGGTGAAGGCATAAATGTTTCTTGACATTTGAATCAACTATTGGTCTTCTGGGGCTTGTCCTTATTCTCCTGCAGTCTCTAATCAACATGGCATCCAGAGAGATCCTGTTAAAACGTAAGTCAGATCATGTCACTCCAGGCTCTTCAGTGGCTTCTTCACAGGAAAAGCAAAGTCCTCAAAGTGCCTCCACAGCCCTAGAAATCTGGGCCTCTGTTTCCTCTCTGACGGTTTCCTTCTCCTCTCCACTTTGCTCCCTCTGTTTTCCACACACTGACATCCTTTCTGCTCCTTGGATACTCCAAGCCCACTCTTGCCTCATTGCCTTTCCATCTGACTGTTCCCTCTGCTTGTACTATTCACTTCCCAGATATGCACCTTGCTCCCTCTCACAACCTTAGGTTCCCTCTTAAATTTTATCTTCCCCAGAAAGCCCTCAGTGATCACTTAGTTTCAGATCGCAGCCTCCTCCTACCAGCTAACAATCTCCATCCCCCTTCCCTGCTTGCTGTTTTTCTCCAGCACTTACCTGATATACTAGTTATTCTACCCATTTATTCAATTTTTATTTACGTATTTACACTTACGATTTTATATTTGCTTCTTTACTTTTGTCTCTCCCCTCAGCTCGAGAGAGGCTATATTCATCTGTGTTAATCACTGCTGTGTTTCCTGAACATGCCTAGAAAACATACTGAAGAAGGGTGCCTGAAATTTGGTAAGGGAGCCATCAGTTTTCTTGGCTGAATGAAGAAATATGCTCATAAATTAATGAACAAATCTCTGGGGTTTCTGAATTAAGGACTAATGGGAAGAGGAAGGCAAATGGTTGGGACAGGGTACTGCAAGAAGGAGTATTTGGAGTACTCTGATAGCTCTCCTAATAGATAACATTTTGTTCATTTAAATAGTTTTAACGAGAGAGCTGGGAACTAGGGACACACAGCATCGAGGTTTTATAATGCATTCTGTAGAGTTCTTTTCGAGTGTGTTCAAATATCATTGAAAATATATGCATGCATATAAACCTCTGTTACTTTATTTAGTGCTTTACAAGAGCCCCTCAAGGAAGGGGTAGTAGCAACTATCAGTATCCTTCCTTTATGATGAGCTTAATTTATTCAAAATTACATCCTAATTTATTTGTAACTGTGAAACTAGACTTAGTTATTTAGTAGACCCTCCCTAGAAACCTATGACGTTAATAAAACCAACAAAAATGTGTTCAGGTTCCAGTGATACACACACTACAGACTCAATTATGTGTCATCCATTTTAATGAAGGGAAGAAGTGATTTAACAAACACAGAGCAAACAAACAGAATATGAAGGTTTGTCCTCCATTAATATTAGTAATGGATAAAGTGGGCTCCAACGCCTTCAACGTAGCTTGAGACCCATCATCTCTGTGTCATGGGAAGGGGGATGCTCGGCCAGGATGTCTTTCTGTGTCACTGAGAAAATTTTCCGTAATGTATAACGATACTTACTGAAACGGATATGGGGCATTTGGGTAATTAGGAATCCGTTAGCATATTTTTCCGGAAGCCTTGACTACGAAACGAAGATAGTAGATTTGGACACTTGCAGCTATGCAGAAGTTGTTTGGGTATTCATCTTTATGCCGAATGAAGTAAGCTTATTTCATCTCTGCAGCTTCCCATATGCCATTTTCCCACCTCTGTTTTGTGTTTGGAAAGACTTTTAGAAATTAAAACTCAAGTTAAAAAGTGAGTGACGGGCTTCCCTGGTGGCTCAGTGGTTGAGAGTCCGCCTGCCGATGCAGGGGACACGGGTTCGTGCTCCGGTCCGCGAAGATCCCACATGCCGCGGAGCGGCTAGGCCCGTGAGCCGTGGCCGCTGAGCCTGCGCTCCGCAACGGGAGAGGCCACAGCAGTGAGAGGCCCGTGTACCGCAAAAAAAAAAAAAAAAAGAAAAAGAAAGAAAAGAAAAGAGAGTGAGTGACAACTTAAATGATATATGGAATATTTTGCTGACTTAGAAGAGCATGCAGAATTAAATATGACCCAGTTGAAATGTTAATTTTATTTTAATGTGTATATTGGGGTGGAGTCTTAAAGGTGCCAGAAAACAAGCATTCACCCATCCTGTTTGGAAGTGCAGCACACAGGCACCTTCAGTTACCAGTTCTGTTCATTCCACAGAATCATCTTGGGAAAACATACTGTTTTTTAGGTACCTGGTGTATATCTTAACCAGTTTGAAGAATTTCCCAAATACCTGTTAATATGTAGTTCTCCGATTCCAATCTTGCCACGTCCTGTACCAGTGACACAGCACATAGGAGTTTTATTTCTCTTTCTTTCTCTGGGTTGTTGAGAACCCAACGAAAGAACAATGGAATGGCATCAAAGAGATCAGGGTTCTTGACTCAGATTTACCATAAAATAATAGTGTCCTCTTGGGAAAATTATAGTTGTTCTAGGCCCCTTTCCTTTTCTTTACTTTGACAGAGCTGCACTAGATGACCCCAAGTAACACTGCGCTCTTTGCAGTAGTAGCTTAGACGTTATTGGTTTTCTGAAACAAATGAAGACAGTGACACAGGAAACTGTGCAACATCTCTGTAACTATGTTTTCTTAGAGTTGCCTCCATTTTTCAGATGATAAGATGGCTGAGCACAGAAGTAGGTGTTTTGACCAGAGGTTCCAGAGTAGAGGGAACTGAACCACAAGTTTCCTTCATTCCTGAAGCTCACTTAGCCGAAACATAGGCTTCTGAATATTAAGCTGTAAAGCATATTATCAGTGTGCTTTAAAAGAAGCGGTTCTTCTAGGATTTCTAATTAATAGCAGGCGGTTTTGAAATTCTTAGAAGATCATCGAATTTTGTGAGATTTACAGCTCTATTTTCCTGTCAAGCAAGTTGTATCAGTGCCAGACAATCATCTGAGCTTCTGGATGCTTCTCTGAACCTCTTGAATTTTTCTTCTTGCTATCTGAAATTCATGCCAGATAAGCCTTTTTGTAGAGAGCGTGTACAGACTTGTCTATTTTCATATACGAAAGCGATGCAGTGAGCCAGGTCGGGGGTTAAGCCCTCATTCTCAGAGTGGTATTGAGCTCCTGGTGAAATGTAATCCTCATTTCCTCAGAATAGAAAAGCAGTTATCTCACGTTTTTAATGCCATTAACTCTTTATACATTTATGTATAATACATATATTTATTGTACCTACGAGGTGTGCTCTCTTTGGGAAGTACAAAGCTATTTGAGACGTAAGTTGTTCATTTTTTTGTTTTCCCACAAATACTGTGACCCTTTGAGCAGGAAGGTCTATGTTTTATTAACATCTAGAACAAGCAGCTAACACGGTGTCTAAGATGTAGTCAATAAATATGAAATAGGTAAATGAACACATTTTTAAGGAAGGGCCAGGGCATGAACAAATAGAAAATTTTCGTTTTCGGTCACAAAGCCACAACAGACATAAAAATAAATGATACAGACAACAAGTGCTACGGTCGTTCAAAGAAGGCATAGAATTGATACAACAAGGATCTCCCCTATGGCACAGGGAACTGTACTCAATATTTTGTAATAACTTATAAGGGAAAAGAATCTGAAAACGGAATCACTGCGCCGTACACCTGAAACGGACACGACATTGTAAATCAACTATATTTCAATTAAAAAACAAACAAGCAGACAACAGCAACAACAAAAAACCAAAGAGGTCATAGAAGTTCTTATGAGATTCCAGAAGAGAAGAGAAGCCAAATGAGGACGGGAGAGGCGGCTTTTGAATCCGTTCAGAGGAGAAGTCACAGAGGAACTAGTCATTGATCTGAATTTGAGATTAAGATTAAGATGAATTAATCTGAATTAATTAAGATTGCAACACAGGGATATTACAGATGAAGGTAATCACATAAACTTACTATACTGAAACTTGCAGAGGTTATGAGTGTTGCTCAAGATCCCAAAGCAAGTGCATTGTGGAATCAGAATTTTAAGTGAGGCCTAATGAACTAAAAACAAACCAGCACAGAAACAAGCCCTTCCTGTGACACCACGTTGCCTTTGAAGTCGTTTTTTTTGGTGGGTTGGCAGAAACTGGTTCCAGTGTTTCTTGCAGGAATGACTGGCCATAGGACTGGGCGTCGTAGCTTCCTGCCAGGCGACCGAAGGTCGCAGGCAGGTGGGTCACTGGGACACACGCGGAGGGGCTCCTGGCCGGCCCCCTGGCCGCTCAGTGCCCCTGCCCCAGAGCGGGGGTGGGGGCCTCAAAGCAGCCTTGTCTGAGTCCCCTGCCACTAGAGAGAGTATTGGCCCAACACTTGTAGAAAACGGGGACCTTGCTGGCAGTTCAGTGGAGGGACACAAATAAATCTTTGCCGACTTTCTGCTGAAGCTCACGAGGGTTCACTCCTAAGCCTCTTACAAGGTCAGCTGCCGAGGCTGCGAGAGATGAGTCAGGGCTCTCCCTCCACCACGGGGAGATCGCTGGTTAAAGCGCTCACGAGGGAGTGAACCGCGTGTCCGCACCGACACGCATGGGCAGACCTCGTCGATGCCTTCTGTCCGGGGTACGAAGCCCTCTCCTGCCTCTTCCAGGCTCTCTAGAAAGCATGTGCAGAGCCTCCCACTCCACCCTCGGACTCCATGGGCCACAGCTGGAGGGACCGGCCAAGGAGCCGTGGCAGGAGGAGGCCAGAGGGCAGCGGGCCTCGGCCGGAGCCCGTCAGTCGGTCCCCATTCACACACCACCAGACGATCCTCTTGACCTGGGCAGTAGCCGCCAACCGACCGCTAAGGTGAGCCCGGCGCGCGCTTGGCTACCTGGCATGGCTGGGAACCCCAGGATCTCCTGGCAGAGGCGGGCATTCTCCTGGGCCGGGTCCGCGGGCGTCTGCGTGTGCAGGGCCTGAACCACCTTGGCCAGGACGATCTGGCACAGGTTGAAGGAGACGGGGGGCTGGCACCGTGTCCAGGCCGCGCTTGCCAGCCGGGCAGACCGGAAGCCCCCTTCCCTTCCCTCGGTCCGGCCGCATCTGGGTTGGCCTCCCGGGACTTGATGAGCTTGTCCAGCAGCTCCTGAGGGACGGTGCTGCCCGTGCCCCACCAAGACTGGCAGCAGCGCCAGGGCCTCACAGGGCACGGCGCCCCCGGCCCCAGAGCCTTCCCTCTGGTTCTCATCACCGGCTGTCACCAGACTTGCATGCAACGTGCTTTTCTTTTCTCTTGTCTTCTTTACGTCCCTCAGCCACGCAATGCGGTGAAGCCCTGACGCTCGCTGCCGCGTCGGTACACCCTGAGAACACGATGCTCAGCGAGCAAAGTCATACACAGAAGGACACACAGGGCGTGACCCCACTGAGGAGAAACGTCCAGAGCAGGTAGATCCACAGAGTCAGCGAGTGGGTTCCTGGTTGTCAGGGGCTGGCGAGGGGACGGAGTGATAGCTAAGGGCGTGAGGGACATTTTCGGGATGATGGAAATGGTCCAAAGCAGTAGTGACGTCTGTACGGCTCAGTAAACTGTCCCCACACGCCCCGGTGCAGCCTGTGAGAGCATCGCTCTCAGGATGAAGGGCTGACCACAGGAAGACTGAACGAGCAGTGGGTCCTGGGCCCAGACTCTCAGCTGGCGCCCCCCCACGTGGGGAAGTCACTGGGACTTGCTGAGCCTCCACGGAGACTGGCAGCAGCCCCCGAGCTCACAGGGCACTGCGCCCCCGGCCCCAGAGCCTTCCCTCTGGTTCTCATCACCGGCTGTCAGCAGACTTGCAGGCAACGTTCCTTTCTTTTCTTTTGTCTTTTTTAAAGGCAACTCTTGAGTACATGTATTTAACATGCAGGGAACCAGCCCTGACTCCTTGATCTGGGTCTTCCAGCCTCTAGAGCCTCGAGGACATCCATTTCCGTTATTTACGCGCCCAGTGCCTGGGGTTTGATGATGGAAGCTGACACCGAGGGCGTCACCACGTGTGGGGTGATGTCAGTGAAAGAATCCCGTGGCGAGGGCCTGCCTGAGGACCACGCATGCCCGGGCCCTCCCCGCCCCCGCCTGCAGCCCTGCGCCTGGGAGCGGAGCTGGTGCATCGCATGCCCGACGTCGTGGAAGTTGGTCTCCCGCTCATCATGCCGCAGCAGGGAGGGCAGGTTGGGCGTAGGCTTGGCGAAGTTGGCCACCGTGGCCGCGATGGCGATCTGGCAGCTCCCATCGTGCTGTAGGCAGGCCGAAGCAGGCCGCGTGCCCGGACTTCCCCACCCTGCGGAGGGACGTGGATGGGGCCCCGCTTCCACAGAGGAGCCCCGGCCCACGGCCGACAGGTTCCCCCACCACGCACGCACCGAGGATAGAGGTCAGGGAGAACTTGCCGATGGATGACCTTGCCCGAGGCCACGTCCCAGACCGTTTAGAGCCTCACGTCTTCGTGGCACGTGCTCGTGCCCTCCTCCAGGTCGAAGGTCAGCCCCAGCAGCTCCTGGGAGATGCCCAGCAGCCCGCGTGTGACCGCCTGCACGGGGAAAGACTCCTTGAGCAGGTACTGGTCCACGTGGTAGCGCGTCTCCTCCCCCTGGTTCACGTAGTAGCGCAGGTCCCAGGCGTTGATGGGGCCGTCAAAGTGCAGGCCCCGCCTCTGGCACTCGGCCTTCTTTAGCTCCAGGATCACGGCCGCTCCTGCTCCCCGAGGGGCTTCAGCTTCTGGGCCAGCTCACCTGCGGGCGGAGGAGAGAGGCTCGGCTACGTCCCTGGGGCGGCCCCCCAGCCACCCCCGACCCTGCGCCCCTCGAGGCAGAATGAAGGGTCTGGGATGGTGACCCCCAAGGGCTGACACAGTGGGGTCTCAGGCAGCACCACGTCCGGTCAAGGTCCGCCTGACCCCGTCCCCACTGGGACTCAGGGGGAGGCGGTGTTACCTAGGACAGTGGCCACCACCTGGCTGGTCTTGTCCGTGTTCATCTCCAGCACAGAGTCGGCATGGTGCGGAACCCCAGCAGGCGGGACTTCAGGGCCTGCAGCCTCACCAGCTCCCTGAGGATCACGCAGTTCTCCTGGAAGCCAGAGACGGAAGGCGCTGGGGACCGAGGGCCACGCCCTCCCCACGGGCCCCGGGCCAGGTCTCTGCAGGCGGGCAGGGCTCCCAGGCCACTGGCGGGCACAGCCAATCCCCCTCCCTCCTCCTCCTGGCCCGGATTTCTAGACACTTTGGTGCTGTCCTAACACGTGGCCTTTATTAACACAGGTCCTTTTGGAAGCAGAAACGGCATGAACGTGATGGGCTCTAAGGCCAAGGGCAGGAAGAAATGCGGCCAGGCTCTCCAGGAGCCACCAAGGGGCCTCCCCGGGCTCAACAAGACAAACACGGCTGCCGTGCAGACAGTAGCTCAACCCCACGGCGCCCGAACACCCAGCCCCTGGACGGTGAGACACCTGTTGCTGCAGGTGGCCCGTGGCTCACTGATGAGGCCCGGCCCCAGGCGTACGCCACCTTCTCGGGGGCCACCTCTCCGGTCTGCAGTGGGGTTCTCCTGGGAGCCCCCCGTCACCACAGCACCAGCGTGGCCTGTCTGTAGCCCAAGAAGGTGGGGACGCAAGACTGTCCCCCGTGCCCCCCGCATCCCCCGCGAGGCCGAGCGAGCACCAGTGGTGTCTGCGGGGAAGGTGAAGGGCTCACGCACAGCCCCCATCTACAGAAGCACAGACTGCAGCCACATGCGCTATGGAACAAACACAAGTGTCCATGCAGGACCCGATGTCTGAATGTCAAGGCCATGCCCGGGCCACAGTGAGAAGGTGCATCCCCCATGCAAGCCACAGAGAGGGGATGGGGGGGTCCATCTGCGATTCTGAGCTCATCGGGCATCACCCCAGAGGGAGAGGGAGAGGGAGAGGGAGAGGGAGAGAGGTAGACAGAAGTACAGAGGGAGAGAAAGAGAGAGGGAGGGAGAGACGTCTCTCCCTTCCCTGGGGGTTCTCTAGTGCAGCCAAGGCTGAAAACCACGGCATTTTGGGAGATGGGTCCTCGTGGAAGAGTTAAATAGTCGCTCATGGCATTATCGACACATACTAAAAAAGGCCCCAAATCTTGGGGAGTCAGGGAGGGGAGTGTCGGCTGCCTCGTAAACGAGGAGAGATTGGGCATCAGAGGAGGTGCCTGTGCAGCCTGCGCCCAGGGCCCCGCAGACTTCATCTCCCAGCGGTGGTCCTGGGCTGGAAGTCAGCGGGGAGGTCAGGCTGTCCAAGCATCAACGTTGACTTCAGGGCTGATCTAAAAGGCGCCTGGTGTTTGTTGAAGCAGAAAAAGGAGAAAGCAGTAGGGAGTGGATGGGAGTGGGAGGGGGAGGGAGCCCCCCTCCTCAGCACTTCTACCGCTCTCCCTCTCTCTCTCTCTCTCTCTCTCTCCCTTTCTCCCTCTCTCCCTCTACCTCGCTGCCTCTCACTCTCCCTCTCCCTCCATCTCTCCCTCTGCCTCTCTCCCTCCCTCTCTCCCTGTCCCTCTCTCTCTCTCCCTCTTTCCCTCCCCCTCTCCCTCTCCCCCTTTCCCTCTCCCTCTCCCCTTCTCCCTCTCTCCCTTCCTCTCTCCCTGTCCCTGTTCCCCTGTTCCGCACGCTCTGGCTCTACCTCTTTCCCTCTTCCTCTCCCTCCACCTCCTTCCCTCTCTGGAGAGGGAAGGAGGTGGAGGGAGAGGGAGAGAGAGATGGAGAGGGAGAGAGTGATGGAGGGAGCGAAAGATGTCTCTCCCTCCCTCCCTCTCTCCCTCCCTCTCTCCCTCTCCCTCCCTCCTTCTCCTCCCTCTCCCTCTGGCTCCAACTCTCCTCCTTCCATCTCTCCCTCTCCCTCACTCCCTCCCAGAGAGGCAGAGATAAGGCAGAGGGAGAGAGGAAGAGGGAGAGATGGAGGGAGAGGGAGAGGGAGGGAGAGGGAGGGAGAGGGAGAGAGGGAGAGGGAGAGAGGGAGGGAGAGGGAGAGAGGGAGAGGGAGAGAGGGAGAGGGAGGGAGAGGGAGAGAGGGAGAGGGAGAGAGGGAGAGGGAAATAGGTCTCTTCCTCCCTCCCTCTCCCTCTCTCCTCCTCCTCTCCCTCTCTCCCTCTCCCTCTCTCTCTCCCTGTCCCTGTTTCCCTGTTCCAGTCTCCCTCTGCCTCTCTCCCTCTCCCTTGTCTCTGCCTCTCCCTCCATCTCTCCCTCTCTGAGAGGGAGTGAGGGCGAGGGAGAGATGGAGGGAGAGGGAGTGAGGGCGAGGGAGAGAGGGAGGGAGAGGGAGGAAGAGGAAGAGTGGAAGGGAAAGGGCGAGGGAAGGAGAGGGGGAGACGGAGGAGAGAGGGAGAGGGAGGGAAGAAGAGACCATTTTCCCTCTCCCGCTCTCCCTCTCTATCTCTCTCTCCCTCTGTCCCTCTCTCTCTTCTTCTCTCTCTCTCCCTCCATCTCTCCCTCTCCCTCTCTGTCTCTCCCTCCATCTCTCCCTTTCTGGGAAAGAGTGAGGGAGATGGAGACATGGAGGGAGAGGGAGGAGAAGGAGAGAGGGAGGGAGAGAGGTGTAGAGGGAGAGAGGGAGAGACGTCTTCGCTCCCTCCCTCTATCCCTCTCTCCCTTTCCCCCCTCTCTCTCCCTCTCCCCCTCCCTCTCCTGCTCTCCCTCTCCCTCTTTCCCTCTCCCTCTCCCTCCACCTCCTTCCCTCTCTGGAGAGGGAAGGAGGTGGAGGGAGAGGGAGAGCGGAACAGGGAAACAGGGACAGGGAGAGAGGGAGGGAGGAAGAGACCTCTTTCCATCTCCCTCTCACCCCCCCTCTCCCTCTCCTCTCCATATCTCTCTCCCTCCCTCTCCCTCTCCCTCCCTCTCTCCCTCTCCCTCTCTCCCTCTCCCTTGTCTCTGCCTCTCTATCTCTCCCTCTCTGGGAGGGAGTGAGGGAGTGGGAGAGTTGGAGGGAGGGAGAGGGAGAGAGGGAGGGAGGGAGAGAGGGATAGAGGGAGGGAGCGAGAGAGGGATAGAGGGAGGGAGGGAGAGGGATAGAGGGAGAGAGGGATGGAGGGAGGGAGTGAGAGGGAGGGAGGGAGGGAGGGAGAGACGGTCTTTCGCTCCCTCCCTCTCTCCCTCTCCCTCTCACCCCTCTCTCTCCCTCTCCCCCCTCCCTCTCCTGCTCTCTCTCCCTGTTCCTCCACCTCCTTCCCTCTCCGGAGAGGGAAGGAGGTGGAGGGACAGGGAGAGGGAAAGAGGTAGAGGGAGAGCGTGCGGAACAGGGAAACAGGGACAGGGAGAGAGGAAAGAAGAGAGGGAGAGGGAAGAGGGACGGGGGAGGCAGGAAGAGGGAGGGGGAGGAGGGAGAGAGACGGGGGAGAGCGAGGAGGTAGAGGGAGAGGGAGGGGAGAGGGAGAGGGATGGGGAGAGCAAGGGGGAGACGGAGGTGGAGAGGGAGTTGGGAGAGGGACAGGGAGAGGGACGGGGAGGGGGGAGAGGGAGGGGGGAGGGAGAGAGGGAAAGAGAGAGACGCAGAGGAAAGAGGGAGAGGGAAGAGAGAGAGGGACAGAGGGAGAGGGAGAGAGGGAGGAGGAGAGGGACGAGAGGAAGCAGGGAGAAAAGAGAGAAAGAACACACCATCTACATTTCTGTCAAATGACACCGGGGATCCTTACACAACCAGGAGAAAATAACACAGCGAGGCTCTTTCTCAGCTGGAACTGGAACTGCAGATGGGGCCAAACACCACCAGGGTGGCCACACATGTCCAGCTGCCGCCCCAGCCCCCTGAGTCTGGTCACCAGGGCTCTGAGTGTTTGCTCCAGGGACCTGGGGTTCACCCTGTCACCCTGGAGGTCGGGCCTAGACAGCATGGCCCCGGGCTGGACACATAGGGAGAAAAGCATCCCCACAGGCCAGCTTGTGCGAGCCGATTCAGCTGCCAGATTTTAGAGGCCCGGGATCACCCTGTGGCCCATGAAAGCCAGGAGCCAGGAGGGTCTTGCATCGGGATTCCTGTCCGTTGGACTGGAACGTTTATGTAAGGAGTGTTGGAAACAGTGGTAACAAGACTGAATTCGAAGGAGCTTTAGGATATTATGGACCACTCCGAAGTGTGTGGGTTGCTAAAAACCCTCCCGGCTTCACTCTTGTTGAAAATGAAGATCCCCGAGATGCAGCGGATGCTGTCTGAGAAGTAGACGGGAGAACACTCTGTGGCTGCCGAGTAAGAGTGGACCTGTCGAATGGGGAAGGGAGAAGTCGAAATCGTGGCCGCCTCCTTCTTGGGGTCGTCGCCCTCGAGATGATTATCGGAGGAGGAGTCCTCCCCCTCACCACAGATCTCCAAGACGGAGAAGCTTCTCCCGCAGCCGGAGCAGGTCCCTTTAGTAGATATAGGAGAAGAGAGAGATCACTGTCCCAGGAGAGAAATCGCAAGCCGTCCCGATCTTTCTCTAGGTCTCCTAGCCGATCCAGGTCAAATGAAAGGAAATAGCAGACCACTTTGCAAGAGGAGTGGTGCACAGGAAATACCTTCATTTGACAGGAGTATGTACAGAAAATTCAAGTTTCGTTTGAGACTTCCGAAGCTTGATGCACTTTTTAAATGTTTTAGCTGTTCCCGTTTGTCTGTCTCTTGGGACAGTGACACATAAAGGTGTCATTCTCTGTGGTTTGAAATGGGTCATATGAGGCATGTAATATGAAGAATTGTTTCTTTACAATGTTCTCTTAAGCAGAATTGAATTTGCTTTGAATTTTTGGTCTTGCCTAGACTGATAATAAAACTCTAACTCCTGCCCACCTAAAGTGTGATGTTTATTATTATGGAAACAACACTGGCAAACATTAAAAAGACTTTCTGTAGCTGGGATACGGTATGCAGCTGTAGTCAAGCAAGCAGTCTTTAAAAGGTACTGTGAACACAAGCCAGCAGGTAGAAATGAAAGCCGCACCCTTACCCTAGATGAGAGGTTTAAGAATTCCACTAGTCTTCACACTGGACAAGAGGTTGTCCAGTGAGTTTAGCATCTAAGAAGTTTCAAGGAAGTTAGTTAACCTTTGAGTTAGGTCATAAGTCCCCTCTGTGATTGCTGTACATGAATACATAGCTCTTTGTAAAGTTTTTTGGAAGTTGAGATTATCAAGACACCAATGTCCTGCCAGATTAAGAGTATATTGTAGAGCTGAACTTTGAGTTACTGTGCAATTTTTTTTTCATGCTGTCATCTGTAATATGTTTTGTGAGACTCCTTGGGATTAAAGTTTTGGTTCCAAACGGAACAAAGAAAACAAAAAAAGGATCCACCTGCCAATGCAGGGGACCCGGGTTCGAGCCCTGGCCCGGGAAGATCCCATGTGCCGCAGATCAACTAAGCCCGTGGGCCACAACTATTGAGCCTGCGCTCTAGATCCTGGGAGCCACAACTACTGAGCCCCCATGCCACAACTACAGAAGCCCGCACATCTAGAGTCCGTGCTCCGAAACAAAAGAAGCCACTGTAATGAGAAGCACATGCCTGCAACAAAGAGGAGCCCCTGCTCGCCGCAACTAGAGAAAGCCCGTGTGCAGCAATGAAGACCCAACGCAGCAAAAAAAAAAAAAAAAAAAGACGCTACTGGCCAGGTGATCAAGGGTAAAATTGTTTGTCACAAGTCCCGTTGATGGTGTGTATCCTTGATGTGTGTATCCTTGATGGTGTGTATCCTTGACGATGTGACCTGAGGAGAATGACATTTTTATCTCTGTCTGGATCTTCCGCCCCAAACCCCATAACTCCAGCCCAACCATAAGAAAAACATCAGAAAACCAACAGACAAACAAATTGAGGGACAAAATACCTGACCAGTCCTCCTCAAAACTTTCAAGGTATCAAAACCCAGGGACGTCTGAGAAATGTCACAGCCCAGAGGAGACTGGGACAGAAAAAGGGTGTTAGGGGAAAGCTAGGGAAATTCTAATAAAGTGTGGACTTTAGTTAATAATAACGTATCCATCTCGGTTCCTTAGTTGGATAAGCATGTCGTACTAACGTACTAAAGTACTAACGTGTTGGAAATAGGGGTACTGGGTCGGGGGTCCACAGCACTCTGTACACTCTGTACAGATCTTTGCAACTTTTTTGTAACTCTAAGCTATTCTAAAATTAAGCAACTACTAAACAGAGATAAGAATGTTATTTCCCTGATTTGAACATGGCTGAGTTTGTTTTCATGGTCACATTTGTGCTATCTGGATGTGTCTTGGAATCAGTAGCAAAGGAGAGTTGCCAGCCCCTGGGAAGATGCGGCTGGTTTGCAGGTGGCTTGCTCTGGAGCTGAAGAGCATGGTGGGAAGTCTGCAGCCTCGGGCTGCACTTAGAACCATGGGAGGGGATGGGCCAGCTCAGTTAGGGATGGAACCTATAAATAAAACTTTTTCTTTTCCATTATGGCTTATCACAGGATATTGAATATAGTTCCCTGTGCTAGACAGTAGGACCTTGTAGCTTATCCATCCTATATTTAATAGTTTGCGTCTGCTAACCCCAAACTCCCAATCCAACCCTCCCTCACTCTTTCTCCCCCTTGGCAACCACAAGTCTGTTCTCTATGTCTGTGAGTCTGTTTTTGTTTCGTAGACAAGTTCATTTGTGTCGTATTTTAGATTTCACATATAAGAGAGATCATATATGTGTCTTTCTCTTCTGACTTACTTCACTTAGTATGATAATCTCTAGGTCCATCCACGACGTTGCTGCAAATAGCATTATTTCATTCTTTTTATGGCTGAATATATTCCATTGTATATATGTACCACATCTTCTTTATCCACTCACCCATCAGTGGACATTTAGGCAGCTTCCACATCTTGCCTATTATAAATAGTGATGCAATGAACACTGGGGTACATGTATCTTTTCTTTCTTTTTCTTTCTTTTTTTCTTTCTTTTTTCTTTCTTTTTCTTTCTTTCTTTCTTTTTCTTTCTTTCTTTCTCTCTCTCTTTCTTTATTTTTTTGTTACACAGCATGTGGGATCTTAGTTCCCTGGCCAGAGATGGAACCCATGCTCCCTGCACTGGAAGCACAGAGTCTTAACCGCTAGACCACCAGGGAAATCCCAGGGGTGTATGTATATTTTTGAATTAGAGTTTTCTCCAGATCTATGCCCAGGAGTGGAATTGCGGGACCCTATGGCAGCTGTATCTGTTCTCTGCACGTCTCACATCAACCACGTGCGCTCCAATCCTTGCTCTCAACGTCATCTTCGGGGAACACAACCTGCGACAGGGACCTTGACAAGAAGAAATGGCTCAGGGAAAAGCTAGCTGCACAGGGAGGAGATAGAGGCCATCGACCCTGGGGTGTGGCGGGGAGAGTGGGCACAGAGATTGGTCATTTCATCCCTGATACTCAGCCCTCCTGGCTGCCCCACTCTAGGTCACCTCGGGATACAGAGGTGACCCGGTTAGAGTCCCAGCCTGTGCAGGAATCTCGGGGCACCAGCGGGTCTGAATAATATTAGTGCAGGGTCTCCCCCATGGCACTGGGGTTATTTGGGGCGGGTCATTCTCTGCTGGGGGCCCCTCTTGGGCACTGTGTGGGGTTCAGCAGCATCCCTGTCCCCACCCATTTGATTCCAGGGTCCCCTCCCCCCCAGTTGTGACAACCACAGATTTTCCCCAGACATCACTGAAGAACTGGGGGAGGCGGAAGCAGGATGGCCCTGGGTGAGGACAGCTGTGTTGAAGCAAGCAGCCTGGCTTAGGGCAAGGTCTGCCCCAATCCCGTCAGAGCCTGCATTTAGAACTGCCCCTTCCCTCTCCCACCTCCCATGCCCTGCAGTGGTCTCCGAGACATCATCCCCACGTAAGAAATCACACCTTCTCAGTTTACTGTCCCCAGCACCTAGAAGAGTGTCTGCTATGTAGTAGATGCTTCATAAATACTTGCTGAATAAAGGAGTTGAATAAAGGGATGAGTGGATGAATGAATGAAGGTTACCATGGAAGGAGGGGGGAGATTCCCTTTCTGGCTCTCGGGGATTGGGATATCAAGTGAAAGATCCATCCTAAATAGGCTGACCAGCCTTCTGGGTTCCCCAGAAATGAGGGTTTCCCCATAGTTCCAGCGCTCAAACCTGAGCGGTCCTGGGCAAAGTGGGGGCGGGTGTTGGTCACCCTGTGTAAACACAGTAACAATTCCAACTGCAATAGCAATGGCCAAGGACCTCTACGGTCTTACTGACCAGGCACAGTTCTTCACCTGGCGGGGAAGGGTGGGCCAGGATTGGAATTCCGGTGATCCAGGGTGGGCGGGTGAGGGCACACCCCGGGCTTGTGTAGGGGAGTCCAGGAAGGTTCTGGAGGAAGTGACAGTGACACAGGAGGGAGGGAGGAGTCTAAGGAAGAACGTCCCACACGACAACGTGTGCCAATGGCCCTGGGCCCAAGGTCACACCTGACCAGGGCTTGCTTGTTTTCTTTTTTTCTAATTTACTTTTCCCCACATGGATATGCAATTGTCCTAATGCCATTTATTGAAAACTCCTTAATTTCCTCACTTTCTGTCATATCAAGTTCTCATCTATCTGTTTCTGGACCTTTATTCTCTACCATAGAGCTATACGTCCCATCCTTGCACCACTAGGGCTGTTTCATCACTATAACTTTATTTTTTACTCATTTATTTCTTTGGCCGTGCTGGGCGGCATGTGGGATCTTATTTCCCTGACCAGGCTTTGAACCCGCACCCCTTGCAGTGGAAGCTCGGAGTCTTAATCGCTGGACCTCCAGGGAAGTCCCCAGGGCTTGCTTTGACATCCATCGAATGGTGGCGGGTGGGCACGGGGAGCAGCTGTCTGTGAGCCACCCTGTGTAGAAATGCAGGGTGGAGGGCAGGACAGCTGGAGCGGGAGGGGAAAAGGCGGAGGAGGGAGGGAGGGAGGGATGGCGGGCGGGCGAGAGACAGACAGTTTCCGGAGACAATAGCTCTGGCCGTGTCCTAGGGCATGAAAGCTGAAAATAGCTCCTAGTGCCGGGAGCCCTGGAGCCGGAGCCTGGGAGCCATTGTGACTGGCACTCCTCCCTGGTGTGTGTGTGTGTGCGGGGGCGGGGGGCTCTGGACTTCTCAGGCTGGGAATGGGGTGCACGGAGCAAGGACGGAGCAGGGACGGAGCAGGGACCCTTCTCTCTGGGACCTCGCAGGCCATCCTTAGCTCACAAAGCTGAGCCACTCCCGGCCCTACGAGGGGGGGGCTTATCCTCCCTGTCCCCTGGATCACACCCCCTCACACACGACTTCCCCTTGTGTGCTCCCAGCAACCAAGAGAACCTGTTTTTAAAAGATTTGGGGGAGGGAGGTAAACATACAAACAAGAGCAGAATGGATACTTTTTCCGAATGGGAATGGCTCTGTGTAACCCCATCCCCAGGGTAACCAGAGTCCTGACCTCTAACACCCTTGACGAGTCAGCCTTGGTCTGGGCTTGCAGACCCACGGAAGCTTCCTCATCCCCTCCTTCAGACCCCGTCTCTCCCTCGGCGTCTTTGTGAGAGGCACCCGGGGAAGTGGGACTGCTAGGCTGTACTGCTGCTAGAACTGCACCTGGGCTCCACCAGGCTCCAGCCCCCCGCCCTGTGCACCTCTCTGTCCCTGAGGCACCTCAACTGGTAGGAGCGGCATCACCTTCCCTCCCGGGACTTGTGACACTTAAGGGAGACACAGAAAGGACAAGCGTTTGGCTCCCTGGCTGGCAAAGAGCAGGTGCTCAATTGTCATAAGTGGCCGTATCAGTGAGGGTTCTCCAGACAAACAGAATCCATAGGGTGTGTGTGTATATACACACACACGTACATATGTACACGCATACAAAAATATACAGCTGTGTTTATATGCAGTACGCATACAGACATATACACATATAGTATATACAATACGCAAATACATATATACACACATATATATAAAATGCATAGTTTGTATATATACAGTATGTATACACACATATACACGTAATATATACAATAGACACATACAGATACACTATACATACACACATATGAAATGCATCGTTTGTGTATATACAGTATGTACACATACGTATAACATATGCAATGTACACACCTAGGTACGTCTATATCATACATATATACACACATAGAAAGATATTTAGGTGTGTATATATACAGTATACATACATACACATATAATATATGCAATACATACACGTACATACATATAGACACGCATATACACCTACATAGAAAAGCATGTAGAATAAAAATATATATGTACTGCATATATAAATTCCTTGTATTCGTTCCTCCTTTACGCAAAGTGGACCAATTTCAGTGTTAATCTCTTCTGAAAAATACCTTCCTGGCCACATCTGGAATAATGTTTGTGGTTGCCGGGGCCCCACGCAGTGCGCACATGAGATTAACCATCCCCGTGGCGATGATGACACTTTATTTTCTCCCTTGACCACTGTCACTACTATTCCAATTAAAATGGCAGTGCTATGAGGGCAGGGCATTTCCTTTTTGGCCAGTACTGAGCGACCGCGGTCTGGTGCCTAGCATAGGCTAAATACACGGCAATTTTGTGAACAGAAGCCGGGATTCCAGCTGTCATATTTAATAGGAATTATAGTCTTATTCTTGGGGGGGAGGGGTTGTGTCACGGTACGTCGAGGTCGGGAGTCGAACTCGCCACCACTGGCCCTGAGAGGTTTTGCCGGGTCCCCACTTCGGGCCGGTGGGTGTGGCCAGGGGCAGCCGATGACGTGCGTATGTGCGTGCGTACGTGCGTGCGTGCGTGCGTGGGAGCGTGCGTGCGTGAGAGCGTGCGAGTCCACGGGGCGGGCCGCGCGCGCCGGGAGTGTTTCAGCCCGGCCCCCGGCTCATTGTGGCCGCCTCACGCCGGCCCGAGTTCGCAGCAGCGCTGGAGGCCCCGGGCCTGTGACCACAAAGAGGGAGCCGGGGGCCGGACGGGAGCGCTATGGCGGCAGCTGAGGCCCAGGCCAGGCCCCCCTCAGCCTCCCGCCTGCCCGTCTGCCCCGCCCCCGCCGGCGGCGCCGCGCCCCTCCCCCAACCGCCAGACTAGCGCGGTGCGGGGCCCGCGCGCGAAGACATGGGGGAGAAGCTGGAGCTGAGGCTGGAGTCGCTCTTGGGGACCGAGCCCGCCGTCTACCCGTGGCCGCTGCCGGTCTACGTAAGTGCCACCCCTCCCCTCCTCCCGGACCCCCGCTCCTGTTCCCCCACGGCGCGCGCTGAGCCCACCGAGAAACGGAGCGACTCGAGTCGCCAGACCCTCTTTGGAGCCCCCCTTCCCGCCCCGCCGTGGTTCTCCGCGGCAATTTCCAGCCCCCGCGCGCAGGGTGGGCAGAGGGGAGCCTGCGCCGGCCGGGGGCGCCGACTCGGCCGCGGGGACCCCGCGCTTCCGAGGGGCGCCTGAGCCGGTCTGCGGTTGGCTCTGCAGGGTTGGGGACCCCGGTCCCCCCGGGCCTGGACTGCCGGCGGGCTTGCCCTTCTGTACTTTAGGATCTGACACGTAGGGTTTCTTTTTCCTGGTAGCTTATTCTTAGCTCTGTCAACGTACTTAGTTTTTAAAATTTGTTTTTATTTTTCAGGGCACCCTTTCCTCCCTCTCTCCAGTTTTTTTGTGTTTCTCTTTTGTTTTGTTTTAGTGAGGCATTTTGTCCCTCTGATCTTGAGTGGGTGGGCTGGCAGGACACTTGGAGAGGAGGCGTTCTGTCCCCTGATCTTGAGTGGCCTTTGGAAAATGACGGGCCAGACGGAAATTAAATTTAATTGATATATAATATTGTATCCGTCCAAGGTGTACAATGTGATGATTAATATATATAGTGTGTGTGTGAAATGATTACCACAATAAGTTTAGTTAACCTTAATTCACATAATTACAAATGTTATCTTTGTGATGAGAACTTTCAAGATCTACTCTCTTAGCAACTTTCAAACATAAAATACGGTATTGTTAACTGTAGTGACCGAGCTGTACATTACATCACCATTACTCACTTGTCTTACAACTAGAAGTTTTTACCTTTTGATCATCTTCCCTCATTTTCGTCACCTCCAGCCCCCAGCTCTGGCAACCGTCATTCCATTCTTTCTATCATGAGTTCAGTATTTTAGATTTCACATATGAGATCATAAAGTATTTATCTTTCTCTGTCTGACATTTCATTTAGCATAATGCCCCCCAAACCCACCCATGTGGTCACAAATAGCCAGATTTCCTTCTTTATCATGGCTGACTAATAGTAGGTTGTATGCACCCCCATTTTCTTCATCCATTCATCCACAAGAAAACACTGAGGTTGTTTCCATGTCTTGGCTACTGTATTGGGTTGGCCAGAAAGTTCATACAGTTAATGAATACACTGTTCAGTCAAACTTGGTGAAAATGAGTCTTTTATTTTTACTTAAAATAAATCTTTGACAAAGCCAGCTAGGCACCCCTTTGAGTAACGACTTATATCACATTGAAATATTTTAAACATATGAACAGTAATAGCTGAAATGACAAATGTTACTAATATGGACACAATTTATCAAGGAGAATATGTTAGAATATGTTAAAATGCAGATGGACAGTGAAAGAACAACTATAACTTTTAACTAAATATTGTCTTGATATTTAGACCATTGGTTAAAATCATGATAACAGGTTTCATCCGTTTCAAGAAAGCAGAATATTTGCAGATCACTTAACATTTACTAGGTATGTTCTCAGCCTGGAAGGATATATTTCACTTACATGTGTCATTTAATTTAACCACATCCCTCTGTAATAGATAGTGGTATCCCTATTTGCAGATAGGAGACAGGCTCAGAAAGATTAAGAATGTTACCTAATTCTAGTAAGTAGCCAAACCTAAACTGATCTAATTCCAGGGCAAAGCTCTTTCTGGCACATCAGTGTGGGTCTTTATCTCTTTGAGAATTGTTGAACATTAAAAGCCTTCTTCCAGGTAAATGCATAAAGAAACAACATGAGCAATGATATAACAATACAAGTCTCACTAAATAATTGGTGTGTTTGGCCTTGCTTTTGCTGATAGATCTTTTGCAAAATTGCTTTTCTCTGAGATATTTAAAGTGGACTTTAACTATTTTCTTGGAAGACTTTCCTAAATTATACCTATCAGAAAGCTGCTTTGCTTTAAGGCCGAAGAAAAATGAAAGCTTACTTAACTACACTTAGGTGCCAGGGTCATACTATGAGCTCTACACCTGCCAGGATTCACGCTAAGATAGATAGGGTGGCTCAGCAAACTGTCCATAGTCCTGTGATTTCTTTCTGATATTCTGAAGTAGAAATAATTTCATAACTGTTCACAAAAGAGAGAAACACTGTTTCTTGGTCCTCAATATCATACTGCTGTAGGCTAATTCTTTCTCTCTTCTGTTGCCCCTTAGTATAGAGAGTGTGTTTTGGGGACCCTCCTTCACGATCTTCTCCATTCCAAGAGCATCTTACATAAATCCAGGACTTCTCAAGCAGCCAGTTTTGCCAGATGGTCTTAGGGTTGGTTGTACCCATATATGTATAATCTGAACTTCTCAAGTAAGGTCCTTAGAGAGCATAATGGCTAAGAGAATTGGTGCTGATACCAGACCTGAGTCCAAATACTGCCTATGCCCCTAACTAGCTGTGTAACCTTGGAGAAGTAACTTAAGCCCCTTAAAGGGATTAGATTTCTCACCTGGAAAATGGTATAATAAATGCATCTACCTCATATGGTTAGTGTGTAAATTAATGTAACTTGAGATGGTGCGTGTTAAGCATTAGCACAGTGCCTGTCTCTTGTTAGTAATACCTGCTTATCTTATTAATTATTCTCTTTATATTCCCAGTTCCAGCTGGGTGCCTAACATATAATAGTTGTTCAGCAAATAGTTACTGGATTGAACCAGCTCTGAAATTGAAGCATTGGGTCAACAGCAAAGTAGTCACCCCACCATCATTTCTCCCAGAGAAAGGGAGAATAGATGGAAGCCAGCCATCATACTTTCTTTTCTTATTCTAAACTTCCCATCCAGCCCCAGCAATAAAATAATCTTCCTGGACCCTAACAATTTCAAGGATTCTTCAAATCACACTATTTGAAAATAGCTGGGTTGCCCTAATCTAATATGTCCCAGGACCCCAAGGTCACCAAGCTTCTATTAATGAAGTCTAGTTAAGATAAATGATAACAGTTAGTCAACCAACTGCTTATGAGCTCATTGGGCTTTTTAAAATTTACTATCTGCGCTTCATAGAGACACAGGTATTTTGCTTTTGTAGGACATTCAACAGTCAAAGTAGTCTTTTAAAAAGCACAAATCAGACGCTATTATTGCACTGCTTCTAACCTCTAAAGGCTATCTATTGTAAAGAGATGAAATTTTCAACTACTTAGCCAGGCTCACAGGGACCATGTGCTCTGGTCACTTACTACATCTTTCCCTGACCTTCATGGGGCTCGAGGCACAGTTGTCCTTTTCAGTCCCTCAGATGCAACAAGCTCTACTTCTTGCTCTCCCAGCTTTAGATTGGCTAATCCATCTACCCAGACCAATTTCCCTCTTATCGTTAAGGTCTCGGTTCAAACGCCACCACTACTATCTTGACCAAAGAGACCTGCCTCCTCAGTGCCTCTCCATCCCTTTGTCCAGTCGTATTTCTGTCACTGTACAACATTTATTTACATGTTTACTCTGTCTTCCTCCACCACTGGACATTTGCTTAAGAGCAGGGACTTTGTAATTTTTTGCTTCCAAGGCTTGCAGCGGACACTGGCACGTAGGTGTGTAGGAAATGTGTGTCTAATAAAGAATAAATATGTGAATGAAAAAAAAACTGTGAAACACTAACACAAGATTATTCTTCTTTCAAAAGAATAATGAAAAATAATTTCATTCAATAAGAGTCATTCTTAGTTACTGATCCATGACTTAGTAGATCCCATTCAATTTAAAATGTCCCCTTTTTTTCTGATACTTTCACAAGTCATTAATTAAGTGTTGCTCACTTTTAAGGCCAATCTGTGAGACATTATTTAACTTGTCTCCTCTAAAGTTCCAGCATGAACTCAGGCGGGGCTTCACCAAGTACTGATCATGTGACCTTGGCCTCTCATTGCCTCCGTTTTCTCATTTGTAACATGGGTATAATAATCGGCTTATTTCATACGCCTATGAGGAGGAAAACTTCATGTGTGTGTGTGTGTGTGTGTGTGTGTGTGTGTGTCTATATATATGTATTTAAACAGTGTCTTAGAATAGTGTCTGGCACATGATAAGCATTATAGAAGTATTGACTGCTGCTACTAGTACTGTTATTATGAGAACTAACTGTTGAGAATAATCCTTCATATAGTGGTTTATTCCACTGAAGATAAAGGAAACTCATAGAATATTAGAAATCAGATTAAACACGGAAAGCCAGTAAAATATACCAGGACAGAAGATGATGAGAGTGTGAAAGGATAGAGGAAAAAAAATGGTTTTTGTTTTTCTTTTTCTTTTTTAAAAAAGGAAAGAGCCTAGAAATAGGACAAAAACTATTCATTGGCTATACTGACATGGAGATCGCTGGTGACCTTCATAAGTAAAATTTCAGGACAGTGGGCAGAGAGATTACGGTGAGGGAAGTCAGATGGATGTAAATTATAGAGTAGATGGGACGTGAGGAAATGGAAACAATATATGATGATAACAATTTTGAAAAGTTCAGACATGAATTGGCTAAAGAAGATATGCAGGGATTAGAGGAGGAGGGAGGCTTTCGTGTTACACGTATAGTTTTTAACATTTTAAGTTGGCGTTACTAGTCTAGAATGAGGTTGAATTTTGGCAAGAATCATTCATAAGGAGTAGATGGGTTGTAGAAAATGCAGTGCTGTGAAGTACTTGAGAAGATGAGAGAAAATGAAATGCTATCTGTAGTGCACGTGGCCTTTGAACTTGAACTCCTGTAGTGCAAGGGAATACAAAGATCAATGCAAATGCTAATGAATTAACGGATTTGGCAGTGGACTATTTACTGACTTCTGTGTTCCTAATGAGTTAGGAAGCGCCTCACCAGCCCAGAGTGAAGGAAGTAGAGAGGATGGAGGAAAATTTGAGGAGGGTAGGGAAAGCTTCTAAGAAAATAGTCCTTAAGGAGAATTAGAAAGAACTTACTGTAAGTCAGAGCAATATTTCCAGTCTTGAAAATCCATTTGAAGTTGGTGTTTATTAATTTATTGGAATACCAATTTTCCCTGCCACATGATGTTTCTCCAGCTACCTGGATATAAGTTACACAGAGGCAGAAAAGAATGAGAGATAACAATCGAGGGAAAATACAATTAGTATTTTTTTTTTACCTTTTTCCACTTCCCCGCTCCAACTCTGGGGAGCCTTCATGGACATGGCTGCCCTCGCAGCCTGCAGCAGCACGCTGTTATCAAAGAATTCAAAGAAATGGAACATAGGTTTCCAACTTAATAATTCAGCAAAATCAAAAATTGTATATAATGTTTTCTGTTGGCAAAGATTTTTGCAATATAATTTGGTTCCATCTTTTGACAAGTAATTTGGCAATGTCTAGCAAGATAAAAATGTTAATAGCTTTTTACACATTAATTCTAATTCTGGAAGCTTATGCCGATAAATAATTTATAATCCAGAAAATTATTATATAAAGATGCTCATTGTCATGTCATTTGTAATAACAAACATTGGAAACACCTTTAATTGTTAAGAATAGGAAAACAGTTTAGGAAATTATATCCACTTAGTAGAAAGTGACACAGTTACTATATTATAATTACAAGATGATGGAGCAAAATAAAATAATGCTTAATAAAGAAAGAATGAAGAAAGCTGACCTAAAATTGTGTCTTCCTTATGACAGTAATTATGTAAACATATCAATATTTATTAAAGCTTAAAACCAAGATAAAGTTTTAAAA
Organism: Delphinapterus leucas; assembly: GCF_059928025.1. Classification (NCBI taxonomy): domain Eukaryota; kingdom Metazoa; phylum Chordata; class Mammalia; order Artiodactyla; family Monodontidae; genus Delphinapterus; species Delphinapterus leucas. The sequence goes on along the minus strand of NW_028322271.1, from coordinate 290,734 downwards.
GCTCTGTACCAGTAATGGGGATTTTATGTTCGTTTCAAAATATTTTTTGACACAACTCTTAGAATTTTGTTTTGTCTACTCCTTTTCTTAAGAATTTCTGATTATTACCTCACTTTTCATTTCATAGTTTCAAATAAAGCCAGCAATTTTATCATCAGAGAAGATTAGACTTATTGGACAGTCCATAATTCCAAGTTATTTGGTATAAAAAGACCATATACACTTGTAGGTGCTTTCAAAATAAAATTTCGAGAAGTTTTTTCTTTTTGCTTAGTCTTTCCTAGTATGGAGATGAAGCAAACTACCTAAAATTGCTAGCCATTCTTTTTTCATTTTTCTCATTTTATTGATTTATCTTGCCCTTCACAGAAATGATAAGAAATGAGTCTGCAGTTGCATCTGCCAATTTCTTAAATCCTCTATTATCCACATTATGAAATCATACTAGTATGAATGCTTCCAGTATTTTCAGAACTCTTTAGTTAGTATACTTTAGCATTCTGTATGAAGTATCTTATGTAAGTGTAAAATTTAGACTCAACTTCTGGAAGCTTTTGATTTCTTAGTTCAAAAGTGAGAGATCCTTAGTTCAGCCATATGATTAACAATTACTTGTATAGTAAGAAGCTCCTAAATTATTGTTTTATGGGTACCTGGCAGTTTTCTTGCCATTTCTCAGAAGTTCTCTATTAAACACATTCTCTCTCTTTCTCTCTCTCTATCTCTCTGTCTCTCTCTGTCTCTCTCTCTCTCTCTCTGTCTCTCTCTCTCTCTCTCTGTCTCTCTCTCTCTCTCTCTCACACACACACACACACACACACACACATTGTGATTAAAAGCACAGATTTTGGCATTATGAAATCTAAGGTTCAATTTCCAGTTGTGTAGTTTCTGGGCCACTTCACTTTAGGCAAGTAACCTAATGTCTCTGAACCTTGTTATTTTCATCTGTAAAATAGAAATTGCAATTATATCAGACAATCCTCAAAACATCCGTAATGATTTTAGAGTTTCAGAGTCAGGTAAAAGCAGGCACTCAGTAAATGGCTAGTGCTTTTATTACTTTATTATTATTTAGGTCTTGGTTTTCCTTGAGTGTGTGAGTCCCCATAATGAAATGTAATTTCCAGTAGATTGAGTAACACCTGTTTTCACCAAAAATTTTAACTGAGTTCATTACTTTCTGTGCAACCCAGATTAGTTTTCTGCCTCCTTTTCTGTGCCGTATGTAGGTGTTCAGTAGATTTATTTAATAAATGTATGAATGCATGAACGCGTAGATGAATTTTTAAATGCTTCTTTTTGAGAAGGTAGAACAAATGTGACACAGTAGAACAGATAAGAAAATAATCCATGGAAAAAATGGCAAAGTCATGTATGTGTCCAGGGCCAGCCTAAGAAGAATTACTTTTTTTTTTTTTTTTAGGAAAAATGTGTTGAATAGCTTATTTTAATTATTCTTAAAAGTTAAGTACAGGGACTTCCCTGGCGGTCCAGTGGTTAAGACTTCGCCTTCCAATGCAGGGGGGTGTGGGTTCAATCCCTAGTCGGGGAGCTATGGTCCCACATGCCTCGCAGCCAAAAAACCAGAACATAAAACAGAAGCAGTATTGTAACAAATTCAATGAAGACTTTAACAAATGGTCCACATCCAAAAAAAAAGTTAAGTACAAAACTTTGCTGATGATTTACATATTTAGGACCAATAAAATAATGTGAGATTAGCTGTACTAAAACAGAATGTTGAGCTACATTCACATTAAGTGACATTATATAGTCTGAGTTTATGGAAAACTTCTGAGATGGTGAGTGACCTTTGAGCAGAAAAAGACAGAAGGAGAAATGGCCTTTTCTACATTCTATTGTGCCTCTAAGTAAAATGCTTGGTAATCTAGCTACAAAGCTCTATGTCATTGGCCTTAGGCACGTACTGTGATCTACCTTGTGAAGATCAGATTTTGCCATGGAGAGGATTTGTAAAAGTATCACACATTCCAGTACCGTTGGCAACCACAGCTACCAAAAACTCCAATTTAAATTGATGAGCCTAATATCAGATGATAGTATCATTTCCTTGTGGGTGTTCTGGGAAAAGGTGGGTAGGAAATGTATAAAAGTGAATACTTTATTGACTGAAATAACACTTCATCATTTTGAAAACATAAAATACATTAAAGTTGTTATAGCATCATACATGAATATTTCACTGTATTTTAGACCTTGCCTACAAGCAATGTTTTCTGCCCTTTGAAAGAGAACCATGCTTGTGGTATGCATTAATCATAGAAAAGATTAAACACTGAAAAGAAATTCAGCCTTTAAAGACAATTTGCTTTGATTGATTCAGTGGGTTCTCCTAAAAAGTTAATACCCAGAATTATTGCTTGTTAAATTGGAGTTACAAATTCTTTCAGAGTTACTTAGTATTTTCTTTAATATCAGTATCAAGGAAGGCAAAGCAAATTTACATATTTATTAGGAAATACAGGCACATAATCATAAAACAAGAAAACACAACGTTTTTATAGACTTTATTTTTTAGAAGTGTTTTAATTTTACAGAAAAATTGAGAAGATAGTATAAAGTGTTTCCATATACACTATACCCATTTCCCTCTGTGACGATCAACTTATATTAGTATGTTACATTGTTACAATCAGTGAACAAATATTGATACATTATTGTTTACTATAGTCCATACATTAGTCCAGTTCCTTAGTTTTTACCTAATGTCCTTTTTCTATTCCAGGATTTCATCCAAAACATCACATTACATTTAGTTGCCATGTTTCCTTAGGCTCCTCTTGGGTTTGATAGCTTCTCAGATTTTCCTTGCATGACCTTGGCAATTTTGAGTAGTTAGGCTTGTGTAGGATGCCCGCTACTAGAATTTGTTTGATGCATGTTTCATGATAATATTGGGATTATGTGTTTGGGGGAGGAAGACCACAAGAGTAGAAGGGTTATTTTGTCAGATCACATCAAGTGTACAAAGTATCAATATGCATTATGAATGCTGAGGTCGACCTTGATCACCAGGCTGAGGTAGTGTTTTTCAGGTTTCTCCATTGTAAAATTACTGTTTTCCCTTCTCCATATTGTACTTTTTGGAAGGAAGTCAATATGCTCAGCCCACAACTAAGGAATAGAGAGTTATGCTTAAGATGGAGTACTACATAAACTATTTGGAATTCTTTTGCACTGGAGATTTATCTATTCTCCCGCATTTATTTATGTATCCAATTATTTATTTATATCAGAAGAACTCACGGATTTTTATTTTATACTTTGGGTCATAATCTAATTCTACGTTAGTTACTTTGTTCCTCAAATTGCTCTAGTCCTGACCCTTGTGAACTCTTTTCAGTTCAGTGGCTCGTGCGCCACTCTGAGGTATCCCCATCCTATATATTTTTTTGGAACTTCCTTACTTTCTGACACTATAAGATGGCCTTGTATATAAATCTTGTATATTTACTGCCCCAGTCCTAGAATCAGCTATTTCTTCAAGGATAACTAGGTCTTTTTAGTGGAGAACAGCATTAGACAGCAGGATCTGGGTGTGGGGTGTGCTAATTGCTGCCCGGATGTCATTGCTTCTAGATCTTCTCAGCTGACAGAGCAAAGAGATAACATGTGTGTACATTCCCCACGTATATGGACATATCTATAAGTATCTCTCTACATAACCATGTGTGTTAAGGTAATATGAAGCAATATTAAGCTAAGCATGAATGTATATTGATGTTTCCAACTTTAATCTGTTACCACATAGATCATCTTAGCCTCATCTCTTGCTTATCTTTAAATTTCAACTGCGGCAAAACACTTGACTTTTAGAAGTATGAAAATCAAATTGTAGCTACTTTGGGAAGCCACATCATCTAGCAGAAGAATTCTTAAAGGGCAAGGTGTATATCATCAAATTTTAATTTACAGTCAGCAGTACTTTGTAACATCCATAGGCCTCCAGACCTCTGCTTCCAAGAAGATGAAGTAGCCCATTTCTCCCAGGTTCTTCCACTTAAAACTAAAACCCTGAACATAACAACAGACAAACATAGGAAGACACTGAAAGGTGGAAATGAGAAGGCAGACTTAACTAGGGACTTTGGGACTTGAGGAATAACATGGTGATGAGTCCCCTGTGTTTCCTGTTGCTTCCCATACATCCTGGAGAGGGTATTACAGGAACCCCCAATCAATAACCACCAACAGAACAACAGACAAAAAAGCTTCAAAAAAGAAAACACAAAACCCCCGTTCCCCCTAGCCAAGGTATGAGGAAAGGGGTTGTCAAAGACAGAAAACCATTTGGGCAATAATATACACACTACTCGAGCCAAGTGCCAGTGGAATATTGCACCCATCCCCTATGTCCTGTGGTTTCAGTTGGGCCAAGCTACGATTTGATCTTCCACACCACCCCACTCCTGCCCTCCAGAAGAGGCAGTGCTCTGATTCGCCACCAGGGCTGTTTCAGTGTGGTGCAGTGGTGAGCTGAGCCTCCACCCCTTTGCATTAGCAAAGAGACTTTCAAAGGTGGTGCCTGACAGGCTAGTTAACACTGGGCTGCCCTCACACAGTCGTGGGGTCCAGTGGTGGGACCTAGCCTCCGTCTCTCCCTGACATCGATAAGAATAGGATGTTACAGGTTGGAGGGAGTAGGCACCCCACTAACCCCCAACACATGGTGTCAGTGAGACCCAATGGGGTGCTGAATCCCCATAACCGTCCTGAGGCAGTAAGACAGAATGAGATGGCACAAGCAGGGCTAGTTGGCAGTTCTCTTCCTCTTACCCTGGTGTCAGTGGGGCCAGCAGGTAGCTGACCCTCTACCCACACCCGGCATCAACAAGAAGGAATGAAGTGGGAGGAAGGACAGCAAACACAGCAAACACTTCACCTCTCCCCTCCCCTGGTGTCAAGAAATCTACTGGGGAGATGAACTTCCACTCCTACTAAAAGGCAACAGAATGATATTAATGTTCCCACTTTTGGGGGGAAGGTGTCAGAAGGGCCAGTAGGATAGCTGAACTTCTACTTGATCTGTCTGCAGTGAGAGAATGTAAGTGCCCACTTTTGCTGGGGTTTTGACAGTAGGGCCCAGTGGAAATCTGTACGTAACCCCCCAGTCCTCATACTCCACCTCCAATAGGATGACTTCCTTCTAAAAAGTAATAATAAAATTAAATGGGATACAGAGTCATATAATAACTCACAATGTTTAGAATCCAATTGAAAAATACTCATGGCACCAAGAAGCAGGAAATCACAGAATAAATGAGAAAAGACAATAGACCTACACCAGCACTGAGATAAAACATCTATTGAAATTATCAGACAGGGGTTTTAAATAAGCTGTCACATAAATGCTTCAATTAGCAATTATGTGTTCCTTGACGGAAATGGGAAAAATAGAAAATGTGAACAAAGAACTAGAAGTTATAAGAATAAAAACAAATGAGAACAGTAGAACTGAAAAATACAACAATCCAAAAACTTTGCTCAAGAGTAGAGTGGAGATTACAAAGCACAGAATCATGAACTTAGAAGAGATCAATACAATGTACCACATGTACAGAGAAAAATAGGCTGAGGGGTAGAGATGGGAGAAAGAACAGGATCTCAAGAACCTGTAAACAGTAACGAAAGCACTAACATTCATATCATCAAGGTTCCAGAATGAAAAAAGAGAGCACGTAGGACTGACAAAGTATTCAGAGAAATAATGACTAAAACGTTCCCAATTTTTTAGAAGACATAAGCACACATCCAAGGATCTGAGCAAATCCAAAGAGGAAAAACACAAAGGTATCCTTGTCAAGACGCGTCATAATTAAACTTCTGAAAAGTAGAGACAAAACAAATCTCGAAAGTGGACAGGCAGAAACGATGCATCACTTATTGAGAAACCAATTCCAATGACAGCATATTTCTTGTCTAAAATTATGGAGTCAGAAGCATTGACATAACATTTTTCAAGTAGTAAAAGAAAAGAACTCTCAGCCACAAATTCACACTTTTTATATCCACTTTCTTGTTTGACTTATATTAATGGACTACCAACTCATCTTTCTATATCCGGGCCTGCCATCAGACTTCTCCAAAAATCTAGTCACAGTATTTCCAGAGTGATCTTTCTGAAAAAGAAACAGATTTTTCTTATAAAAGTACCTGATTGTGTTATGAAACTTTTCTCTCTTCTAAGTTACCAGGTAAAATCCTTCAATGGATTCCCATCTTTCTTGGAGTAAAATCTCACATCCAAACTCTCTTTGTCCTTTTGGGCTGCTGTAAGATTATACTGCAGGTTGGGTGGCTCATAAACACCAGGAATTTTTTTTCTCACGGCTCCGGAGGCTGCGAGTTCAAGAATAGGGTGCCAGTATGGTCAGATGAGGGCCCTCTTCTGAATCACAGACTTCTCATTGTATCCTCACATGGCAGAAGAGCTTAGGGAGCTCTGTGGGGTCTCTTTTATAAGAGCACTAATACCATAATCATTTCCCAAAGGCCCCACCTACTAATACTATCAGCTACGGAAATTAAGATTTCAACGTATGAATTTGGAGGGGAACACAAAGACTAGACCATAGCACTTACTATACATACATGGACTATGCATGATCTGGCTTCTACCCCCCTCTCCATTGTCTTCTTTTTCTACACGCCAGTGAGCATTTCTCTTTTTTTTTTTTTTCTTTTTTTTTGCGGTACGCGGGCCTCTCACTGTTGTGGCCTCTCCCGTTGCGGAGCACAGGCTCCGGACGCGCAGGCTCAGTGTCCATGGCTCACGGGGCCTAGCCGCTCCGCGGCATGTGGGATCTTCCCGGACCGGGACACGAACCCGTGTCCCCTGCATCGGCAGGTGGCCTCTCAACCACTGCGCCACGAGGGAAGCCCTAGTGAGCATTTCTTATACTGATTATGAATGGAACTCCTTTCTGGACTGATCCTTAACCATTCATTTTCTGGCAACTGTGAATTTATCTTCTCTTTTCCTCAAAACTTCACCCTTCCTTCATGTTACATATCCATTTCAATTGCCTTCTACAGGAAGCCCTACTGATATCGCCCATATACTACTGTCCACAGCATGAATTAAGGTCTTACTGTGTCTTCCTATAGCACTCTGTAATATCTTTTACGGTAACTATGGATTTTCTTACTTGAGTGTCACAATACATTGAATTGTAGGTGGCACTATAATGATTTTAGTAACAGTAACACTGGTGCCTAGTTTATCCCATGACATACTTTAGGTGTTCAATAAATGTGTGTTGAATGAGTGAATGAATGAATGGTCAATTTGAAATCTTAATCATGTTACTTTTCAAAAATCTGTTAAAAGATACCACAGTTTTCCAGAAGATTAGGGAGTTAGGACCTGAAACTTGATTTAACAGAGGAAATTTTTACTCATACATCATGCTTAAATACCTCAAAGTAAAACCATAAACCCAGGAATTTAAGGTTATCCATTTGGACTTTCAAGCCAATAGTTAATATCTCCTGCCCCGACTGTATTAGATGGTTTCGATGCTCCACTCATATCTCCCCAGCACTCATCATTCCAGTATATGCTGATAGAATCATGCTGCCGCCTGCAATTATCCACCTTAGGGCAGGCCAGAAGTGTACAGGAGTTAATGTATCTGGGTGTAGCTTTCAACCAAGGACAGAGGGGACTGGAAGATAAGTACTTCAAGTTTCTCACCGATTCTTGGGATAACTCTGAGACATGTTCTGTAGAGTTTCACAGAACTCGCCTGAAGTACTGGCAGCAGTTCCCTGCAGGAGTAATTTATTCGGTAATACACCTCTGTTGGCTTCCTTCCATGCCTCCATTCTCAATTCCCACTCCACTTCTGAGTTTTCTGGAAGCACCTCCCAGATGAGCAGTTTGCACTCAAATTATCGCCTCAAGTTCTGCTTCTAGGGGAACTCAGTTGATAGCCTCCTAACAACCCAGTGCTCCTTACAGAGCCGTCACTGGTACAAGTACCAAGGCACGGCACATTACGTATCACTCCTCCTAAATCCTAATATTTTTAAACAGATAGGAAAGAGCATGACCTTGAAGAGAAAAAGAGTTCATATGAGGATGGCCAATGGATAAAGGGAAGGAGAGACAGTGCCATTTGTTTTCCATTAATGATAGTGTGAAATGTATGGGCAGATGGTCTAACAGGTGTGACTATAATTTGAGGAGCCTGCTCCCTTGGTTACAGAAGACTGCTATTGTTATTATTTTGGAACCACAACCTCATGACTTTATAGTTTCACTTGATGTAACCTTCTCCTTTACCTTTAAATCTTCGTACATCACTGAATTGCAGCCAATAGATTTATTTTCTCCCTATGGCTCCATCACAGAAAAAGACACACACGTGTACACACACACACACACGCGCGCGCACACACACACACACACACACAGAGTTTTGTGTATGCCAGTGCTAGAAAAGACAAGCTCATGGTGCATGTATGCAATGGATATTGTACATTACAGGTCTCTGTGAAATAGTCTTCTGCAGGTTCCTATGTTTATTTTATGAATAATTAACTTTAGTAAAGTTAATTTCCTGAAGATCTTGTTGAAGACTGAAGAAAGGAAGTAAATTGTAAAGAAAAAGACTTCGAAACTTGCCCTTTTCGCCCTCTCTTTGTGTCTTAATGAACAAAGGATAACTGGGCCTTTTTTGAAGCCTTTGCTTGAGTTGAAGACACAAAATGCAACCTGTACTCTTATCATAATATGTTCAGTTTATGAGTACCCAAACTTATAAACCGTGAATTTCCCTAAAGTTATTATACCATCTAGAAGATGTTTGCTTGGACGTTTACTTAAAACCAAACAATTGAGGTCTATGTGTCCAAATAATTTCCTTCTCTCTTGCTGTCTCCCTTTCAGTTTCCTGAGTTTCTGGGAAGGCCTGGTTTCCCCAAAGGAACGATTTCTGGTAGAAGTCTGAAGGTCTGACCCAAGAAGAAAAAATCCAGTACAGCCAATGAATTGAGGACAAGAAGTTTTCCGATCAGGTAGGAACATTTAATCTCATACATTACGATCGCCTTAAGTAAGGTGTGCTGATAGCTGGATATGATTTAACTGCTTGGAAAAAGATGCATATATATTATATGACCTACCCCACAAGGAAGCTGTTCTCAGTTCTCTTAGAGGTTGTGGTGTTTATCAGAGAGCGCCTTGGGGGAAAATGAATACAATAACAGTATGATGCTTTTTTTTATTATTAGCTCATTGTTGCCAAGTACACTTGGTGACCTTGGTGCCTGTGGTTTAATCCAGGGGGTTAGACATGTGGAACAGCACATTAACCCTCTTTAGTATTTTCTCCCAAGACAAATCATTTTTATAGGTTGTCTCCATGGTCTTCTAGTTGCTTATCAAAATTAAGCATCAAGCCTTCTAAGTGTGCAATAGCCCCAGTCAGTGTGAGGAAATCAGCTTGGTTCTTATTGGGGCACAGCTTCTTGGCCTTGGCACAAAGTGACTTCACATAGGGAGTTAGAAGGAGGAGAACGGGACATGAGAAAGGGGAGTTCTGTGTTCTCATTTACCTATGCATGTTGAAACTCCACTAACAGCTTTATTTTCATTAGCAATTTGTGATAAAAACTTAGGGTAAAGGGAATAATGAAGCTGTCCCATTATATGGCAGGACAAAAGATAGTAGTGACATCAAAATCAGGGCCTGTCCATCTCGTTTGCAGCTATATACTGAGTGTTTAGCATAGCATTTGACCCCTCATCAGTATTCAATAAGAAGATGCGTGTTGAATGATTTAGGGATGAATTGATGAATGAAAAAAGTTAATATGGTAGAAAATGTGTTTTATCCTTGTATTTTCGTGTGTTGACTTCTGTATTTCAAGACCCAGCACTGTAACTGACACATAGAATATAAGCAATAAAATGTGTTGAAAGAATGAATGAGTCCCCACTATTCTAAGAATAATTTTAAGACCAACACAGACCCCATATCTGCCAGAGGTATCCAGAGGTGAAAGCCTGGATCTCAGCTAGTGGTAGAGCTGACAGGATTTATCTAGTTTTAATAATTTACAGCTCATCCCATTACATTTAGGCATAGTACCTACATGAGCCATACAATTAAATGTTGACTGAAAAACAATGCACAACCTAGAAGTTGAGAATTATGTTTTATGTGGAAGACATACTGAGGACTGAAATCAGGAGACAGCCTCTCAGATAGCTCTGAGGGACTGTTCTGAAGAGCTAAGGGAGGGCACAGGGTATTTAGAGGTTCTTGCAAAAAAAAAAAAAGACAGGTAGTTGGAACATCAAAAGATTACTGTTAATTAAAGAAACTAGACATCTTAAGTTAATAAATGTAGCACTTTTCCATATATGGTGAGATGCAAGAATCTGGTCTCCTGGAAATCATTCCCTTGATTTGCACTTTAATTATCTAGGGCCAGTATCCTGTTTTCTCCATCCTGAATCCCCTCAGGGTGCGGCTTTGGGTGTGGCTTCAGTGGCTGATGGCTTGATGGCTGTAACATCCTGTGTTACTGATAAGGCTGGCTACATTCTTTCTCCACATAAATGACTTGAATATGGATAGTAAATCTGTGGATTTGCAAAACGTAATTCTTGGAGCATTTTTATAAGGACAAAGTTAAGGGCAATTTCAGAATCACTAGTGGCTAAAATTGCTATTTATACTTTTCCACTGGTAGGTAGTAATCTGCTGTTGCTGTCTTCAGTATTCCCAAGGGATAACAAAAGCCATTTAATTCAAGAAAGAAAGGTAAAATTTAGCACAGTGCAGCTTCCACAAAACCAAACACACACCCAACTCTCTCAGATATGAAGTAGTAATCTAAAATAGAATCCTGGAACTAATTGCAAAACAAGAGCAAATGTACTCATATTGGATACTTTTATTCTTTTATTAATGTTTGATACATATATGTATTTATTATTAAAATTCAAAGTTGCTGTATGGAGAAATAGTTTTGTACCAATAGTGTCTTTGTATGTGTTTATCAATAATGTATGAGATTGCCTCCTATGCTCCTTTTCTTTTATTGGGGGGGGGAGGGGGTGTGTCACGCTACGTCAAGGTCGGGAGTCAAACCCGCCACGACTGTCCATGAGGGGTTTTCCCGGGTCCCCACTTCAGGCCGGTGGGGGTGGCCAGGGGCAGCCGAAGACGTGCGTACGTGCGTGCGTGCGTGCGTGCGTGCGAGCCTGCGAGTCCACGGGGCGGATCGCGCGTGCCGGGAGTGTTTCAGCCCGGCCCCCGGCTCATTGTGGTCGCCTCACGCCGGCCCGAGTTCGCAGCAGCGCTGGAGGCCCCGGGCCTGTGACCACAAAGAGGGAGCCGGGGGTCGGACGGGAGCGCTGCGGCGGCAGCTGAGGCCCAGACCAGGCCCCCCTCAGCCTCCCGCCTGCCCGCCTGCCCCGCCCCCGCCGGCGGCGCCGCGCCCCTCCCCCAACCGCCAGACTAGCGCGGTGCGGGGCCCGCGCGCGAAGACATGGGGGAGAAGCTGGAGCTGAGGCTGGAGTCGCTCTTGGGGACCGAGCCCGCCGTCTACCCGTGGCCGCTGCCGGTCTACGTAAGTGCCGTCCGTCCCCTCCTCCCGGACCCCCGCTCCTGTTCCCCCACGGCGCGCGCTGAGCCCACCGAGAAACGGAGCGACTCGAGTCGCCAGACCCTCTTTGGAGCCCCCCTTCCCGCCCCGCCGTGGTTCTCCGCGGCAGTTTCCAGCCCCCGCGCGCAGGGTGGGCAGAGGGGAGCCGGCGCCGGCCGGGGGTCACAGACTCGGCCGCGGGGATCCCGCGCTTCCGAGGGGCGCCCGAGCCGGTCTGCGGTTGGCTCTGCAGGGCTGGGGACCCCGGTCCCCCCGGTCCTGGAATGTCGGCGGGCTTGCCCTTCTGTACTTTAGGATCTGACATGTAGGGTTTCTTTTTCCTGGTAGTTTATTCTTAGCGCTGTCAACGTGCTTAGTTTTTTTAATTTTTTTTTATTTTTCAGGGCACCCTTTCCTCCCTCTCTCCAGTTTTTTTGTGTTTCTGTTTCTGTTTTGTTTTAGTGAGGCATTTTGTCCCTCTGATCTTGAGTGGGTGGGCTGGCAGGACACTTGGAGAGGAGGCGTTCTGTCCCCTGATCTTGAGTGGCCTTTGGAAAATGACAGGCCAGACGGAAATTTACACAGGCGTCCGGTGATTGCAGAAATGCAGGGTGTCCGGCTAGGTGGGCGCCCGGCCTGTCGTCCCCCGTGGCGGCGTGGTGCGCGTGTTCCTTGTCTCAGGGTTTACGCTTGGGCCCCGCAGCCCAGCTTCCAAAGGGAAAGCGCAGCGGGCGCCTTGGGCCGGCGCCTTTGGGGCGCCCTTTCGTGCGCTCGGCTTGCGGGGGACCGGCCTCCAGGCGACCCGGCGGGGAAGCCCGCGCGACCCGGCCCTCGCGCGGGCTCCGTGTGTGTCAGTTTGTGGAAAGTGTGTCGCGCGCGGCCGGGGTCGGGGTCGGGACGCTGGGACCACCTGGGAGCCGATGTAGAGGGATATGATTTCCATTTTCAAGGCGCATTCATCCTGTGCAGGGAGACAGCCTAACATAAAATTTGCCTAACAAAAACTATATTAACAGGTGGAAAGACTATCTCCCAGTTGAACAGCGGATGCCTGGGACTCGTTTCATTGCTTTCAAAGTTCCTTTAAAAAAGGTGAGCAAAAGTTAATACCGTATTCTTCCAGAAATCTGAATTCACCATATAGAGCCCTGGCTCTCAACCCCGTCGTACTCCATTTTCCCTTTTTATAGCAAATACTTTTTAATACCTCTTTTACTATCCAGAAATGGGATTCATAGACAAATACAACCAACTTTTGTACTTAATTAAAAAACAAAAAAAAACAATGCAATGCCCTAACTATAAATAAAGAATAAAGTAATTTATAAGAAAGTAATATGTATCTCAGTATGTAAATGTTTGGGGATGACTATACTAGAAATAAAGAAATAGTCGGTTACTTGTACCATGAATGCAATAAACTGTGGACTTTGATTGATAACGATGTGTCAGTGTTGGTTCATGAATTCTAACAAATGAAGCACACTGGTATGGCATGTTGATAATGGGGAAGGCTGTGTGGGATGAAGGAGAGAGGGTGTAAGTGGGAACTGTGTACATTTTGCTCAGTTTTGCTGTGAATCTCAAACTGCTCTAAAACTAGTCTACCAATTAAGAAAAAAAGTGTGTGTTGCTGACACTTGAATAACCAAAGAGATCAATGGAACAGGGTACATGTATAAGCCAAATACATGAAAGAATATTTAGCAGTGAAAGCCATCCTTCCTATATGTAGATGTTCAAGAAGTATTTATTTCTGTGTCTATTTTCAGGCACTCCGCTTGGAGCTGGCAATACAGTGGTAGGCAAAATTGATGTGGTCCCTGCCTTCTGGGAGTTTAGAGTCAGGTTAGGAGACCAACATGAAATAAACAAACATAGAAATAACTATATAGAAGTGAGCTTATTTTCTTCGGTCTAATCTCTCTGGAAGAAAGGATTGTAATATCGCTTGTAAGCTGCAGAGGAGGAAACTTGACTTTGAATCTCATATGTTAGCATCCCAGGGTTTGAATAAATGGATAACATAGTAAAGGATTTTAAACATATGTTCTTCCTTATTTTATTCTTTCTGACAGAGTTTTGAAAAGAATCTTGCTCCAGAAGAACGTTTCTCCCCCTTGGATCTCTTAACAAAATCCAAGGACAGAATGAAGAACTTGGGCTGATTATTGACTTAGCAAATACTCGCCGCTCTTACAAGCCAGAGGTAAATGGAAGGCGTAATTGAAAATGACCTTCTTTCTGATACTGTAATAATTCATAGTAGTTCAGTAGTTATCATCTTATGCTAAGGTGAGTCCTGGCCTTCTCTCGTGGGTTCAAAAAGGGAAGCTAGTGGTTTCCTTAAATACACATTTGTAATTGCTGTTTCAAAATGAGATGAAAGATATGAATTGAACTGTAGTATTTGGCAGTAGGCTCTAGATATGCTTAAGAAATTCTATAAGCTTCCATGTTCTACATTTTGAAAATGAAGTAAACTTTTAGTAGTTACAGTAGTATCCTAAAAAGAAAGAAAGGTATGTCCATTATGTCTTTAGCACTTATGTTAAGCAGTTGCCTGAGCATGTTTAAGCATCAGTGTAAAAGACAATTGTTCTCTAAGTTTTATGCTTCCTTTTCCTGATGCCTTCTGATATAGTACAGAAACCCATCTATTCTCTTGGCCCATGTAGGACATTCCAGTGCAAAAGAATTATCCTCCTTCTGACCTGTTCCATGGCCTTGGGAGACAGTAACACCTAATGTCTTTTAATATTTGTAGAGCAGTTTGCCATTTAGAAAGTTCTTTCATATCCGTTGACTTAGTTAATCTTCACAGCAATCCTTTGCTCTTGAAGTGGAAGTAGTACTGATATCTCCTACTGAGTGCTTACCCTGCACTAAGCTCAGAGGATAGACAACTACAATTACTAATTTTACAGACGATGAAACTGACTCTCGGAAAAGGAAGAATTGAAATTTCAGCTCTGTTATTGCTTTTTTTTTATTGTGGTAAAATATAGAGAAATCATATTTCTTTTAACCGTTTATAAATATGCAGTTCAGTGGCATTAAGTACAGTCACAGTGCTGTGTAACCATCACCGCTGTCTAGAACCAAAACTTTTTCATCGTCCTCAACAAAAACTCTGTAACCATCAAACAGTAACAACCCCATTTTCCCTCCCACCAACCCTTGGTAACCTCTATTCTATTTTCTGTCTCTGTGAATTGGCCTATTCTAGGTACCTCGTGTAAGTGGAATCTGCAGTATTTGTCCTTCTGTGTCTGGCTTATTGCACTAAACGTCGTGTTTTCAAGGTTCATCCATGTTATAGCACGTAACGAAATGCCATTTCTTTTTTGGCTTAGAAAATCCCATTGTGTGTATATAGACCACAGTTTGTTATTCAACGGTTGATTGACACTTGGTTGTTTTCCACCTTGTAGGTATTGTGAATCATGCTGCTATGATCATTGGTGTACAGATATTTGTTCAAATCCCTGCTTTCAGTTCTGTTAGATGTGCAGCGTAGGTAGTAGCAGAGTTGTTGGATCATAGCCTACTGCCAAATACTAAGCTGTACGCTTAACCTGTGAGAAAGTGCCAAACTGTTTTCTACAGTGTCGTCTTGTTTTTAAACAATTATCACAAATTTTAAGCATATACAAAAGTATAAAACTACTGTGAGTGTTCCTTGTATACCCAGGAACTCATCCAGCTTTCTTATTTACCAACTGATGGCTGTCATGTTTTATCTATACCCCCACCTGTTTCACCCCATTCCGTATTATCTTGAAGCAGCTCCGAGACAACATGTAAATTACACCTGTACGTTTTTGGTACGTGCATTTAAAATATAGGACTTTTATTCCTTAATATCATTTTTTAATATTAAATACCCAGGGAGTGCTCAAATTTGCAGTTGTCTCCTAAACGTCATAAAAAATTGTCTATAAGAATTTTGAATTAGATCCAAATAAGGTCCACACTTTGCCGTGGATTGTTAGGTCTCTGAAGTCTTGTTTAATCTATAGGTTCTCCCTCCATGTCTCTCTCACTTTTTTTTTCCTCCTTGAATTTTGTTTTTAAAGAAACCAGGTGATTTGTCCCATCTAGATGCCGATGATTACATTCCATGTGTTGGTAACATATCCTTCAGTCCTTTTATTTCCTGTAAATCGGTAGTTGATCTGAATGAAGCTTGCATGTTTTGTTTTGGCAAGACAGTTTCATGGGTGATGATGTGTTCTTCCATGGAGACGTATATAGTTGTGTCTTTCTGTGGTATTAGCAGTCACTGATGATTCATACCTACATCCATTAATTCAGTTGAGGCTTCAAAGAATGGTGGATTCTGTTGTTCTTTTTTTCACTTATTAGCTGGGTATATTTGTACGAGGAGAAGATTCCCCTCATCAGCTGTTTGGTTGCTCAGTTGTAGAGGCATGATTCTCTTCTTTTATTTAACAGTTTTCAAAATAATGAGTTGATTCACAAATATCCTCCAGTGTTGACCAGTTTTGTAAAATTTTATTTATTCCTATCACCGTGGACTCCGTTACAGTTATTATTCTAACTGAGGCCCTATCTTTGGCCAGTTGGAGCTTCTCGGTGACTCCTGAGTCCTTTTGACATGACATCAGTTGTTTCTAGACTTTTTCAGTGGTCAGAGCTAGGAAATATGTACGTTTGTTTTTAATATTTTTAAAATATGTCATAGGTTCCTACTGCTACTTTCCATTTAAATTCAGAACTAGAGAATTTTCACTTATCCTTTTCTGTCTTCTATTGATAGTCTACTTTCTCCCACCTCAAGAATACCAGTTCTCAACAATGCCTGAAATTGCCTCTGTTTCCTAATTCGAATCCAAGTTCTTCTGACTCTATTCTACTACTCTCCTTAAATCACAGCCGCTTTATGGCCCTTGAAATGTAAGATAGAACATAAATGTAGGCAGAACTGTTTATGTCATTTTGAGTTACATGTGCATTCATTCACATAGATTTGCTTTTCCTTTTGCATGCCTGGTAACTGTCCGTTCTGCAGTTTGAATGAAAATCAAGTGATAATTACTGGTTAAAGCAGCTTTGGAAAAAATGGCTCTCATCAGAATGACTGACATACAAAGTTTAATGTACTCTCCTGGTTTATATTCTGCCTTCTCTAATTAATTTTTTATTCTTTCCCTACAAAGGAAATAATACATATTTTCATGGTTTTGCCTTATAGGACTTACCAGAAACTCTTCCTTATTTAAAAATGTGTACAATTGGGCATCAGGTGTCAGATGACGACACTAGTTTTAAATTCCAGTGTGCTGTTAATGGGTTTCTGAAAGAACATAAAGATAACGGTGAGTTGCTTTTGTGTTTGTTTTTGTTTTTCCTTTACCTGAACTTTGGTATGCATTTTGAGTGGGGTTGGGGATTTTTAACATTTTTAATAGTTCTGACATTCGTGTCAAGTTGTGTTTGGTAACATTAAGGTGGAAATGTCAGATGGTGCTACTAGAGTACGGTGTTTTTCCTGTTTATGGTCACAAACAATTTAGTTTAGTTTGGAAAGTGATCTTTGTGAGAAATATGAACTGAGCTAGCTTACTTATCTCTTTTTTAAAAATTTGAATGGAAAATACATAAAAACATAAAAATGTTCTTTTGTCCTGTTTATTGGTTGAGAGGTGGAAGAAAAGGTTTAGACTCTCAGGTTCTTAGCGTACATAAAAGAGAAAACAAAAAGCAAAGGTTCAGAGTGAGACAGATCCCTAGAAGCAAAACAAAACAGAGTGGACCAGGTAGAGTGGCTTCCTCATCATATATGTGTTTAAGATATTTTTGCTGCTTTTACCCTTCGGGTGCAAGTGAGGAAGAACACTACCACCTCTTACTCTTATCTTCAGACAGGAAGAACTTAAAAGGCTGGTGTTTTCTTGTTTCCGCTTTAAGATCTACTCTGTTGATAGTAGGTGTTAATAGCGTGTGAATTTTAAGGATCCACTTGCCTTTTTCTAGCATCTAACTATCAGAAGGAACATGGTGTTTGCCATGTTTTAAGACTGAGGAATCTTTTGTCTTTGGAACACCACTGACGCCCATGTGAAAGTGTTCATTTTGTCCTCTTTCTAAATTTAGCCTGAGGAGTGTGCACTTTATTAAATCAATGTAACAGACAGTAAATATTCCGTGTATATATAAAATGATGCACGTATATACATAAAACAGGGAGTAGGGGAGAGGGAATAGAGATGGAGGTGGGAAGATAGGGGATAGGAGGCGAGAGAGAGAGGGAGAGACTGGAATTTCAAGATAAATGTTCATTCTATAACCTGGTTGCTTAATGCAGGTACTAGCTCTTAAATATCTTCAGCCCTATTCACAGATCTTCCGTGTACTTTAGCTTTAAAACTTGAGAGGCTTGGCCTGTCCTGTGATAACCAGGGTGTCTAGAAAGGAGGCAAATTATCTGATGTGTTTAAACTGTAGTCACAGAAATGTTACCTCTTAAGACACTAGGGCGCAGCTGCCGGCCTACTCACTTCCTCCAGGCTCCTTTGTGTGTGTTCTGTCTGTTCCGCGTGGGCTAGAAGATCCTTACAAGTGCATGAGAACACGTTTGTAAACCTTGATTGTTCACATGTTATACCAAGTGTAGTCCATTGCATATGCTGACTCCTCTGTGGGTCTTCTGCATGCAGTGGGCTAACTTCACCATGCTGTCTGCCATTGCAGTCTCAGGACCTTAGTTATGATCCATTGGTGACTTCCTCTGCTGTAAGGCCCTCCCACAGATGCCAGGCTCACTGATAATGAGGAGGAGACTATACTACGCACTCCCTAGAATGGGTAGAGACTCAGAAAATGAATTGTTTCAGTAAACACCGAGAGCCTTATAGGTTTGTTGTTAGGGCACGGGGATACAGAGGTGAGTAGAAGTCTTTGTTCAGTAGCAACTTCCAGTTGTCTAGAAAGAGAAACATGTAGTGAGTCTAAGTGGGTTAATTATGATAAAAGAATCAAGTGCAGCAGGAATATAGAGGAGAAATTGAGGAAGGCCTGACTGAGGAGACAGCGTTTGAGCTGGGCTTGGGGGAAGAGGATTTTGCCGGAATGAGGAAAGGACAGCCCAGGTATTGGGGACAGGTACAAAAGGCCCAGGGCTTGAACTTGTGCTCTGGAGGGGCAGCCTCTGGTGTGACTAGAGGGTAGTGTGAAAGGGCAAAGAAGTCATACATTCATTTTCAGCAAATATTTGTATAACACCTTCTAAGTTGAAGGCACTGTTCTAGGAAGTAGGAAGAGAACAAAGTTCTTGCCCTTACGTACTTTCCATTCTAGTGGGGGAGAGAGATGAATAAATAAGTCAATATGTGGAGTGTCAAGCGGTGGTAAATGCTTTGGAGGATAACAAAAGAAGATGAAGAGGTGAGGGAATGTGGTAGGTGATCAGGGAAGTCCCCTCTATTAAGATGTCGATTGAGCAGAGCCTTGCAGTGAGAAACAAGCCATTGGATATCTGGGAGAGTGGAGATGGGGTGGGAGGGTGTGTCCTGGGAGAGTGGAGATGGGGTGGGAGGGTGTGTTCTGAAGCAGAAGGAATAGTAGGTGCAAAGTCCCTGAGGCACGCCTGTGCTTGGCATGTTTGAGGAATAGTAAGGAAGCCAGTGTGGCTGGACAGGGGAAAGTGAGTGAGGGCAGGGCAGTAGAGAATGAGATCAGGGGAGGCTGGCAGGGCAAAGGAGGGAGGTGGATGATGTAGGTCCTTGTAAGTCATAGTTTGAACTTATAATTCAGTTGGAGAGACAGACTGATATCTGTTTATAAAGAGTTCTCAATGCTGTGCTAACAACCTGGGCTGTATTCTGTGCTAAGTGAAGATGTTCAAGCGACAGAGCAATCCAGCCAAGTTTATATTTTAGAAAGATAACAGCGTCACTATCCAAGACACATTGTAGACTATGTATGTAGTACGTGTATAGTGTGCTGCTCTTCTATAAACTACAGGATACCTGTTACGTACAAATACTTACATACAAGATACAAGTGTGAATGTAAGCACTTGGGAAATATCTGAAAGAACCACACAAGAAACTGGGAGAGTCGGACAACTTTCCATGTCCCGTATGATTGGAATGCTGAAGGGTACACACACGAACTAATGGACGTGTGCTACCAGCCTCCGGCTAAGGAGGGAAATTGCAGGCATCAGAATCCTCTTTACGGATCAAGCGCGTTAATCCGCCTGCGTGATGACAGTCATCTCGACACGCCACGCGGTGGCGCATGCGCGGTAGAAGGAGGTCCGCGAGCTGCGTGGGCTTGTGCCTAGGCGCCTGTGGTTCGTGGCCTTGTGCTGGCACCGGGGATGCCGGGTTGGCGACTTTGGCACTCCTGGCGGGGGTGACATGAGCCAGTTCGTCGGCCACGAGGAAGGGCGGAAAGCACATCCCGGAAAGGTAATACGCCTTGGCCCCTGGGCGTTGCCGGTGGAGCTCGGAGCCCCTGGGCCTGGGCTTCCGTCTCTTGTGCTGTCGCCTGTCACAGTGGCCCCCGTGCGCTGGCCCGTCCGCGCTGTGCTAGGGGGTGCTGGTCGTCTCGCGGCTCAGTTCATAGTAGCTGAAAGGGACAGTGTGTGATGTTCTGATTTCTCCCCATCGTTTTAAAAGGGAGGCTCTGGCCATTGCTCCTTGGGTAAAATGCAGCGGGACTGCTTTTTAAGATGGGACTGTCAGTGTTGGGGACCCTCCTTAATTACCAGGATGGAATCCCCTTCAGTTCCTCAAGCCGTGTTGTTTAGGCACAGAAAATGTGAGTAATAGGCACTGGAACTAAGTTTGAGTGAAAAAACGCACCGGTACCGCCGAGTTTTCCATCGAGACAGTTGATCCGTGTTGTCTCTTGGAATTATAAAGGGCGTACTGTTGCTTCCTAACCAGTGTCCTTTGAGAGCTCTACCTCTGTACGTTCAAATGATGAATTTTGAGGCTTTGCTCATACGTGGAGTAAACCCTTAAATTCCCTAAGACCTTCCTTTCCTCCGTCTCATACCCCATTAAGCCCGCTTCAGTTTATCTCCTGAATTTCTTCTGAATCTGTCAACTCTTCCTCAACATCCTCATACTGAACTTGCCTGTCTGTTGCAATGAGGTCCTAACTAGTGTCCATATATCTTGTTTCCTTCCAATCCATTCTTCACACAAGAAACCTTAGAAGCAAGTTGGGACATTGCTCATCAACATGGCTCAAAAACATTGTTTTGAGAATAGAAAACAAACTGTTGGCCTTTAACACTCTGCGTGGTCTAGAATCCTGTCTGCTTCTCTGCTACGTGGACTCCAGCTTGGTGCCTCTCCAACTTTAATATGGGTATGCCTCTCCTGTGGATCTTGTTAAATGCAGGCTGTAATTCAGTAGTTCTGGGTGGGGCCTGGATTCTGTGTTTCTAACGAGCTCCTAGGTGACGGTGACCCTGAGAGCAAGGGTCCAGCTCCTGCCTTTCTCCCTTCTTTCTGGAAGAGCAGGACGTCTGCCCCCCCGGGAGGAGAAAACATCTGCAACGTGACTACTAGCAACCAGCTTCCCTCACAGGCAAGGGACCTTTACCACTGCTCCCTACCATTTTGTCTGAGGCGCAGCAAGCCAAAACACTGACATGCTGAGGTTTGCAGCAAAGAGGAGGTTTATTCACAAGGCAGCCAAGCGAGGAAGTGACGTGACAATAGCTCTCAAATCCGCCTCCCCAAAGGCAAGGGGCTTGGGGTATCTATGGGATAAAGAAAAAAGAAGCAGGGCAGTATGAGGCACGGGGAGCATGAGGAAAGGTGATTGGGAAAAGGTGTGCTCCTCATTGTTCTGAGCTGGCGTAACTAGGCTACGGGGCTCAGCACATTCTCAGGCTGTAGTTTTCGGCCCTCTGATGGCAGGAGGTCAAAAGGCACTGGGCCAGGTGGAAGATCGGTGGTCCTCTCCAGTCTTAACCAGCTCAGCCTAACTAGACACAGCTGATTCCAAGTTCCTGGACAATACCCGGGGCAAACATCTTATTGCTTATGCTACGTGCTATTTGGAGGACGTGCAAGTGTTCAAGCTACCTTGAGGAGTGAAGACAGGATTTGACTAATCCTTACACATGGTTTCACCTCCAGATGAGCAGAAGAGGCCTGTAGGCTGAATCTGGCTCCTGGCACCTGGAATTGGAGGCAGATGGTTTAAAAACAGGCTCTCCCGCCCTCTGTGTTATCTTAGGTAGATAGACTATTGAACCTTCCTGTGCCTGTTTCTCCACCAGCAGCATGGGGACACTCAGAGTCCCTCTCTTGGGGGCTGTTATGGGGGTTCAGTGAGCTATAGATGCATGCACAGGCACACGGGAGACACCCAGTGTGTGTTAGCTTCATGCTTACTTTTTATTAGGAGACCAGTATTGTTAGAAGATTTCTGGTTTGGACAACAGATTAGATAGGTGGTCATTACTATAGTTTATGCAACAGCAATTCACATTACCATTTGCAAAAAAGCAGTTGGTTGTCCAACGGGGATTATAAACATCCATTTACCATGAGCTACTGAACAGATACTTTACACAGTAACTACTTCAAGTACTATTTAAGATCAATTCTCTATGTTGTCTTAAGCAGTTGTTAACCCCCAATTTCGTGAATAGTACCAAGTAAGTCACTTGAACATCAGCTAGAGCAATCTGTTATCACTTAGCAAGCCTAAAGCTATAGTTCAACAATTTTATTTACTGTTCTATGACAAAAATGACTCTCAACAGCTATGCCCTGGATAAGTAATCAGCTAAAGCTAGTTTGACTGACCAAATCTGATTTACTGAGTTAATAAGCCAGTTGATTTAGAAAGGTCTAATGCCTATTTCTCATCCATTCAGCATTCAACTGTTTCCCATGCCTAAAATGTCTTTTTTCCCATTCGTACATATCCAGATTCCTACTTCTGTGCCGTAGGGCTTGGCTGAACTACAACTGCCTTTAGTGACACTTTTCTCACCTGCACAATTGGAGATAATTTTAGTCTCCTCAAGACTCCCACGGGGTTACCTCTGTTGTGACACTTGACGATTTGGTGGCATATTTTACTTTATTTTATTTTAAATAGCCTTCCATTACTCCGTGCACATCAAACGGTAAATGCTTTCTCCTAGTAAACGTGTATAACGATTTTCTGAACTCTTCTGCTCTGGGCAAGATTCATAAATACACCAGGCAAACATAGTGAAAGAGGAGACAGTACTTGTGTTATATTCAGTTGGGTCTTGATACCTAAGTGTGACTCTTAACCAAGGATTATGCAGTAATTAAGGACACAGGTTAAAGTTGTTTAGAGTGTGTCCTAAAGTCTCCCTGGCAGAATTTAAATCTCTACTCTGGAAATTGTAGACCTGAGACAAATTACTTCCCTAAACTTCATTTCCTACATCTGAGAAAGCTAATAGTATCTACCTTGTAGTAGACTGAATAGTACCATTGCCCCCAAATGTCCACCTTCTAATCCCCAGAACCTATGAATGTCACCTTAAATGGCAGAAGGGACTTTGCCAATGGGATGAAAGTAAGGGTTTTGAGATGGGGAGATTCTTCTGGACTACCTGGATGGACCCAGATGTAACCACTGGTGTTCTCGTAAGAGAGAGGCAGAGGGAGTGTTTACTCCAAAGAGAATGTGATGATGAAGTTGGGGTTGGATTGATGTGGCCAGAAGTCAAGGAATGCTGTCAAGGAAACAGATTCTCCCTTAGAGCCTCTAGAAGGTGGATGGACGGCCTTGTCAACTCCTGGTTCCAGCCCAGGGAAACTGGTTTTGGACCTCTGTCTTCCAGAACCATAAGAGAATGAGTGTGTTTTGTTTTACGCAAGCTCATTGGTAGTCATTTGTTACAGCAGCCATAGGGAACTAATGCGTACCTCATAGGAACTATTTCTCCAATGAAAATGTGTGACTGGAAACACACTTGGTGGCATGTCTGACACACGGTAGGTATGCTACTGTGGGTAGTTCTTGGAAAGTAAAGCCTTGGTTTTTGAGGAATCATCAAAACCAGTACAATGGTTGCCATGTTTCTCCTTGTTCATCCTGGTGACAAAGCTGTAGAGAGAGCTCCATCCTTTCCCACAGGACGCCCACCCCTAGTACTTACAGGGAAGAGGTTATGTCTCACTTCAGGCACCTTCCTCTTTCCCTTTCTGCTTTTTGTTTCATTAATCTTCATCCAGCTGGCCTTTCTAAGTTAAAAAAACAAAACAAAACAAAACCATTTCTCAATGGATTCAGATACTACCCCAAGTTAATATTCCAACCATGTTCTTGTTCTTCTGGGTCTCACCACCAGAAATTTCTGAGCTGAAATCCTCTCTAGTTTCTAGGATCAGTCACTTTCTAATTTCTCCCTTCTCAAGTTCAGAGTCTTGTCAGTTTAGTCCCTTCCCTAACCACAACATCTATTAAGGTGACACAGCAAAGTGATGAAAGTCTAGACGGTCTGGTTTTCATCCTGGGTTTCTGCCCGCTACTTACTGTGTGGCATTAGGCAAGCTATTCAACCCCCCTGGGCCTCAGTTTCCCCCCAAAAAGGTGAATATTATGAACATTACCTACCTATAGGGTTGCCATTATGAGGATTAAGTGAGTTAATATTTGCTAAGCACTTAGAATATTACTTGTTATAGTCTAAGCACTACAGTTGTGCTTGTTAGTAATAATAAATGCAATTCCAAGCGTATAACTTACTCAACTTTCTGTCATAACTTTGAAGTGTTGGTCTATCTGTTGGCCAGCGTTGCAGGGAAATGAGTCGAGGCATGGGCTGAGGCATTGCTACCAGTGCGTGGTGTGTTCCCAGAACTAGGAACAGCCGTGTGAAATAGGTAGTGGTTCTACTTGGAGACGGGGCAGACTGGAAAATGACAGCCCTGGAGGTGTGTCCATAGGTTTGGTGTCAGAGCTGCTGCCTGCTGAAGCACTGATGCCGGCCTGAGCCGTAAATGGGGGGGGGGGCGCTGGGGAAAACAGGGGCAGAATGGAAAGGGAAAATAGGGGAAGAACGGAAAAAGATAGCCTAGGGAGGAGGTGTGGTGTCCATAGCTTCGGGGTCAGAGGTGCTGCCTGCTGCAGCACCGATGACACCCGAAGCCGTAGATGGGGGGCTGGGGAAAAGAGGGGCAGAATGGAAAGGGAAAACAGGGGAAGAACGGAAAACGAAAGCCCGGGAAGGTGGTGTGGTGTCCATAGCTTCGGGGTCAGAGGTGCTGCCGGGAGCAGCACCAATGACACCCGAAGCCGTAGATGGGGGGCTGGGGAAAAGAGGGGCAGAATGGAAAGGGAAAACAGGGGCAGAACGGAAAACGAAAGCCCGGGAAGGTGGTGTGGTGTCCATAGCTTCGGGGTCAGAGGTGCTGCCGGGAGCAGCACCAATGACACCCGAAGCCGTAAATGGGGTGCTGGGGAAAAGAGGGGCAGAATGGAAAGGGACAACAGGGGCAGAACGGAAAACGAAAGCCCGGGAAGGTGGTGTGGTGTCCATAGCTTCGGGGTCAGAGGTGCTGCCGGGAGCAGCACCAATGACACCCGAAGCCGTAGATGGGGTGCTGGGGAAAAGAGGGGCAGAATGGAAAGGGACAACAGGGGCAGAACGGAAAACGAAAGCCCGGGAAGGTGGTGTGGTGTCCATAGCTTCGGGGTCAGAGGTGCTGCCGGGAGCAGCACCAATGACACCCGAAGCCGTAAATGGGGTGCTGGGGAAAAGAGGGGCAGAATGGAAAGGGACAACAGGGGCAGAACGGAAAACGAAAGCCCGGGAAGGTGGTGTGGTGTCCATAGCTTCGGGGTCAGAGGTGCTGCCTGCTGCAGCACCGATGACACCCGAAGCCGTAGATGGGGTGCTGGGGAAAAGAGGGGCAGAATGGAAAGGGACAACAGGGGCAGAACGGAAAACGAAAGCCCGGGAAGGTGGTGTGGTGTCCATAGCTTCGGGGTCAGAGGTGCTGCCTGCTGCAGCACCGATGACACCCGAAGCCGTAGATGGGGTGCTGGGGAAAAGCGGGGCAGAATGGAAAGGGAAAACAGGGGCAGAACGGAAAACGATAGCCTGGGAAGGAGGTGTGGTGTCCATCGCTTTGGGGTGAGATGGGCTGCCTGGCTGATCTGAGAAAAGCGAGTGAAAGTGGGAGAGCTTCTCCCTAGCTGCTAACTCTTCTCAAGGTCTAGCACGCACTGAACACTGGCCTGCCGGCTCAGCCTGGGTGTTGCCATTGCATTGTACGTGTCACAGAGCAAGGGCGGGCGGGTCAGGGGGTGGGCTGGGGGCCCCACACAAGCCCAGCCCCTGGAGAAACCCGGCCCGAGGGCAAAGAGCCCGAGCCCTTCTGGACTTTGTAGCGGCTGGGACTTGTCGCTGTGGGTGGCAGGTGTTTGGCACCGGATGGGCCACCATGCGGAGACTGTTGGGGACTGTGGAAGGCTTCTCCTCCAGAGCTCACGCTGCCTGGGCACCGGCTCTGCAGACCCCTCAGCCCTGGGTATGTATCGGCCAGCCCTTCCCCGCAACGGGGCCCAGAGGCCAGAGCCTGCCCAGAGCTGAGTGCAGGAGGCACCCAGAGCTTGCCAGGCTGTGGCCCGCCTCCTCCGTGGACCTCCCCAGCTTGTCCGCGAGCCCTGGAGACAGGAGCAGGAGCGCCTTCTCCAGGGCTGCTGAGCTGCCAGCATCACCGTGAGCCAGGCGGTGAAGGTTTCTGAGCAGGGGATGCAGAGCCCTGACCCGACTGGATGCTGCACCCCACGATGTCCCTTCCTGGCGGGTAGGTTCTTTCTTCACTTGTTTTTCGAAATTTGGTAAAAGAACATTTCAACCTTCGACTGTTCTTCAGGGTATACAGATGGTAGTGGCTTAGCCGGGATTCGAAGCAAGCCTGTGTGATTCCAGAGCTCGTGCTCTGGACTCTGGCGCCTCCTTATCATATATGCTTCATGTGTTACTTTTTCTTTTGTTTCTTGAAGTCCTTATGATACTTAGCCCTAAGTGCCATACCTGTAATGAACACATCCACTGCCCTGTAGGAGGTGTTCTTTTGTTCAACGCGTGAATTGGTCATCCACCACACTGGGTTCTAATCTCAGAAGATAGGTCAGGGACCACCAGTTGTCAGCATAGCACCATCCCACATTTCTGATTGAGGCTTGGAGCCTAGATTTTTCCCTTTGGTCTAGTTTGAAGGATCCAGGTATGTAAAGCTTATATTCTAGATAAATCATGGGCTGTCCTGAAAGGAATTCATCAATGAATTATTCTGTATGGATTAGAAGCCAGTTTCTCTGGCCTTCCTGGAGTATATCCAGTAAGGCATCTCATTCATGTCTAGAAAGCAAATATATGATTTATTGCAACTTCAGCGTGGAGCGATGTATTGGTTTAAAATAAAGTACGAGCAACACAATTTGGTCATTGTGAGTATGCCGGCTGGGTCCACTCTTTACTACACATATGTAACTCTAGAGCTTCTTATGCCCCATAGAGGAGACATACTCTTGTGTGTCTAGGACAAGGGAAACATGTGTTGTTATTCAGGAGCTGGAAGCTACAGCATGACAGGAAAGAATTGAAAAATCCTGGTCTTGGTCTACACGTCACTTTACCTTGTCCGAATCTTGTTTCTTTGGCTTGCTTCATTGGAGTGTTTTCTCTCTCCTGGGACTGACATTGTGTGTTCTGTATCAGGCATGTGACATGTAGAAGTTTCAGAACCCAGAATCATATAGATCAGTAAAAATCTATATATTTTTGTTTAAAATCTATTTAAAATCACACTGGGCATAATTCATATATTCCAAAAGTAGTTTGACCCTCTGCTCATGAGATTCTTTTTATGGTATGTCGAAGCAAATTTGGACTTCCATCCCCAATAAACTTTGAGGTTGGAGGACACAAAAGCTTTTGCTCAGACCTAAATTCTGTCTGAAAAAAAAAAGGGTAACTATTATAAGCCCTTTCTAACCTCTCCAGGAGCAGAAATGATTTACAGCTATGGCATTGAACCATAATTTCTTGATCTCGTTTGAGAAGAGTTCAGTAAGAAACAGTGTCTTGATTTTTGTTCGTTGGTTCCCTGTTTTCTTGTCTTGCGTGCCAACAATCCACTGTAATACGTGAGTGAGTATGGCAGCAGGCTGAGTGTTCCCTGGAGCTCATTAAATGAACGTGTTTTCCTAAAATGACTTTTGTCTCCTTGTTTTCAGCCCCTCTTCTTTCCTCTGTCCTTTACTATAACCAGGGCTCAGCAAAAGCTGACTGGCTTTGTGCAGACCCTACTTAGGGTAGTCTTTTCTTCATTATTTTATTCATGGCCCCTCCATTTCATTGTTTGCCTTCTCGAAATGTGTTGAAATCTTTCTGTGGTTGATGACTTCCACAATGTCTTGGCTCTTATTGGTTGATTAATTTGGGTATTTCTACAGTTTTATTTAAACCTGGTTTCAGGAGGACCAGAAAGTAAATATATTTCCTAGTCTGCCATCTTGAGCTGAAAATCCCTGTGGATTTTAGCATCCAATGTTCCCATGGGTAAAAAACCCAACCTTGGCATCAATAGATGTACACTCAAGATTTCAGCTTTTCTTGAGCAATCACTAAGGATTTAATATGCGGTCACTTCTAATGGGAAAATAGTAACTATCTCATGGCGTTGATTTGAGGATTAACTTAGATAATGGACAAGAAAATGCTTGGTAAGGTTTTAAAATCTATAAAAAATGTTTTTTGTTATTATTTGATTTGTTGCTATTTCAACTTTAGCTGACAGTTGTTTGTGACCTTGCTTATGTGAGAAAATGCCTTCTGGTTTATTGTTTTGAAAGCCAGATTATATTTTTCAATAGCTCAATGGAAATGGCATCATTTGTGAAGTTGAAGGGTGAAGGCATAAATGTTTCTTGACATTTGAATCAACTATTGGTCTTCTGGGGCTTGTCCTTATTCTCCTGCAGTCTCTAATCAACATGGCATCCAGAGAGATCCTGTTAAAACGTAAGTCAGATCATGTCACTCCAGGCTCTTCAGTGGCTTCTTCACAGGAAAAGCAAAGTCCTCAAAGTGCCTCCACAGCCCTAGAAATCTGGGCCTCTGTTTCCTCTCTGACGGTTTCCTTCTCCTCTCCACTTTGCTCCCTCTGTTTTCCACACACTGACATCCTTTCTGCTCCTTGGATACTCCAAGCCCACTCTTGCCTCATTGCCTTTCCATCTGACTGTTCCCTCTGCTTGTACTATTCACTTCCCAGATATGCACCTTGCTCCCTCTCACAACCTTAGGTTCCCTCTTAAATTTTATCTTCCCCAGAAAGCCCTCAGTGATCACTTAGTTTCAGATCGCAGCCTCCTCCTACCAGCTAACAATCTCCATCCCCCTTCCCTGCTTGCTGTTTTTCTCCAGCACTTACCTGATATACTAGTTATTCTACCCATTTATTCAATTTTTATTTACGTATTTACACTTACGATTTTATATTTGCTTCTTTACTTTTGTCTCTCCCCTCAGCTCGAGAGAGGCTATATTCATCTGTGTTAATCACTGCTGTGTTTCCTGAACATGCCTAGAAAACATACTGAAGAAGGGTGCCTGAAATTTGGTAAGGGAGCCATCAGTTTTCTTGGCTGAATGAAGAAATATGCTCATAAATTAATGAACAAATCTCTGGGGTTTCTGAATTAAGGACTAATGGGAAGAGGAAGGCAAATGGTTGGGACAGGGTACTGCAAGAAGTAGTATTTGGAGTACTCTGATAGCTCTCCTAATAGATAACATTTTGTTCATTTAAATAGTTTTAACGAGAGAGCTGGGAACTAGGGACACACAGCATCGAGGTTTTATAATGCATTCTGTAGAGTTCTTTTCGAGTGTGTTCAAATATCATTGAAAATATATGCATGCATATAAACCTCTGTTACTTTATTTAGTGCTTTACAAGAGCCCCTCAAGGAAGGGGTAGTAGCAACTATCAGTATCCTTCCTTTATGATGAGCTTAATTTATTCAAAATTACATCCTAATTTATTTGTAACTGTGAAACTAGACTTAGTTATTTAGTAGACCCTCCCTAGAAACCTATGACGTTAATAAAACCAACAAAAATGTGTTCAGGTTCCAGTGATAACACACACTACAGACTCAATTATGTGTCATCCATTTTAATGAAGGGAAGAAGTGATTTAACAAACACAGAGCAAACAAACAGAATATGAAGGTTTGTCCTCCATTAATATTAGTAATGGATAAAGTGGGCTCCAACGCCTTCAACGTAGCTTGAGACCCATCATCTCTGTGTCATGGGAAGGGGGATGCTCGGCCAGGATGTCTTTCTGTGTCACTGAGAAAATTTTCCGTAATGTATAACGATACTTACTGAAACGGATATGGGGCATTTGGGTAATTAGGAATCCGTTAGCATATTTTTCCGGAAGCCTTGACTACGAAACGAAGATAGTAGATTTGGACACTTGCAGCTATGCAGAAGTTGTTTGGGTATTCATCTTTATGCCGAATGAAGTAAGCTTATTTCATCTCTGCAGCTTCCCATATGCCATTTTCCCACCTCTGTTTTGTGTTTGGAAAGACTTTTAGAAATTAAAACTCAAGTTAAAAAGTGAGTGACGGGCTTCCCTGGTGGCTCAGTGGTTGAGAGTCCGCCTGCCGATGCAGGGGACACGGGTTCGTGCTCCGGTCCGCGAAGATCCCACATGCCGCGGAGCGGCTAGGCCCGTGAGCCGTGGCCGCTGAGCCTGCGCTCCGCAACGGGAGAGGCCACAGCAGTGAGAGGCCCGTGTACCGCAAAAAAAAAAAAAAAAAAGAAAAAGAAAGAAAAGAAAAGAGAGTGAGTGACAACTTAAATGATATATGGAATATTTTGCTGACTTAGAAGAGCATGCAGAATTAAATATGACCCAGTTGAAATGTTAATTTTATTTTAATGTGTATATTGGGGTGGAGTCTTAAAGGTGCCAGAAAACAAGCATTCACCCATCCTGTTTGGAAGTGCAGCACACAGGCACCTTCAGTTACCAGTTCTGTTCATTCCACAGAATCATCTTGGGAAAACATACTGTTTTTTAGGTACCTGGTGTATATCTTAACCAGTTTGAAGAATTTCCCAAATACCTGTTAATATGTAGTTCTCCGATTCCAATCTTGCCACGTCCTGTACCAGTGACACAGCACATAGGAGTTTTATTTCTCTTTCTTTCTCTGGGTTGTTGAGAACCCAACGAAAGAACAATGGAATGGCATCAAAGAGATCAGGGTTCTTGACTCAGATTTACCATAAAATAATAGTGTCCTCTTGGGAAAATTATAGTTGTTCTAGGCCCCTTTCCTTTTCTTTACTTTGACAGAGCTGCACTAGATGACCCCAAGTAACACTGCGCTCTTTGCAGTAGTAGCTTAGACGTTATTGGTTTTCTGAAACAAATGAAGACAGTGACACAGGAAACTGTGCAACATCTCTGTAACTATGTTTTCTTAGAGTTGCCTCCATTTTTCAGATGATAAGATGGCTGAGCACAGAAGTAGGTGTTTTGACCAGAGGTTCCAGAGTAGAGGGAACTGAACCACAAGTTTCCTTCATTCCTGAAGCTCACTTAGCCGAAACATAGGCTTCTGAATATTAAGCTGTAAAGCATATTATCAGTGTGCTTTAAAAGAAGCGGTTCTTCTAGGATTTCTAATTAATAGCAGGCGGTTTTGAAATTCTTAGAAGATCATCGAATTTTGTGAGATTTACAGCTCTATTTTCCTGTCAAGCAAGTTGTATCAGTGCCAGACAATCATCTGAGCTTCTGGATGCTTCTCTGAACCTCTTGAATTTTTCTTCTTGCTATCTGAAATTCATGCCAGATAAGCCTTTTTGTAGAGAGCGTGTACAGACTTGTCTATTTTCATATACGAAAGCGATGCAGTGAGCCAGGTCGGGGGTTAAGCCCTCATTCTCAGAGTGGTATTGAGCTCCTGGTGAAATGTAATCCTCATTTCCTCAGAATAGAAAAGCAGTTATCTCACGTTTTTAATGCCATTAACTCTTTATACATTTATGTATAATACATATATTTATTGTACCTACGAGGTGTGCTCTCTTTGGGAAGTACAAAGCTATTTGAGACGTAAGTTGTTCATTTTTTTGTTTTCCCACAAATACTGTGACCCTTTGAGCAGGAAGGTCTATGTTTTATTAACATCTAGAACAAGCAGCTAACACGGTGTCTAAGATGTAGTCAATAAATATGAAATAGGTAAATGAACACATTTTTAAGGAAGGGCCAGGGCATGAACAAATAGAAAATTTTCATTTTCGGTCACAAAGCCACAACAGACATAAAAATGATACAGACAACAAGTGCTACGGTCGTTCAAAGAAGGCATAGAATAGATACAACAAGGATCTCCCCTATGGCACAGGGAACTGTACTCAATATTTTGTAATAACTTATAAGGGAAAAGAATCTGAAAACGGAATCACTGCGCCGTACACCTGAAACGGACACGACATTGTAAATCAACTATATTTCAATTAAAAAACAAACAAACAGACAACAGCAACAACAAAAAACCAAAGAGGTCATAGAAGTTCTTATGAGATTCCAGAAGAGAAGAGAAGCCAAATGAGGACGGGAGAGGCGGCTTTTGAATCCGTTCAGAGGAGAAGTCACAGAGGAACTAGTCATTGATCTGAATTTGAGATTAAGATTAAGATGAATTAATCTGAATTAATTAAGATTGCAACACAGGGATATTACAGATGAAGGTAATCACATAAACTTACTATACTGAAACTTGCAGAGGTTATGAGTGTTGCTCAAGATCCCAAAGCAAGTGCATTGTGGAATCAGAATTTTAAGTGAGGCCTAATGAACTAAAAACAAACCAGCACAGAAACAAGCCCTTCCTGTGACACCACGTTGCCTTTGAAGTCGTTTTTTTTGGTGGGTTGGCAGAAACTGGTTCCAGTGTTTCTTGCAGGAATGACTGGCCATAGGACTGGGCGTCGTAGCTTCCTGCCAGGCGACCGAAGGTCGCAGGCAGGTGGGTCACTGGGACACACGCGGAGGGGCTCCTGGCCGGCCCCCTGGCCGCTCAGTGCCCCTGCCCCAGAGCGGGGGTGGGGGCCTCAAAGCAGCCTTGTCTGAGTCCCCTGCCACTAGAGAGAGTATTGGCCCAACACTTGTAGAAAACGGGGACCTTGCTGGCAGTTCAGTGGAGGGACACAAATAAATCTTTGCCGACTTTCTGCTGAAGCTCACGAGGGTTCACTCCTAAGCCTCTTACAAGGTCAGCTGCCGAGGCTGCGAGAGATGAGTCAGGGCTCTCCCTCCACCACGGGGAGATCGCTGGTTAAAGCGCTCACGAGGGAGTGAACCGCGTGTCCGCACCGACACGCATGGGCAGACCTCGTCGATGCCTTCTGTCCGGGGTACGAAGCCCTCTCCTGCCTCTTCCAGGCTCTCTAGAAAGCATGTGCAGAGCCTCCCACTCCACCCTCGGACTCCGTGGGCCACAGCTGGAGGGACCAGCCAAGGAGCCGTGGCAGGAGGAGGCCAGAGGGCAGCGGGCCTCGGCCGGAGCCCGTCAGTCGGTCCCCATTCACACACCACCAGACGATCCTCTTGACCTGGGCAGTAGCCGCCAACCGACCGCTAAGGTGAGCCCGGCGCGCGCTTGGCTACCTGGCATGGCTGGGAACCCCAGGATCTCCTGGCAGAGGCGGGCATTCTCCTGGGCCGGGTCCGCGGGCGTCTGCGTGTGCAGGGCCTGAACCACCTTGGCCAGGACGATCTGGCACAGGTTGAAGGAGACGGGGGGCTGGCACCGTGTCCAGGCCGCGCTTGCCAGCCGGGCAGACCGGAAGCCCCCTTCCCTTCCCTCGGTCCGGCCGCATCTGGGTTGGCCTCCCGGGACTTGATGAGCTTGTCCAGCAGCTCCTGAGGGACGGTGCTGCCCGTGGCCCACCAAGACTGGCAGCAGCGCCAGGGCCTCACAGGGCACGGCGCCCCCGGCCCCAGAGCCTTCCCTCTGGTTCTCATCACCGGCTGTCACCAGACTTGCATGCAACGTGCTTTTCTTTTCTCTTGTCTTCTTTACGTCCCTCAGCCACGCAATGCGGTGAAGCCCTGATGCTCGCTGCCGCGTCGGTACACCCTGAGAACACGATGCTCAGCGAGCAAAGTCATACACAGAAGGACACACAGGGCGTGACCCCACTGAGGAGAAACGTCCAGAGCAGGTAGATCCACAGAGTCAGCGAGTGGGTTCCTGGTTGTCAGGGGCTGGCGAGGGGACGGAGTGATAGCTAAGGGCGTGAGGGACATTTTCGGGATGATGGAAATGGTCCAAAGCAGTAGTGACGTCTGTACGGCTCAGTAAACTGTCCCCACACGCCCCGGTGCAGCCTGTGAGAGCATCGCTCTCAGGATGAAGGGCTGACCACAGGAAGACTGAACGAGCAGTGGGTCCTGGGCCCAGACTCTCAGCTGGCGCCCCCCCACGTGGGGAAGTCACTGGGACTTGCTGAGCCTCCACGGAGACTGGCAGCAGCCCCCGAGCTCACAGGGCACTGCGCCCCCGGCCCCAGAGCCTTCCCTCTGGTTCTCATCACCGGCTGTCAGCAGACTTGCAGGCAACGTTCCTTTCTTTTCTTTTGTCTTTTTTAAAGGCAACTCTTGAGTACATGTATTTAACATGCAGGGAACCAGCCCTGACTCCTTGATCTGGGTCTTCCAGCCTCTAGAGCCTCGAGGACATCCATTTCCGTTATTTACGCGCCCAGTGCCTGGGGTTTGATGATGGAAGCTGACACCGAGGGCGTCACCACGTGTGGGGTGATGTCAGTGAAAGAATCCCGTGGCGAGGGCCTGCCTGAGGACCACGCATGCCCGGGCCCTCCCCGCCCCCGCCTGCAGCCCTGCGCCTGGGAGCGGAGCTGGTGCATCGCATGCCCGACGTCGTGGAAGTTGGTCTCCCGCTCATCATGCCGCAGCAGGGAGGGCAGGTTGGGCGTAGGCTTGGCGAAGTTGGCCACCGTGGCCGCGATGGCGATCTGGCAGCTCCCATCGTGCTGTAGGCAGGCCGAAGCAGGCCGCGTGCCCGGACTTCCCCACCCTGCGGAGGGACGTGGATGGGGCCCCGCTTCCACAGAGGAGCCCCGGCCCACGGCCGACAGGTTCCCCCACCACGCACGCACCGAGGATAGAGGTCAGGGAGAACTTGCCGATGGATGACCTTGCCCGAGGCCACGTCCCAGACCGTTTAGAGCCTCACGTCTTCGTGACACGTGCTCGTGCCCTCCTCCAGGTCGAAGGTCAGCCCCAGCAGCTCCTGGGAGATGCCCAGCAGCCCGCGTGTGACCGCCTGCACGGGGAAAGACTCCTTGAGCAGGTACTGGTCCACGTGGTAGCGCGTCTCCTCCCCCTGGTTCACGTAGTAGCGCAGGTCCCAGGCGTTGATGGGGCCGTCAAAGTGCAGGCCCCGCCTCTGGCACTCGGCCTTCTTTAGCTCCAGGATCACGGCCGCTCCTGCTCCCCGAGGGGCTTCAGCTTCTGGGCCAGCTCACCTGCGGGCGGAGGGGAGAGGCTCGGCTACGTCCCTGGGGCGGCCCCCCAGCCACCCCCGACCCTGCGCCCCTCGAGGCAGAATGAAGGGTCTGGGATGGTGACCCCCAAGGGCTGACACAGTGGGGTCTCAGGCAGCACCACGTCCGGTCAAGGTCCGCCTGACCCCGTCCCCACTGGGACTCAGGGGGAGGCGGTGTTACCTAGGACAGTGGCCACCACCTGGCTGGTCTTGTCCGTGTTCATCTCCAGCACAGAGTCGGCATGGTGCGGAACCCCAGCAGGCGGGACTTCAGGGCCTGCAGCCTCACCAGCTCCCTGAGGATCACGCAGTTCTCCTGGAAGCCAGAGACGGAAGGCGCTGGGGACCGAGGGCCACGCCCTCCCCACGGGCCCCGGGCCAGGTCTCTGCAGGCGGGCAGGGCTCCCAGGCCACTGGCGGGCACAGCCAATCCCCCTCCCTCCTCCTCCTGGCCCGGATTTCTAGACACTTTGGTGCTGTCCTAACACGTGGCCTTTATTAACACAGGTCCTTTTGGAAGCAGAAACGGCATGAACGTGATGGGCTCTAAGGCCAAGGGCAGGAAGAAATGCGGCCAGGCTCTCCAGGAGCCACCAAGGGGCCTCCCCGGGCTCAACAAGACAAACACGGCTGCCGTGCAGACAGTAGCTCAACCCCACGGCGCCCGAACACCCAGCCCCTGGACGGTGAGACACCTGTTGCTGCAGGTGGCCCGTGGCTCACTGATGAGGCCCGGCCCCAGGCGTACGCCACCTTCTCGGGGGCCACCTCTCCGGTCTGCAGTGGGGTTCTCCTGGGAGCCCCCCGTCACCACAGCACCAGCGTGGCCTGTCTGTAGCCCAAGAAGGTGGGGACGCAAGACTGTCCCCCGTGCCCCCCGCATCCCCCGCGAGGCCGAGCGAGCACCAGTGGTGTCTGCGGGGAAGGTGAAGGGCTCACGCACAGCCCCCATCTACAGAAGCACAGACTGCAGCCACATGCGCTATGGAACAAACACAAGTGTCCATGCAGGACCCGATGTCTGAATGTCAAGGCCATGCCCGGGCCACAGTGAGAAGGTGCATCCCCCATGCAAGCCACAGAGAGGGGATGGGGGGGTCCATCTGCGATTCTGAGCTCATCGGGCATCACCCCAGAGGGAGAGGGAGAGGGAGAGGGAGAGGGAGAGAGGTAGACAGAAGTACAGAGGGAGAGAAAGAGAGAGGGAGGGAGAGACGTCTCTCCCTTCCCTGGGGGTTCTCTAGTGCAGCCAAGGCTGAAAACCACGGCATTTTGGGAGATGGGTCCTCGTGGAAGAGTTAAATAGTCGCTCATGGCATTATCGACACATACTAAAAAAGGCCCCAAATCTTGGGGAGTCAGGGAGGGGAGTGTCGGCTGCCTCGTAAACGAGGAGAGATTGGGCATCAGAGGAGGTGCCTGTGCAGCCTGCGCCCAGGGCCCCGCAGACTTCATCTCCCAGCGGTGGTCCTGGGCTGGAAGTCAGCGGGGAGGTCAGGCTGTCCAAGCATCAACGTTGACTTCAGGGCTGATCTAAAAGGCGCCTGGTGTTTGTTGAAGCAGAAAAAGGAGAAAGCAGTAGGGAGTGGATGGGAGTGGGAGGGGGAGGGAGCCCCCCTCCTCAGCACTTCTACCGCTCTCCCTCTCTCTCTCTCTCTCTCTCTCTCCCTTTCTCCCTCTCTCCCTCTACCTCGCTGCCTCTCACTCTCCCTCTCCCTCCATCTCTCCCTCTGCCTCTCTCCCTCCCTCTCTCCCTGTCCCTCTCTCTCTCTCCCTCTTTCCCTCCCCCTCTCCCTCTCCCCCTTTCCCTCTCCCTCTCCCCTTCTCCCTCTCTCCCTTCCTCTCTCCCTGTCCCTGTTCCCCTGTTCCGCACGCTCTGGCTCTACCTCTTTCCCTCTTCCTCTCCCTCCACCTCCTTCCCTCTCTGGAGAGGGAAGGAGGTGGAGGGAGAGGGAGAGAGAGATGGAGAGGGAGAGAGTGATGGAGGGAGCGAAAGATGTCTCTCCCTCCCTCCCTCTCTCCCTCCCTCTCTCCCTCTCCCTCCCTCCTTCTCCTCCCTCTCCCTCTGGCTCCAACTCTCCTCCTTCCATCTCTCCCTCTCCCTCACTCCCTCCCAGAGAGGCAGAGATAAGGCAGAGGGAGAGAGGAAGAGGGAGAGATGGAGGGAGAGGGAGAGGGAGGGAGAGGGAGGGAGAGGGAGAGGGGGAGAGGGAGAGAGGGAGGGAGAGGGAGAGAGGGAGAGGGAGAGAGGGAGAGGGAGGGAGAGGGAGAGAGGGAGAGGGAGAGAGGGAGAGGGAAATAGGTCTCTTCCTCCCTCCCTCTCCCTCTCTCCTCCTCCTCTCCCTCTCTCCCTCTCCCTCTCTCTCTCCCTGTCCCTGTTTCCCTGTTCCAGTCTCCCTCTGCCTCTCTCCCTCTCCCTTGTCTCTGCCTCTCCCTCCATCTCTCCCTCTCTGAGAGGGAGTGAGGGCGAGGGAGAGATGGAGGGAGAGGGAGTGAGGGCGAGGGAGAGAGGGAGGGAGAGGGAGGAAGAGGAAGAGTGGAAGGGAAAGGGCGAGGGAAGGAGAGGGGGAGACGGAGGAGAGAGGGAGAGGGAGGGAAGAAGAGACCATTTTCCCTCTCCCGCTCTCCCTCTCTATCTCTCTCTCCCTCTGTCCCTCTCTCTCTTCTTCTCTCTCTCTCCCTCCATCTCTCCCTCTCCCTCTCTGTCTCTCCCTCCATCTCTCCCTTTCTGGGAAAGAGTGAGGGAGATGGAGACATGGAGGGAGAGGGAGGAGAAGGAGAGAGGGAGGGAGAGAGGTGTAGAGGGAGAGAGGGAGAGACGTCTTCGCTCCCTCCCTCTATCCCTCTCTCCCTTTCCCCCCTCTCTCTCCCTCTCCCCCTCCCTCTCCTGCTCTCCCTCTCCCTCTTTCCCTCTCCCTCTCCCTCCACCTCCTTCCCTCTCTGGAGAGGGAAGGAGGTGGAGGGAGAGGGAGAGCGGAACAGGGAAACAGGGACAGGGAGAGAGGGAGGGAGGAAGAGACCTCTTTCCATCTCCCTCTCACCCCCCCTCTCCCTCTCCTCTCCATATCTCTCTCCCTCCCTCTCCCTCTCCCTCCCTCTCTCCCTCTCCCTCTCTCCCTCTCCCTTGTCTCTGCCTCTCTATCTCTCCCTCTCTGGGAGGGAGTGAGGGAGTGGGAGAGTTGGAGGGAGGGAGAGGGAGAGAGGGAGGGAGGGAGAGAGGGATAGAGGGAGGGAGCGAGAGAGGGATAGAGGGAGGGAGGGAGAGGGATAGAGGGAGAGAGGGATGGAGGGAGGGAGTGAGAGGGAGGGAGGGAGGGAGGGAGAGACGGTCTTTCGCTCCCTCCCTCTCTCCCTCTCTCCCTCTCACCCCTCTCTCTCCCTCTCCCCCCTCCCTCTCCTGCTCTCTCTCCCTGTTCCTCCACCTCCTTCCCTCTCCGGAGAGGGAAGGAGGTGGAGGGACAGGGAGAGGGAAAGAGGTAGAGGGAGAGCGTGCGGAACAGGGAAACAGGGACAGGGAGAGAGGAAAGAAGAGAGGGAGAGGGAAGAGGGACGGGGGAGGCAGGAAGAGGGAGGGGGAGGAGGGAGAGAGACGGGGGAGAGCGAGGAGGTAGAGGGAGAGGGAGGGGAGAGGGAGAGGGATGGGGAGAGCAAGGGGGAGACGGAGGTGGAGAGGGAGTTGGGAGAGGGACAGGGAGAGGGACGGGGAGGGGGGAGAGGGAGGGGGGAGGGAGAGAGGGAAAGAGAGAGACGCAGAGGAAAGAGGGAGAGGGAAGAGAGAGAGGGACAGAGGGAGAGGGAGAGAGGGAGGAGGAGAGGGACGAGAGGAAGCAGGGAGAAAAGAGAGAAAGAACACACCATCTACATTTCTGTCAAATGACACCGGGGATCCTTACACAACCAGGAGAAAATAACACAGCGAGGCTCTTTCTCAGCTGGAACTGGAACTGCAGATGGGGCCAAACACCACCAGGGTGGCCACACATGTCCAGCTGCCGCCCCAGCCCCCTGAGTCTGGTCACCAGGGCTCTGAGTGTTTGCTCCAGGGACCTGGGGTTCACCCTGTCACCCTGGAGGTCGGGCCTAGACAGCATGGCCCCGGGCTGGACACATAGGGAGAAAAGCATCCCCACAGGCCAGCTTGTGCGAGCCGATTCAGCTGCCAGATTTTAGAGGCCCGGGATCACCCTGTGGCCCATGAAAGCCAGGAGCCAGGAGGGTCTTGCATCGGGATTCCTGTCCGTTGGACTGGAACGTTTATGTAAGGAGTCTTGGAAACAGTGGTAACAAGACTGAATTCGAAGGAGCTTTAGGATATTATGGACCACTCCGAAGTGTGTGGGTTGCTAAAAACCCTCCCGGCTTCACTCTTGTTGAAAATGAAGATCCCCGAGATGCAGCGGATGCTGTCTGAGAAGTAGACGGGAGAACACTCTGTGGCTGCCGAGTAAGAGTGGACCTGTCGAATGGGGAAGGGAGAAGTCGAAATCGTGGCCGCCTCCTTCTTGGGGTCGTCGCCCTCGAGATGATTATCGGAGGAGGAGTCCTCCCCCTCACCACAGATCTCCAAGACGGAGAAGC
Organism: Delphinapterus leucas; assembly: GCF_059928025.1. Classification (NCBI taxonomy): domain Eukaryota; kingdom Metazoa; phylum Chordata; class Mammalia; order Artiodactyla; family Monodontidae; genus Delphinapterus; species Delphinapterus leucas. The sequence goes on along the minus strand of NW_028322271.1, from coordinate 250,924 downwards.
TTCTCCCGCAGCCGGAGCAGGTCCCTTTAGTAGATATAGGAGAAGAGAGAGATCACTGTCCCAGGAGAGAAATCGCAAGCCGTCCCGATCTTTCTCTAGGTCTCCTAGCCGATCCAGGTCAAATGAAAGGAAATAGCAGACCACTTTGCAAGAGGAGTGGTGCACAGGAAATACCTTCATTTGACAGGAGTATGTACAGAAAATTCAAGTTTCGTTTGAGACTTCCGAAGCTTGATGCACTTTTTAAATGTTTTAGCTGTTCCCGTTTGTCTGTCTCTTGGGACAGTGACACATAAAGGTGTCATTCTCTGTGGTTTGAAATGGGTCATATGAGGCATGTAATATGAAGAATTGTTTCTTTACAATGTTCTCTTAAGCAGAATTGAATTTGCTTTGAATTTTTGGTCTTGCCTAGACTGATAATAAAACTCTAACTCCTGCCCACCTAAAGTGTGATGTTTATTATTATGGAAACAACACTGGCAAACATTAAAAAGACTTTCTGTAGCTGGGATACGGTATGCAGCTGTAGTCAAGCAAGCAGTCTTTAAAAGGTACTGTGAACACAAGCCAGCAGGTAGAAATGAAAGCCGCACCCTTACCCTAGATGAGAGGTTTAAGAATTCCACTAGTCTTCACACTGGACAAGAGGTTGTCCAGTGAGTTTAGCATCTAAGAAGTTTCAAGGAAGTTAGTTAACCTTTGAGTTAGGTCATAAGTCCCCTCTGTGATTGCTGTACATGAATACATAGCTCTTTGTAAAGTTTTTTGGAAGTTGAGATTATCAAGACACCAATGTCCTGCCAGATTAAGAGTATATTGTAGAGCTGAACTTTGAGTTACTGTGCAATTTTTTTTTCATGCTGTCATCTGTAATATGTTTTGTGAGACTCCTTGGGATTAAAGTTTTGGTTCCAAACGGAACAAAGAAAACAAAAAAAGGATCCACCTGCCAATGCAGGGGACCCGGGTTCGAGCCCTGGCCCGGGAAGATCCCATGTGCCGCAGATCAACTAAGCCCGTGGGCCACAACTATTGAGCCTGCGCTCTAGATCCTGGGAGCCACAACTACTGAGCCCCCATGCCACAACTACAGAAGCCCGCACATCTAGAGTCCGTGCTCCGAAACAAAAGAAGCCACTGTAATGAGAAGCACATGCCTGCAACAAAGAGGAGCCCCTGCTCGCCGCAACTAGAGAAAGCCCGTGTGCAGCAATGAAGACCCAACGCAGCAAAAAAAAAAAAAAAAAAAGACGCTACTGGCCAGGTGATCAAGGGTAAAATTGTTTGTCACAAGTCCCGTTGATGGTGTGTATCCTTGATGTGTGTATCCTTGATGGTGTGTATCCTTGACGATGTGACCTGAGGAGAATGACATTTTTATCTCTGTCTGGATCTTCCGCCCCAAACCCCATAACTCCAGCCCAACCATAAGAAAAACATCAGAAAACCAACAGACAAACAAATTGAGGGACAAAATACCTGACCAGTCCTCCTCAAAACTTTCAAGGTATCAAAACCCAGGGACGTCTGAGAAATGTCACAGCCCAGAGGAGACTGGGACAGAAAAAGGGTGTTAGGGGAAAGCTAGGGAAATTCTAATAAAGTGTGGACTTTAGTTAATAATAACGTATCCATCTCGGTTCCTTAGTTGGATAAGCATGTCGTACTAACGTACTAAAGTACTAACGTGTTGGAAATAGGGGTACTGGGTCGGGGGTCCACAGCACTCTGTACACTCTGTACAGATCTTTGCAACTTTTTTGTAACTCTAAGCTATTCTAAAATTAAGCAACTACTAAACAGAGATAAGAATGTTATTTCCCTGATTTGAACATGGCTGAGTTTGTTTTCATGGTCACATTTGTGCTATCTGGATGTGTCTTGGAATCAGTAGCAAAGGAGAGTTGCCAGCCCCTGGGAAGATGCGGCTGGTTTGCAGGTGGCTTGCTCTGGAGCTGAAGAGCATGGTGGGAAGTCTGCAGCCTCGGGCTGCACTTAGAACCATGGGAGGGGATGGGCCAGCTCAGTTAGGGATGGAACCTATAAATAAAACTTTTTCTTTTCCATTATGGCTTATCACAGGATATTGAATATAGTTCCCTGTGCTAGACAGTAGGACCTTGTAGCTTATCCATCCTATATTTAATAGTTTGCGTCTGCTAACCCCAAACTCCCAATCCAACCCTCCCTCACTCTTTCTCCCCCTTGGCAACCACAAGTCTGTTCTCTATGTCTGTGAGTCTGTTTTTGTTTCGTAGACAAGTTCATTTGTGTCGTATTTTAGATTTCACATATAAGAGAGATCATATATGTGTCTTTCTCTTCTGACTTACTTCACTTAGTATGATAATCTCTAGGTCCATCCACGACGTTGCTGCAAATAGCATTATTTCATTCTTTTTATGGCTGAATATATTCCATTGTATATATGTACCACATCTTCTTTATCCACTCACCCATCAGTGGACATTTAGGCAGCTTCCACATCTTGCCTATTATAAATAGTGATGCAATGAACACTGGGGTACATGTATCTTTTCTTTCTTTTTCTTTCTTTTTTTCTTTCTTTTTTCTTTCTTTTTCTTTCTTTCTTTCTTTTTCTTTCTTTCTTTCTCTCTCTCTTTCTTTATTTTTTTGTTACACAGCATGTGGGATCTTAGTTCCCTGGCCAGAGATGGAACCCATGCTCCCTGCACTGGAAGCACAGAGTCTTAACCGCTAGACCACCAGGGAAATCCCAGGGGTGTATGTATATTTTTGAATTAGAGTTTTCTCCAGATCTATGCCCAGGAGTGGAATTGCGGGACCCTATGGCAGCTGTATCTGTTCTCTGCACGTCTCACATCAACCACGTGCGCTCCAATCCTTGCTCTCAACGTCATCTTCGGGGAACACAACCTGCGACAGGGACCTTGACAAGAAGAAATGGCTCAGGGAAAAGCTAGCTGCACAGGGAGGAGATAGAGGCCATCGACCCTGGGGTGTGGCGGGGAGAGTGGGCACAGAGATTGGTCATTTCATCCCTGATACTCAGCCCTCCTGGCTGCCCCACTCTAGGTCACCTCGGGATACAGAGGTGACCCGGTTAGAGTCCCAGCCTGTGCAGGAATCTCGGGGCACCAGCGGGTCTGAATAATATTAGTGCAGGGTCTCCCCCATGGCACTGGGGTTATTTGGGGCGGGTCATTCTCTGCTGGGGGCCCCTCTTGGGCACTGTGTGGGGTTCAGCAGCATCCCTGTCCCCACCCATTTGATTCCAGGGTCCCCTCCCCCCCAGTTGTGACAACCACAGATTTTCCCCAGACATCACTGAAGAACTGGGGGAGGCGGAAGCAGGATGGCCCTGGGTGAGGACAGCTGTGTTGAAGCAAGCAGCCTGGCTTAGGGCAAGGTCTGCCCCAATCCCGTCAGAGCCTGCATTTAGAACTGCCCCTTCCCTCTCCCACCTCCCATGCCCTGCAGTGGTCTCCGAGACATCATCCCCACGTAAGAAATCACACCTTCTCAGTTTACTGTCCCCAGCACCTAGAAGAGTGTCTGCTATGTAGTAGATGCTTCATAAATACTTGCTGAATAAAGGAGTTGAATAAAGGGATGAGTGGATGAATGAATGAAGGTTACCATGGAAGGAGGGGGGAGATTCCCTTTCTGGCTCTCGGGGATTGGGATATCAAGTGAAAGATCCATCCTAAATAGGCTGACCAGCCTTCTGGGTTCCCCAGAAATGAGGGTTTCCCCATAGTTCCAGCGCTCAAACCTGAGCGGTCCTGGGCAAAGTGGGGGCGGGTGTTGGTCACCCTGTGTAAACACAGTAACAATTCCAACTGCAATAGCAATGGCCAAGGACCTCTACGGTCTTACTGACCAGGCACAGTTCTTCACCTGGCGGGGAAGGGTGGGCCAGGATTGGAATTCCGGTGATCCAGGGTGGGCGGGTGAGGGCACACCCCGGGCTTGTGTAGGGGAGTCCAGGAAGGTTCTGGAGGAAGTGACAGTGACACAGGAGGGAGGGAGGAGTCTAAGGAAGAACGTCCCACACGACAACGTGTGCCAATGGCCCTGGGCCCAAGGTCACACCTGACCAGGGCTTGCTTGTTTTCTTTTTTTCTAATTTACTTTTCCCCACATGGATATGCAATTGTCCTAATGCCATTTATTGAAAACTCCTTAATTTCCTCACTTTCTGTCATATCAAGTTCTCATCTATCTGTTTCTGGACCTTTATTCTCTACCATAGAGCTATACGTCCCATCCTTGCACCACTAGGGCTGTTTCATCACTATAACTTTATTTTTTACTCATTTATTTCTTTGGCCGTGCTGGGCGGCATGTGGGATCTTATTTCCCTGACCAGGCTTTGAACCCGCACCCCTTGCAGTGGAAGCTCGGAGTCTTAATCGCTGGACCTCCAGGGAAGTCCCCAGGGCTTGCTTTGACATCCATCGAATGGTGGCGGGTGGGCACGGGGAGCAGCTGTCTGTGAGCCACCCTGTGTAGAAATGCAGGGTGGAGGGCAGGACAGCTGGAGCGGGAGGGGAAAAGGCGGAGGAGGGAGGGAGGGAGGGATGGCGGGCGGGCGAGAGACAGACAGTTTCCGGAGACAATAGCTCTGGCCGTGTCCTAGGGCATGAAAGCTGAAAATAGCTCCTAGTGCCGGGAGCCCTGGAGCCGGAGCCTGGGAGCCATTGTGACTGGCACTCCTCCCTGGTGTGTGTGTGTGTGCGGGGGCGGGGGGCTCTGGACTTCTCAGGCTGGGAATGGGGTGCACGGAGCAAGGACGGAGCAGGGACGGAGCAGGGACCCTTCTCTCTGGGACCTCGCAGGCCATCCTTAGCTCACAAAGCTGAGCCACTCCCGGCCCTACGAGGGGGGGGCTTATCCTCCCTGTCCCCTGGATCACACCCCCTCACACACGACTTCCCCTTGTGTGCTCCCAGCAACCAAGAGAACCTGTTTTTAAAAGATTTGGGGGAGGGAGGTAAACATACAAACAAGAGCAGAATGGATACTTTTTCCGAATGGGAATGGCTCTGTGTAACCCCATCCCCAGGGTAACCAGAGTCCTGACCTCTAACACCCTTGACGAGTCAGCCTTGGTCTGGGCTTGCAGACCCACGGAAGCTTCCTCATCCCCTCCTTCAGACCCCGTCTCTCCCTCGGCGTCTTTGTGAGAGGCACCCGGGGAAGTGGGACTGCTAGGCTGTACTGCTGCTAGAACTGCACCTGGGCTCCACCAGGCTCCAGCCCCCCGCCCTGTGCACCTCTCTGTCCCTGAGGCACCTCAACTGGTAGGAGCGGCATCACCTTCCCTCCCGGGACTTGTGACACTTAAGGGAGACACAGAAAGGACAAGCGTTTGGCTCCCTGGCTGGCAAAGAGCAGGTGCTCAATTGTCATAAGTGGCCGTATCAGTGAGGGTTCTCCAGACAAACAGAATCCATAGGGTGTGTGTGTATATACACACACACGTACATATGTACACGCATACAAAAATATACAGCTGTGTTTATATGCAGTACGCATACAGACATATACACATATAGTATATACAATACGCAAATACATATATACACACATATATATAAAATGCATAGTTTGTATATATACAGTATGTATACACACATATACACGTAATATATACAATAGACACATACAGATACACTATACATACACACATATGAAATGCATCGTTTGTGTATATACAGTATGTACACATACGTATAACATATGCAATGTACACACCTAGGTACGTCTATATCATACATATATACACACATAGAAAGATATTTAGGTGTGTATATATACAGTATACATACATACACATATAATATATGCAATACATACACGTACATACATATAGACACGCATATACACCTACATAGAAAAGCATGTAGAATAAAAATATATATGTACTGCATATATAAATTCCTTGTATTCGTTCCTCCTTTACGCAAAGTGGACCAATTTCAGTGTTAATCTCTTCTGAAAAATACCTTCCTGGCCACATCTGGAATAATGTTTGTGGTTGCCGGGGCCCCACGCAGTGCGCACATGAGATTAACCATCCCCGTGGCGATGATGACACTTTATTTTCTCCCTTGACCACTGTCACTACTATTCCAATTAAAATGGCAGTGCTATGAGGGCAGGGCATTTCCTTTTTGGCCAGTACTGAGCGACCGCGGTCTGGTGCCTAGCATAGGCTAAATACACGGCAATTTTGTGAACAGAAGCCGGGATTCCAGCTGTCATATTTAATAGGAATTATAGTCTTATTCTTGGGGGGGAGGGGTTGTGTCACGGTACGTCGAGGTCGGGAGTCGAACTCGCCACCACTGGCCCTGAGAGGTTTTGCCGGGTCCCCACTTCGGGCCGGTGGGTGTGGCCAGGGGCAGCCGATGACGTGCGTATGTGCGTGCGTACGTGCGTGCGTGCGTGCGTGGGAGCGTGCGTGCGTGAGAGCGTGCGAGTCCACGGGGCGGGCCGCGCGCGCCGGGAGTGTTTCAGCCCGGCCCCCGGCTCATTGTGGCCGCCTCACGCCGGCCCGAGTTCGCAGCAGCGCTGGAGGCCCCGGGCCTGTGACCACAAAGAGGGAGCCGGGGGCCGGACGGGAGCGCTATGGCGGCAGCTGAGGCCCAGGCCAGGCCCCCCTCAGCCTCCCGCCTGCCCGTCTGCCCCGCCCCCGCCGGCGGCGCCGCGCCCCTCCCCCAACCGCCAGACTAGCGCGGTGCGGGGCCCGCGCGCGAAGACATGGGGGAGAAGCTGGAGCTGAGGCTGGAGTCGCTCTTGGGGACCGAGCCCGCCGTCTACCCGTGGCCGCTGCCGGTCTACGTAAGTGCCACCCCTCCCCTCCTCCCGGACCCCCGCTCCTGTTCCCCCACGGCGCGCGCTGAGCCCACCGAGAAACGGAGCGACTCGAGTCGCCAGACCCTCTTTGGAGCCCCCCTTCCCGCCCCGCCGTGGTTCTCCGCGGCAATTTCCAGCCCCCGCGCGCAGGGTGGGCAGAGGGGAGCCTGCGCCGGCCGGGGGCGCCGACTCGGCCGCGGGGACCCCGCGCTTCCGAGGGGCGCCTGAGCCGGTCTGCGGTTGGCTCTGCAGGGTTGGGGACCCCGGTCCCCCCGGGCCTGGACTGCCGGCGGGCTTGCCCTTCTGTACTTTAGGATCTGACACGTAGGGTTTCTTTTTCCTGGTAGCTTATTCTTAGCTCTGTCAACGTACTTAGTTTTTAAAATTTGTTTTTATTTTTCAGGGCACCCTTTCCTCCCTCTCTCCAGTTTTTTTGTGTTTCTCTTTTGTTTTGTTTTAGTGAGGCATTTTGTCCCTCTGATCTTGAGTGGGTGGGCTGGCAGGACACTTGGAGAGGAGGCGTTCTGTCCCCTGATCTTGAGTGGCCTTTGGAAAATGACGGGCCAGACGGAAATTAAATTTAATTGATATATAATATTGTATCCGTCCAAGGTGTACAATGTGATGATTAATATATATAGTGTGTGTGTGAAATGATTACCACAATAAGTTTAGTTAACCTTAATTCACATAATTACAAATGTTATCTTTGTGATGAGAACTTTCAAGATCTACTCTCTTAGCAACTTTCAAACATAAAATACGGTATTGTTAACTGTAGTGACCGAGCTGTACATTACATCACCATTACTCACTTGTCTTACAACTAGAAGTTTTTACCTTTTGATCATCTTCCCTCATTTTCGTCACCTCCAGCCCCCAGCTCTGGCAACCGTCATTCCATTCTTTCTATCATGAGTTCAGTATTTTAGATTTCACATATGAGATCATAAAGTATTTATCTTTCTCTGTCTGACATTTCATTTAGCATAATGCCCCCCAAACCCACCCATGTGGTCACAAATAGCCAGATTTCCTTCTTTATCATGGCTGACTAATAGTAGGTTGTATGCACCCCCATTTTCTTCATCCATTCATCCACAAGAAAACACTGAGGTTGTTTCCATGTCTTGGCTACTGTATTGGGTTGGCCAGAAAGTTCATACAGTTAATGAATACACTGTTCAGTCAAACTTGGTGAAAATGAGTCTTTTATTTTTACTTAAAATAAATCTTTGACAAAGCCAGCTAGGCACCCCTTTGAGTAACGACTTATATCACATTGAAATATTTTAAACATATGAACAGTAATAGCTGAAATGACAAATGTTACTAATATGGACACAATTTATCAAGGAGAATATGTTAGAATATGTTAAAATGCAGATGGACAGTGAAAGAACAACTATAACTTTTAACTAAATATTGTCTTGATATTTAGACCATTGGTTAAAATCATGATAACAGGTTTCATCCGTTTCAAGAAAGCAGAATATTTGCAGATCACTTAACATTTACTAGGTATGTTCTCAGCCTGGAAGGATATATTTCACTTACATGTGTCATTTAATTTAACCACATCCCTCTGTAATAGATAGTGGTATCCCTATTTGCAGATAGGAGACAGGCTCAGAAAGATTAAGAATGTTACCTAATTCTAGTAAGTAGCCAAACCTAAACTGATCTAATTCCAGGGCAAAGCTCTTTCTGGCACATCAGTGTGGGTCTTTATCTCTTTGAGAATTGTTGAACATTAAAAGCCTTCTTCCAGGTAAATGCATAAAGAAACAACATGAGCAATGATATAACAATACAAGTCTCACTAAATAATTGGTGTGTTTGGCCTTGCTTTTGCTGATAGATCTTTTGCAAAATTGCTTTTCTCTGAGATATTTAAAGTGGACTTTAACTATTTTCTTGGAAGACTTTCCTAAATTATACCTATCAGAAAGCTGCTTTGCTTTAAGGCCGAAGAAAAATGAAAGCTTACTTAACTACACTTAGGTGCCAGGGTCATACTATGAGCTCTACACCTGCCAGGATTCACGCTAAGATAGATAGGGTGGCTCAGCAAACTGTCCATAGTCCTGTGATTTCTTTCTGATATTCTGAAGTAGAAATAATTTCATAACTGTTCACAAAAGAGAGAAACACTGTTTCTTGGTCCTCAATATCATACTGCTGTAGGCTAATTCTTTCTCTCTTCTGTTGCCCCTTAGTATAGAGAGTGTGTTTTGGGGACCCTCCTTCACGATCTTCTCCATTCCAAGAGCATCTTACATAAATCCAGGACTTCTCAAGCAGCCAGTTTTGCCAGATGGTCTTAGGGTTGGTTGTACCCATATATGTATAATCTGAACTTCTCAAGTAAGGTCCTTAGAGAGCATAATGGCTAAGAGAATTGGTGCTGATACCAGACCTGAGTCCAAATACTGCCTATGCCCCTAACTAGCTGTGTAACCTTGGAGAAGTAACTTAAGCCCCTTAAAGGGATTAGATTTCTCACCTGGAAAATGGTATAATAAATGCATCTACCTCATATGGTTAGTGTGTAAATTAATGTAACTTGAGATGGTGCGTGTTAAGCATTAGCACAGTGCCTGTCTCTTGTTAGTAATACCTGCTTATCTTATTAATTATTCTCTTTATATTCCCAGTTCCAGCTGGGTGCCTAACATATAATAGTTGTTCAGCAAATAGTTACTGGATTGAACCAGCTCTGAAATTGAAGCATTGGGTCAACAGCAAAGTAGTCACCCCACCATCATTTCTCCCAGAGAAAGGGAGAATAGATGGAAGCCAGCCATCATACTTTCTTTTCTTATTCTAAACTTCCCATCCAGCCCCAGCAATAAAATAATCTTCCTGGACCCTAACAATTTCAAGGATTCTTCAAATCACACTATTTGAAAATAGCTGGGTTGCCCTAATCTAATATGTCCCAGGACCCCAAGGTCACCAAGCTTCTATTAATGAAGTCTAGTTAAGATAAATGATAACAGTTAGTCAACCAACTGCTTATGAGCTCATTGGGCTTTTTAAAATTTACTATCTGCGCTTCATAGAGACACAGGTATTTTGCTTTTGTAGGACATTCAACAGTCAAAGTAGTCTTTTAAAAAGCACAAATCAGACGCTATTATTGCACTGCTTCTAACCTCTAAAGGCTATCTATTGTAAAGAGATGAAATTTTCAACTACTTAGCCAGGCTCACAGGGACCATGTGCTCTGGTCACTTACTACATCTTTCCCTGACCTTCATGGGGCTCGAGGCACAGTTGTCCTTTTCAGTCCCTCAGATGCAACAAGCTCTACTTCTTGCTCTCCCAGCTTTAGATTGGCTAATCCATCTACCCAGACCAATTTCCCTCTTATCGTTAAGGTCTCGGTTCAAACGCCACCACTACTATCTTGACCAAAGAGACCTGCCTCCTCAGTGCCTCTCCATCCCTTTGTCCAGTCGTATTTCTGTCACTGTACAACATTTATTTACATGTTTACTCTGTCTTCCTCCACCACTGGACATTTGCTTAAGAGCAGGGACTTTGTAATTTTTTGCTTCCAAGGCTTGCAGCGGACACTGGCACGTAGGTGTGTAGGAAATGTGTGTCTAATAAAGAATAAATATGTGAATGAAAAAAAAACTGTGAAACACTAACACAAGATTATTCTTCTTTCAAAAGAATAATGAAAAATAATTTCATTCAATAAGAGTCATTCTTAGTTACTGATCCATGACTTAGTAGATCCCATTCAATTTAAAATGTCCCCTTTTTTTCTGATACTTTCACAAGTCATTAATTAAGTGTTGCTCACTTTTAAGGCCAATCTGTGAGACATTATTTAACTTGTCTCCTCTAAAGTTCCAGCATGAACTCAGGCGGGGCTTCACCAAGTACTGATCATGTGACCTTGGCCTCTCATTGCCTCCGTTTTCTCATTTGTAACATGGGTATAATAATCGGCTTATTTCATACGCCTATGAGGAGGAAAACTTCATGTGTGTGTGTGTGTGTGTGTGTGTGTGTGTGTGTCTATATATATGTATTTAAACAGTGTCTTAGAATAGTGTCTGGCACATGATAAGCATTATAGAAGTATTGACTGCTGCTACTAGTACTGTTATTATGAGAACTAACTGTTGAGAATAATCCTTCATATAGTGGTTTATTCCACTGAAGATAAAGGAAACTCATAGAATATTAGAAATCAGATTAAACACGGAAAGCCAGTAAAATATACCAGGACAGAAGATGATGAGAGTGTGAAAGGATAGAGGAAAAAAAATGGTTTTTGTTTTTCTTTTTCTTTTTTAAAAAAGGAAAGAGCCTAGAAATAGGACAAAAACTATTCATTGGCTATACTGACATGGAGATCGCTGGTGACCTTCATAAGTAAAATTTCAGGACAGTGGGCAGAGAGATTACGGTGAGGGAAGTCAGATGGATGTAAATTATAGAGTAGATGGGACGTGAGGAAATGGAAACAATATATGATGATAACAATTTTGAAAAGTTCAGACATGAATTGGCTAAAGAAGATATGCAGGGATTAGAGGAGGAGGGAGGCTTTCGTGTTACACGTATAGTTTTTAACATTTTAAGTTGGCGTTACTAGTCTAGAATGAGGTTGAATTTTGGCAAGAATCATTCATAAGGAGTAGATGGGTTGTAGAAAATGCAGTGCTGTGAAGTACTTGAGAAGATGAGAGAAAATGAAATGCTATCTGTAGTGCACGTGGCCTTTGAACTTGAACTCCTGTAGTGCAAGGGAATACAAAGATCAATGCAAATGCTAATGAATTAACGGATTTGGCAGTGGACTATTTACTGACTTCTGTGTTCCTAATGAGTTAGGAAGCGCCTCACCAGCCCAGAGTGAAGGAAGTAGAGAGGATGGAGGAAAATTTGAGGAGGGTAGGGAAAGCTTCTAAGAAAATAGTCCTTAAGGAGAATTAGAAAGAACTTACTGTAAGTCAGAGCAATATTTCCAGTCTTGAAAATCCATTTGAAGTTGGTGTTTATTAATTTATTGGAATACCAATTTTCCCTGCCACATGATGTTTCTCCAGCTACCTGGATATAAGTTACACAGAGGCAGAAAAGAATGAGAGATAACAATCGAGGGAAAATACAATTAGTATTTTTTTTTTACCTTTTTCCACTTCCCCGCTCCAACTCTGGGGAGCCTTCATGGACATGGCTGCCCTCGCAGCCTGCAGCAGCACGCTGTTATCAAAGAATTCAAAGAAATGGAACATAGGTTTCCAACTTAATAATTCAGCAAAATCAAAAATTGTATATAATGTTTTCTGTTGGCAAAGATTTTTGCAATATAATTTGGTTCCATCTTTTGACAAGTAATTTGGCAATGTCTAGCAAGATAAAAATGTTAATAGCTTTTTACACATTAATTCTAATTCTGGAAGCTTATGCCGATAAATAATTTATAATCCAGAAAATTATTATATAAAGATGCTCATTGTCATGTCATTTGTAATAACAAACATTGGAAACACCTTTAATTGTTAAGAATAGGAAAACAGTTTAGGAAATTATATCCACTTAGTAGAAAGTGACACAGTTACTATATTATAATTACAAGATGATGGAGCAAAATAAAATAATGCTTAATAAAGAAAGAATGAAGAAAGCTGACCTAAAATTGTGTCTTCCTTATGACAGTAATTATGTAAACATATCAATATTTATTAAAGCTTAAAACCAAGATAAAGTTTTAAAAGCTCTGTACCAGTAATGGGGATTTTATGTTCGTTTCAAAATATTTTTTGACACAACTCTTAGAATTTTGTTTTGTCTACTCCTTTTCTTAAGAATTTCTGATTATTACCTCACTTTTCATTTCATAGTTTCAAATAAAGCCAGCAATTTTATCATCAGAGAAGATTAGACTTATTGGACAGTCCATAATTCCAAGTTATTTGGTATAAAAAGACCATATACACTTGTAGGTGCTTTCAAAATAAAATTTCGAGAAGTTTTTTCTTTTTGCTTAGTCTTTCCTAGTATGGAGATGAAGCAAACTACCTAAAATTGCTAGCCATTCTTTTTTCATTTTTCTCATTTTATTGATTTATCTTGCCCTTCACAGAAATGATAAGAAATGAGTCTGCAGTTGCATCTGCCAATTTCTTAAATCCTCTATTATCCACATTATGAAATCATACTAGTATGAATGCTTCCAGTATTTTCAGAACTCTTTAGTTAGTATACTTTAGCATTCTGTATGAAGTATCTTATGTAAGTGTAAAATTTAGACTCAACTTCTGGAAGCTTTTGATTTCTTAGTTCAAAAGTGAGAGATCCTTAGTTCAGCCATATGATTAACAATTACTTGTATAGTAAGAAGCTCCTAAATTATTGTTTTATGGGTACCTGGCAGTTTTCTTGCCATTTCTCAGAAGTTCTCTATTAAACACATTCTCTCTCTTTCTCTCTCTCTATCTCTCTGTCTCTCTCTGTCTCTCTCTCTCTCTCTCTGTCTCTCTCTCTCTCTCTCTGTCTCTCTCTCTCTCTCTCTCACACACACACACACACACACACACACATTGTGATTAAAAGCACAGATTTTGGCATTATGAAATCTAAGGTTCAATTTCCAGTTGTGTAGTTTCTGGGCCACTTCACTTTAGGCAAGTAACCTAATGTCTCTGAACCTTGTTATTTTCATCTGTAAAATAGAAATTGCAATTATATCAGACAATCCTCAAAACATCCGTAATGATTTTAGAGTTTCAGAGTCAGGTAAAAGCAGGCACTCAGTAAATGGCTAGTGCTTTTATTACTTTATTATTATTTAGGTCTTGGTTTTCCTTGAGTGTGTGAGTCCCCATAATGAAATGTAATTTCCAGTAGATTGAGTAACACCTGTTTTCACCAAAAATTTTAACTGAGTTCATTACTTTCTGTGCAACCCAGATTAGTTTTCTGCCTCCTTTTCTGTGCCGTATGTAGGTGTTCAGTAGATTTATTTAATAAATGTATGAATGCATGAACGCGTAGATGAATTTTTAAATGCTTCTTTTTGAGAAGGTAGAACAAATGTGACACAGTAGAACAGATAAGAAAATAATCCATGGAAAAAATGGCAAAGTCATGTATGTGTCCAGGGCCAGCCTAAGAAGAATTACTTTTTTTTTTTTTTTTAGGAAAAATGTGTTGAATAGCTTATTTTAATTATTCTTAAAAGTTAAGTACAGGGACTTCCCTGGCGGTCCAGTGGTTAAGACTTCGCCTTCCAATGCAGGGGGGTGTGGGTTCAATCCCTAGTCGGGGAGCTATGGTCCCACATGCCTCGCAGCCAAAAAACCAGAACATAAAACAGAAGCAGTATTGTAACAAATTCAATGAAGACTTTAACAAATGGTCCACATCCAAAAAAAAAGTTAAGTACAAAACTTTGCTGATGATTTACATATTTAGGACCAATAAAATAATGTGAGATTAGCTGTACTAAAACAGAATGTTGAGCTACATTCACATTAAGTGACATTATATAGTCTGAGTTTATGGAAAACTTCTGAGATGGTGAGTGACCTTTGAGCAGAAAAAGACAGAAGGAGAAATGGCCTTTTCTACATTCTATTGTGCCTCTAAGTAAAATGCTTGGTAATCTAGCTACAAAGCTCTATGTCATTGGCCTTAGGCACGTACTGTGATCTACCTTGTGAAGATCAGATTTTGCCATGGAGAGGATTTGTAAAAGTATCACACATTCCAGTACCGTTGGCAACCACAGCTACCAAAAACTCCAATTTAAATTGATGAGCCTAATATCAGATGATAGTATCATTTCCTTGTGGGTGTTCTGGGAAAAGGTGGGTAGGAAATGTATAAAAGTGAATACTTTATTGACTGAAATAACACTTCATCATTTTGAAAACATAAAATACATTAAAGTTGTTATAGCATCATACATGAATATTTCACTGTATTTTAGACCTTGCCTACAAGCAATGTTTTCTGCCCTTTGAAAGAGAACCATGCTTGTGGTATGCATTAATCATAGAAAAGATTAAACACTGAAAAGAAATTCAGCCTTTAAAGACAATTTGCTTTGATTGATTCAGTGGGTTCTCCTAAAAAGTTAATACCCAGAATTATTGCTTGTTAAATTGGAGTTACAAATTCTTTCAGAGTTACTTAGTATTTTCTTTAATATCAGTATCAAGGAAGGCAAAGCAAATTTACATATTTATTAGGAAATACAGGCACATAATCATAAAACAAGAAAACACAACGTTTTTATAGACTTTATTTTTTAGAAGTGTTTTAATTTTACAGAAAAATTGAGAAGATAGTATAAAGTGTTTCCATATACACTATACCCATTTCCCTCTGTGACGATCAACTTATATTAGTATGTTACATTGTTACAATCAGTGAACAAATATTGATACATTATTGTTTACTATAGTCCATACATTAGTCCAGTTCCTTAGTTTTTACCTAATGTCCTTTTTCTATTCCAGGATTTCATCCAAAACATCACATTACATTTAGTTGCCATGTTTCCTTAGGCTCCTCTTGGGTTTGATAGCTTCTCAGATTTTCCTTGCATGACCTTGGCAATTTTGAGTAGTTAGGCTTGTGTAGGATGCCCGCTACTAGAATTTGTTTGATGCATGTTTCATGATAATATTGGGATTATGTGTTTGGGGGAGGAAGACCACAAGAGTAGAAGGGTTATTTTGTCAGATCACATCAAGTGTACAAAGTATCAATATGCATTATGAATGCTGAGGTCGACCTTGATCACCAGGCTGAGGTAGTGTTTTTCAGGTTTCTCCATTGTAAAATTACTGTTTTCCCTTCTCCATATTGTACTTTTTGGAAGGAAGTCAATATGCTCAGCCCACAACTAAGGAATAGAGAGTTATGCTTAAGATGGAGTACTACATAAACTATTTGGAATTCTTTTGCACTGGAGATTTATCTATTCTCCCGCATTTATTTATGTATCCAATTATTTATTTATATCAGAAGAACTCACGGATTTTTATTTTATACTTTGGGTCATAATCTAATTCTACGTTAGTTACTTTGTTCCTCAAATTGCTCTAGTCCTGACCCTTGTGAACTCTTTTCAGTTCAGTGGCTCGTGCGCCACTCTGAGGTATCCCCATCCTATATATTTTTTTGGAACTTCCTTACTTTCTGACACTATAAGATGGCCTTGTATATAAATCTTGTATATTTACTGCCCCAGTCCTAGAATCAGCTATTTCTTCAAGGATAACTAGGTCTTTTTAGTGGAGAACAGCATTAGACAGCAGGATCTGGGTGTGGGGTGTGCTAATTGCTGCCCGGATGTCATTGCTTCTAGATCTTCTCAGCTGACAGAGCAAAGAGATAACATGTGTGTACATTCCCCACGTATATGGACATATCTATAAGTATCTCTCTACATAACCATGTGTGTTAAGGTAATATGAAGCAATATTAAGCTAAGCATGAATGTATATTGATGTTTCCAACTTTAATCTGTTACCACATAGATCATCTTAGCCTCATCTCTTGCTTATCTTTAAATTTCAACTGCGGCAAAACACTTGACTTTTAGAAGTATGAAAATCAAATTGTAGCTACTTTGGGAAGCCACATCATCTAGCAGAAGAATTCTTAAAGGGCAAGGTGTATATCATCAAATTTTAATTTACAGTCAGCAGTACTTTGTAACATCCATAGGCCTCCAGACCTCTGCTTCCAAGAAGATGAAGTAGCCCATTTCTCCCAGGTTCTTCCACTTAAAACTAAAACCCTGAACATAACAACAGACAAACATAGGAAGACACTGAAAGGTGGAAATGAGAAGGCAGACTTAACTAGGGACTTTGGGACTTGAGGAATAACATGGTGATGAGTCCCCTGTGTTTCCTGTTGCTTCCCATACATCCTGGAGAGGGTATTACAGGAACCCCCAATCAATAACCACCAACAGAACAACAGACAAAAAAGCTTCAAAAAAGAAAACACAAAACCCCCGTTCCCCCTAGCCAAGGTATGAGGAAAGGGGTTGTCAAAGACAGAAAACCATTTGGGCAATAATATACACACTACTCGAGCCAAGTGCCAGTGGAATATTGCACCCATCCCCTATGTCCTGTGGTTTCAGTTGGGCCAAGCTACGATTTGATCTTCCACACCACCCCACTCCTGCCCTCCAGAAGAGGCAGTGCTCTGATTCGCCACCAGGGCTGTTTCAGTGTGGTGCAGTGGTGAGCTGAGCCTCCACCCCTTTGCATTAGCAAAGAGACTTTCAAAGGTGGTGCCTGACAGGCTAGTTAACACTGGGCTGCCCTCACACAGTCGTGGGGTCCAGTGGTGGGACCTAGCCTCCGTCTCTCCCTGACATCGATAAGAATAGGATGTTACAGGTTGGAGGGAGTAGGCACCCCACTAACCCCCAACACATGGTGTCAGTGAGACCCAATGGGGTGCTGAATCCCCATAACCGTCCTGAGGCAGTAAGACAGAATGAGATGGCACAAGCAGGGCTAGTTGGCAGTTCTCTTCCTCTTACCCTGGTGTCAGTGGGGCCAGCAGGTAGCTGACCCTCTACCCACACCCGGCATCAACAAGAAGGAATGAAGTGGGAGGAAGGACAGCAAACACAGCAAACACTTCACCTCTCCCCTCCCCTGGTGTCAAGAAATCTACTGGGGAGATGAACTTCCACTCCTACTAAAAGGCAACAGAATGATATTAATGTTCCCACTTTTGGGGGGAAGGTGTCAGAAGGGCCAGTAGGATAGCTGAACTTCTACTTGATCTGTCTGCAGTGAGAGAATGTAAGTGCCCACTTTTGCTGGGGTTTTGACAGTAGGGCCCAGTGGAAATCTGTACGTAACCCCCCAGTCCTCATACTCCACCTCCAATAGGATGACTTCCTTCTAAAAAGTAATAATAAAATTAAATGGGATACAGAGTCATATAATAACTCACAATGTTTAGAATCCAATTGAAAAATACTCATGGCACCAAGAAGCAGGAAATCACAGAATAAATGAGAAAAGACAATAGACCTACACCAGCACTGAGATAAAACATCTATTGAAATTATCAGACAGGGGTTTTAAATAAGCTGTCACATAAATGCTTCAATTAGCAATTATGTGTTCCTTGACGGAAATGGGAAAAATAGAAAATGTGAACAAAGAACTAGAAGTTATAAGAATAAAAACAAATGAGAACAGTAGAACTGAAAAATACAACAATCCAAAAACTTTGCTCAAGAGTAGAGTGGAGATTACAAAGCACAGAATCATGAACTTAGAAGAGATCAATACAATGTACCACATGTACAGAGAAAAATAGGCTGAGGGGTAGAGATGGGAGAAAGAACAGGATCTCAAGAACCTGTAAACAGTAACGAAAGCACTAACATTCATATCATCAAGGTTCCAGAATGAAAAAAGAGAGCACGTAGGACTGACAAAGTATTCAGAGAAATAATGACTAAAACGTTCCCAATTTTTTAGAAGACATAAGCACACATCCAAGGATCTGAGCAAATCCAAAGAGGAAAAACACAAAGGTATCCTTGTCAAGACGCGTCATAATTAAACTTCTGAAAAGTAGAGACAAAACAAATCTCGAAAGTGGACAGGCAGAAACGATGCATCACTTATTGAGAAACCAATTCCAATGACAGCATATTTCTTGTCTAAAATTATGGAGTCAGAAGCATTGACATAACATTTTTCAAGTAGTAAAAGAAAAGAACTCTCAGCCACAAATTCACACTTTTTATATCCACTTTCTTGTTTGACTTATATTAATGGACTACCAACTCATCTTTCTATATCCGGGCCTGCCATCAGACTTCTCCAAAAATCTAGTCACAGTATTTCCAGAGTGATCTTTCTGAAAAAGAAACAGATTTTTCTTATAAAAGTACCTGATTGTGTTATGAAACTTTTCTCTCTTCTAAGTTACCAGGTAAAATCCTTCAATGGATTCCCATCTTTCTTGGAGTAAAATCTCACATCCAAACTCTCTTTGTCCTTTTGGGCTGCTGTAAGATTATACTGCAGGTTGGGTGGCTCATAAACACCAGGAATTTTTTTTCTCACGGCTCCGGAGGCTGCGAGTTCAAGAATAGGGTGCCAGTATGGTCAGATGAGGGCCCTCTTCTGAATCACAGACTTCTCATTGTATCCTCACATGGCAGAAGAGCTTAGGGAGCTCTGTGGGGTCTCTTTTATAAGAGCACTAATACCATAATCATTTCCCAAAGGCCCCACCTACTAATACTATCAGCTACGGAAATTAAGATTTCAACGTATGAATTTGGAGGGGAACACAAAGACTAGACCATAGCACTTACTATACATACATGGACTATGCATGATCTGGCTTCTACCCCCCTCTCCATTGTCTTCTTTTTCTACACGCCAGTGAGCATTTCTCTTTTTTTTTTTTTCCTTTTTTTTGCGGTACGCGGGCCTCTCACTGTTGTGGCCTCTCCCGTTGCGGAGCACAGGCTCCGGACGCGCAGGCTCAGTGTCCATGGCTCACGGGGCCTAGCCGCTCCGCGGCATGTGGGATCTTCCCGGACCGGGACACGAACCCGTGTCCCCTGCATCGGCAGGTGGCCTCTCAACCACTGCGCCACGAGGGAAGCCCTAGTGAGCATTTCTTATACTGATTATGAATGGAACTCCTTTCTGGACTGATCCTTAACCATTCATTTTCTGGCAACTGTGAATTTATCTTCTCTTTTCCTCAAAACTTCACCCTTCCTTCATGTTACATATCCATTTCAATTGCCTTCTACAGGAAGCCCTACTGATATCGCCCATATACTACTGTCCACAGCATGAATTAAGGTCTTACTGTGTCTTCCTATAGCACTCTGTAATATCTTTTACGGTAACTATGGATTTTCTTACTTGAGTGTCACAATACATTGAATTGTAGGTGGCACTATAATGATTTTAGTAACAGTAACACTGGTGCCTAGTTTATCCCATGACATACTTTAGGTGTTCAATAAATGTGTGTTGAATGAGTGAATGAATGAATGGTCAATTTGAAATCTTAATCATGTTACTTTTCAAAAATCTGTTAAAAGATACCACAGTTTTCCAGAAGATTAGGGAGTTAGGACCTGAAACTTGATTTAACAGAGGAAATTTTTACTCATACATCATGCTTAAATACCTCAAAGTAAAACCATAAACCCAGGAATTTAAGGTTATCCATTTGGACTTTCAAGCCAATAGTTAATATCTCCTGCCCCGACTGTATTAGATGGTTTCGATGCTCCACTCATATCTCCCCAGCACTCATCATTCCAGTATATGCTGATAGAATCATGCTGCCGCCTGCAATTATCCACCTTAGGGCAGGCCAGAAGTGTACAGGAGTTAATGTATCTGGGTGTAGCTTTCAACCAAGGACAGAGGGGACTGGAAGATAAGTACTTCAAGTTTCTCACCGATTCTTGGGATAACTCTGAGACATGTTCTGTAGAGTTTCACAGAACTCGCCTGAAGTACTGGCAGCAGTTCCCTGCAGGAGTAATTTATTCGGTAATACACCTCTGTTGGCTTCCTTCCATGCCTCCATTCTCAATTCCCACTCCACTTCTGAGTTTTCTGGAAGCACCTCCCAGATGAGCAGTTTGCACTCAAATTATCGCCTCAAGTTCTGCTTCTAGGGGAACTCAGTTGATAGCCTCCTAACAACCCAGTGCTCCTTACAGAGCCGTCACTGGTACAAGTACCAAGGCACGGCACATTACGTATCACTCCTCCTAAATCCTAATATTTTTAAACAGATAGGAAAGAGCATGACCTTGAAGAGAAAAAGAGTTCATATGAGGATGGCCAATGGATAAAGGGAAGGAGAGACAGTGCCATTTGTTTTCCATTAATGATAGTGTGAAATGTATGGGCAGATGGTCTAACAGGTGTGACTATAATTTGAGGAGCCTGCTCCCTTGGTTACAGAAGACTGCTATTGTTATTATTTTGGAACCACAACCTCATGACTTTATAGTTTCACTTGATGTAACCTTCTCCTTTACCTTTAAATCTTCGTACATCACTGAATTGCAGCCAATAGATTTATTTTCTCCCTATGGCTCCATCACAGAAAAAGACACACACGTGTACACACACACACACACGCGCGCGCACACACACACACACACACACAGAGTTTTGTGTATGCCAGTGCTAGAAAAGACAAGCTCATGGTGCATGTATGCAATGGATATTGTACATTACAGGTCTCTGTGAAATAGTCTTCTGCAGGTTCCTATGTTTATTTTATGAATAATTAACTTTAGTAAAGTTAATTTCCTGAAGATCTTGTTGAAGACTGAAGAAAGGAAGTAAATTGTAAAGAAAAAGACTTCGAAACTTGCCCTTTTCGCCCTCTCTTTGTGTCTTAATGAACAAAGGATAACTGGGCCTTTTTTGAAGCCTTTGCTTGAGTTGAAGACACAAAATGCAACCTGTACTCTTATCATAATATGTTCAGTTTATGAGTACCCAAACTTATAAACCGTGAATTTCCCTAAAGTTATTATACCATCTAGAAGATGTTTGCTTGGACGTTTACTTAAAACCAAACAATTGAGGTCTATGTGTCCAAATAATTTCCTTCTCTCTTGCTGTCTCCCTTTCAGTTTCCTGAGTTTCTGGGAAGGCCTGGTTTCCCCAAAGGAACGATTTCTGGTAGAAGTCTGAAGGTCTGACCCAAGAAGAAAAAATCCAGTACAGCCAATGAATTGAGGACAAGAAGTTTTCCGATCAGGTAGGAACATTTAATCTCATACATTACAATCGCCTTAAGTAAGGTGTGCTGATAGCTGGATATGATTTAACTGCTTGGAAAAAGATGCATATATATTATATGACCTACCCCACAAGGAAGCTGTTCTCAGTTCTCTTAGAGGTTGTGGTGTTTATCAGAGAGCGCCTTGGGGGAAAATGAATACAATAACAGTATGATGCTTTTTTTTATTATTAGCTCATTGTTGCCAAGTACACTTGGTGACCTTGGTGCCTGTGGTTTAATCCAGGGGGTTAGACATGTGGAACAGCACATTAACCCTCTTTAGTATTTTCTCCCAAGACAAATCATTTTTATAGGTTGTCTCCATGGTCTTCTAGTTGCTTATCAAAATTAAGCATCAAGCCTTCTAAGTGTGCAATAGCCCCAGTCAGTGTGAGGAAATCAGCTTGGTTCTTATTGGGGCACAGCTTCTTGGCCTTGGCACAAAGTGACTTCACATAGGGAGTTAGAAGGAGGAGAACGGGACATGAGAAAGGGGAGTTCTGTGTTCTCATTTACCTATGCATGTTGAAACTCCACTAACAGCTTTATTTTCATTAGCAATTTGTGATAAAAACTTAGGGTAAAGGGAATAATGAAGCTGTCCCATTATATGGCAGGACAAAAGATAGTAGTGACATCAAAATCAGGGCCTGTCCATCTCGTTTGCAGCTATATACTGAGTGTTTAGCATAGCATTTGACCCCTCATCAGTATTCAATAAGAAGATGCGTGTTGAATGATTTAGGGATGAATTGATGAATGAAAAAAGTTAATATGGTAGAAAATGTGTTTTATCCTTGTATTTTCGTGTGTTGACTTCTGTATTTCAAGACCCAGCACTGTAACTGACACATAGAATATAAGCAATAAAATGTGTTGAAAGAATGAATGAGTCCCCACTATTCTAAGAATAATTTTAAGACCAACACAGACCCCATATCTGCCAGAGGTATCCAGAGGTGAAAGCCTGGATCTCAGCTAGTGGTAGAGCTGACAGGATTTATCTAGTTTTAATAATTTACAGCTCATCCCATTACATTTAGGCATAGTACCTACATGAGCCATACAATTAAATGTTGACTGAAAAACAATGCACAACCTAGAAGTTGAGAATTATGTTTTATGTGGAAGACATACTGAGGACTGAAATCAGGAGACAGCCTCTCAGATAGCTCTGAGGGACTGTTCTGAAGAGCTAAGGGAGGGCACAGGGTATTTAGAGGTTCTTGCAAAAAAAAAAAAAAGACAGGTAGTTGGAACATCAAAAGATTACTGTTAATTAAAGAAACTAGACATCTTAAGTTAATAAATGTAGCACTTTTCCATATATGGTGAGATGCAAGAATCTGGTCTCCTGGAAATCATTCCCTTGATTTGCACTTTAATTATCTAGGGCCAGTATCCTGTTTTCTCCATCCTGAATCCCCTCAGGGTGCGGCTTTGGGTGTGGCTTCAGTGGCTGATGGCTTGATGGCTGTAACATCCTGTGTTACTGATAAGGCTGGCTACATTCTTTCTCCACATAAATGACTTGAATATGGATAGTAAATCTGTGGATTTGCAAAACGTAATTCTTGGAGCATTTTTATAAGGACAAAGTTAAGGGCAATTTCAGAATCACTAGTGGCTAAAATTGCTATTTATACTTTTCCACTGGTAGGTAGTAATCTGCTGTTGCTGTCTTCAGTATTCCCAAGGGATAACAAAAGCCATTTAATTCAAGAAAGAAAGGTAAAATTTAGCACAGTGCAGCTTCCACAAAACCAAACACACACCCAACTCTCTCAGATATGAAGTAGTAATCTAAAATAGAATCCTGGAACTAATTGCAAAACAAGAGCAAATGTACTCATATTGGATACTTTTATTCTTTTATTAATGTTTGATACATATATGTATTTATTATTAAAATTCAAAGTTGCTGTATGGAGAAATAGTTTTGTACCAATAGTGTCTTTGTATGTGTTTATCAATAATGTATGAGATTGCCTCCTATGCTCCTTTTCTTTTATTGGGGGGGGAGGGGGTGTGTCACGCTACGTCAAGGTCGGGAGTCAAACCCGCCACGACTGTCCATGAGGGGTTTTCCCGGGTCCCCACTTCAGGCCGGTGAGGGTGGCCAGGGGCAGCCGAAGACGTGCGTGCGTACGTGCGTGCGTGCGTGCGTGCGAGCCTGCGAGTCCACGGGGCGGATCGCGCGTGCCGGGAGTGTTTCAGCCCGGCCCCCGGCTCATTGTGGTCGCCTCACGCCGGCCCGAGTTCGCAGCAGCGCTGGAGGCCCCGGGCCTGTGACCACAAAGAGGGAGCCGGGGGTCGGACGGGAGCGCTGCGGCGGCAGCTGAGGCCCAGACCAGGCCCCCCTCAGCCTCCCGCCTGCCCGCCTGCCCCGCCCCCGCCGGCGGCGCCGCGCCCCTCCCCCAACCGCCAGACTAGCGCGGTGCGGGGCCCGCGCGCGAAGACATGGGGGAGAAGCTGGAGCTGAGGCTGGAGTCGCTCTTGGGGACCGAGCCCGCCGTCTACCCGTGGCCGCTGCCGGTCTACGTAAGTGCCGTCCGTCCCCTCCTCCCGGACCGCCGCTCCTGTTCCCCCACGGCGCGCGCTGAGCCCACCGAGAAACGGAGCGACTCGAGTCGCCAGACCCTCTTTGGAGCCCCCCTTCCCGCCCCGCCGTGGTTCTCCGCGGCAGTTTCCAGCCCCCGCGCGCAGGGTGGGCAGAGGGGAGCCGGCGCCGGCCGGGGGTCACAGACTCGGCCGCGGGGATCCCGCGCTTCCGAGGGGCGCCCGAGCCGGTCTGCGGTTGGCTCTGCAGGGCTGGGGACCCCGGTCCCCCCGGTCCTGGAATGTCGGCGGGCTTGCCCTTCTGTACTTTAGGATCTGACATGTAGGGTTTCTTTCTCCTGGTAGTTTATTCTTAGCGCTGTCAACGTGCTTAGTTTTTTTAATTTTTTTTTATTTTTCAGGGCACCCTTTCCTCCCTCTCTCCAGTTTTTTTGTGTTTCTGTTTCTGTTTTGTTTTAGTCAGGCATTTTGTCCCTCTGATCTTGAGTGGGTGGGCTGGCAGGACACTTGGAGAGGAGGCGTTCTGTCCCCTGATCTTGAGTGGCCTTTGGAAAATGACAGGCCAGACGGAAATTTACACAGGCGTCCGGTGATTGCAGAAATGCAGGGTGTCCGGCTAGGTGGGCGCCCGGCCTGTCGTCCCCCGTGGCGGCGTGGTGCGCGTGTTCCTTGTCTCAGGGTTTACGCTTGGGCCCCGCAGCCCAGCTTCCAAAGGGAAAGCGCAGCGGGCGCCTTGGGCCGGCGCCTTTGGGGCGCCCTTTCGTGCGCTCGGCTTGCGGGGGACCGGCCTCCAGGCGACCCGGCGGGGAAGCCCGCGCGACCCGGCCCTCGCGCGGGCTCCGTGTGTGTCAGTTTGTGGAAAGTGTGTCGCGCGCGGCCGGGGTCGGGGTCGGGACGCTGGGACCACCTGGGAGCCGATGTAGAGGGATATGATTTCCATTTTCAAGGCGCATTCATCCTGTGCAGGGAGACAGCCTAACATAAAATTTGCCTAACAAAAACTATATTAACAGGTGGAAAGACTATCTCCCAGTTGAACAGCGGATGCCTGGGACTCGTTTCATTGCTTTCAAAGTTCCTTTAAAAAAGGTGAGCAAAAGTTAATACCGTATTCTTCCAGAAATCTGAATTCACCATATAGAGCCCTGGCTCTCAACCCCGTCGTACTCCATTTTCCCTTTTTATAGCAAATACTTTTTAATACCTCTTTTACTATCCAGAAATGGGATTCATAGACAAATACAACCAACTTTTGTACTTAATTAAAAAACAAAAAAAACAATGCAATGCCCTAACTATAAATAAAGAATAAAGTAATTTATAAGAAAGTAATATGTATCTCAGTATGTAAATGTTTGGGGATGACTATACTAGAAATAAAGAAATAGTCGGTTACTTGTACCATGAATGCAATAAACTGTGGACTTTGATTGATAACGATGTGTCAGTGTTGGTTCATGAATTCTAACAAATGAAGCACACTGGTATGGCATGTTGATAATGGGGAAGGCTGTGTGGGATGAAGGAGAGAGGGTGTAAGTGGGAACTGTGTACATTTTGCTCAGTTTTGCTGTGAATCTCAAACTGCTCTAAAACTAGTCTACCAATTAAGAAAAAAAGTGTGTGTTGCTGACACTTGAATAACCAAAGAGATCAATGGAACAGGGTACATGTATAAGCCAAATACATGAAAGAATATTTAGCAGTGAAAGCCATCCTTCCTATATGTAGATGTTCAAGAAGTATTTATTTCTGTGTCTATTTTCAGGCACTCCGCTTGGAGCTGGCAATACAGTGGTAGGCAAAATTGATGTGGTCCCTGCCTTCTGGGAGTTTAGAGTCAGGTTAGGAGACCAACATGAAATAAACAAACATAGAAATAACTATATAGAAGTGAGCTTATTTTCTTCGGTCTAATCTCTCTGGAAGAAAGGATTGTAATATCGCTTGTAAGCTGCAGAGGAGGAAACTTGACTTTGAATCTCATATGTTAGCATCCCAGGGTTTGAATAAATGGATAACATAGTAAAGGATTTTAAACATATGTTCTTCCTTATTTTATTCTTTCTGACAGAGTTTTGAAAAGAATCTTGCTCCAGAAGAACGTTTCTCCCCCTTGGATCTCTTAACAAAATCCAAGGACAGAATGAAGAACTTGGGCTGATTATTGACTTAGCAAATACTCGCCGCTCTTACAAGCCAGAGGTAAATGGAAGGCGTAATTGAAAATGACCTTCTTTCTGATACTGTAATAATTCATAGTAGTTCAGTAGTTATCATCTTATGCTAAGGTGAGTCCTGGCCTTCTCTCGTGGGTTCAAAAAGGGAAGCTAGTGGTTTCCTTAAATACACATTTGTAATTGCTGTTTCAAAATGAGATGAAAGATATGAATTGAACTGTAGTATTTGGCAGTAGGCTCTAGATATGCTTAAGAAATTCTATAAGCTTCCATGTTCTACATTTTGAAAATGAAGTAAACTTTTAGTAGTTACAGTAGTATCCTAAAAAGAAAGAAAGGTATGTCCATTATGTCTTTAGCACTTATGTTAAGCAGTTGCCTGAGCATGTTTAAGCATCAGTGTAAAAGACAATTGTTCTCTAAGTTTTATGCTTCCTTTTCCTGATGCCTTCTGATATAGTACAGAAACCCATCTATTCTCTTGGCCCATGTAGGACATTCCAGTGCAAAAGAATTATCCTCCTTCTGACCTGTTCCATGGCCTTGGGAGACAGTAACACCTAATGTCTTTTAATATTTGTAGAGCAGTTTGCCATTTAGAAAGTTCTTTCATATCCGTTGACTTAGTTAATCTTCACAGCAATCCTTTGCTCTTGAAGTGGAAGTAGTACTGATATCTCCTACTGAGTGCTTACCCTGCACTAAGCTCAGAGGATAGACAACTACAATTACTAATTTTACAGACGATGAAACTGACTCTCGGAAAAGGAAGAATTGAAATTTCAGCTCTGTTATTGCTTTTTTTTTATTGTGGTAAAATATAGAGAAATCATATTTCTTTTAACCGTTTATAAATATGCAGTTCAGTGGCATTAAGTACAGTCACAGTGCTGTGTAACCATCACCGCTGTCTAGAACCAAAACTTTTTCATCGTCCTCAACAAAAACTCTGTAACCATCAAACAGTAACAACCCCATTTTCCCTCCCACCAACCCTTGGTAACCTCTATTCTATTTTCTGTCTCTGTGAATTGGCCTATTCTAGGTACCTCGTGTAAGTGGAATCTGCAGTATTTGTCCTTCTGTGTCTGGCTTATTGCACTAAACGTCGTGTTTTCAAGGTTCATCCATGTTATAGCACGTAACGAAATGCCATTTCTTTTTTGGCTTAGAAAATCCCATTGTGTGTATATAGACCACAGTTTGTTATTCAACGGTTGATTGACACTTGGTTGTTTTCCACCTTGTAGGTATTGTGAATCATGCTGCTATGATCATTGGTGTACAGATATTTGTTCAAATCCCTGCTTTCAGTTCTGTTAGATGTGCAGCGTAGGTAGTAGCAGAGTTGTTGGATCATAGCCTACTGCCAAATACTAAGCTGTACGCTTAACCTGTGAGAAAGTGCCAAACTGTTTTCTACAGTGTCGTCTTGTTTTTAAACAATTATCACAAATTTTAAGCATATACAAAAGTATAAAACTACTGTGAGTGTTCCTTGTATACCCAGGAACTCATCCAGCTTTCTTATTTACCAACTGATGGCTGTCATGTTTTATCTATACCCCCACCTGTTTCACCCCATTCCGTATTATCTTGAAGCAGCTCCGAGACAACATGTAAATTACACCTGTACGTTTTTGGTACGTGCATTTAAAATATAGGACTTTTATTCCTTAATATCATTTTTTAATATTAAATACCCAGGGAGTGCTCAAATTTGCAGTTGTCTCCTAAACGTCATAAAAAATTGTCTATAAGAATTTTGAATTAGATCCAAATAAGGTCCACACTTTGCCGTGGATTGTTAGGTCTCTGAAGTCTTGTTTAATCTATAGGTTCTCCCTCCATGTCTCTCTCACTTTTTTTTTCCTCCTTGAATTTTGTTTTTAAAGAAACCAGGTGATTTGTCCCATCTAGATGCCGATGATTACATTCCATGTGTTGGTAACATATCCTTCAGTCCTTTTATTTCCTGTAAATCGGTAGTTGATCTGAATGAAGCTTGCATGTTTTGTTTTGGCAAGACAGTTTCATGGGTGATGATGTGTTCTTCCATGGAGACGTATATAGTTGTGTCTTTCTGTGGTATTAGCAGTCACTGATGATTCATACCTACATCCATTAATTCAGTTGAGGCTTCAAAGAATGGTGGATTCTGTTGTTCTTTTTTTCACTTATTAGCTGGGTATATTTGTACGAGGAGAAGATTCCCCTCATCAGCTGTTTGGTTGCTCAGTTGTAGAGGCATGATTCTCTTCTTTTATTTAACAGTTTTCAAAATAATGAGTTGATTCACAAATATCCTCCAGTGTTGACCAGTTTTGTAAAATTTTATTTATTCCTATCACCGTGGACTCCGTTACAGTTATTATTCTAACTGAGGCCCTATCTTTGGCCAGTTGGAGCTTCTCGGTGACTCCTGAGTCCTTTTGACATGACATCAGTTGTTTCTAGACTTTTTCAGTGGTCAGAGCTAGGAAATATGTACGTTTGTTTTTAATATTTTTAAAATATGTCATAGGTTCCTACTGCTACTTTCCATTTAAATTCAGAACTAGAGAATTTTCACTTATCCTTTTCTGTCTTCTATTGATAGTCTACTTTCTCCCACCTCAAGAATACCAGTTCTCAACAATGCCTGAAATTGCCTCTGTTTCCTAATTCGAATCCAAGTTCTTCTGACTCTATTCTACTACTCTCCTTAAATCACAGCCGCTTTATGGCCCTTGAAATGTAAGATAGAACATAAATGTAGGCAGAACTGTTTATGTCATTTTGAGTTACATGTGCATTCATTCACATAGATTTGCTTTTCCTTTTGCATGCCTGGTAACTGTCCGTTCTGCAGTTTGAATGAAAATCAAGTGATAATTACTGGTTAAAGCAGCTTTGGAAAAAATGGCTCTCATCAGAATGACTGACATACAAAGTTTAATGTACTCTCCTGGTTTATATTCTGCCTTCTCTAATTAATTTTTTATTCTTTCCCTACAAAGGAAATAATACATATTTTCATGGTTTTGCCTTATAGGACTTACCAGAAACTCTTCCTTATTTAAAAATGTGTACAATTGGGCATCAGGTGTCAGATGACGACACTAGTTTTAAATTCCAGTGTGCTGTTAATGGGTTTCTGAAAGAACATAAAGATAACGGTGAGTTGCTTTTGTGTTTGTTTTTGTTTTTCCTTTACCTGAACTTTGGTATGCATTTTGAGTGGGGTTGGGGATTTTTAACATTTTTAATAGTTCTGACATTCGTGTCAAGTTGTGTTTGGTAACATTAAGGTGGAAATGTCAGATGGTGCTACTAGAGTACGGTGTTTTTCCTGTTTATGGTCACAAACAATTTAGTTTAGTTTGGAAAGTGATCTTTGTGAGAAATATGAACTGAGCTAGCTTACTTATCTCTTTTTTAAAAATTTGAATGGAAAATACATAAAAACATAAAAATGTTCTTTTGTCCTGTTTATTGGTTGAGAGGTGGAAGAAAAGGTTTAGACTCTCAGGTTCTTAGCGTACATAAAAGAGAAAACAAAAAGCAAAGGTTCAGAGTGAGACAGATCCCTAGAAGCAAAACAAAACAGAGTGGACCAGGTAGAGTGGCTTCCTCATCATATATGTGTTTAAGATATTTTTGCTGCTTTTACCCTTCGGGTGCAAGTGAGGAAGAACACTACCACCTCTTACTCTTATCTTCAGACAGGAAGAACTTAAAAGGCTGGTGTTTTCTTGTTTCCGCTTTAAGATCTACTCTGTTGATAGTAGGTGTTAATAGCGTGTGAATTTTAAGGATCCACTTGCCTTTTTCTAGCATCTAACTATCAGAAGGAACATGGTGTTTGCCATGTTTTAAGACTGAGGAATCTTTTGTCTTTGGAACACCACTGACGCCCATGTGAAAGTGTTCATTTTGTCCTCTTTCTAAATTTAGCCTGAGGAGTGTGCACTTTATTAAATCAATGTAACAGACAGTAAATATTCCGTGTATATATAAAATGATGCACGTATATACATAAAACAGGGAGTAGGGGAGAGGGAATAGAGATGGAGGTGGGAAGATAGGGGATAGGAGGCGAGAGAGAGAGGGAGAGACTGGAATTTCAAGATAAATGTTCATTCTATAACCTGGTTGCTTAATGCAGGTACTAGCTCTTAAATATCTTCAGCCCTATTCACAGATCTTCCGTGTACTTTAGCTTTAAAACTTGAGAGGCTTGGCCTGTCCTGTGATAACCAGGGTGTCTAGAAAGGAGGCAAATTATCTGATGTGTTTAAACTGTAGTCACAGAAATGTTACCTCTTAAGACGTTAGGGCGCAGCTGCCGGCCTACTCACTTCCTCCAGGCTCCTTTGTGTGTGTTCTGTCTGTTCCGCGTGGGCTAGAAGATCCTTACAAGTGCATGAGAACACGTTTGTAAACCTTGATTGTTCACATGTTATACCAAGTGTAGTCCATTGCATATGCTGACTCCTCTGTGGGTCTTCTGCATGCAGTGGGCTAACTTCACCATGCTGTCTGCCATTGCAGTCTCAGGACCTTAGTTATGATCCATTGGTGACTTCCTCTGCTGTAAGGCCCTCCCACAGATGCCAGGCTCACTGATAATGAGGAGGAGACTATACTACGCACTCCCTAGAATGGGTAGAGACTCAGAAAATGAATTGTTTCAGTAAACACCGAGAGCCTTATAGGTTTGTTGTTAGGGCACGGGGATACAGAGGTGAGTAGAAGTCTTTGTTCAGTAGCAACTTACAGTTGTCTAGGAAGAGAAACATGTAGTGAGTCTAAGTGGGTTAATTATGATAAAAGAATCAAGTGCAGCAGGAATATAGAGGAGAAATTGAGGAAGGCCTGACTGAGGAGACAGCGTTTGAGCTGGGCTTGGGGGAAGAGGATTTTGCCGGAATGAGGAAAGGACAGCCCAGGTATTGGGGACAGGTACAAAAGGCCCAGGGCTTGAACTTGTGCTCTGGAGGGGCAGCCTCTGGTGTGACTAGAGGGTAGTGTGAAAGGGCAAAGAAGTCATACATTCATTTTCAGCAAATATTTGTATAACACCTTCTAAGTTGAAGGCACTGTTCTAGGAAGTAGGAAGAGAACAAAGTTCTTGCCCTTACGTACTTTCCATTCTAGTGGGGGAGAGAGATGAATAAATAAGTCAATATGTGGAGTGTCAAGCGGTGGTAAATGCTTTGGAGAATAACAAAAGAAGATGAAGAGGTGAGGGAATGTGGTAGGTGATCAGGGAAGTCCCCTCTATTAAGATGTCGATTGAGCAGAGCCTTGCAGTGAGAAACAAGCCATTGGATATCTGGGAGAGTGGAGATGGGGTGGGAGGGTGTGTCCTGGGAGAGTGGAGATGGGGTGGGAGGGTGTGTTCTGAAGCAGAAGGAATAGTAGGTGCAAAGTCCCTGAGGCACGCCTGTGCTTGGCATGTTTGAGGAATAGTAAGGAAGCCAGTGTGGCTGGACAGGGGAAAGTGAGTGAGGGCAGGGCAGTAGAGAATGAGATCAGGGGAGGCTGGCAGGGCAAAGGAGGGAGGTGGATGATGTAGGTCCTTGTAAGTCATAGTTTGAACTTATAATTCAGTTGGAGAGACAGACTGATATCTGTTTATAAAGAGTTCTCAATGCTGTGCTAACAACCTGGGCTGTATTCTGTGCTAAGTGAAGATGTTCAAGCGACAGAGCAATCCAGCCAAGTTTATATTTTAGAAAGATAACAGCGTCACTATCCAAGACACATTGTAGACTATGTATGTAGTACGTGTATAGTGTGCTGCTCTTCTATAAACTACAGGATACCTGTTACGTACAAATACTTACATACAAGATACAAGTGTGAATGTAAGCACTTGGGAAATATCTGAAAGAACCACACAAGAAACTGGGAGAGTCGGACAACTTTCCATGTCCCGTATGATTGGAATGCTGAAGGGTACACACACGAACTAATGGACGTGTGCTACCAGCCTCCGGCTAAGGAGGGAAATTGCAGGCATCAGAATCCTCTTTACGGATCAAGCGCGTTAATCCGCCTGCGTGATGACAGTCATCTCGACACGCCACGCGGTGGCGCATGCGCGGTAGAAGGAGGTCCGCGAGCTGCGTGGGCTTGTGCCTAGGCGCCTGTGGTTCGTGGCCTTGTGCTGGCACCGGGGATGCCGGGTTGGCGACTTTGGCACTCCTGGCGGGGGTGACATGAGCCAGTTCGTCGGCCACGAGGAAGGGCGGAAAGCACATCCCGGAAAGGTAATACGCCTTGGCCCCTGGGCGTTGCCGGTGGAGCTCGGAGCCCCTGGGCCTGGGCTTCCGTCTCTTGTGCTGTCGCCTGTCACAGTGGCCCCCGTGCGCTGGCCCGTCCGCGCTGTGCTAGGGGGTGCTGGTCGTCTCGCGGCTCAGTTCATAGTAGCTGAAAGGGACAGTGTGTGATGTTCTGATTTCTCCCCATCGTTTTAAAAGGGAGGCTCTGGCCATTGCTCCTTGGGTAAAATGCAGCGGGACTGCTTTTTAAGATGGGACTGTCAGTGTTGGGGACCCTCCTTAATTACCAGGATGGAATCCCCTTCAGTTCCTCAAGCCGTGTTGTTTAGGCACAGAAAATGTGAGTAATAGGCACTGGAACTAAGTTTGAGTGAAAAAACGCACCGGTACCGCCGAGTTTTCCATCGAGACAGTTGATCCGTGTTGTCTCTTGGAATTATAAAGGGCGTACTGTTGCTTCCTAACCAGTGTCCTTTGAGAGCTCTACCTCTGTACGTTCAAATGATGAATTTTGAGGCTTTGCTCATACGTGGAGTAAACCCTTAAATTCCCTAAGACCTTCCTTTCCTCCGTCTCATACCCCATTAAGCCCGCTTCAGTTTATCTCCTGAATTTCTTCTGAATCTGTCAACTCTTCCTCAACATCCTCATACTGAACTTGCCTGTCTGTTGCAATGAGGTCCTAACTAGTGTCCATATATCTTGTTTCCTTCCAATCCATTCTTCACACAAGAAACCTTAGAAGCAAGTTGGGACATTGCTCATCAACATGGCTCAAAAACATTGTTTTGAGAATAGAAAACAAACTGTTGGCCTTTAACACTCTGCGTGGTCTAGAATCCTGTCTGCTTCTCTGCTACGTGGACTCCAGCTTGGTGCCTCTCCAACTTTAATATGGGTATGCCTCTCCTGTGGATCTTGTTAAATGCAGGCTGTAATTCAGTAGTTCTGGGTGGGGCCTGGATTCTGTGTTTCTAACGAGCTCCTAGGTGACGGTGACCCTGAGAGCAAGGGTCCAGCTCCTGCCTTTCTCCCTTCTTTCTGGAAGAGCAGGACGTCTGCCCCCCCGGGAGGAGAAAACATCTGCAACGTGACTACTAGCAACCAGCTTCCCTCACAGGCAAGGGACCTTTACCACTGCTCCCTACCATTTTGTCTGAGGCGCAGCAAGCCAAAACACTGACATGCTGAGGTTTGCAGCAAAGAGGAGGTTTATTCACAAGGCAGCCAAGCGAGGAAGTGACGTGACAATAGCTCTCAAATCCGCCTCCCCAAAGGCAAGGGGCTTGGGGTATCTATGGGATAAAGAATAAAGAAGCAGGGCAGTATGAGGCACGGGGAGCATGAGGAAAGGTGATTGGGAAAAGGTGTGCTCCTCATTGTTCTGAGCTGGCGTAACTAGGCTACGGGGCTCAGCACATTCTCAGGCTGTAGTTTTCGGCCCTCTGATGGCAGGAGGTCAAAAGGCACTGGGCCAGGTGGAAGATCGGTGGTCCTCTCCAGTCTTAACCAGCTCAGCCTAACTAGACACAGCTGATTCCAAGTTCCTGGACAGTACCCGGGGCAAACATCTTATTGCTTATGCTACGTGCTATTTGGAGGACGTGCAAGTGTTCAAGCTACCTTGAGGAGTGAAGACAGGATTTGACTAATCCTTACACATGGTTTCACCTCCAGATGAGCAGAAGAGGCCTGTAGGCTGAATCTGGCTCCTGGCACCTGGAATTGGAGGCAGATGGTTTAAAAACAGGCTCTCCCGCCCTCTGTGTTATCTTAGGTAGATAGACTATTGAACCTTCCTGTGCCTGTTTCTCCACCAGCAGCATGGGGACACTCAGAGTCCCTCTCTTGGGGGCTGTTATGGGGGTTCAGTGAGCTATAGATGCATGCACAGGCACACGGGAGACACCCAGTGTGTGTTAGCTTCATGCTTACTTTTTATTAGGAGACCAGTATTGTTAGAAGATTTCTGGTTTGGACAACAGATTAGATAGGTGGTCATTACTATAGTTTATGCAACAGCAATTCACATTACCATTTGCAAAAAAGCAGTTGGTTGTCCAACGGGGATTATAAACATCCATTTACCATGAGCTACTGAACAGATACTTTACACAGTAACTACTTCAAGTACTATTTAAGATCAATTCTCTATGTTGTCTTAAGCAGTTGTTAACCCCCAATTTCGTGAATAGTACCAAGTAAGTCACTTGAACATCAGCTAGAGCAATCTGTTATCACTTAGCAAGCCTAAAGCTATAGTTCAACAATTTTATTTACTGTTCTATGACAAAAATGACTCTCAACAGCTATGCCCTGGATAAGTAATCAGCTAAAGCTAGTTTGACTGACCAAATCTGATTTACTGAGTTAATAAGCCAGTTGATTTAGAAAGGTCTAATGCCTATTTCTCATCCATTCAGCATTCAACTGTTTCCCATGCCTAAAATGTCTTTTTTCCCATTCGTACATATCCAGATTCCTACTTCTGTGCCGTAGGGCTTGGCTGAACTACAACTGCCTTTAGTGACACTTTTCTCACCTGCACAATTGGAGATAATTTTAGTCTCCTCAAGACTCCCACGGGGTTACCTCTGTTGTGACACTTGACGATTTGGTGGCATATTTTACTTTATTTTATTTTAAATAGCCTTCCATTACTCCGTGCACATCAAACGGTAAATGCTTTCTCCTAGTAAACGTGTATAACGATTTTCTGAACTCTTCTGCTCTGGGCAAGATTCATAAATACACCAGGCAAACATAGTGAAAGAGGAGACAGTACTTGTGTTATATTCAGTTGGGTCTTGATACCTAAGTGTGACTCTTAACCAAGGATTATGCAGTAATTAAGGACACAGGTTAAAGTTGTTTAGAGTGTGTCCTAAAGTCTCCCTGGCAGAATTTAAATCTCTACTCTGGAAATTGTAGACCTGAGACAAATTACTTCCCTAAACTTCATTTCCTACATCTGAGAAAGATAATAGTATCTACCTTGTAGTAGACTGAATAGTACCATTGCCCCCAAATGTCCACCTTCTAATCCCCAGAACCTATGAATGTCACCTTAAATGGCAGAAGGGACTTTGCCAATGGGATGAAAGTAAGGGTTTTGAGATGGGGAGATTCTTCTGGACTACCTGGATGGACCCAGATGTAACCACTGGTGTTCTCGTAAGAGAGAGGCAGAGGGAGTGTTTACTCCAAAGAGAATGTGATGATGAAGTTGGGGTTGGATTGATGTGGCCAGAAGTCAAGGAATGCTGTCAAGGAAACAGATTCTCCCTTAGAGCCTCTAGAAGGTGGATGGACGGCCTTGTCAACTCCTGGTTCCAGCCCAGGGAAACTGGTTTTGGACCTCTGTCTTCCAGAACCATAAGAGAATGAGTGTGTTTTGTTTTACGCAAGCTCATTGGTAGTCATTTGTTACAGCAGCCATAGGGAACTAATGCGTACCTCATAGGAACTATTTCTCCAATGAAAATGTGTGACTGGAAACACACTTGGTGGCATGTCTGACACACGGTAGGTATGCTACTGTGGGTAGTTCTTGGAAAGTAAAGCCTTGGTTTTTGAGGAATCATCAAAACCAGTACAATGGTTGCCATGTTTCTCCTTGTTCATCCTGGTGACAAAGCTGTAGAGAGAGCTCCATCCTTTCCCACAGGACGCCCACCCCTAGTACTTACAGGGAAGAGGTTATGTCTCACTTCAGGCACCTTCCTCTTTCCCTTTCTGCTTTTTGTTTCATTAATCTTCATCCAGCTGGCCTTTCTAAGTTAAAAAAACAAAACAAAACAAAACCATTTCTCAATGGATTCAGATACTACCCCAAGTTAATATTCCAACCATGTTCTTGTTCTTCTGGGTCTCACCACCAGAAATTTCTGAACTGAAATCCTCTCTAGTTTCTAGGATCAGTCACTTTCTAATTTCTCCCTTCTCAAGTTCAGAGTCTTGTCAGTTTAGTCCCTTCCCTAACCACAACATCTATTAAGGTGACACAGCAAAGTGATGAAAGTCTAGACGGTCTGGTTTTCATCCTGGGTTTCTGCCCGCTACTTACTGTGTGGCATTAGGCAAGCTATTCAACCCCCCTGGGCCTCAGTTTCCCCCCAAAAAGGTGAATATTATGAACATTACCTACCTATAGGGTTGCCATTATGAGGATTAAGTGAGTTAATATTTGCTAAGCACTTAGAATATTACTTGTTATAGTCTAAGCACTACAGTTGTGCTTGTTAGTAATAATAAATGCAATTCCAAGCGTATAACTTACTCAACTTTCTGTCATAACTTTGAAGTGTTGGTCTATCTGTTGGCCAGCGTTGCAGGGAAATGAGTCGAGGCATGGGCTGAGGCATTGCTACCAGTGCGTGGTGTGTTCCCAGAACTAGGAACAGCCGTGTGAAATAGGTAGTGGTTCTACTTGGAGACGGGGCAGACTGGAAAATGACAGCTCTGGAGGTGTGTCCATAGGTTTGGTGTCAGAGCTGCTGCCTGCTGAAGCACTGATGCCGGCCTGAGCCGTAAATGGGGAGGGGGGCGCTGGGGAAAACAGGGGCAGAATGGAAAGGGAAAATAGGGGAAGAACGGAAAAAGATAGCCTAGGGAGGAGGTGTGGTGTCCATAGCTTCGGGGTCAGAGGTGCTGCCTGCTGCAGCACCGATGACACCCGAAGCCGTAGATGGGGGGCTGGGGAAAAGAGGGGCAGAATGGAAAGGGAAAACAGGGGAAGAACGGAAAACGAAAGCCCGGGAAGGTGGTGTGGTGTCCATAGCTTCGGGGTCAGAGGTGCTGCCGGGAGCAGCACCAATGACACCCGAAGCCGTAGATGGGGGGCTGGGGAAAAGAGGGGCAGAATGGAAAGGGAAAACAGGGGCAGAACGGAAAACGAAAGCCCGGGAAGGTGGTGTGGTGTCCATCGCTTCGGGGTCAGAGGTGCTGCCGGGAGCAGCACCAATGACACCCGAAGCCGTAAATGGGGTGCTGGGGAAAAGAGGGGCAGAATGGAAAGGGACAACAGGGGCAGAACGGAAAACGATAGCCCGGGAAGGTGGTGTGGTGTCCATAGCTTCGGGGTCAGAGGTGCTGCCGGGAGCAGCACCAATGACACCCGAAGCCGTAAATGGGGTGCTGGGGAAAAGAGGGGCAGAATGGAAAGGGAAAACAGGGGCAGAACGGAAAACGATAGCCCGGGAAGGTGGTGTGGTGTCCATAGCTTCGGGGTCAGAGGTGCTGCCGGGAGCAGCACCAATGACACCCGAAGCCGTAAATGGGGTGCTGGGGAAAAGAGGGGCAGAATGGAAAGGGAAAACAGGGGCAGAATGGAAAACGAAAGCCCGGGAAGGTGGTGTGGTGTCCATAGCTTCGGGGTCAGAGGTGCTGCCGGGAGCAGCACCAATGACACCCGAAGCCGTAAATGGGGTGCTGGGGAAAAGAGGGGCAGAATGGAAAGGGAAAACAGGGGCAGAACGGAAAACGATAGCCTGGGAAGGAGGTGTGGTGTCCATCGCTTTGGGGTGAGATGGGCTGCCTGGCTGATCTGAGAAAAGCGAGTGAAAGTGGGAGAGCTTCTCCCTAGCTGCTAACTCTTCTCAAGGTCTAGCACGCACTGAACACTGGCCTGCCGGCTCAGCCTGGGTGTTGCCATTGCATTGTACGTGTCACAGAGCAAGGGCGGGCGGGTCAGGGGGTGGGCTGGGGGCCCCACACAAGCCCAGCCCCTGGAGAAACCCGGCCCGAGGGCAAAGAGCCCGAGCCCTTCTGGACTTTCTAGCGGCTGGGACTTGTCGCTGTGGGTGGCAGGTGTTTGGCACCGGATGGGCCACCATGCGGAGACTGTTGGGGACTGTGGAAGGCTTCTCCTCCAGAGCTCACGCTGCCTGGGCACCGGCTCTGCAGACCCCTCAGCCCTGGGTATGTATCGGCCAGCCCTTCCCCGCAACGGGGCCCAGAGGCCAGAGCCTGCCCAGAGCTGAGTGCAGGAGGCACCCAGAGCTTGCCAGGCTGTGGCCCGCCTCCTCCGTGGACCTCCCCAGCTTGTCCGCGAGCCCTGGAGACAGGAGCAGGAGCGCCTTCTCCAGGGCTGCTGAGCTGCCAGCATCACCGTGAGCCAGGCGGTGAAGGTTTCTGAGCAGGGGATGCAGAGCCCTGACCCAACTGGATGCTGCACCCCACGATGTCCCTTCCTGGCGGGTAGGTTCTTTCTTCACTTGTTTTTCGAAATTTGGTAAAAGAACATTTCAACCTTCGACTGTTCTTCAGGGTATACAGATGGTAGTGGCTTAGCCGGGATTCGAAGCAAGCCTGTGTGATTCCAGAGCTCGTGCTCTGGACTCTGGCGCCTCCTTATCATATATGCTTCATGTGTTACTTTTTCTTTTGTTTCTTGAAGTCCTTATGATACTTAGCCCTAAGTGCCATACCTGTAATGAACACATCCACTGCCCTGTAGGAGGTGTTCTTTTGTTCAACGCGTGAATTGGTCATCCACCACACTGGGTTCTAATCTCAGAAGATAGGTCAGGGACCACCAGTTGTCAGCATAGCACCATCCCACATTTCTGATTGAGGCTTGGAGCCTAGGTTTTTCCCTTTGGTCTAGTTTGAAGGATCCAGGTATGTAAAGCTTATATTCTAGATAAATCATGGGCTATCCTGAAAGGAATTCATCAATGAATTATTCTGTATGGATTAGAAGCCAGTTTCTCTGGCCTTCCTGGAGTATATCCAGTAAGGCATCTCATTCATGTCTAGAAAGCAAATATATGATTTATTGCAACTTCAGCGTGGAGCGATGTATTGGTTTAAAATAAAGTACGAGCAACACAATTTGGTCATTGTGAGTATGCCGGCTGGGTCCACTCTTTACTACACATATGTAACTCTAGAGCTTCTTATGCCCCATAGAGGAGACATACTCTTGTGTGTCTAGGACAAGGGAAACATGTGTTGTTATTCAGGAGCTGGAAGCTACAGCATGACAGGAAAGAATTGAAAAATCCTGGTCTTGGTCTACACGTCACTTTACCTTGTCCGAATCTTGTTTCTTTGGCTTGCTTCATTGGAGTGTTTTCTCTCTCCTGGGACTGACATTGTGTGTTCTGTATCAGGCATGTGACATGTAGAAGTTTCAGAACCCAGAATCATATAGATCAGTAAAAATCTATATATTTTTGTTTAAAATCTATTTAAAATCACACTGGGCATAATTCATATATTCCAAAAGTAGTTTGACCCTCTGCTCATGAGATTCTTTTTATGGTATGTCGAAGCAAATTTGGACTTCCATCCCCAATAAACTTTGAGGTTGGAGGACACAAAAGCTTTTGCTCAGACCTAAATTCTGTCTGAAAAAAAAAAGGGTAACTATTATAAGCCCTTTCTAACCTCTCCAGGAGCAGAAATGATTTACAGCTATGGCATTGAACCATAATTTCTTGATCTCATTTGAGAAGAGTTCAGTAAGAAACAGTGTCTTGATTTTTGTTCGTTGGTTCCCTGTTTTCTTGTCTTGCGTGCCAACAATCCACTGTAATACGTGAGTGAGTATGGCAGCAGGCTGAGTGTTCCCTGGAGCTCATTAAATGAACGTGTTTTCCTAAAATGACTTTTGTCT
Organism: Delphinapterus leucas; assembly: GCF_059928025.1. Lineage (NCBI taxonomy): Eukaryota > Metazoa > Chordata > Mammalia > Artiodactyla > Monodontidae > Delphinapterus > Delphinapterus leucas. The sequence continues at coordinate 210,635 of NW_028322271.1, read as the reverse complement.
CCTTGTTTTCAGCCCCTCTTCTTTCCTCTGTCCTTTACTATAACCAGGGCTCAGCAAAAGCTGACTGGCTTTGTGCAGACCCTACTTAGGGTAGTCTTTTCTTCATTATTTTATTCATGGCCCCTCCATTTCATTGTTTGCCTTCTCGAAATGTGTTGAAATCTTTCTGTGGTTGATGACTTCCACAATGTCTTGGCTCTTATTGGTTGATTAATTTGGGTATTTCTACAGTTTTATTTAAACCTGGTTTCAGGAGGACCAGAAAGTAAATATATTTCCTAGTCTGCCATCTTGAGCTGAAAATCCCTGTGGATTTTAGCATCCAATGTTCCCATGGGTAAAAAACCCAACCTTGGCATCAATAGATGTACACTCAAGATTTCAGCTTTTCTTGAGCAATCACTAAGGATTTAATATGCGGTCACTTCTAATGGGAAAATAGTAACTATCTCATGGCGTTGATTTGAGGATTAACTTAGATAATGGACAAGAAAATGCTTGGTAAGGTTTTAAAATCTATAAAAAATGTTTTTTGTTATTATTTGATTTGTTGCTATTTCAACTTTAGCTGACAGTTGTTTGTGACCTTGCTTATGTGAGAAAATGCCTTCTGGTTTATTGTTTTGAAAGCCAGATTATATTTTTCAATAGCTCAATGGAAATGGCATCATTTGTGAAGTTGAAGGGTGAAGGCATAAATGTTTCTTGACATTTGAATCAACTATTGGTCTTCTGGGGCTTGTCCTTATTCTCCTGCAGTCTCTAATCAACATGGCATCCAGAGAGATCCTGTTAAAACGTAAGTCAGATCATGTCACTCCAGGCTCTTCAGTGGCTTCTTCACAGGAAAAGCAAAGTCCTCAAAGTGCCTCCACAGCCCTAGAAATCTGGGCCTCTGTTTCCTCTCTGACGGTTTCCTTCTCCTCTCCACTTTGCTCCCTCTGTTTTCCACACACTGACATCCTTTCTGCTCCTTGGATACTCCAAGCCCACTCTTGCCTCATTGCCTTTCCATCTGACTGTTCCCTCTGCTTGTACTATTCACTTCCCAGATATGCACCTTGCTCCCTCTCACAACCTTAGGTTCCCTCTTAAATTTTATCTTCCCCAGAAAGCCCTCAGTGATCACTTAGTTTCAGATCGCAGCCTCCTCCTACCAGCTAACAATCTCCATCCCCCTTCCCTGCTTGCTGTTTTTCTCCAGCACTTACCTGATATACTAGTTATTCTACCCATTTATTCAATTTTTATTTACGTATTTACACTTACGATTTTATATTTGCTTCTTTACTTTTGTCTCTCCCCTCAGCTCGAGAGAGGCTATATTCATCTGTGTTAATCACTGCTGTGTTTCCTGAACATGCCTAGAAAACATACTGAAGAAGGGTGCCTGAAATTTGGTAAGGGAGCCATCAGTTTTCTTGGCTGAATGAAGAAATATGCTCATAAATTAATGAACAAATCTCTGGGGTTTCTGAATTAAGGACTAATGGGAAGAGGAAGGCAAATGGTTGGGACAGGGTACTGCAAGAAGGAGTATTTGGAGTACTCTGATAGCTCTCCTAATAGATAACATTTTGTTCATTTAAATAGTTTTAACGAGAGAGCTGGGAACTAGGGACACACAGCATCGAGGTTTTATAATGCATTCTGTAGAGTTCTTTTCGAGTGTGTTCAAATATCATTGAAAATATATGCATGCATATAAACCTCTGTTACTTTATTTAGTGCTTTACAAGAGCCCCTCAAGGAAGGGGTAGTAGCAACTATCAGTATCCTTCCTTTATGATGAGCTTAATTTATTCAAAATTACATCCTAATTTATTTGTAACTGTGAAACTAGACTTAGTTATTTAGTAGACCCTCCCTAGAAACCTATGACGTTAATAAAACCAACAAAAATGTGTTCAGGTTCCAGTGATACACACACTACAGACTCAATTATGTGTCATCCATTTTAATGAAGGGAAGAAGTGATTTAACAAACACAGAGCAAACAAACAGAATATGAAGGTTTGTCCTCCATTAATATTAGTAATGGATAAAGTGGGCTCCAACGCCTTCAACGTAGCTTGAGACCCATCATCTCTGTGTCATGGGAAGGGGGATGCTCGGCCAGGATGTCTTTCTGTGTCACTGAGAAAATTTTCCGTAATGTATAACGATACTTACTGAAACGGATATGGGGCATTTGGGTAATTAGGAATCCGTTAGCATATTTTTCCGGAAGCCTTGACTACGAAACGAAGATAGTAGATTTGGACACTTGCAGCTATGCAGAAGTTGTTTGGGTATTCATCTTTATGCCGAATGAAGTAAGCTTATTTCATCTCTGCAGCTTCCCATATGCCATTTTCCCACCTCTGTTTTGTGTTTGGAAAGACTTTTAGAAATTAAAACTCAAGTTAAAAAGTGAGTGACGGGCTTCCCTGGTGGCTCAGTGGTTGAGAGTCCGCCTGCCGATGCAGGGGACACGGGTTCGTGCTCCGGTCCGCGAAGATCCCACATGCCGCGGAGCGGCTAGGCCCGTGAGCCGTGGCCGCTGAGCCTGCGCTCCGCAACGGGAGAGGCCACAGCAGTGAGAGGCCCGTGTACCGCAAAAAAAAAAAAAAAAAAGAAAAAGAAAGAAAAGAAAAGAGAGTGAGTGACAACTTAAATGATATATGGAATATTTTGCTGACTTAGAAGAGCATGCAGAATTAAATATGACCCAGTTGAAATGTTAATTTTATTTTAATGTGTATATTGGGGTGGAGTCTTAAAGGTGCCAGAAAACAAGCATTCACCCATCCTGTTTGGAAGTGCAGCACACAGGCACCTTCAGTTACCAGTTCTGTTCATTCCACAGAATCATCTTGGGAAAACATACTGTTTTTTAGGTACCTGGTGTATATCTTAACCAGTTTGAAGAATTTCCCAAATACCTGTTAATATGTAGTTCTCCGATTCCAATCTTGCCACGTCCTGTACCAGTGACACAGCACATAGGAGTTTTATTTCTCTTTCTTTCTCTGGGTTGTTGAGAACCCAACGAAAGAACAATGGAATGGCATCAAAGAGATCAGGGTTCTTGACTCAGATTTACCATAAAATAATAGTGTCCTCTTGGGAAAATTATAGTTGTTCTAGGCCCCTTTCCTTTTCTTTACTTTGACAGAGCTGCACTAGATGACCCCAAGTAACACTGCGCTCTTTGCAGTAGTAGCTTAGACGTTATTGGTTTTCTGAAACAAATGAAGACAGTGACACAGGAAACTGTGCAACATCTCTGTAACTATGTTTTCTTAGAGTTGCCTCCATTTTTCAGATGATAAGATGGCTGAGCACAGAAGTAGGTGTTTTGACCAGAGGTTCCAGAGTAGAGGGAACTGAACCACAAGTTTCCTTCATTCCTGAAGCTCACTTAGCCGAAACATAGGCTTCTGAATATTAAGCTGTAAAGCATATTATCAGTGTGCTTTAAAAGAAGCGGTTCTTCTAGGATTTCTAATTAATAGCAGGCGGTTTTGAAATTCTTAGAAGATCATCGAATTTTGTGAGATTTACAGCTCTATTTTCCTGTCAAGCAAGTTGTATCAGTGCCAGACAATCATCTGAGCTTCTGGATGCTTCTCTGAACCTCTTGAATTTTTCTTCTTGCTATCTGAAATTCATGCCAGATAAGCCTTTTTGTAGAGAGCGTGTACAGACTTGTCTATTTTCATATACGAAAGCGATGCAGTGAGCCAGGTCGGGGGTTAAGCCCTCATTCTCAGAGTGGTATTGAGCTCCTGGTGAAATGTAATCCTCATTTCCTCAGAATAGAAAAGCAGTTATCTCACGTTTTTAATGCCATTAACTCTTTATACATTTATGTATAATACATATATTTATTGTACCTACGAGGTGTGCTCTCTTTGGGAAGTACAAAGCTATTTGAGACGTAAGTTGTTCATTTTTTTGTTTTCCCACAAATACTGTGACCCTTTGAGCAGGAAGGTCTATGTTTTATTAACATCTAGAACAAGCAGCTAACACGGTGTCTAAGATGTAGTCAATAAATATGAAATAGGTAAATGAACACATTTTTAAGGAAGGGCCAGGGCATGAACAAATAGAAAATTTTCGTTTTCGGTCACAAAGCCACAACAGACATAAAAATAAATGATACAGACAACAAGTGCTACGGTCGTTCAAAGAAGGCATAGAATTGATACAACAAGGATCTCCCCTATGGCACAGGGAACTGTACTCAATATTTTGTAATAACTTATAAGGGAAAAGAATCTGAAAACGGAATCACTGCGCCATACACCTGAAACGGACACGACATTGTAAATCAACTATATTTCAATTAAAAAACAAACAAGCAGACAACAGCAACAACAAAAAACCAAAGAGGTCATAGAAGTTCTTATGAGATTCCAGAAGAGAAGAGAAGCCAAATGAGGACGGGAGAGGCGGCTTTTGAATCCGTTCAGAGGAGAAGTCACAGAGGAACTAGTCATTGATCTGAATTTGAGATTAAGATTAAGATGAATTAATCTGAATTAATTAAGATTGCAACACAGGGATATTACAGATGAAGGTAATCACATAAACTTACTATACTGAAACTTGCAGAGGTTATGAGTGTTGCTCAAGATCCCAAAGCAAGTGCATTGTGGAATCAGAATTTTAAGTGAGGCCTAATGAACTAAAAACAAACCAGCACAGAAACAAGCCCTTCCTGTGACACCACGTTGCCTTTGAAGTCGTTTTTTTTGGTGGGTTGGCAGAAACTGGTTCCAGTGTTTCTTGCAGGAATGACTGGCCATAGGACTGGGCGTCGTAGCTTCCTGCCAGGCGACCGAAGGTCGCAGGCAGGTGGGTCACTGGGACACACGCGGAGGGGCTCCTGGCCGGCCCCCTGGCCGCTCAGTGCCCCTGCCCCAGAGCGGGGGTGGGGGCCTCAAAGCAGCCTTGTCTGAGTCCCCTGCCACTAGAGAGAGTATTGGCCCAACACTTGTAGAAAACGGGGACCTTGCTGGCAGTTCAGTGGAGGGACACAAATAAATCTTTGCCGACTTTCTGCTGAAGCTCACGAGGGTTCACTCCTAAGCCTCTTACAAGGTCAGCTGCCGAGGCTGCGAGAGATGAGTCAGGGCTCTCCCTCCACCACGGGGAGATCGCTGGTTAAAGCGCTCACGAGGGAGTGAACCGCGTGTCCGCACCGACACGCATGGGCAGACCTCGTCGATGCCTTCTGTCCGGGGTACGAAGCCCTCTCCTGCCTCTTCCAGGCTCTCTAGAAAGCATGTGCAGAGCCTCCCACTCCACCCTCGGACTCCATGGGCCACAGCTGGAGGGACCGGCCAAGGAGCCGTGGCAGGAGGAGGCCAGAGGGCAGCGGGCCTCGGCCGGAGCCCGTCAGTCGGTCCCCATTCACACACCACCAGACGATCCTCTTGACCTGGGCAGTAGCCGCCAACCGACCGCTAAGGTGAGCCCGGCGCGCGCTTGGCTACCTGGCATGGCTGGGAACCCCAGGATCTCCTGGCAGAGGCGGGCATTCTCCTGGGCCGGGTCCGCGGGCGTCTGCGTGTGCAGGGCCTGAACCACCTTGGCCAGGACGATCTGGCACAGGTTGAAGGAGACGGGGGGCTGGCACCGTGTCCAGGCCGCGCTTGCCAGCCGGGCAGACCGGAAGCCCCCTTCCCTTCCCTCGGTCCGGCCGCATCTGGGTTGGCCTCCCGGGACTTGATGAGCTTGTCCAGCAGCTCCTGAGGGACGGTGCTGCCCGTGCCCCACCAAGACTGGCAGCAGCGCCAGGGCCTCACAGGGCACGGCGCCCCCGGCCCCAGAGCCTTCCCTCTGGTTCTCATCACCGGCTGTCACCAGACTTGCATGCAACGTGCTTTTCTTTTCTCTTGTCTTCTTTACGTCCCTCAGCCACGCAATGCGGTGAAGCCCTGACGCTCGCTGCCGCGTCGGTACACCCTGAGAACACGATGCTCAGCGAGCAAAGTCATACACAGAAGGACACACAGGGCGTGACCCCACTGAGGAGAAACGTCCAGAGCAGGTAGATCCACAGAGTCAGCGAGTGGGTTCCTGGTTGTCAGGGGCTGGCGAGGGGACGGAGTGATAGCTAAGGGCGTGAGGGACATTTTCGGGATGATGGAAATGGTCCAAAGCAGTAGTGACGTCTGTACGGCTCAGTAAACTGTCCCCACACGCCCCGGTGCAGCCTGTGAGAGCATCGCTCTCAGGATGAAGGGCTGACCACAGGAAGACTGAACGAGCAGTGGGTCCTGGGCCCAGACTCTCAGCTGGCGCCCCCCCACGTGGGGAAGTCACTGGGACTTGCTGAGCCTCCACGGAGACTGGCAGCAGCCCCCGAGCTCACAGGGCACTGCGCCCCCGGCCCCAGAGCCTTCCCTCTGGTTCTCATCACCGGCTGTCAGCAGACTTGCAGGCAACGTTCCTTTCTTTTCTTTTGTCTTTTTTAAAGGCAACTCTTGAGTACATGTATTTAACATGCAGGGAACCAGCCCTGACTCCTTGATCTGGGTCTTCCAGCCTCTAGAGCCTCGAGGACATCCATTTCCGTTATTTACGCGCCCAGTGCCTGGGGTTTGATGATGGAAGCTGACACCGAGGGCGTCACCACGTGTGGGGTGATGTCAGTGAAAGAATCCCGTGGCGAGGGCCTGCCTGAGGACCACGCATGCCCGGGCCCTCCCCGCCCCCGCCTGCAGCCCTGCGCCTGGGAGCGGAGCTGGTGCATCGCATGCCCGACGTCGTGGAAGTTGGTCTCCCGCTCATCATGCCGCAGCAGGGAGGGCAGGTTGGGCGTAGGCTTGGCGAAGTTGGCCACCGTGGCCGCGATGGCGATCTGGCAGCTCCCATCGTGCTGTAGGCAGGCCGAAGCAGGCCGCGTGCCCGGACTTCCCCACCCTGCGGAGGGACGTGGATGGGGCCCCGCTTCCACAGAGGAGCCCCGGCCCACGGCCGACAGGTTCCCCCACCACGCACGCACCGAGGATAGAGGTCAGGGAGAACTTGCCGATGGATGACCTTGCCCGAGGCCACGTCCCAGACCGTTTAGAGCCTCACGTCTTCGTGACACGTGCTCGTGCCCTCCTCCAGGTCGAAGGTCAGCCCCAGCAGCTCCTGGGAGATGCCCAGCAGCCCGCGTGTGACCGCCTGCACGGGGAAAGACTCCTTGAGCAGGTACTGGTCCACGTGGTAGCGCGTCTCCTCCCCCTGGTTCACGTAGTAGCGCAGGTCCCAGGCGTTGATGGGGCCGTCAAAGTGCAGGCCCCGCCTCTGGCACTCGGCCTTCTTTAGCTCCAGGATCACGGCCGCTCCTGCTCCCCGAGGGGCTTCAGCTTCTGGGCCAGCTCACCTGCGGGCGGAGGAGAGAGGCTCGGCTACGTCCCTGGGGCGGCCCCCCAGCCACCCCCGACCCTGCGCCCCTCGAGGCAGAATGAAGGGTCTGGGATGGTGACCCCCAAGGGCTGACACAGTGGGGTCTCAGGCAGCACCACGTCCGGTCAAGGTCCGCCTGACCCCGTCCCCACTGGGACTCAGGGGGAGGCGGTGTTACCTAGGACAGTGGCCACCACCTGGCTGGTCTTGTCCGTGTTCATCTCCAGCACAGAGTCGGCATGGTGCGGAACCCCAGCAGGCGGGACTTCAGGGCCTGCAGCCTCACCAGCTCCCTGAGGATCACGCAGTTCTCCTGGAAGCCAGAGACGGAAGGCGCTGGGGACCGAGGGCCACGCCCTCCCCACGGGCCCCGGGCCAGGTCTCTGCAGGCGGGCAGGGCTCCCAGGCCACTGGCGGGCACAGCCAATCCCCCTCCCTCCTCCTCCTGGCCCGGATTTCTAGACACTTTGGTGCTGTCCTAACACGTGGCCTTTATTAACACAGGTCCTTTTGGAAGCAGAAACGGCATGAACGTGATGGGCTCTAAGGCCAAGGGCAGGAAGAAATGCGGCCAGGCTCTCCAGGAGCCACCAAGGGGCCTCCCCGGGCTCAACAAGACAAACACGGCTGCCGTGCAGACAGTAGCTCAACCCCACGGCGCCCGAACACCCAGCCCCTGGACGGTGAGACACCTGTTGCTGCAGGTGGCCCGTGGCTCACTGATGAGGCCCGGCCCCAGGCGTACGCCACCTTCTCGGGGGCCACCTCTCCGGTCTGCAGTGGGGTTCTCCTGGGAGCCCCCCGTCACCACAGCACCAGCGTGGCCTGTCTGTAGCCCAAGAAGGTGGGGACGCAAGACTGTCCCCCGTGCCCCCCGCATCCCCCGCGAGGCCGAGCGAGCACCAGTGGTGTCTGCGGGGAAGGTGAAGGGCTCACGCACAGCCCCCATCTACAGAAGCACAGACTGCAGCCACATGCGCTATGGAACAAACACAAGTGTCCATGCAGGACCCGATGTCTGAATGTCAAGGCCATGCCCGGGCCACAGTGAGAAGGTGCATCCCCCATGCAAGCCACAGAGAGGGGATGGGGGGGTCCATCTGCGATTCTGAGCTCATCGGGCATCACCCCAGAGGGAGAGGGAGAGGGAGAGGGAGAGGGAGAGAGGTAGACAGAAGTACAGAGGGAGAGAAAGAGAGAGGGAGGGAGAGACGTCTCTCCCTTCCCTGGGGGTTCTCTAGTGCAGCCAAGGCTGAAAACCACGGCATTTTGGGAGATGGGTCCTCGTGGAAGAGTTAAATAGTCGCTCATGGCATTATCGACACATACTAAAAAAGGCCCCAAATCTTGGGGAGTCAGGGAGGGGAGTGTCGGCTGCCTCGTAAACGAGGAGAGATTGGGCATCAGAGGAGGTGCCTGTGCAGCCTGCGCCCAGGGCCCCGCAGACTTCATCTCCCAGCGGTGGTCCTGGGCTGGAAGTCAGCGGGGAGGTCAGGCTGTCCAAGCATCAACGTTGACTTCAGGGCTGATCTAAAAGGCGCCTGGTGTTTGTTGAAGCAGAAAAAGGAGAAAGCAGTAGGGAGTGGATGGGAGTGGGAGGGGGAGGGAGCCCCCCTCCTCAGCACTTCTACCGCTCTCCCTCTCTCTCTCTCTCTCTCTCTCTCCCTTTCTCCCTCTCTCCCTCTACCTCGCTGCCTCTCACTCTCCCTCTCCCTCCATCTCTCCCTCTGCCTCTCTCCCTCCCTCTCTCCCTGTCCCTCTCTCTCTCTCCCTCTTTCCCTCCCCCTCTCCCTCTCCCCCTTTCCCTCTCCCTCTCCCCTTCTCCCTCTCTCCCTTCCTCTCTCCCTGTCCCTGTTCCCCTGTTCCGCACGCTCTGGCTCTACCTCTTTCCCTCTTCCTCTCCCTCCACCTCCTTCCCTCTCTGGAGAGGGAAGGAGGTGGAGGGAGAGGGAGAGAGAGATGGAGAGGGAGAGAGTGATGGAGGGAGCGAAAGATGTCTCTCCCTCCCTCCCTCTCTCCCTCCCTCTCTCCCTCTCCCTCCCTCCTTCTCCTCCCTCTCCCTCTGGCTCCAACTCTCCTCCTTCCATCTCTCCCTCTCCCTCACTCCCTCCCAGAGAGGCAGAGATAAGGCAGAGGGAGAGAGGAAGAGGGAGAGATGGAGGGAGAGGGAGAGGGAGGGAGAGGGAGGGAGAGGGAGAGAGGGAGAGGGAGAGAGGGAGAGGGAGGGAGAGGGAGAGAGGGAGAGGGAGAGAGGGAGGGAGAGGGAGAGAGGGAGAGGGAGAGAGGGAGAGGGAAATAGGTCTCTTCCTCCCTCCCTCTCCCTCTCTCCTCCTCCTCTCCCTCTCTCCCTCTCCCTCTCTCTCTCCCTGTCCCTGTTTCCCTGTTCCAGTCTCCCTCTGCCTCTCTCCCTCTCCCTTGTCTCTGCCTCTCCCTCCATCTCTCCCTCTCTGAGAGGGAGTGAGGGCGAGGGAGAGATGGAGGGAGAGGGAGTGAGGGCGAGGGAGAGAGGGAGGGAGAGGGAGGAAGAGGAAGAGTGGAAGGGAAAGGGCGAGGGAAGGAGAGGGGGAGACGGAGGAGAGAGGGAGAGGGAGGGAAGAAGAGACCATTTTCCCTCTCCCGCTCTCCCTCTCTATCTCTCTCTCCCTCTGTCCCTCTCTCTCTTCTTCTCTCCCTCTCCCTCCATCTCTCCCTCTCCCTCTCTGTCTCTCCCTCCATCTCTCCCTTTCTGGGAAAGAGTGAGGGAGATGGAGACATGGAGGGAGAGGGAGGAGAAGGAGAGAGGGAGGGAGAGAGGTGTAGAGGGAGAGAGGGAGAGACGTCTTCGCTCCCTCCCTCTATCCCTCTCTCCCTTTCCCCCCTCTCTCTCCCTCTCCCCCTCCCTCTCCTGCTCTCCCTCTCCCTCTTTCCCTCTCCCTCTCCCTCCACCTCCTTCCCTCTCTGGAGAGGGAAGGAGGTGGAGGGAGAGGGAGAGCGGAACAGGGAAACAGGGACAGGGAGAGAGGGAGGGAGGAAGAGACCTCTTTCCATCTCCCTCTCACCCCCCCTCTCCCTCTCCTCTCCATATCTCTCTCCCTCCCTCTCCCTCTCCCTCCCTCTCTCCCTCTCCCTCTCTCCCTCTCCCTTGTCTCTGCCTCTCTATCTCTCCCTCTCTGGGAGGGAGTGAGGGAGTGGGAGAGTTGGAGGGAGGGAGAGGGAGAGAGGGAGGGAGGGAGAGAGGGATAGAGGGAGGGAGCGAGAGAGGGATAGAGGGAGGGAGGGAGAGGGATAGAGGGAGAGAGGGATGGAGGGAGGGAGTGAGAGGGAGGGAGGGAGGGAGGGAGAGACGGTCTTTCGCTCCCTCCCTCTCTCCCTCTCTCCCTCTCACCCCTCTCTCTCCCTCTCCCCCCTCCCTCTCCTGCTCTCTCTCCCTGTTCCTCCACCTCCTTCCCTCTCCGGAGAGGGAAGGAGGTGGAGGGACAGGGAGAGGGAAAGAGGTAGAGGGAGAGCGTGCGGAACAGGGAAACAGGGACAGGGAGAGAGGAAAGAAGAGAGGGAGAGGGAAGAGGGACGGGGGAGGCAGGAAGAGGGAGGGGGAGGAGGGAGAGAGACGGGGGAGAGCGAGGAGGTAGAGGGAGAGGGAGGGGAGAGGGAGAGGGATGGGGAGAGCAAGGGGGAGACGGAGGTGGAGAGGGAGTTGGGAGAGGGACAGGGAGAGGGACGGGGAGGGGGGAGAGGGAGGGGGGAGGGAGAGAGGGAAAGAGAGAGACGCAGAGGAAAGAGGGAGAGGGAAGAGAGAGAGGGACAGAGGGAGAGGGAGAGAGGGAGGAGGAGAGGGACGAGAGGAAGCAGGGAGAAAAGAGAAAGAACACACCATCTACATTTCTGTCAAATGACACCGGGGATCCTTACACAACCAGGAGAAAATAACACAGCGAGGCTCTTTCTCAGCTGGAACTGGAACTGCAGATGGGGCCAAACACCACCAGGGTGGCCACACATGTCCAGCTGCCGCCCCAGCCCCCTGAGTCTGGTCACCAGGGCTCTGAGTGTTTGCTCCAGGGACCTGGGGTTCACCCTGTCACCCTGGAGGTCGGGCCTAGACAGCATGGCCCCGGGCTGGACACATAGGGAGAAAAGCATCCCCACAGGCCAGCTTGTGCGAGCCGATTCAGCTGCCAGATTTTAGAGGCCCGGGATCACCCTGTGGCCCATGAAAGCCAGGAGCCAGGAGGGTCTTGCATCGGGATTCCTGTCCGTTGGACTGGAACGTTTATGTAAGGAGTGTTGGAAACAGTGGTAACAAGACTGAATTCGAAGGAGCTTTAGGATATTATGGACCACTCCGAAGTGTGTGGGTTGCTAAAAACCCTCCCGGCTTCACTCTTGTTGAAAATGAAGATCCCCGAGATGCAGCGGATGCTGTCTGAGAAGTAGACGGGAGAACACTCTGTGGCTGCCGAGTAAGAGTGGACCTGTCGAATGGGGAAGGGAGAAGTCGAAATCGTGGCCGCCTCCTTCTTGGGGTCGTCGCCCTCGAGATGATTATCGGAGGAGGAGTCCTCCCCCTCACCACAGATCTCCAAGACGGAGAAGCTTCTCCCGCAGCCGGAGCAGGTCCCTTTAGTAGATATAGGAGAAGAGAGAGATCACTGTCCCAGGAGAGAAATCGCAAGCCGTCCCGATCTTTCTCTAGGTCTCCTAGCCGATCCAGGTCAAATGAAAGGAAATAGCAGACCACTTTGCAAGAGGAGTGGTGCACAGGAAATACCTTCATTTGACAGGAGTATGTACAGAAAATTCAAGTTTCGTTTGAGACTTCCGAAGCTTGATGCACTTTTTAAATGTTTTAGCTGTTCCCGTTTGTCTGTCTCTTGGGACAGTGACACATAAAGGTGTCATTCTCTGTGGTTTGAAATGGGTCATATGAGGCATGTAATATGAAGAATTGTTTCTTTACAATGTTCTCTTAAGCAGAATTGAATTTGCTTTGAATTTTTGGTCTTGCCTAGACTGATAATAAAACTCTAACTCCTGCCCACCTAAAGTGTGATGTTTATTATTATGGAAACAACACTGGCAAACATTAAAAAGACTTTCTGTAGCTGGGATACGGTATGCAGCTGTAGTCAAGCAAGCAGTCTTTAAAAGGTACTGTGAACACAAGCCAGCAGGTAGAAATGAAAGCCGCACCCTTACCCTAGATGAGAGGTTTAAGAATTCCACTAGTCTTCACACTGGACAAGAGGTTGTCCAGTGAGTTTAGCATCTAAGAAGTTTCAAGGAAGTTAGTTAACCTTTGAGTTAGGTCATAAGTCCCCTCTGTGATTGCTGTACATGAATACATAGCTCTTTGTAAAGTTTTTTGGAAGTTGAGATTATCAAGACACCAATGTCCTGCCAGATTAAGAGTATATTGTAGAGCTGAACTTTGAGTTACTGTGCAATTTTTTTTTCATGCTGTCATCTGTAATATGTTTTGTGAGACTCCTTGGGATTAAAGTTTTGGTTCCAAACGGAACAAAGAAAACAAAAAAAGGATCCACCTGCCAATGCAGGGGACCCGGGTTCGAGCCCTGGCCCGGGAAGATCCCATGTGCCGCAGATCAACTAAGCCCGTGGGCCACAACTATTGAGCCTGCGCTCTAGATCCTGGGAGCCACAACTACTGAGCCCCCATGCCACAACTACAGAAGCCCGCACATCTAGAGTCCGTGCTCCGAAACAAAAGAAGCCACTGTAATGAGAAGCACATGCCCGCAACAAAGAGGAGCCCCTGCTCGCCGCAACTAGAGAAAGCCCGTGTGCAGCAATGAAGACCCAACGCAGCAAAAAAAAAAAAAAAAAAAGACGCTACTGGCCAGGTGATCAAGGGTAAAATTGTTTGTCACAAGTCCCGTTGATGGTGTGTATCCTTGATGTGTGTATCCTTGATGGTGTGTATCCTTGACGATGTGACCTGAGGAGAATGACATTTTTATCTCTGTCTGGATCTTCCGCCCCAAACCCCATAACTCCAGCCCAACCATAAGAAAAACATCAGAAAACCAACAGACAAACAAATTGAGGGACAAAATACCTGACCAGTCCTCCTCAAAACTTTCAAGGTATCAAAACCCAGGGACGTCTGAGAAATGTCACAGCCCAGAGGAGACTGGGACAGAAAAAGGGTGTTAGGGGAAAGCTAGGGAAATTCTAATAAAGTGTGGACTTTAGTTAATAATAACGTATCCATCTCGGTTCCTTAGTTGGATAAGCATGTCGTACTAACGTACTAAAGTACTAACGTGTTGGAAATAGGGGTACTGGGTCGGGGGTCCACAGCACTCTGTACACTCTGTACAGATCTTTGCAACTTTTTTGTAACTCTAAGCTATTCTAAAATTAAGCAACTACTAAACAGAGATAAGAATGTTATTTCCCTGATTTGAACATGGCTGAGTTTGTTTTCATGGTCACATTTGTGCTATCTGGATGTGTCTTGGAATCAGTAGCAAAGGAGAGTTGCCAGCCCCTGGGAAGATGCGGCTGGTTTGCAGGTGGCTTGCTCTGGAGCTGAAGAGCATGGTGGGAAGTCTGCAGCCTCGGGCTGCACTTAGAACCATGGGAGGGGATGGGCCAGCTCAGTTAGGGATGGAACCTATAAATAAAACTTTTTCTTTTCCATTATGGCTTATCACAGGATATTGAATATAGTTCCCTGTGCTAGACAGTAGGACCTTGTAGCTTATCCATCCTATATTTAATAGTTTGCGTCTGCTAACCCCAAACTCCCAATCCAACCCTCCCTCACTCTTTCTCCCCCTTGGCAACCACAAGTCTGTTCTCTATGTCTGTGAGTCTGTTTTTGTTTCGTAGACAAGTTCATTTGTGTCGTATTTTAGATTTCACATATAAGAGAGATCATATATGTGTCTTTCTCTTCTGACTTACTTCACTTAGTATGATAATCTCTAGGTCCATCCACGACGTTGCTGCAAATAGCATTATTTCATTCTTTTTATGGCTGAATATATTCCATTGTATATATGTACCACATCTTCTTTATCCACTCACCCATCAGTGGACATTTAGGCAGCTTCCACATCTTGCCTATTATAAATAGTGATGCAATGAACACTGGGGTACATGTATCTTTTCTTTCTTTTTCTTTCTTTTTTTCTTTCTTTTTTCTTTCTTTTTCTTTCTTTCTTTCTTTTTCTTTCTTTCTTTCTCTCTCTCTTTCTTTATTTTTTTGTTACACAGCATGTGGGATCTTAGTTCCCTGGCCAGAGATGGAACCCATGCTCCCTGCACTGGAAGCACAGAGTCTTAACCGCTAGACCACCAGGGAAATCCCAGGGGTGTATGTATATTTTTGAATTAGAGTTTTCTCCAGATCTATGCCCAGGAGTGGAATTGCGGGACCCTATGGCAGCTGTATCTGTTCTCTGCACGTCTCACATCAACCACGTGCGCTCCAATCCTTGCTCTCAACGTCATCTTCGGGGAACACAACCTGCGACAGGGACCTTGACAAGAAGAAATGGCTCAGGGAAAAGCTAGCTGCACAGGGAGGAGATAGAGGCCATCGACCCTGGGGTGTGGCGGGGAGAGTGGGCACAGAGATTGGTCATTTCATCCCTGATACTCAGCCCTCCTGGCTGCCCCACTCTAGGTCACCTCGGGATACAGAGGTGACCCGGTTAGAGTCCCAGCCTGTGCAGGAATCTCGGGGCACCAGCGGGTCTGAATAATATTAGTGCAGGGTCTCCCCCATGGCACTGGGGTTATTTGGGGCGGGTCATTCTCTGCTGGGGGCCCCTCTTGGGCACTGTGTGGGGTTCAGCAGCATCCCTGTCCCCACCCATTTGATTCCAGGGTCCCCTCCCCCCCAGTTGTGACAACCACAGATTTTCCCCAGACATCACTGAAGAACTGGGGGAGGCGGAAGCAGGATGGCCCTGGGTGAGGACAGCTGTGTTGAAGCAAGCAGCCTGGCTTAGGGCAAGGTCTGCCCCAATCCCGTCAGAGCCTGCATTTAGAACTGCCCCTTCCCTCTCCCACCTCCCATGCCCTGCAGTGGTCTCCGAGACATCATCCCCACGTAAGAAATCACACCTTCTCAGTTTACTGTCCCCAGCACCTAGAAGAGTGTCTGCTATGTAGTAGATGCTTCATAAATACTTGCTGAATAAAGGAGTTGAATAAAGGGATGAGTGGATGAATGAATGAAGGTTACCATGGAAGGAGGGGGGAGATTCCCTTTCTGGCTCTCGGGGATTGGGATATCAAGTGAAAGATCCATCCTAAATAGGCTGACCAGCCTTCTGGGTTCCCCAGAAATGAGGGTTTCCCCATAGTTCCAGCGCTCAAACCTGAGCGGTCCTGGGCAAAGTGGGGGCGGGTGTTGGTCACCCTGTGTAAACACAGTAACAATTCCAACTGCAATAGCAATGGCCAAGGACCTCTACGGTCTTACTGACCAGGCACAGTTCTTCACCTGGCGGGGAAGGGTGGGCCAGGATTGGAATTCCGGTGATCCAGGGTGGGCGGGTGAGGGCACACCCCGGGCTTGCGTAGGGGAGTCCAGGAAGGTTCTGGAGGAAGTGACAGTGACACAGGAGGGAGGGAGGAGTCTAAGGAAGAACGTCCCACACGACAACGTGTGCCAATGGCCCTGGGCCCAAGGTCACACCTGACCAGGGCTTGCTTGTTTTCTTTTTTTCTAATTTACTTTTCCCCACATGGATATGCAATTGTCCTAATGCCATTTATTGAAAACTCCTTAATTTCCTCACTTTCTGTCATATCAAGTTCTCATCTATCTGTTTCTGGACCTTTATTCTCTACCATAGAGCTATACGTCCCATCCTTGCACCACTAGGGCTGTTTCATCACTATAACTTTATTTTTTACTCATTTATTTCTTTGGCCGTGCTGGGCGGCATGTGGGATCTTATTTCCCTGACCAGGCTTTGAACCCGCACCCCTTGCAGTGGAAGCTCGGAGTCTTAATCGCTGGACCTCCAGGGAAGTCCCCAGGGCTTGCTTTGACATCCATCGAATGGTGGCGGGTGGGCACGGGGAGCAGCTGTCTGTGAGCCACCCTGTGTAGAAATGCAGGGTGGAGGGCAGGACAGCTGGAGCGGGAGGGGAAAAGGCGGAGGAGGGAGGGAGGGAGGGATGGCGGGCGGGCGAGAGACAGACAGAGAGTTTCCGGAGACAATAGCTCTGGCCGTGTCCTAGGGCATGAAAGCTGAAAATAGCTCCTAGTGCCGGGAGCCCTGGAGCCGGAGCCTGGGAGCCATTGTGACTGGCACTCCTCCCTGGTGTGTGTGTGTGTGCGGGGGCGGGGGGCTCTGGACTTCTCAGGCTGGGAATGGGGTGCACGGAGCAAGGACGGAGCAGGGACGGAGCAGGGACCCTTCTCTCTGGGACCTCGCAGGCCATCCTTAGCTCACAAAGCTGAGCCACTCCCGGCCCTACGAGGGGGGGGCTTATCCTCCCTGTCCCCTGGATCACACCCCCTCACACACGACTTCCCCTTGTGTGCTCCCAGCAACCAAGAGAACCTGTTTTTAAAAGATTTGGGGGAGGGAGGTAAACATACAAACAAGAGCAGAATGGATACTTTTTCCGAATGGGAATGGCTCTGTGTAACCCCATCCCCAGGGTAACCAGAGTCCTGACCTCTAACACCCTTGACGAGTCAGCCTTGGTCTGGGCTTGCAGACCCACGGAAGCTTCCTCATCCCCTCCTTCAGACCCCGTCTCTCCCTCGGCGTCTTTGTGAGAGGCACCCGGGGAAGTGGGACTGCTAGGCTGTACTGCTGCTAGAACTGCACCTGGGCTCCACCAGGCTCCAGCCCCCCGCCCTGTGCACCTCTCTGTCCCTGAGGCACCTCAACTGGTAGGAGCGGCATCACCTTCCCTCCCGGGACTTGTGACACTTAAGGGAGACACAGAAAGGACAAGCGTTTGGCTCCCTGGCTGGCAAAGAGCAGGTGCTCAATTGTCATAAGTGGCCGTATCAGTGAGGGTTCTCCAGACAAACAGAATCCATAGGGTGTGTGTGTATATACACACACACGTACATATGTACACGCATACAAAAATATACAGCTGTGTTTATATGCAGTACGCATACAGACATATACACATATAGTATATACAATACGCAAATACATATATACACACATATATATAAAATGCATAGTTTGTATATATACAGTATGTATACACACATATACACGTAATATATACAATAGACACATACAGATACACTATACATACACACATATGAAATGCATCGTTTGTGTATATACAGTATGTACACATACGTATAACATATGCAATGTACACACCTAGGTACGTCTATATCATACATATATACACACATAGAAAGATATTTAGGTGTGTATATATACAGTATACATACATACACATATAATATATGCAATACATACACGTACATACATATAGACACGCATATACACCTACATAGAAAAGCATGTAGAATAAAAATATATATGTACTGCATATATAAATTCCTTGTATTCGTTCCTCCTTTACGCAAAGTGGACCAATTTCAGTGTTAATCTCTTCTGAAAAATACCTTCCTGGCCACATCTGGAATAATGTTTGTGGTTGCCGGGGCCCCACGCAGTGCGCACATGAGATTAACCATCCCCGTGGCGATGATGACACTTTATTTTCTCCCTTGACCACTGTCACTACTATTCCAATTAAAATGGCAGTGCTATGAGGGCAGGGCATTTCCTTTTTGGCCAGTACTGAGCGACCGCGGTCTGGTGCCTAGCATAGGCTAAATACACGGCAATTTTGTGAACAGAAGCCGGGATTCCAGCTGTCATATTTAATAGGAATTATAGTCTTATTCTTGGGGGGGAGGGGTTGTGTCACGGTACGTCGAGGTCGGGAGTCGAACTCGCCACCACTGGCCCTGAGAGGTTTTGCCGGGTCCCCACTTCGGGCCGGTGGGTGTGGCCAGGGGCAGCCGATGACGTGCGTATGTGCGTGCGTACGTGCGTGCGTGCGTGCGTGGGAGCGTGCGTGCGTGAGAGCGTGCGAGTCCACGGGGCGGGCCGCGCGCGCCGGGAGTGTTTCAGCCCGGCCCCCGGCTCATTGTGGCCGCCTCACGCCGGCCCGAGTTCGCAGCAGCGCTGGAGGCCCCGGGCCTGTGACCACAAAGAGGGAGCCGGGGGCCGGACGGGAGCGCTATGGCGGCAGCTGAGGCCCAGGCCAGGCCCCCCTCAGCCTCCCGCCTGCCCGTCTGCCCCGCCCCCGCCGGCGGCGCCGCGCCCCTCCCCCAACCGCCAGACTAGCGCGGTGCGGGGCCCGCGCGCGAAGACATGGGGGAGAAGCTGGAGCTGAGGCTGGAGTCGCTCTTGGGGACCGAGCCCGCCGTCTACCCGTGGCCGCTGCCGGTCTACGTAAGTGCCACCCCTCCCCTCCTCCCGGACCCCCGCTCCTGTTCCCCCACGGCGCGCGCTGAGCCCACCGAGAAACGGAGCGACTCGAGTCGCCAGACCCTCTTTGGAGCCCCCCTTCCCGCCCCGCCGTGGTTCTCCGCGGCAATTTCCAGCCCCCGCGCGCAGGGTGGGCAGAGGGGAGCCTGCGCCGGCCGGGGGCGCCGACTCGGCCGCGGGGACCCCGCGCTTCCGAGGGGCGCCTGAGCCGGTCTGCGGTTGGCTCTGCAGGGTTGGGGACCCCGGTCCCCCCGGGCCTGGACTGCCGGCGGGCTTGCCCTTCTGTACTTTAGGATCTGACACGTAGGGTTTCTTTTTCCTGGTAGCTTATTCTTAGCTCTGTCAACGTACTTAGTTTTTAAAATTTGTTTTTATTTTTCAGGGCACCCTTTCCTCCCTCTCTCCAGTTTTTTTGTGTTTCTCTTTTGTTTTGTTTTAGTGAGGCATTTTGTCCCTCTGATCTTGAGTGGGTGGGCTGGCAGGACACTTGGAGAGGAGGCGTTCTGTCCCCTGATCTTGAGTGGCCTTTGGAAAATGACGGGCCAGACGGAAATTAAATTTAATTGATATATAATATTGTATCCGTCCAAGGTGTACAATGTGATGATTAATATATATAGTGTGTGTGTGAAATGATTACCACAATAAGTTTAGTTAACCTTAATTCACATAATTACAAATGTTATCTTTGTGATGAGAACTTTCAAGATCTACTCTCTTAGCAACTTTCAAACATAAAATACGGTATTGTTAACTGTAGTGACCGAGCTGTACATTACATCACCATTACTCACTTGTCTTACAACTAGAAGTTTTTACCTTTTGATCATCTTCCCTCATTTTCGTCACCTCCAGCCCCCAGCTCTGGCAACCGTCATTCCATTCTTTCTATCATGAGTTCAGTATTTTAGATTTCACATATGAGATCATAAAGTATTTATCTTTCTCTGTCTGACATTTCATTTAGCATAATGCCCCCCAAACCCACCCATGTGGTCACAAATAGCCAGATTTCCTTCTTTATCATGGCTGACTAATAGTAGGTTGTATGCACCCCCATTTTCTTCATCCATTCATCCACAAGAAAACACTGAGGTTGTTTCCATGTCTTGGCTACTGTATTGGGTTGGCCAGAAAGTTCATACAGTTAATGAATACACTGTTCAGTCAAACTTGGTGAAAATGAGTCTTTTATTTTTACTTAAAATAAATCTTTGACAAAGCCAGCTAGGCACCCCTTTGAGTAACGACTTATATCACATTGAAATATTTTAAACATATGAACAGTAATAGCTGAAATGACAAATGTTACTAATATGGACACAATTTATCAAGGAGAATATGTTAGAATATGTTAAAATGCAGATGGACAGTGAAAGAACAACTATAACTTTTAACTAAATATTGTCTTGATATTTAGACCATTGGTTAAAATCATGATAACAGGTTTCATCCGTTTCAAGAAAGCAGAATATTTGCAGATCACTTAACATTTACTAGGTATGTTCTCAGCCTGGAAGGATATATTTCACTTACATGTGTCATTTAATTTAACCACATCCCTCTGTAATAGATAGTGGTATCCCTATTTGCAGATAGGAGACAGGCTCAGAAAGATTAAGAATGTTACCTAATTCTAGTAAGTAGCCAAACCTAAACTGATCTAATTCCAGGGCAAAGCTCTTTCTGGCACATCAGTGTGGGTCTTTATCTCTTTGAGAATTGTTGAACATTAAAAGCCTTCTTCCAGGTAAATGCATAAAGAAACAACATGAGCAATGATATAACAATACAAGTCTCACTAAATAATTGGTGTGTTTGGCCTTGCTTTTGCTGATAGATCTTTTGCAAAATTGCTTTTCTCTGAGATATTTAAAGTGGACTTTAACTATTTTCTTGGAAGACTTTCCTAAATTATACCTATCAGAAAGCTGCTTTGCTTTAAGGCCGAAGAAAAATGAAAGCTTACTTAACTACACTTAGGTGCCAGGGTCATACTATGAGCTCTACACCTGCCAGGATTCACGCTAAGATAGATAGGGTGGCTCAGCAAACTGTCCATAGTCCTGTGATTTCTTTCTGATATTCTGAAGTAGAAATAATTTCATAACTGTTCACAAAAGAGAGAAACACTGTTTCTTGGTCCTCAATATCATACTGCTGTAGGCTAATTCTTTCTCTCTTCTGTTGCCCCTTAGTATAGAGAGTGTGTTTTGGGGACCCTCCTTCACGATCTTCTCCATTCCAAGAGCATCTTACATAAATCCAGGACTTCTCAAGCAGCCAGTTTTGCCAGATGGTCTTAGGGTTGGTTGTACCCATATATGTATAATCTGAACTTCTCAAGTAAGGTCCTTAGAGAGCATAATGGCTAAGAGAATTGGTGCTGATACCAGACCTGAGTCCAAATACTGCCTATGCCCCTAACTAGCTGTGTAACCTTGGAGAAGTAACTTAAGCCCCTTAAAGGGATTAGATTTCTCACCTGGAAAATGGTATAATAAATGCATCTACCTCATATGGTTAGTGTGTAAATTAATGTAACTTGAGATGGTGCGTGTTAAGCATTAGCACAGTGCCTGTCTCTTGTTAGTAATACCTGCTTATCTTATTAATTATTCTCTTTATATTCCCAGTTCCAGCTGGGTGCCTAACATATAATAGTTGTTCAGCAAATAGTTACTGGATTGAACCAGCTCTGAAATTGAAGCATTGGGTCAACAGCAAAGTAGTCACCCCACCATCATTTCTCCCAGAGAAAGGGAGAATAGATGGAAGCCAGCCATCATACTTTCTTTTCTTATTCTAAACTTCCCATCCAGCCCCAGCAATAAAATAATCTTCCTGGACCCTAACAATTTCAAGGATTCTTCAAATCACACTATTTGAAAATAGCTGGGTTGCCCTAATCTAATATGTCCCAGGACCCCAAGGTCACCAAGCTTCTATTAATGAAGTCTAGTTAAGATAAATGATAACAGTTAGTCAACCAACTGCTTATGAGCTCATTGGGCTTTTTAAAATTTACTATCTGCGCTTCATAGAGACACAGGTATTTTGCTTTTGTAGGACATTCAACAGTCAAAGTAGTCTTTTAAAAAGCACAAATCAGACGCTATTATTGCACTGCTTCTAACCTCTAAAGGCTATCTATTGTAAAGAGATGAAATTTTCAACTACTTAGCCAGGCTCACAGGGACCATGTGCTCTGGTCACTTACTACATCTTTCCCTGACCTTCATGGGGCTCGAGGCACAGTTGTCCTTTTCAGTCCCTCAGATGCAACAAGCTCTACTTCTTGCTCTCCCAGCTTTAGATTGGCTAATCCATCTACCCAGACCAATTTCCCTCTTATCGTTAAGGTCTCGGTTCAAACGCCACCACTACTATCTTGACCAAAGAGACCTGCCTCCTCAGTGCCTCTCCATCCCTTTGTCCAGTCGTATTTCTGTCACTGTACAACATTTATTTACATGTTTACTCTGTCTTCCTCCACCACTGGACATTTGCTTAAGAGCAGGGACTTTGTAATTTTTTGCTTCCAAGGCTTGCAGCGGACACTGGCACGTAGGTGTGTAGGAAATGTGTGTCTAATAAAGAATAAATATGTGAATGAAAAAAAAACTGTGAAACACTAACACAAGATTATTCTTCTTTCAAAAGAATAATGAAAAATAATTTCATTCAATAAGAGTCATTCTTAGTTACTGATCCATGACTTAGTAGATCCCATTCAATTTAAAATGTCCCCTTTTTTTCTGATACTTTCACAAGTCATTAATTAAGTGTTGCTCACTTTTAAGGCCAATCTGTGAGACATTATTTAACTTGTCTCCTCTAAAGTTCCAGCATGAACTCAGGCGGGGCTTCACCAAGTACTGATCATGTGACCTTGGCCTCTCATTGCCTCCGTTTTCTCATTTGTAACATGGGTATAATAATCGGCTTATTTCATACGCCTATGAGGAGGAAAACTTCATGTGTGTGTGTGTGTGTGTGTGTGTGTGTGTGTGTGTCTATATATATGTATTTAAACAGTGTCTTAGAATAGTGTCTGGCACATGATAAGCATTATAGAAGTATTGACTGCTGCTACTAGTACTGTTATTATGAGAACTAACTGTTGAGAATAATCCTTCATATAGTGGTTTATTCCACTGAAGATAAAGGAAACTCATAGAATATTAGAAATCAGATTAAACACGGAAAGCCAGTAAAATATACCAGGACAGAAGATGATGAGAGTGTGAAAGGATAGAGGAAAAAAAATGGTTTTTGTTTTTCTTTTTCTTTTTTAAAAAAGGAAAGAGCCTAGAAATAGGACAAAAACTATTCATTGGCTATACTGACATGGAGATCGCTGGTGACCTTCATAAGTAAAATTTCAGGACAGTGGGCAGAGAGATTACGGTGAGGGAAGTCAGATGGATGTAAATTATAGAGTAGATGGGACGTGAGGAAATGGAAACAATATATGATGATAACAATTTTGAAAAGTTCAGACATGAATTGGCTAAAGAAGATATGCAGGGATTAGAGGAGGAGGGAGGCTTTCGTGTTACACGTATAGTTTTTAACATTTTAAGTTGGCGTTACTAGTCTAGAATGAGGTTGAATTTTGGCAAGAATCATTCATAAGGAGTAGATGGGTTGTAGAAAATGCAGTGCTGTGAAGTACTTGAGAAGATGAGAGAAAATGAAATGCTATCTGTAGTGCACGTGGCCTTTGAACTTGAACTCCTGTAGTGCAAGGGAATACAAAGATCAATGCAAATGCTAATGAATTAACGGATTTGGCAGTGGACTATTTACTGACTTCTGTGTTCCTAATGAGTTAGGAAGCGCCTCACCAGCCCAGAGTGAAGGAAGTAGAGAGGATGGAGGAAAATTTGAGGAGGGTAGGGAAAGCTTCTAAGAAAATAGTCCTTAAGGAGAATTAGAAAGAACTTACTGTAAGTCAGAGCAATATTTCCAGTCTTGAAAATCCATTTGAAGTTGGTGTTTATTAATTTATTGGAATACCAATTTTCCCTGCCACATGATGTTTCTCCAGCTACCTGGATATAAGTTACACAGAGGCAGAAAAGAATGAGAGATAACAATCGAGGGAAAATACAATTAGTATTTTTTTTTTACCTTTTTCCACTTCCCCGCTCCAACTCTGGGGAGCCTTCATGGACATGGCTGCCCTCGCAGCCTGCAGCAGCACGCTGTTATCAAAGAATTCAAAGAAATGGAACATAGGTTTCCAACTTAATAATTCAGCAAAATCAAAAATTGTATATAATGTTTTCTGTTGGCAAAGATTTTTGCAATATAATTTGGTTCCATCTTTTGACAAGTAATTTGGCAATGTCTAGCAAGATAAAAATGTTAATAGCTTTTTACACATTAATTCTAATTCTGGAAGCTTATGCCGATAAATAATTTATAATCCAGAAAATTATTATATAAAGATGCTCATTGTCATGTCATTTGTAATAACAAAACATTGGAAACACCTTTAATTGTTAAGAATAGGAAAACAGTTTAGGAAATTATATCCACTTAGTAGAAAGTGACACAGTTACTATATTATAATTACAAGATGATGGAGCAAAATAAAATAATGCTTAATAAAGAAAGAATGAAGAAAGCTGACCTAAAATTGTGTCTTCCTTATGACAGTAATTATGTAAACATATCAATATTTATTAAAGCTTAAAACCAAGATAAAGTTTTAAAAGCTCTGTACCAGTAATGGGGATTTTATGTTCGTTTCAAAATATTTTTTGACACAACTCTTAGAATTTTGTTTTGTCTACTCCTTTTCTTAAGAATTTCTGATTATTACCTCACTTTTCATTTCATAGTTTCAAATAAAGCCAGCAATTTTATCATCAGAGAAGATTAGACTTATTGGACAGTCCATAATTCCAAGTTATTTGGTATAAAAAGACCATATACACTTGTAGGTGCTTTCAAAATAAAATTTCGAGAAGTTTTTTCTTTTTGCTTAGTCTTTCCTAGTATGGAGATGAAGCAAACTACCTAAAATTGCTAGCCATTCTTTTTTCATTTTTCTCATTTTATTGATTTATCTTGCCCTTCACAGAAATGATAAGAAATGAGTCTGCAGTTGCATCTGCCAATTTCTTAAATCCTCTATTATCCACATTATGAAATCATACTAGTATGAATGCTTCCAGTATTTTCAGAACTCTTTAGTTAGTATACTTTAGCATTCTGTATGAAGTATCTTATGTAAGTGTAAAATTTAGACTCAACTTCTGGAAGCTTTTGATTTCTTAGTTCAAAAGTGAGAGATCCTTAGTTCAGCCATATGATTAACAATTACTTGTATAGTAAGAAGCTCCTAAATTATTGTTTTATGGGTACCTGGCAGTTTTCTTGCCATTTCTCAGAAGTTCTCTATTAAACACATTCTCTCTCTTTCTCTCTCTCTATCTCTCTGTCTCTCTCTGTCTCTCTCTCTCTCTCTCTGTCTCTCTCTCTCTCTCTCTGTCTCTCTCTCTCTCTCTCTCACACACACACACACACACACACACACATTGTGATTAAAAGCACAGATTTTGGCATTATGAAATCTAAGGTTCAATTTCCAGTTGTGTAGTTTCTGGGCCACTTCACTTTAGGCAAGTAACCTAATGTCTCTGAACCTTGTTATTTTCATCTGTAAAATAGAAATTGCAATTATATCAGACAATCCTCAAAACATCCGTAATGATTTTAGAGTTTCAGAGTCAGGTAAAAGCAGGCACTCAGTAAATGGCTAGTGCTTTTATTACTTTATTATTATTTAGGTCTTGGTTTTCCTTGAGTGTGTGAGTCCCCATAATGAAATGTAATTTCCAGTAGATTGAGTAACACCTGTTTTCACCAAAAATTTTAACTGAGTTCATTACTTTCTGTGCAACCCAGATTAGTTTTCTGCCTCCTTTTCTGTGCCGTATGTAGGTGTTCAGTAGATTTATTTAATAAATGTATGAATGCATGAACGCGTAGATGAATTTTTAAATGCTTCTTTTTGAGAAGGTAGAACAAATGTGACACAGTAGAACAGATAAGAAAATAATCCATGGAAAAAATGGCAAAGTCATGTATGTGTCCAGGGCCAGCCTAAGAAGAATTACTTTTTTTTTTTTTTTTAGGAAAAATGTGTTGAATAGCTTATTTTAATTATTCTTAAAAGTTAAGTACAGGGACTTCCCTGGCGGTCCAGTGGTTAAGACTTCGCCTTCCAATGCAGGGGGGTGTGGGTTCAATCCCTAGTCGGGGAGCTATGGTCCCACATGCCTCGCAGCCAAAAAACCAGAACATAAAACAGAAGCAGTATTGTAACAAATTCAATGAAGACTTTAACAAATGGTCCACATCCAAAAAAAAAGTTAAGTACAAAACTTTGCTGATGATTTACATATTTAGGACCAATAAAATAATGTGAGATTAGCTGTACTAAAACAGAATGTTGAGCTACATTCACATTAAGTGACATTATATAGTCTGAGTTTATGGAAAACTTCTGAGATGGTGAGTGACCTTTGAGCAGAAAAAGACAGAAGGAGAAATGGCCTTTTCTACATTCTATTGTGCCTCTAAGTAAAATGCTTGGTAATCTAGCTACAAAGCTCTATGTCATTGGCCTTAGGCACGTACTGTGATCTACCTTGTGAAGATCAGATTTTGCCATGGAGAGGATTTGTAAAAGTATCACACATTCCAGTACCGTTGGCAACCACAGCTACCAAAAACTCCAATTTAAATTGATGAGCCTAATATCAGATGATAGTATCATTTCCTTGTGGGTGTTCTGGGAAAAGGTGGGTAGGAAATGTATAAAAGTGAATACTTTATTGACTGAAATAACACTTCATCATTTTGAAAACATAAAATACATTAAAGTTGTTATAGCATCATACATGAATATTTCACTGTATTTTAGACCTTGCCTACAAGCAATGTTTTCTGCCCTTTGAAAGAGAACCATGCTTGTGGTATGCATTAATCATAGAAAAGATTAAACACTGAAAAGAAATTCAGCCTTTAAAGACAATTTGCTTTGATTGATTCAGTGGGTTCTCCTAAAAAGTTAATACCCAGAATTATTGCTTGTTAAATTGGAGTTACAAATTCTTTCAGAGTTACTTAGTATTTTCTTTAATATCAGTATCAAGGAAGGCAAAGCAAATTTACATATTTATTAGGAAATACAGGCACATAATCATAAAACAAGAAAACACAACGTTTTTATAGACTTTATTTTTTAGAAGTGTTTTAATTTTACAGAAAAATTGAGAAGATAGTATAAAGTGTTTCCATATACACTATACCCATTTCCCTCTGTGACGATCAACTTATATTAGTATGTTACATTGTTACAATCAGTGAACAAATATTGATACATTATTGTTTACTATAGTCCATACATTAGTCCAGTTCCTTAGTTTTTACCTAATGTCCTTTTTCTATTCCAGGATTTCATCCAAAACATCACATTACATTTAGTTGCCATGTTTCCTTAGGCTCCTCTTGGGTTTGATAGCTTCTCAGATTTTCCTTGCATGACCTTGGCAATTTTGAGTAGTTAGGCTTGTGTAGGATGCCCGCTACTAGAATTTGTTTGATGCATGTTTCATGATAATATTGGGATTATGTGTTTGGGGGAGGAAGACCACAAGAGTAGAAGGGTTATTTTGTCAGATCACATCAAGTGTACAAAGTATCAATATGCATTATGAATGCTGAGGTCGACCTTGATCACCAGGCTGAGGTAGTGTTTTTCAGGTTTCTCCATTGTAAAATTACTGTTTTCCCTTCTCCATATTGTACTTTTTGGAAGGAAGTCAATATGCTCAGCCCACAACTAAGGAATAGAGAGTTATGCTTAAGATGGAGTACTACATAAACTATTTGGAATTCTTTTGCACTGGAGATTTATCTATTCTCCCGCATTTATTTATGTATCCAATTATTTATTTATATCAGAAGAACTCACGGATTTTTATTTTATACTTTGGGTCATAATCTAATTCTACGTTAGTTACTTTGTTCCTCAAATTGCTCTAGTCCTGACCCTTGTGAACTCTTTTCAGTTCAGTGGCTCGTGCGCCACTCTGAGGTATCCCCATCCTATATATTTTTTTGGAACTTCCTTACTTTCTGACACTATAAGATGGCCTTGTATATAAATCTTGTATATTTACTGCCCCAGTCCTAGAATCAGCTATTTCTTCAAGGATAACTAGGTCTTTTTAGTGGAGAACAGCATTAGACAGCAGGATCTGGGTGTGGGGTGTGCTAATTGCTGCCCGGATGTCATTGCTTCTAGATCTTCTCAGCTGACAGAGCAAAGAGATAACATGTGTGTACATTCCCCACGTATATGGACATATCTATAAGTATCTCTCTACATAACCATGTGTGTTAAGGTAATATGAAGCAATATTAAGCTAAGCATGAATGTATATTGATGTTTCCAACTTTAATCTGTTACCACATAGATCATCTTAGCCTCATCTCTTGCTTATCTTTAAATTTCAACTGCGGCAAAACACTTGACTTTTAGAAGTATGAAAATCAAATTGTAGCTACTTTGGGAAGCCACATCATCTAGCAGAAGAATTCTTAAAGGGCAAGGTGTATATCATCAAATTTTAATTTACAGTCAGCAGTACTTTGTAACATCCATAGGCCTCCAGACCTCTGCTTCCAAGAAGATGAAGTAGCCCATTTCTCCCAGGTTCTTCCACTTAAAACTAAAACCCTGAACATAACAACAGACAAACATAGGAAGACACTGAAAGGTGGAAATGAGAAGGCAGACTTAACTAGGGACTTTGGGACTTGAGGAATAACATGGTGATGAGTCCCCTGTGTTTCCTGTTGCTTCCCATACATCCTGGAGAGGGTATTACAGGAACCCCCAATCAATAACCACCAACAGAACAACAGACAAAAAAGCTTCAAAAAAGAAAACACAAAACCCCCGTTCCCCCTAGCCAAGGTATGAGGAAAGGGGTTGTCAAAGACAGAAAACCATTTGGGCAATAATATACACACTACTCGAGCCAAGTGCCAGTGGAATATTGCACCCATCCCCTATGTCCTGTGGTTTCAGTTGGGCCAAGCTACGATTTGATCTTCCACACCACCCCACTCCTGCCCTCCAGAAGAGGCAGTGCTCTGATTCGCCACCAGGGCTGTTTCAGTGTGGTGCAGTGGTGAGCTGAGCCTCCACCCCTTTGCATTAGCAAAGAGACTTTCAAAGGTGGTGCCTGACAGGCTAGTTAACACTGGGCTGCCCTCACACAGTCGTGGGGTCCAGTGGTGGGACCTAGCCTCCGTCTCTCCCTGACATCGATAAGAATAGGATGTTACAGGTTGGAGGGAGTAGGCACCCCACTAACCCCCAACACATGGTGTCAGTGAGACCCAATGGGGTGCTGAATCCCCATAACCGTCCTGAGGCAGTAAGACAGAATGAGATGGCACAAGCAGGGCTAGTTGGCAGTTCTCTTCCTCTTACCCTGGTGTCAGTGGGGCCAGCAGGTAGCTGACCCTCTACCCACACCCGGCATCAACAAGAAGGAATGAAGTGGGAGGAAGGACAGCAAACACAGCAAACACTTCACCTCTCCCCTCCCCTGGTGTCAAGAAATCTACTGGGGAGATGAACTTCCACTCCTACTAAAAGGCAACAGAATGATATTAATGTTCCCACTTTTGGGGGGAAGGTGTCAGAAGGGCCAGTAGGATAGCTGAACTTCTACTTGATCTGTCTGCAGTGAGAGAATGTAAGTGCCCACTTTTGCTGGGGTTTTGACAGTAGGGCCCAGTGGAAATCTGTACGTAACCCCCCAGTCCTCATACTCCACCTCCAATAGGATGACTTCCTTCTAAAAAGTAATAATAAAATTAAATGGGATACAGAGTCATATAATAACTCACAATGTTTAGAATCCAATTGAAAAATACTCATGGCACCAAGAAGCAGGAAATCACAGAATAAATGAGAAAAGACAATAGACCTACACCAGCACTGAGATAAAACATCTATTGAAATTATCAGACAGGGGTTTTAAATAAGCTGTCACATAAATGCTTCAATTAGCAATTATGTGTTCCTTGACGGAAATGGGAAAAATAGAAAATGTGAACAAAGAACTAGAAGTTATAAGAATAAAAACAAATGAGAACAGTAGAACTGAAAAATACAACAATCCAAAAACTTTGCTCAAGAGTAGAGTGGAGATTACAAAGCACAGAATCATGAACTTAGAAGAGATCAATACAATGTACCACATGTACAGAGAAAAATAGGCTGAGGGGTAGAGATGGGAGAAAGAACAGGATCTCAAGAACCTGTAAACAGTAACGAAAGCACTAACATTCATATCATCAAGGTTCCAGAATGAAAAAAGAGAGCACGTAGGACTGACAAAGTATTCAGAGAAATAATGACTAAAACGTTCCCAATTTTTTAGAAGACATAAGCACACATCCAAGGATCTGAGCAAATCCAAAGAGGAAAAACACAAAGGTATCCTTGTCAAGACGCGTCATAATTAAACTTCTGAAAAGTAGAGACAAAACAAATCTCGAAAGTGGACAGGCAGAAACGATGCATCACTTATTGAGAAACCAATTCCAATGACAGCATATTTCTTGTCTAAAATTATGGAGTCAGAAGCATTGACATAACATTTTTCAAGTAGTAAAAGAAAAGAACTCTCAGCCACAAATTCACACTTTTTATATCCACTTTCTTGTTTGACTTATATTAATGGACTACCAACTCATCTTTCTATATCCGGGCCTGCCATCAGACTTCTCCAAAAATCTAGTCACAGTATTTCCAGAGTGATCTTTCTGAAAAAGAAACAGATTTTTCTTATAAAAGTACCTGATTGTGTTATGAAACTTTTCTCTCTTCTAAGTTACCAGGTAAAATCCTTCAATGGATTCCCATCTTTCTTGGAGTAAAATCTCACATCCAAACTCTCTTTGTCCTTTTGGGCTGCTGTAAGATTATACTGCAGGTTGGGTGGCTCATAAACACCAGGAATTTTTTTTCTCACGGCTCCGGAGGCTGCGAGTTCAAGAATAGGGTGCCAGTATGGTCAGATGAGGGCCCTCTTCTGAATCACAGACTTCTCATTGTATCCTCACATGGCAGAAGAGCTTAGGGAGCTCTGTGGGGTCTCTTTTATAAGAGCACTAATACCATAATCATTTCCCAAAGGCCCCACCTACTAATACTATCAGCTACGGAAATTAAGATTTCAACGTATGAATTTGGAGGGGAACACAAAGACTAGACCATAGCACTTACTATACATACATGGACTATGCATGATCTGGCTTCTACCCCCCTCTCCATTGTCTTCTTTTTCTACACGCCAGTGAGCATTTCTCTTTTTTTTTTTTTCTTTTTTTTTGCGGTACGCGGGCCTCTCACTGTTGTGGCCTCTCCCGTTGCGGAGCACAGGCTCCGGACGCGCAGGCTCAGTGTCCATGGCTCACGGGGCCTAGCCGCTCCGCGGCATGTGGGATCTTCCCGGACCGGGACACGAACCCGTGTCCCCTGCATCGGCAGGTGGCCTCTCAACCACTGCGCCACGAGGGAAGCCCTAGTGAGCATTTCTTATACTGATTATGAATGGAACTCCTTTCTGGACTGATCCTTAACCATTCATTTTCTGGCAACTGTGAATTTATCTTCTCTTTTCCTCAAAACTTCACCCTTCCTTCATGTTACATATCCATTTCAATTGCCTTCTACAGGAAGCCCTACTGATATCGCCCATATACTACTGTCCACAGCATGAATTAAGGTCTTACTGTGTCTTCCTATAGCACTCTGTAATATCTTTTACGGTAACTATGGATTTTCTTACTTGAGTGTCACAATACATTGAATTGTAGGTGGCACTATAATGATTTTAGTAACAGTAACACTGGTGCCTAGTTTATCCCATGACATACTTTAGGTGTTCAATAAATGTGTGTTGAATGAGTGAATGAATGAATGGTCAATTTGAAATCTTAATCATGTTACTTTTCAAAAATCTGTTAAAAGATACCACAGTTTTCCAGAAGATTAGGGAGTTAGGACCTGAAACTTGATTTAACAGAGGAAATTTTTACTCATACATCATGCTTAAATACCTCAAAGTAAAACCATAAACCCAGGAATTTAAGGTTATCCATTTGGACTTTCAAGCCAATAGTTAATATCTCCTGCCCCGACTGTATTAGATGGTTTCGATGCTCCACTCATATCTCCCCAGCACTCATCATTCCAGTATATGCTGATAGAATCATGCTGCCGCCTGCAATTATCCACCTTAGGGCAGGCCAGAAGTGTACAGGAGTTAATGTATCTGGGTGTAGCTTTCAACCAAGGACAGAGGGGACTGGAAGATAAGTACTTCAAGTTTCTCACCGATTCTTGGGATAACTCTGAGACATGTTCTGTAGAGTTTCACAGAACTCGCCTGAAGTACTGGCAGCAGTTCCCTGCAGGAGTAATTTATTCGGTAATACACCTCTGTTGGCTTCCTTCCATGCCTCCATTCTCAATTCCCACTCCACTTCTGAGTTTTCTGGAAGCACCTCCCAGATGAGCAGTTTGCACTCAAATTATCGCCTCAAGTTCTGCTTCTAGGGGAACTCAGTTGATAGCCTCCTAACAACCCAGTGCTCCTTACAGAGCCGTCACTGGTACAAGTACCAAGGCACGGCACATTACGTATCACTCCTCCTAAATCCTAATATTTTTAAACAGATAGGAAAGAGCATGACCTTGAAGAGAAAAAGAGTTCATATGAGGATGGCCAATGGATAAAGGGAAGGAGAGACAGTGCCATTTGTTTTCCATTAATGATAGTGTGAAATGTATGGGCAGATGGTCTAACAGGTGTGACTATAATTTGAGGAGCCTGCTCCCTTGGTTACAGAAGACTGCTATTGTTATTATTTTGGAACCACAACCTCATGACTTTATAGTTTCACTTGATGTAACCTTCTCCTTTACCTTTAAATCTTCGTACATCACTGAATTGCAGCCAATAGATTTATTTTCTCCCTATGGCTCCATCACAG
Organism: Delphinapterus leucas; assembly: GCF_059928025.1. Taxonomy (NCBI): domain Eukaryota; kingdom Metazoa; phylum Chordata; class Mammalia; order Artiodactyla; family Monodontidae; genus Delphinapterus; species Delphinapterus leucas. The sequence goes on along the minus strand of NW_028322271.1, from coordinate 177,693 downwards.
AAAAAGACACACACGTGTACACACACACACACACGCGCGCGCACACACACACACACACACACAGAGTTTTGTGTATGCCAGTGCTAGAAAAGACAAGCTCATGGTGCATGTATGCAATGGATATTGTACATTACAGGTCTCTGTGAAATAGTCTTCTGCAGGTTCCTATGTTTATTTTATGAATAATTAACTTTAGTAAAGTTAATTTCCTGAAGATCTTGTTGAAGACTGAAGAAAGGAAGTAAATTGTAAAGAAAAAGACTTCGAAACTTGCCCTTTTCGCCCTCTCTTTGTGTCTTAATGAACAAAGGATAACTGGGCCTTTTTTGAAGCCTTTGCTTGAGTTGAAGACACAAAATGCAACCTGTACTCTTATCATAATATGTTCAGTTTATGAGTACCCAAACTTATAAACCGTGAATTTCCCTAAAGTTATTATACCATCTAGAAGATGTTTGCTTGGACGTTTACTTAAAACCAAACAATTGAGGTCTATGTGTCCAAATAATTTCCTTCTCTCTTGCTGTCTCCCTTTCAGTTTCCTGAGTTTCTGGGAAGGCCTGGTTTCCCCAAAGGAACGATTTCTGGTAGAAGTCTGAAGGTCTGACCCAAGAAGAAAAAATCCAGTACAGCCAATGAATTGAGGACAAGAAGTTTTCCGATCAGGTAGGAACATTTAATCTCATACATTACAATCGCCTTAAGTAAGGTGTGCTGATAGCTGGATATGATTTAACTGCTTGGAAAAAGATGCATATATATTATATGACCTACCCCACAAGGAAGCTGTTCTCAGTTCTCTTAGAGGTTGTGGTGTTTATCAGAGAGCGCCTTGGGGGAAAATGAATACAATAACAGTATGATGCTTTTTTTTATTATTAGCTCATTGTTGCCAAGTACACTTGGTGACCTTGGTGCCTGTGGTTTAATCCAGGGGGTTAGACATGTGGAACAGCACATTAACCCTCTTTAGTATTTTCTCCCAAGACAAATCATTTTTATAGGTTGTCTCCATGGTCTTCTAGTTGCTTATCAAAATTAAGCATCAAGCCTTCTAAGTGTGCAATAGCCCCAGTCAGTGTGAGGAAATCAGCTTGGTTCTTATTGGGGCACAGCTTCTTGGCCTTGGCACAAAGTGACTTCACATAGGGAGTTAGAAGGAGGAGAACGGGACATGAGAAAGGGGAGTTCTGTGTTCTCATTTACCTATGCATGTTGAAACTCCACTAACAGCTTTATTTTCATTAGCAATTTGTGATAAAAACTTAGGGTAAAGGGAATAATGAAGCTGTCCCATTATATGGCAGGACAAAAGATAGTAGTGACATCAAAATCAGGGCCTGTCCATCTCGTTTGCAGCTATATACTGAGTGTTTAGCATAGCATTTGACCCCTCATCAGTATTCAATAAGAAGATGCGTGTTGAATGATTTAGGGATGAATTGATGAATGAAAAAAGTTAATATGGTAGAAAATGTGTTTTATCCTTGTATTTTCGTGTGTTGACTTCTGTATTTCAAGACCCAGCACTGTAACTGACACATAGAATATAAGCAATAAAATGTGTTGAAAGAATGAATGAGTCCCCACTATTCTAAGAATAATTTTAAGACCAACACAGACCCCATATCTGCCAGAGGTATCCAGAGGTGAAAGCCTGGATCTCAGCTAGTGGTAGAGCTGACAGGATTTATCTAGTTTTAATAATTTACAGCTCATCCCATTACATTTAGGCATAGTACCTACATGAGCCATACAATTAAATGTTGACTGAAAAACAATGCACAACCTAGAAGTTGAGAATTATGTTTTATGTGGAAGACATACTGAGGACTGAAATCAGGAGACAGCCTCTCAGATAGCTCTGAGGGACTGTTCTGAAGAGCTAAGGGAGGGCACAGGGTATTTAGAGGTTCTTGCAAAAAAAAAAAAAAGACAGGTAGTTGGAACATCAAAAGATTACTGTTAATTAAAGAAACTAGACATCTTAAGTTAATAAATGTAGCACTTTTCCATATATGGTGAGATGCAAGAATCTGGTCTCCTGGAAATCATTCCCTTGATTTGCACTTTAATTATCTAGGGCCAGTATCCTGTTTTCTCCATCCTGAATCCCCTCAGGGTGCGGCTTTGGGTGTGGCTTCAGTGGCTGATGGCTTGATGGCTGTAACATCCTGTGTTACTGATAAGGCTGGCTACATTCTTTCTCCACATAAATGACTTGAATATGGATAGTAAATCTGTGGATTTGCAAAACGTAATTCTTGGAGCATTTTTATAAGGACAAAGTTAAGGGCAATTTCAGAATCACTAGTGGCTAAAATTGCTATTTATACTTTTCCACTGGTAGGTAGTAATCTGCTGTTGCTGTCTTCAGTATTCCCAAGGGATAACAAAAGCCATTTAATTCAAGAAAGAAAGGTAAAATTTAGCACAGTGCAGCTTCCACAAAACCAAACACACACCCAACTCTCTCAGATATGAAGTAGTAATCTAAAATAGAATCCTGGAACTAATTGCAAAACAAGAGCAAATGTACTCATATTGGATACTTTTATTCTTTTATTAATGTTTGATACATATATGTATTTATTATTAAAATTCAAAGTTGCTGTATGGAGAAATAGTTTTGTACCAATAGTGTCTTTGTATGTGTTTATCAATAATGTATGAGATTGCCTCCTATGCTCCTTTTCTTTTATTGGGGGGGGGAGGGGGTGTGTCACGCTACGTCAAGGTCGGGAGTCAAACCCGCCACGACTGTCCATGAGGGGTTTTCCCGGGTCCCCACTTCAGGCCGGTGAGGGTGGCCAGGGGCAGCCGAAGACGTGCGTGCGTACGTGCGTGCGTGCGTGCGTGCGAGCCTGCGAGTCCACGGGGCGGATCGCGCGTGCCGGGAGTGTTTCAGCCCGGCCCCCGGCTCATTGTGGTCGCCTCACGCCGGCCCGAGTTCGCAGCAGCGCTGGAGGCCCCGGGCCTGTGACCACAAAGAGGGAGCCGGGGGTCGGACGGGAGCGCTGCGGCGGCAGCTGAGGCCCAGACCAGGCCCCCCTCAGCCTCCCGCCTGCCCGCCTGCCCCGCCCCCGCCGGCGGCGCCGCGCCCCTCCCCCAACCGCCAGACTAGCGCGGTGCGGGGCCCGCGCGCGAAGACATGGGGGAGAAGCTGGAGCTGAGGCTGGAGTCGCTCTTGGGGACCGAGCCCGCCGTCTACCCGTGGCCGCTGCCGGTCTACGTAAGTGCCGTCCGTCCCCTCCTCCCGGACCCCCGCTCCTGTTCCCCCACGGCGCGCGCTGAGCCCACCGAGAAACGGAGCGACTCGAGTCGCCAGACCCTCTTTGGAGCCCCCCTTCCCGCCCCGCCGTGGTTCTCCGCGGCAGTTTCCAGCCCCCGCGCGCAGGGTGGGCAGAGGGGAGCCGGCGCCGGCCGGGGGTCACAGACTCGGCCGCGGGGATCCCGCGCTTCCGAGGGGCGCCCGAGCCGGTCTGCGGTTGGCTCTGCAGGGCTGGGGACCCCGGTCCCCCCGGTCCTGGAATGTCGGCGGGCTTGCCCTTCTGTACTTTAGGATCTGACATGTAGGGTTTCTTTTTCCTGGTAGTTTATTCTTAGCGCTGTCAACGTGCTTAGTTTTTTTAATTTTTTTTTATTTTTCAGGGCACCCTTTCCTCCCTCTCTCCAGTTTTTTTGTGTTTCTGTTTCTGTTTTGTTTTAGTCAGGCATTTTGTCCCTCTGATCTTGAGTGGGTGGGCTGGCAGGACACTTGGAGAGGAGGCGTTCTGTCCCCTGATCTTGAGTGGCCTTTGGAAAATGACAGGCCAGACGGAAATTTACACAGGCGTCCGGTGATTGCAGAAATGCAGGGTGTCCGGCTAGGTGGGCGCCCGGCCTGTCGTCCCCCGTGGCGGCGTGGTGCGCGTGTTCCTTGTCTCAGGGTTTACGCTTGGGCCCCGCAGCCCAGCTTCCAAAGGGAAAGCGCAGCGGGCGCCTTGGGCCGGCGCCTTTGGGGCGCCCTTTCGTGCGCTCGGCTTGCGGGGGACCGGCCTCCAGGCGACCCGGCGGGGAAGCCCGCGCGACCCGGCCCTCGCGCGGGCTCCGTGTGTGTCAGTTTGTGGAAAGTGTGTCGCGCGCGGCCGGGGTCGGGGTCGGGACGCTGGGACCACCTGGGAGCCGATGTAGAGGGATATGATTTCCATTTTCAAGGCGCATTCATCCTGTGCAGGGAGACAGCCTAACATAAAATTTGCCTAACAAAAACTATATTAACAGGTGGAAAGACTATCTCCCAGTTGAACAGCGGATGCCTGGGACTCGTTTCATTGCTTTCAAAGTTCCTTTAAAAAAGGTGAGCAAAAGTTAATACCGTATTCTTCCAGAAATCTGAATTCACCATATAGAGCCCTGGCTCTCAACCCCGTCGTACTCCATTTTCCCTTTTTATAGCAAATACTTTTTAATACCTCTTTTACTATCCAGAAATGGGATTCATAGACAAATACAACCAACTTTTGTACTTAATTAAAAAACAAAAAAAAAACAATGCAATGCCCTAACTATAAATAAAGAATAAAGTAATTTATAAGAAAGTAATATGTATCTCAGTATGTAAATGTTTGGGGATGACTATACTAGAAATAAAGAAATAGTCGGTTACTTGTACCATGAATGCAATAAACTGTGGACTTTGATTGATAACGATGTGTCAGTGTTGGTTCATGAATTCTAACAAATGAAGCACACTGGTATGGCATGTTGATAATGGGGAAGGCTGTGTGGGATGAAGGAGAGAGGGTGTAAGTGGGAACTGTGTACATTTTGCTCAGTTTTGCTGTGAATCTCAAACTGCTCTAAAACTAGTCTACCAATTAAGAAAAAAAGTGTGTGTTGCTGACACTTGAATAACCAAAGAGATCAATGGAACAGGGTACATGTATAAGCCAAATACATGAAAGAATATTTAGCAGTGAAAGCCATCCTTCCTATATGTAGATGTTCAAGAAGTATTTATTTCTGTGTCTATTTTCAGGCACTCCGCTTGGAGCTGGCAATACAGTGGTAGGCAAAATTGATGTGGTCCCTGCCTTCTGGGAGTTTAGAGTCAGGTTAGGAGACCAACATGAAATAAACAAACATAGAAATAACTATATAGAAGTGAGCTTATTTTCTTCGGTCTAATCTCTCTGGAAGAAAGGATTGTAATATCGCTTGTAAGCTGCAGAGGAGGAAACTTGACTTTGAATCTCATATGTTAGCATCCCAGGGTTTGAATAAATGGATAACATAGTAAAGGATTTTAAACATATGTTCTTCCTTATTTTATTCTTTCTGACAGAGTTTTGAAAAGAATCTTGCTCCAGAAGAACGTTTCTCCCCCTTGGATCTCTTAACAAAATCCAAGGACAGAATGAAGAACTTGGGCTGATTATTGACTTAGCAAATACTCGCCGCTCTTACAAGCCAGAGGTAAATGGAAGGCGTAATTGAAAATGACCTTCTTTCTGATACTGTAATAATTCATAGTAGTTCAGTAGTTATCATCTTATGCTAAGGTGAGTCCTGGCCTTCTCTCGTGGGTTCAAAAAGGGAAGCTAGTGGTTTCCTTAAATACACATTTGTAATTGCTGTTTCAAAATGAGATGAAAGATATGAATTGAACTGTAGTATTTGGCAGTAGGCTCTAGATATGCTTAAGAAATTCTATAAGCTTCCATGTTCTACATTTTGAAAATGAAGTAAACTTTTAGTAGTTACAGTAGTATCCTAAAAAGAAAGAAAGGTATGTCCATTATGTCTTTAGCACTTATGTTAAGCAGTTGCCTGAGCATGTTTAAGCATCAGTGTAAAAGACAATTGTTCTCTAAGTTTTATGCTTCCTTTTCCTGATGCCTTCTGATATAGTACAGAAACCCATCTATTCTCTTGGCCCATGTAGGACATTCCAGTGCAAAAGAATTATCCTCCTTCTGACCTGTTCCATGGCCTTGGGAGACAGTAACACCTAATGTCTTTTAATATTTGTAGAGCAGTTTGCCATTTAGAAAGTTCTTTCATATCCGTTGACTTAGTTAATCTTCACAGCAATCCTTTGCTCTTGAAGTGGAAGTAGTACTGATATCTCCTACTGAGTGCTTACCCTGCACTAAGCTCAGAGGATAGACAACTACAATTACTAATTTTACAGACGATGAAACTGACTCTCGGAAAAGGAAGAATTGAAATTTCAGCTCTGTTATTGCTTTTTTTTTATTGTGGTAAAATATAGAGAAATCATATTTCTTTTAACCGTTTATAAATATGCAGTTCAGTGGCATTAAGTACAGTCACAGTGCTGTGTAACCATCACCGCTGTCTAGAACCAAAACTTTTTCATCGTCCTCAACAAAAACTCTGTAACCATCAAACAGTAACAACCCCATTTTCCCTCCCACCAACCCTTGGTAACCTCTATTCTATTTTCTGTCTCTGTGAATTGGCCTATTCTAGGTACCTCGTGTAAGTGGAATCTGCAGTATTTGTCCTTCTGTGTCTGGCTTATTGCACTAAACGTCGTGTTTTCAAGGTTCATCCATGTTATAGCACGTAACGAAATGCCATTTCTTTTTTGGCTTAGAAAATCCCATTGTGTGTATATAGACCACAGTTTGTTATTCAACGGTTGATTGACACTTGGTTGTTTTCCACCTTGTAGGTATTGTGAATCATGCTGCTATGATCATTGGTGTACAGATATTTGTTCAAATCCCTGCTTTCAGTTCTGTTAGATGTGCAGCGTAGGTAGTAGCAGAGTTGTTGGATCATAGCCTACTGCCAAATACTAAGCTGTACGCTTAACCTGTGAGAAAGTGCCAAACTGTTTTCTACAGTGTCGTCTTGTTTTTAAACAATTATCACAAATTTTAAGCATATACAAAAGTATAAAACTACTGTGAGTGTTCCTTGTATACCCAGGAACTCATCCAGCTTTCTTATTTACCAACTGATGGCTGTCATGTTTTATCTATACCCCCACCTGTTTCACCCCATTCCGTATTATCTTGAAGCAGCTCCGAGACAACATGTAAATTACACCTGTACGTTTTTGGTACGTGCATTTAAAATATAGGACTTTTATTCCTTAATATCATTTTTTAATATTAAATACCCAGGGAGTGCTCAAATTTGCAGTTGTCTCCTAAACGTCATAAAAAATTGTCTATAAGAATTTTGAATTAGATCCAAATAAGGTCCACACTTTGCCGTGGATTGTTAGGTCTCTGAAGTCTTGTTTAATCTATAGGTTCTCCCTCCATGTCTCTCTCACTTTTTTTTTCCTCCTTGAATTTTGTTTTTAAAGAAACCAGGTGATTTGTCCCATCTAGATGCCGATGATTACATTCCATGTGTTGGTAACATATCCTTCAGTCCTTTTATTTCCTGTAAATCGGTAGTTGATCTGAATGAAGCTTGCATGTTTTGTTTTGGCAAGACAGTTTCATGGGTGATGATGTGTTCTTCCATGGAGACGTATATAGTTGTGTCTTTCTGTGGTATTAGCAGTCACTGATGATTCATACCTACATCCATTAATTCAGTTGAGGCTTCAAAGAATGGTGGATTCTGTTGTTCTTTTTTTCACTTATTAGCTGGGTATATTTGTACGAGGAGAAGATTCCCCTCATCAGCTGTTTGGTTGCTCAGTTGTAGAGGCATGATTCTCTTCTTTTATTTAACAGTTTTCAAAATAATGAGTTGATTCACAAATATCCTCCAGTGTTGACCAGTTTTGTAAAATTTTATTTATTCCTATCACCGTGGACTCCGTTACAGTTATTATTCTAACTGAGGCCCTATCTTTGGCCAGTTGGAGCTTCTCGGTGACTCCTGAGTCCTTTTGACATGACATCAGTTGTTTCTAGACTTTTTCAGTGGTCAGAGCTAGGAAATATGTACGTTTGTTTTTAATATTTTTAAAATATGTCATAGGTTCCTACTGCTACTTTCCATTTAAATTCAGAACTAGAGAATTTTCACTTATCCTTTTCTGTCTTCTATTGATAGTCTACTTTCTCCCACCTCAAGAATACCAGTTCTCAACAATGCCTGAAATTGCCTCTGTTTCCTAATTCGAATCCAAGTTCTTCTGACTCTATTCTACTACTCTCCTTAAATCACAGCCGCTTTATGGCCCTTGAAATGTAAGATAGAACATAAATGTAGGCAGAACTGTTTATGTCATTTTGAGTTACATGTGCATTCATTCACATAGATTTGCTTTTCCTTTTGCATGCCTGGTAACTGTCCGTTCTGCAGTTTGAATGAAAATCAAGTGATAATTACTGGTTAAAGCAGCTTTGGAAAAAATGGCTCTCATCAGAATGACTGACATACAAAGTTTAATGTACTCTCCTGGTTTATATTCTGCCTTCTCTAATTAATTTTTTATTCTTTCCCTACAAAGGAAATAATACATATTTTCATGGTTTTGCCTTATAGGACTTACCAGAAACTCTTCCTTATTTAAAAATGTGTACAATTGGGCATCAGGTGTCAGATGACGACACTAGTTTTAAATTCCAGTGTGCTGTTAATGGGTTTCTGAAAGAACATAAAGATAACGGTGAGTTGCTTTTGTGTTTGTTTTTGTTTTTCCTTTACCTGAACTTTGGTATGCATTTTGAGTGGGGTTGGGGATTTTTAACATTTTTAATAGTTCTGACATTCGTGTCAAGTTGTGTTTGGTAACATTAAGGTGGAAATGTCAGATGGTGCTACTAGAGTACGGTGTTTTTCCTGTTTATGGTCACAAACAATTTAGTTTAGTTTGGAAAGTGATCTTTGTGAGAAATATGAACTGAGCTAGCTTACTTATCTCTTTTTTAAAAATTTGAATGGAAAATACATAAAAACATAAAAATGTTCTTTTGTCCTGTTTATTGGTTGAGAGGTGGAAGAAAAGGTTTAGACTCTCAGGTTCTTAGCGTACATAAAAGAGAAAACAAAAAGCAAAGGTTCAGAGTGAGACAGATCCCTAGAAGCAAAACAAAACAGAGTGGACCAGGTAGAGTGGCTTCCTCATCATATATGTGTTTAAGATATTTTTGCTGCTTTTACCCTTCGGGTGCAAGTGAGGAAGAACACTACCACCTCTTACTCTTATCTTCAGACAGGAAGAACTTAAAAGGCTGGTGTTTTCTTGTTTCCGCTTTAAGATCTACTCTGTTGATAGTAGGTGTTAATAGCGTGTGAATTTTAAGGATCCACTTGCCTTTTTCTAGCATCTAACTATCAGAAGGAACATGGTGTTTGCCATGTTTTAAGACTGAGGAATCTTTTGTCTTTGGAACACCACTGACGCCCATGTGAAAGTGTTCATTTTGTCCTCTTTCTAAATTTAGCCTGAGGAGTGTGCACTTTATTAAATCAATGTAACAGACAGTAAATATTCCGTGTATATATAAAATGATGCACGTATATACATAAAACAGGGAGTAGGGGAGAGGGAATAGAGATGGAGGTGGGAAGATAGGGGATAGGAGGCGAGAGAGAGAGGGAGAGACTGGAATTTCAAGATAAATGTTCATTCTATAACCTGGTTGCTTAATGCAGGTACTAGCTCTTAAATATCTTCAGCCCTATTCACAGATCTTCCGTGTACTTTAGCTTTAAAACTTGAGAGGCTTGGCCTGTCCTGTGATAACCAGGGTGTCTAGAAAGGAGGCAAATTATCTGATGTGTTTAAACTGTAGTCACAGAAATGTTACCTCTTAAGACGTTAGGGCGCAGCTGCCGGCCTACTCACTTCCTCCAGGCTCCTTTGTGTGTGTTCTGTCTGTTCCGCGTGGGCTAGAAGATCCTTACAAGTGCATGAGAACACGTTTGTAAACCTTGATTGTTCACATGTTATACCAAGTGTAGTCCATTGCATATGCTGACTCCTCTGTGGGTCTTCTGCATGCAGTGGGCTAACTTCACCATGCTGTCTGCCATTGCAGTCTCAGGACCTTAGTTATGATCCATTGGTGACTTCCTCTGCTGTAAGGCCCTCCCACAGATGCCAGGCTCACTGATAATGAGGAGGAGACTATACTACGCACTCCCTAGAATGGGTAGAGACTCAGAAAATGAATTGTTTCAGTAAACACCGAGAGCCTTATAGGTTTGTTGTTAGGGCACGGGGATACAGAGGTGAGTAGAAGTCTTTGTTCAGTAGCAACTTACAGTTGTCTAGGAAGAGAAACATGTAGTGAGTCTAAGTGGGTTAATTATGATAAAAGAATCAAGTGCAGCAGGAATATAGAGGAGAAATTGAGGAAGGCCTGACTGAGGAGACAGCGTTTGAGCTGGGCTTGGGGGAAGAGGATTTTGCCGGAATGAGGAAAGGACAGCCCAGGTATTGGGGACAGGTACAAAAGGCCCAGGGCTTGAACTTGTGCTCTGGAGGGGCAGCCTCTGGTGTGACTAGAGGGTAGTGTGAAAGGGCAAAGAAGTCATACATTCATTTTCAGCAAATATTTGTATAACACCTTCTAAGTTGAAGGCACTGTTCTAGGAAGTAGGAAGAGAACAAAGTTCTTGCCCTTACGTACTTTCCATTCTAGTGGGGGAGAGAGATGAATAAATAAGTCAATATGTGGAGTGTCAAGCGGTGGTAAATGCTTTGGAGGATAACAAAAGAAGATGAAGAGGTGAGGGAATGTGGTAGGTGATCAGGGAAGTCCCCTCTATTAAGATGTCGATTGAGCAGAGCCTTGCAGTGAGAAACAAGCCATTGGATATCTGGGAGAGTGGAGATGGGGTGGGAGGGTGTGTCCTGGGAGAGTGGAGATGGGGTGGGAGGGTGTGTTCTGAAGCAGAAGGAATAGTAGGTGCAAAGTCCCTGAGGCACGCCTGTGCTTGGCATGTTTGAGGAATAGTAAGGAAGCCAGTGTGGCTGGACAGGGGAAAGTGAGTGAGGGCAGGGCAGTAGAGAATGAGATCAGGGGAGGCTGGCAGGGCAAAGGAGGGAGGTGGATGATGTAGGTCCTTGTAAGTCATAGTTTGAACTTATAATTCAGTTGGAGAGACAGACTGATATCTGTTTATAAAGAGTTCTCAATGCTGTGCTAACAACCTGGGCTGTATTCTGTGCTAAGTGAAGATGTTCAAGCGACAGAGCAATCCAGCCAAGTTTATATTTTAGAAAGATAACAGCGTCACTATCCAAGACACATTGTAGACTATGTATGTAGTACGTGTATAGTGTGCTGCTCTTCTATAAACTACAGGATACCTGTTACGTACAAATACTTACATACAAGATACAAGTGTGAATGTAAGCACTTGGGAAATATCTGAAAGAACCACACAAGAAACTGGGAGAGTCGGACAACTTTCCATGTCCCGTATGATTGGAATGCTGAAGGGTACACACACGAACTAATGGACGTGTGCTACCAGCCTCCGGCTAAGGAGGGAAATTGCAGGCATCAGAATCCTCTTTACGGATCAAGCGCGTTAATCCGCCTGCGTGATGACAGTCATCTCGACACGCCACGCGGTGGCGCATGCGCGGTAGAAGGAGGTCCGCGAGCTGCGTGGGCTTGTGCCTAGGCGCCTGTGGTTCGTGGCCTTGTGCTGGCACCGGGGATGCCGGGTTGGCGACTTTGGCACTCCTGGCGGGGGTGACATGAGCCAGTTCGTCGGCCACGAGGAAGGGCGGAAAGCACATCCCGGAAAGGTAATACGCCTTGGCCCCTGGGCGTTGCCGGTGGAGCTCGGAGCCCCTGGGCCTGGGCTTCCGTCTCTTGTGCTGTCGCCTGTCACAGTGGCCCCCGTGCGCTGGCCCGTCCGCGCTGTGCTAGGGGGTGCTGGTCGTCTCGCGGCTCAGTTCATAGTAGCTGAAAGGGACAGTGTGTGATGTTCTGATTTCTCCCCATCGTTTTAAAAGGGAGGCTCTGGCCATTGCTCCTTGGGTAAAATGCAGCGGGACTGCTTTTTAAGATGGGACTGTCAGTGTTGGGGACCCTCCTTAATTACCAGGATGGAATCCCCTTCAGTTCCTCAAGCCGTGTTGTTTAGGCACAGAAAATGTGAGTAATAGGCACTGGAACTAAGTTTGAGTGAAAAAACGCACCGGTACCGCCGAGTTTTCCATCGAGACAGTTGATCCGTGTTGTCTCTTGGAATTATAAAGGGCGTACTGTTGCTTCCTAACCAGTGTCCTTTGAGAGCTCTACCTCTGTACGTTCAAATGATGAATTTTGAGGCTTTGCTCATACGTGGAGTAAACCCTTAAATTCCCTAAGACCTTCCTTTCCTCCGTCTCATACCCCATTAAGCCCGCTTCAGTTTATCTCCTGAATTTCTTCTGAATCTGTCAACTCTTCCTCAACATCCTCATACTGAACTTGCCTGTCTGTTGCAATGAGGTCCTAACTAGTGTCCATATATCTTGTTTCCTTCCAATCCATTCTTCACACAAGAAACCTTAGAAGCAAGTTGGGACATTGCTCATCAACATGGCTCAAAAACATTGTTTTGAGAATAGAAAACAAACTGTTGGCCTTTAACACTCTGCGTGGTCTAGAATCCTGTCTGCTTCTCTGCTACGTGGACTCCAGCTTGGTGCCTCTCCAACTTTAATATGGGTATGCCTCTCCTGTGGATCTTGTTAAATGCAGGCTGTAATTCAGTAGTTCTGGGTGGGGCCTGGATTCTGTGTTTCTAACGAGCTCCTAGGTGACGGTGACCCTGAGAGCAAGGGTCCAGCTCCTGCCTTTCTCCCTTCTTTCTGGAAGAGCAGGACGTCTGCCCCCCCGGGAGGAGAAAACATCTGCAACGTGACTACTAGCAACCAGCTTCCCTCACAGGCAAGGGACCTTTACCACTGCTCCCTACCATTTTGTCTGAGGCGCAGCAAGCCAAAACACTGACATGCTGAGGTTTGCAGCAAAGAGGAGGTTTATTCACAAGGCAGCCAAGCGAGGAAGTGACGTGACAATAGCTCTCAAATCCGCCTCCCCAAAGGCAAGGGGCTTGGGGTATCTATGGGATAAAGAATAAAGAAGCAGGGCAGTATGAGGCACGGGGAGCATGAGGAAAGGTGATTGGGAAAAGGTGTGCTCCTCATTGTTCTGAGCTGGCGTAACTAGGCTACGGGGCTCAGCACATTCTCAGGCTGTAGTTTTCGGCCCTCTGATGGCAGGAGGTCAAAAGGCACTGGGCCAGGTGGAAGATCGGTGGTCCTCTCCAGTCTTAACCAGCTCAGCCTAACTAGACACAGCTGATTCCAAGTTCCTGGACAGTACCCGGGGCAAACATCTTATTGCTTATGCTACGTGCTATTTGGAGGACGTGCAAGTGTTCAAGCTACCTTGAGGAGTGAAGACAGGATTTGACTAATCCTTACACATGGTTTCACCTCCAGATGAGCAGAAGAGGCCTGTAGGCTGAATCTGGCTCCTGGCACCTGGAATTGGAGGCAGATGGTTTAAAAACAGGCTCTCCCGCCCTCTGTGTTATCTTAGGTAGATAGACTATTGAACCTTCCTGTGCCTGTTTCTCCACCAGCAGCATGGGGACACTCAGAGTCCCTCTCTTGGGGGCTGTTATGGGGGTTCAGTGAGCTATAGATGCATGCACAGGCACACGGGAGACACCCAGTGTGTGTTAGCTTCATGCTTACTTTTTATTAGGAGACCAGTATTGTTAGAAGATTTCTGGTTTGGACAACAGATTAGATAGGTGGTCATTACTATAGTTTATGCAACAGCAATTCACATTACCATTTGCAAAAAAGCAGTTGGTTGTCCAACGGGGATTATAAACATCCATTTACCATGAGCTACTGAACAGATACTTTACACAGTAACTACTTCAAGTACTATTTAAGATCAATTCTCTATGTTGTCTTAAGCAGTTGTTAACCCCCAATTTCGTGAATAGTACCAAGTAAGTCACTTGAACATCAGCTAGAGCAATCTGTTATCACTTAGCAAGCCTAAAGCTATAGTTCAACAATTTTATTTACTGTTCTATGACAAAAATGACTCTCAACAGCTATGCCCTGGATAAGTAATCAGCTAAAGCTAGTTTGACTGACCAAATCTGATTTACTGAGTTAATAAGCCAGTTGATTTAGAAAGGTCTAATGCCTATTTCTCATCCATTCAGCATTCAACTGTTTCCCATGCCTAAAATGTCTTTTTTCCCATTCGTACATATCCAGATTCCTACTTCTGTGCCGTAGGGCTTGGCTGAACTACAACTGCCTTTAGTGACACTTTTCTCACCTGCACAATTGGAGATAATTTTAGTCTCCTCAAGACTCCCACGGGGTTACCTCTGTTGTGACACTTGACGATTTGGTGGCATATTTTACTTTATTTTATTTTAAATAGCCTTCCATTACTCCGTGCACATCAAACGGTAAATGCTTTCTCCTAGTAAACGTGTATAACGATTTTCTGAACTCTTCTGCTCTGGGCAAGATTCATAAATACACCAGGCAAACATAGTGAAAGAGGAGACAGTACTTGTGTTATATTCAGTTGGGTCTTGATACCTAAGTGTGACTCTTAACCAAGGATTATGCAGTAATTAAGGACACAGGTTAAAGTTGTTTAGAGTGTGTCCTAAAGTCTCCCTGGCAGAATTTAAATCTCTACTCTGGAAATTGTAGACCTGAGACAAATTACTTCCCTAAACTTCATTTCCTACATCTGAGAAAGCTAATAGTATCTACCTTGTAGTAGACTGAATAGTACCATTGCCCCCAAATGTCCACCTTCTAATCCCCAGAACCTATGAATGTCACCTTAAATGGCAGAAGGGACTTTGCCAATGGGATGAAAGTAAGGGTTTTGAGATGGGGAGATTCTTCTGGACTACCTGGATGGACCCAGATGTAACCACTGGTGTTCTCGTAAGAGAGAGGCAGAGGGAGTGTTTACTCCAAAGAGAATGTGATGATGAAGTTGGGGTTGGATTGATGTGGCCAGAAGTCAAGGAATGCTGTCAAGGAAACAGATTCTCCCTTAGAGCCTCTAGAAGGTGGATGGACGGCCTTGTCAACTCCTGGTTCCAGCCCAGGGAAACTGGTTTTGGACCTCTGTCTTCCAGAACCATAAGAGAATGAGTGTGTTTTGTTTTACGCAAGCTCATTGGTAGTCATTTGTTACAGCAGCCATAGGGAACTAATGCGTACCTCATAGGAACTATTTCTCCAATGAAAATGTGTGACTGGAAACACACTTGGTGGCATGTCTGACACACGGTAGGTATGCTACTGTGGGTAGTTCTTGGAAAGTAAAGCCTTGGTTTTTGAGGAATCATCAAAACCAGTACAATGGTTGCCATGTTTCTCCTTGTTCATCCTGGTGACAAAGCTGTAGAGAGAGCTCCATCCTTTCCCACAGGACGCCCACCCCTAGTACTTACAGGGAAGAGGTTATGTCTCACTTCAGGCACCTTCCTCTTTCCCTTTCTGCTTTTTGTTTCATTAATCTTCATCCAGCTGGCCTTTCTAAGTTAAAAAAACAAAACAAAACAAAACCATTTCTCAATGGATTCAGATACTACCCCAAGTTAATATTCCAACCATGTTCTTGTTCTTCTGGGTCTCACCACCAGAAATTTCTGAACTGAAATCCTCTCTAGTTTCTAGGATCAGTCACTTTCTAATTTCTCCCTTCTCAAGTTCAGAGTCTTGTCAGTTTAGTCCCTTCCCTAACCACAACATCTATTAAGGTGACACAGCAAAGTGATGAAAGTCTAGACGGTCTGGTTTTCATCCTGGGTTTCTGCCCGCTACTTACTGTGTGGCATTAGGCAAGCTATTCAACCCCCCTGGGCCTCAGTTTCCCCCCAAAAAGGTGAATATTATGAACATTACCTACCTATAGGGTTGCCATTATGAGGATTAAGTGAGTTAATATTTGCTAAGCACTTAGAATATTACTTGTTATAGTCTAAGCACTACAGTTGTGCTTGTTAGTAATAATAAATGCAATTCCAAGCGTATAACTTACTCAACTTTCTGTCATAACTTTGAAGTGTTGGTCTATCTGTTGGCCAGCGTTGCAGGGAAATGAGTCGAGGCATGGGCTGAGGCATTGCTACCAGTGCGTGGTGTGTTCCCAGAACTAGGAACAGCCGTGTGAAATAGGTAGTGGTTCTACTTGGAGACGGGGCAGACTGGAAAATGACAGCCCTGGAGGTGTGTCCATAGGTTTGGTGTCAGAGCTGCTGCCTGCTGAAGCACTGATGCCGGCCTGAGCCGTAAATGGGGAGGGGGGCGCTGGGGAAAACAGGGGCAGAATGGAAAGGGAAAATAGGGGAAGAACGGAAAAAGATAGCCTAGGGAGGAGGTGTGGTGTCCATAGCTTCGGGGTCAGAGGTGCTGCCTGCTGCAGCACCGATGACACCCGAAGCCGTAGATGGGGGGCTGGGGAAAAGAGGGGCAGAATGGAAAGGGAAAACAGGGGAAGAACGGAAAACGAAAGCCCGGGAAGGTGGTGTGGTGTCCATAGCTTCGGGGTCAGAGGTGCTGCCGGGAGCAGCACCAATGACACCCGAAGCCGTAGATGGGGGGCTGGGGAAAAGAGGGGCAGAATGGAAAGGGAAAACAGGGGCAGAACGGAAAACGAAAGCCCGGGAAGGTGGTGTGGTGTCCATCGCTTCGGGGTCAGAGGTGCTGCCTGCAGCAGCACCAATGACACCCGAAGCCGTAAATGGGGTGCTGGGGAAAAGAGGGGCAGAATGGAAAGGGACAACAGGGGCAGAACGGAAAACGATAGCCCGGGAAGGTGGTGTGGTGTCCATAGCTTCGGGGTCAGAGGTGCTGCCGGGAGCAGCACCAATGACACCCGAAGCCGTAAATGGGGTGCTGGGGAAAAGAGGGGCAGAATGGAAAGGGAAAACAGGGGCAGAACGGAAAACGATAGCCCGGGAAGGTGGTGTGGTGTCCATAGCTTCGGGGTCAGAGGTGCTGCCGGGAGCAGCACCAATGACACCCGAAGCCGTAAATGGGGTGCTGGGGAAAAGAGGGGCAGAATGGAAAGGGAAAACAGGGGCAGAATGGAAAACGAAAGCCCGGGAAGGTGGTGTGGTGTCCATAGCTTCGGGGTCAGAGGTGCTGCCGGGAGCAGCACCAATGACACCCGAAGCCGTAAATGGGGTGCTGGGGAAAAGAGGGGCAGAATGGAAAGGGAAAACAGGGGCAGAACGGAAAACGATAGCCTGGGAAGGAGGTGTGGTGTCCATCGCTTTGGGGTGAGATGGGCTGCCTGGCTGATCTGAGAAAAGCGAGTGAAAGTGGGAGAGCTTCTCCCTAGCTGCTAACTCTTCTCAAGGTCTAGCACGCACTGAACACTGGCCTGCCGGCTCAGCCTGGGTGTTGCCATTGCATTGTACGTGTCACAGAGCAAGGGCGGGCGGGTCAGGGGGTGGGCTGGGGGCCCCACACAAGCCCAGCCCCTGGAGAAACCCGGCCCGAGGGCAAAGAGCCCGAGCCCTTCTGGACTTTCTAGCGGCTGGGACTTGTCGCTGTGGGTGGCAGGTGTTTGGCACCGGATGGGCCACCATGCGGAGACTGTTGGGGACTGTGGAAGGCTTCTCCTCCAGAGCTCACGCTGCCTGGGCACCGGCTCTGCAGACCCCTCAGCCCTGGGTATGTATCGGCCAGCCCTTCCCCGCAACGGGGCCCAGAGGCCAGAGCCTGCCCAGAGCTGAGTGCAGGAGGCACCCAGAGCTTGCCAGGCTGTGGCCCGCCTCCTCCGTGGACCTCCCCAGCTTGTCCGCGAGCCCTGGAGACAGGAGCAGGAGCGCCTTCTCCAGGGCTGCTGAGCTGCCAGCATCACCGTGAGCCAGGCGGTGAAGGTTTCTGAGCAGGGGATGCAGAGCCCTGACCCGACTGGATGCTGCACCCCACGATGTCCCTTCCTGGCGGGTAGGTTCTTTCTTCACTTGTTTTTCGAAATTTGGTAAAAGAACATTTCAACCTTCGACTGTTCTTCAGGGTATACAGATGGTAGTGGCTTAGCCGGGATTCGAAGCAAGCCTGTGTGATTCCAGAGCTCGTGCTCTGGACTCTGGCGCCTCCTTATCATATATGCTTCATGTGTTACTTTTTCTTTTGTTTCTTGAAGTCCTTATGATACTTAGCCCTAAGTGCCATACCTGTAATGAACACATCCACTGCCCTGTAGGAGGTGTTCTTTTGTTCAACGCGTGAATTGGTCATCCACCACACTGGGTTCTAATCTCAGAAGATAGGTCAGGGACCACCAGTTGTCAGCATAGCACCATCCCACATTTCTGATTGAGGCTTGGAGCCTAGGTTTTTCCCTTTGGTCTAGTTTGAAGGATCCAGGTATGTAAAGCTTATATTCTAGATAAATCATGGGCTATCCTGAAAGGAATTCATCAATGAATTATTCTGTATGGATTAGAAGCCAGTTTCTCTGGCCTTCCTGGAGTATATCCAGTAAGGCATCTCATTCATGTCTAGAAAGCAAATATATGATTTATTGCAACTTCAGCGTGGAGCGATGTATTGGTTTAAAATAAAGTACGAGCAACACAATTTGGTCATTGTGAGTATGCCGGCTGGGTCCACTCTTTACTACACATATGTAACTCTAGAGCTTCTTATGCCCCATAGAGGAGACATACTCTTGTGTGTCTAGGACAAGGGAAACATGTGTTGTTATTCAGGAGCTGGAAGCTACAGCATGACAGGAAAGAATTGAAAAATCCTGGTCTTGGTCTACACGTCACTTTACCTTGTCCGAATCTTGTTTCTTTGGCTTGCTTCATTGGAGTGTTTTCTCTCTCCTGGGACTGACATTGTGTGTTCTGTATCAGGCATGTGACATGTAGAAGTTTCAGAACCCAGAATCATATAGATCAGTAAAAATCTATATATTTTTGTTTAAAATCTATTTAAAATCACACTGGGCATAATTCATATATTCCAAAAGTAGTTTGACCCTCTGCTCATGAGATTCTTTTTATGGTATGTCGAAGCAAATTTGGACTTCCATCCCCAATAAACTTTGAGGTTGGAGGACACAAAAGCTTTTGCTCAGACCTAAATTCTGTCTGAAAAAAAAAAGGGTAACTATTATAAGCCCTTTCTAACCTCTCCAGGAGCAGAAATGATTTACAGCTATGGCATTGAACCATAATTTCTTGATCTCGTTTGAGAAGAGTTCAGTAAGAAACAGTGTCTTGATTTTTGTTCGTTGGTTCCCTGTTTTCTTGTCTTGCGTGCCAACAATCCACTGTAATACGTGAGTGAGTATGGCAGCAGGCTGAGTGTTCCCTGGAGCTCATTAAATGAACGTGTTTTCCTAAAATGACTTTTGTCTCCTTGTTTTCAGCCCCTCTTCTTTCCTCTGTCCTTTACTATAACCAGGGCTCAGCAAAAGCTGACTGGCTTTGTGCAGACCCTACTTAGGGTAGTCTTTTCTTCATTATTTTATTCATGGCCCCTCCATTTCATTGTTTGCCTTCTCGAAATGTGTTGAAATCTTTCTGTGGTTGATGACTTCCACAATGTCTTGGCTCTTATTGGTTGATTAATTTGGGTATTTCTACAGTTTTATTTAAACCTGGTTTCAGGAGGACCAGAAAGTAAATATATTTCCTAGTCTGCCATCTTGAGCTGAAAATCCCTGTGGATTTTAGCATCCAATGTTCCCATGGGTAAAAAACCCAACCTTGGCATCAATAGATGTACACTCAAGATTTCAGCTTTTCTTGAGCAATCACTAAGGATTTAATATGCGGTCACTTCTAATGGGAAAATAGTAACTATCTCATGGCGTTGATTTGAGGATTAACTTAGATAATGGACAAGAAAATGCTTGGTAAGGTTTTAAAATCTATAAAAAATGTTTTTTGTTATTATTTGATTTGTTGCTATTTCAACTTTAGCTGACAGTTGTTTGTGACCTTGCTTATGTGAGAAAATGCCTTCTGGTTTATTGTTTTGAAAGCCAGATTATATTTTTCAATAGCTCAATGGAAATGGCATCATTTGTGAAGTTGAAGGGTGAAGGCATAAATGTTTCTTGACATTTGAATCAACTATTGGTCTTCTGGGGCTTGTCCTTATTCTCCTGCAGTCTCTAATCAACATGGCATCCAGAGAGATCCTGTTAAAACGTAAGTCAGATCATGTCACTCCAGGCTCTTCAGTGGCTTCTTCACAGGAAAAGCAAAGTCCTCAAAGTGCCTCCACAGCCCTAGAAATCTGGGCCTCTGTTTCCTCTCTGACGGTTTCCTTCTCCTCTCCACTTTGCTCCCTCTGTTTTCCACACACTGACATCCTTTCTGCTCCTTGGATACTCCAAGCCCACTCTTGCCTCATTGCCTTTCCATCTGACTGTTCCCTCTGCTTGTACTATTCACTTCCCAGATATGCACCTTGCTCCCTCTCACAACCTTAGGTTCCCTCTTAAATTTTATCTTCCCCAGAAAGCCCTCAGTGATCACTTAGTTTCAGATCGCAGCCTCCTCCTACCAGCTAACAATCTCCATCCCCCTTCCCTGCTTGCTGTTTTTCTCCAGCACTTACCTGATATACTAGTTATTCTACCCATTTATTCAATTTTTATTTACGTATTTACACTTACGATTTTATATTTGCTTCTTTACTTTTGTCTCTCCCCTCAGCTCGAGAGAGGCTATATTCATCTGTGTTAATCACTGCTGTGTTTCCTGAACATGCCTAGAAAACATACTGAAGAAGGGTGCCTGAAATTTGGTAAGGGAGCCATCAGTTTTCTTGGCTGAATGAAGAAATATGCTCATAAATTAATGAACAAATCTCTGGGGTTTCTGAATTAAGGACTAATGGGAAGAGGAAGGCAAATGGTTGGGACAGGGTACTGCAAGAAGGAGTATTTGGAGTACTCTGATAGCTCTCCTAATAGATAACATTTTGTTCATTTAAATAGTTTTAACGAGAGAGCTGGGAACTAGGGACACACAGCATCGAGGTTTTATAATGCATTCTGTAGAGTTCTTTTCGAGTGTGTTCAAATATCATTGAAAATATATGCATGCATATAAACCTCTGTTACTTTATTTAGTGCTTTACAAGAGCCCCTCAAGGAAGGGGTAGTAGCAACTATCAGTATCCTTCCTTTATGATGAGCTTAATTTATTCAAAATTACATCCTAATTTATTTGTAACTGTGAAACTAGACTTAGTTATTTAGTAGACCCTCCCTAGAAACCTATGACGTTAATAAAACCAACAAAAATGTGTTCAGGTTCCAGTGATACACACACTACAGACTCAATTATGTGTCATCCATTTTAATGAAGGGAAGAAGTGATTTAACAAACACAGAGCAAACAAACAGAATATGAAGGTTTGTCCTCCATTAATATTAGTAATGGATAAAGTGGGCTCCAACGCCTTCAACGTAGCTTGAGACCCATCATCTCTGTGTCATGGGAAGGGGGATGCTCGGCCAGGATGTCTTTCTGTGTCACTGAGAAAATTTTCCGTAATGTATAACGATACTTACTGAAACGGATATGGGGCATTTGGGTAATTAGGAATCCGTTAGCATATTTTTCCGGAAGCCTTGACTACGAAACGAAGATAGTAGATTTGGACACTTGCAGCTATGCAGAAGTTGTTTGGGTATTCATCTTTATGCCGAATGAAGTAAGCTTATTTCATCTCTGCAGCTTCCCATATGCCATTTTCCCACCTCTGTTTTGTGTTTGGAAAGACTTTTAGAAATTAAAACTCAAGTTAAAAAGTGAGTGACGGGCTTCCCTGGTGGCTCAGTGGTTGAGAGTCCGCCTGCCGATGCAGGGGACACGGGTTCGTGCTCCGGTCCGCGAAGATCCCACATGCCGCGGAGCGGCTAGGCCCGTGAGCCGTGGCCGCTGAGCCTGCGCTCCGCAACGGGAGAGGCCACAGCAGTGAGAGGCCCGTGTACCGCAAAAAAAAAAAAAAAAAGAAAAAGAAAGAAAAGAAAAGAGAGTGAGTGACAACTTAAATGATATATGGAATATTTTGCTGACTTAGAAGAGCATGCAGAATTAAATATGACCCAGTTGAAATGTTAATTTTATTTTAATGTGTATATTGGGGTGGAGTCTTAAAGGTGCCAGAAAACAAGCATTCACCCATCCTGTTTGGAAGTGCAGCACACAGGCACCTTCAGTTACCAGTTCTGTTCATTCCACAGAATCATCTTGGGAAAACATACTGTTTTTTAGGTACCTGGTGTATATCTTAACCAGTTTGAAGAATTTCCCAAATACCTGTTAATATGTAGTTCTCCGATTCCAATCTTGCCACGTCCTGTACCAGTGACACAGCACATAGGAGTTTTATTTCTCTTTCTTTCTCTGGGTTGTTGAGAACCCAACGAAAGAACAATGGAATGGCATCAAAGAGATCAGGGTTCTTGACTCAGATTTACCATAAAATAATAGTGTCCTCTTGGGAAAATTATAGTTGTTCTAGGCCCCTTTCCTTTTCTTTACTTTGACAGAGCTGCACTAGATGACCCCAAGTAACACTGCGCTCTTTGCAGTAGTAGCTTAGACGTTATTGGTTTTCTGAAACAAATGAAGACAGTGACACAGGAAACTGTGCAACATCTCTGTAACTATGTTTTCTTAGAGTTGCCTCCATTTTTCAGATGATAAGATGGCTGAGCACAGAAGTAGGTGTTTTGACCAGAGGTTCCAGAGTAGAGGGAACTGAACCACAAGTTTCCTTCATTCCTGAAGCTCACTTAGCCGAAACATAGGCTTCTGAATATTAAGCTGTAAAGCATATTATCAGTGTGCTTTAAAAGAAGCGGTTCTTCTAGGATTTCTAATTAATAGCAGGCGGTTTTGAAATTCTTAGAAGATCATCGAATTTTGTGAGATTTACAGCTCTATTTTCCTGTCAAGCAAGTTGTATCAGTGCCAGACAATCATCTGAGCTTCTGGATGCTTCTCTGAACCTCTTGAATTTTTCTTCTTGCTATCTGAAATTCATGCCAGATAAGCCTTTTTGTAGAGAGCGTGTACAGACTTGTCTATTTTCATATACGAAAGCGATGCAGTGAGCCAGGTCGGGGGTTAAGCCCTCATTCTCAGAGTGGTATTGAGCTCCTGGTGAAATGTAATCCTCATTTCCTCAGAATAGAAAAGCAGTTATCTCACGTTTTTAATGCCATTAACTCTTTATACATTTATGTATAATACATATATTTATTGTACCTACGAGGTGTGCTCTCTTTGGGAAGTACAAAGCTATTTGAGACGTAAGTTGTTCATTTTTTTGTTTTCCCACAAATACTGTGACCCTTTGAGCAGGAAGGTCTATGTTTTATTAACATCTAGAACAAGCAGCTAACACGGTGTCTAAGATGTAGTCAATAAATATGAAATAGGTAAATGAACACATTTTTAAGGAAGGGCCAGGGCATGAACAAATAGAAAATTTTCGTTTTCGGTCACAAAGCCACAACAGACATAAAAATAAATGATACAGACAACAAGTGCTACGGTCGTTCAAAGAAGGCATAGAATTGATACAACAAGGATCTCCCCTATGGCACAGGGAACTGTACTCAATATTTTGTAATAACTTATAAGGGAAAAGAATCTGAAAACGGAATCACTGCGCCGTACACCTGAAACGGACACGACATTGTAAATCAACTATATTTCAATTAAAAAACAAACAAGCAGACAACAGCAACAACAAAAAACCAAAGAGGTCATAGAAGTTCTTATGAGATTCCAGAAGAGAAGAGAAGCCAAATGAGGACGGGAGAGGCGGCTTTTGAATCCGTTCAGAGGAGAAGTCACAGAGGAACTAGTCATTGATCTGAATTTGAGATTAAGATTAAGATGAATTAATCTGAATTAATTAAGATTGCAACACAGGGATATTACAGATGAAGGTAATCACATAAACTTACTATACTGAAACTTGCAGAGGTTATGAGTGTTGCTCAAGATCCCAAAGCAAGTGCATTGTGGAATCAGAATTTTAAGTGAGGCCTAATGAACTAAAAACAAACCAGCACAGAAACAAGCCCTTCCTGTGACACCACGTTGCCTTTGAAGTCGTTTTTTTTGGTGGGTTGGCAGAAACTGGTTCCAGTGTTTCTTGCAGGAATGACTGGCCATAGGACTGGGCGTCGTAGCTTCCTGCCAGGCGACCGAAGGTCGCAGGCAGGTGGGTCACTGGGACACACGCGGAGGGGCTCCTGGCCGGCCCCCTGGCCGCTCAGTGCCCCTGCCCCAGAGCGGGGGTGGGGGCCTCAAAGCAGCCTTGTCTGAGTCCCCTGCCACTAGAGAGAGTATTGGCCCAACACTTGTAGAAAACGGGGACCTTGCTGGCAGTTCAGTGGAGGGACACAAATAAATCTTTGCCGACTTTCTGCTGAAGCTCACGAGGGTTCACTCCTAAGCCTCTTACAAGGTCAGCTGCCGAGGCTGCGAGAGATGAGTCAGGGCTCTCCCTCCACCACGGGGAGATCGCTGGTTAAAGCGCTCACGAGGGAGTGAACCGCGTGTCCGCACCGACACGCATGGGCAGACCTCGTCGATGCCTTCTGTCCGGGGTACGAAGCCCTCTCCTGCCTCTTCCAGGCTCTCTAGAAAGCATGTGCAGAGCCTCCCACTCCACCCTCGGACTCCATGGGCCACAGCTGGAGGGACCGGCCAAGGAGCCGTGGCAGGAGGAGGCCAGAGGGCAGCGGGCCTCGGCCGGAGCCCGTCAGTCGGTCCCCATTCACACACCACCAGACGATCCTCTTGACCTGGGCAGTAGCCGCCAACCGACCGCTAAGGTGAGCCCGGCGCGCGCTTGGCTACCTGGCATGGCTGGGAACCCCAGGATCTCCTGGCAGAGGCGGGCATTCTCCTGGGCCGGGTCCGCGGGCGTCTGCGTGTGCAGGGCCTGAACCACCTTGGCCAGGACGATCTGGCACAGGTTGAAGGAGACGGGGGGCTGGCACCGTGTCCAGGCCGCGCTTGCCAGCCGGGCAGACCGGAAGCCCCCTTCCCTTCCCTCGGTCCGGCCGCATCTGGGTTGGCCTCCCGGGACTTGATGAGCTTGTCCAGCAGCTCCTGAGGGACGGTGCTGCCCGTGCCCCACCAAGACTGGCAGCAGCGCCAGGGCCTCACAGGGCACGGCGCCCCCGGCCCCAGAGCCTTCCCTCTGGTTCTCATCACCGGCTGTCACCAGACTTGCATGCAACGTGCTTTTCTTTTCTCTTGTCTTCTTTACGTCCCTCAGCCACGCAATGCGGTGAAGCCCTGACGCTCGCTGCCGCGTCGGTACACCCTGAGAACACGATGCTCAGCGAGCAAAGTCATACACAGAAGGACACACAGGGCGTGACCCCACTGAGGAGAAACGTCCAGAGCAGGTAGATCCACAGAGTCAGCGAGTGGGTTCCTGGTTGTCAGGGGCTGGCGAGGGGACGGAGTGATAGCTAAGGGCGTGAGGGACATTTTCGGGATGATGGAAATGGTCCAAAGCAGTAGTGACGTCTGTACGGCTCAGTAAACTGTCCCCACACGCCCCGGTGCAGCCTGTGAGAGCATCGCTCTCAGGATGAAGGGCTGACCACAGGAAGACTGAACGAGCAGTGGGTCCTGGGCCCAGACTCTCAGCTGGCGCCCCCCCA
This sequence comes from Delphinapterus leucas, assembly GCF_059928025.1. Classification (NCBI taxonomy): domain Eukaryota; kingdom Metazoa; phylum Chordata; class Mammalia; order Artiodactyla; family Monodontidae; genus Delphinapterus; species Delphinapterus leucas. The sequence continues at coordinate 152,068 of NW_028322271.1, read as the reverse complement.
CGTGGGGAAGTCACTGGGACTTGCTGAGCCTCCACGGAGACTGGCAGCAGCCCCCGAGCTCACAGGGCACTGCGCCCCCGGCCCCAGAGCCTTCCCTCTGGTTCTCATCACCGGCTGTCAGCAGACTTGCAGGCAACGTTCCTTTCTTTTCTTTTGTCTTTTTTAAAGGCAACTCTTGAGTACATGTATTTAACATGCAGGGAACCAGCCCTGACTCCTTGATCTGGGTCTTCCAGCCTCTAGAGCCTCGAGGACATCCATTTCCGTTATTTACGCGCCCAGTGCCTGGGGTTTGATGATGGAAGCTGACACCGAGGGCGTCACCACGTGTGGGGTGATGTCAGTGAAAGAATCCCGTGGCGAGGGCCTGCCTGAGGACCACGCATGCCCGGGCCCTCCCCGCCCCCGCCTGCAGCCCTGCGCCTGGGAGCGGAGCTGGTGCATCGCATGCCCGACGTCGTGGAAGTTGGTCTCCCGCTCATCATGCCGCAGCAGGGAGGGCAGGTTGGGCGTAGGCTTGGCAAAGTTGGCCACCGTGGCCGCGATGGCGATCTGGCAGCTCCCATCGTGCTGTAGGCAGGCCGAAGCAGGCCGCGTGCCCGGACTTCCCCACCCTGCGGAGGGACGTGGATGGGGCCCCGCTTCCACAGAGGAGCCCCGGCCCACGGCCGACAGGTTCCCCCACCACGCACGCACCGAGGATAGAGGTCAGGGAGAACTTGCCGATGGATGACCTTGCCCGAGGCCACGTCCCAGACCGTTTAGAGCCTCACGTCTTCGTGGCACGTGCTCGTGCCCTCCTCCAGGTCGAAGGTCAGCCCCAGCAGCTACTGGGAGATGCCCAGCAGCCCGCGTGTGACCGCCTGCACGGGGAAAGACTCCTTGAGCAGGTACTGGTCCACGTGGTAGCGCGTCTCCTCCCCCTGGTTCACGTAGTAGCGCAGGTCCCAGGCGTTGATGGGGCCGTCAAAGTGCAGGCCCCGCCTCTGGCACTCGGCCTTCTTTAGCTCCAGGATCACGGCCGCTCCTGCTCCCCGAGGGGCTTCAGCTTCTGGGCCAGCTCACCTGCGGGCGGAGGAGAGAGGCTCGGCTACGTCCCTGGGGCGGCCCCCCAGCCACCCCCGACCCTGCGCCCCTCGAGGCAGAATGAAGGGTCTGGGATGGTGACCCCCAAGGGCTGACACAGTGGGGTCTCAGGCAGCACCACGTCCGGTCAAGGTCCGCCTGACCCCGTCCCCACTGGGACTCAGGGGGAGGCGGTGTTACCTAGGACAGTGGCCACCACCTGGCTGGTCTTGTCCGTGTTCATCTCCAGCACAGAGTCGGCATGGTGCGGAACCCCAGCAGGCGGGACTTCAGGGCCTGCAGCCTCACCAGCTCCCTGAGGATCACGCAGTTCTCCTGGAAGCCAGAGACGGAAGGCGCTGGGGACCGAGGGCCACGCCCTCCCCACGGGCCCCGGGCCAGGTCTCTGCAGGCGGGCAGGGCTCCCAGGCCACTGGCGGGCACAGCCAATCCCCCTCCCTCCTCCTCCTGGCCCGGATTTCTAGACACTTTGGTGCTGTCCTAACACGTGGCCTTTATTAACACAGGTCCTTTTGGAAGCAGAAACGGCATGAACGTGATGGGCTCTAAGGCCAAGGGCAGGAAGAAATGCGGCCAGGCTCTCCAGGAGCCACCAAGGGGCCTCCCCGGGCTCAACAAGACAAACACGGCTGCTGTGCAGACAGTAGCTCAACCCCACGGCGCCCGAACACCCAGCCCCTGGACGGTGAGACACCTGTTGCTGCAGGTGGCCCGTGGCTCACTGATGAGGCCCGGCCCCAGGCGTACGCCACCTTCTCGGGGGCCACCTCTCCGGTCTGCAGTGGGGTTCTCCTGGGAGCCCCCCGTCACCACAGCACCAGCGTGGCCTGTCTGTAGCCCAAGAAGGTGGGGACGCAAGACTGTCCCCCGTGCCCCCCGCATCCCCCGCGAGGCCGAGCGAGCACCAGTGGTGTCTGCGGGGAAGGTGAAGGGCTCACGCACAGCCCCCATCTACAGAAGCACAGACTGCAGCCACATGCGCTATGGAACAAACACAAGTGTCCATGCAGGACCCGATGTCTGAATGTCAAGGCCATGCCCGGGCCACAGTGAGAAGGTGCATCCCCCATGCAAGCCACAGAGAGGGGATGGGGGGGTCCATCTGCGATTCTGAGCTCATCGGGCATCACCCCAGAGGGAGAGGGAGAGGGAGAGGGAGAGGGAGAGAGGTAGACAGAAGTACAGAGGGAGAGAAAGAGAGAGGGAGGGAGAGACGTCTCTCCCTTCCCTGGGGGTTCTCTAGTGCAGCCAAGGCTGAAAACCACGGCATTTTGGGAGATGGGTCCTCGTGGAAGAGTTAAATAGTCGCTCATGGCATTATCGACACATACTAAAAAAGGCCCCAAATCTTGGGGAGTCAGGGAGGGGAGTGTCGGCTGCCTCGTAAACGAGGAGAGATTGGGCATCAGAGGAGGTGCCTGTGCAGCCTGCGCCCAGGGCCCCGCAGACTTCATCTCCCAGCGGTGGTCCTGGGCTGGAAGTCAGCGGGGAGGTCAGGCTGTCCAAGCATCAACGTTGACTTCAGGGCTGATCTAAAAGGCGCCTGGTGTTTGTTGAAGCAGAAAAAGGAGAAAGCAGTAGGGAGTGGATGGGAGTGGGAGGGGGAGGGAGCCCCCCTCCTCAGCACTTCTACCGCTCTCCCTCTCTCTCTCTCTCTCTCTCTCTCCCTTTCTCCCTCTCTCCCTCTACCTCGCTGCCTCTCACTCTCCCTCTCCCTCCATCTCTCCCTCTGCCTCTCTCCCTCCCTCTCTCCCTGTCCCTCTCTCTCTCTCCCTCTTTCCCTCCCCCTCTCCCTCTCCCCCTTTCCCTCTCCCTCTCCCCTTCTCCCTCTCTCCCTTCCTCTCTCCCTGTCCCTGTTCCCCTGTTCCGCACGCTCTGGCTCTACCTCTTTCCCTCTTCCTCTCCCTCCACCTCCTTCCCTCTCTGGAGAGGGAAGGAGGTGGAGGGAGAGGGAGAGAGAGATGGAGAGGGAGAGAGTGATGGAGGGAGCGAAAGATGTCTCTCCCTCCCTCCCTCTCTCCCTCCCTCTCTCCCTCTCCCTCCCTCCTTCTCCTCCCTCTCCCTCTGGCTCCAACTCTCCTCCTTCCATCTCTCCCTCTCCCTCACTCCCTCCCAGAGAGGCAGAGATAAGGCAGAGGGAGAGAGGAAGAGGGAGAGATGGAGGGAGAGGGAGAGGGAGGGAGAGGGAGGGAGAGGGAGAGAGGGAGAGGGAGAGAGGGAGAGGGAGGGAGAGGGAGAGAGGGAGAGGGAGAGAGGGAGGGAGAGGGAGAGAGGGAGAGGGAGAGAGGGAGAGGGAAATAGGTCTCTTCCTCCCTCCCTCTCCCTCTCTCCTCCTCCTCTCCCTCTCTCCCTCTCCCTCTCTCTCTCCCTGTCCCTGTTTCCCTGTTCCAGTCTCCCTCTGCCTCTCTCCCTCTCCCTTGTCTCTGCCTCTCCCTCCATCTCTCCCTCTCTGAGAGGGAGTGAGGGCGAGGGAGAGATGGAGGGAGAGGGAGTGAGGGCGAGGGAGAGAGGGAGGGAGAGGGAGGAAGAGGAAGAGTGGAAGGGAAAGGGCGAGGGAAGGAGAGGGGGAGACGGAGGAGAGAGGGAGAGGGAGGGAAGAAGAGACCATTTTCCCTCTCCCGCTCTCCCTCTCTATCTCTCTCTCCCTCTGTCCCTCTCTCTCTTCTTCTCTCCCTCTCCCTCCATCTCTCCCTCTCCCTCTCTGTCTCTCCCTCCATCTCTCCCTTTCTGGGAAAGAGTGAGGGAGATGGAGACATGGAGGGAGAGGGAGGAGAAGGAGAGAGGGAGGGAGAGAGGTGTAGAGGGAGAGAGGGAGAGACGTCTTCGCTCCCTCCCTCTATCCCTCTCTCCCTTTCCCCCCTCTCTCTCCCTCTCCCCCTCCCTCTCCTGCTCTCCCTCTCCCTCTTTCCCTCTCCCTCTCCCTCCACCTCCTTCCCTCTCTGGAGAGGGAAGGAGGTGGAGGGAGAGGGAGAGCGGAACAGGGAAACAGGGACAGGGAGAGAGGGAGGGAGGAAGAGACCTCTTTCCATCTCCCTCTCACCCCCCCTCTCCCTCTCCTCTCCATATCTCTCTCCCTCCCTCTCCCTCTCCCTCCCTCTCTCCCTCTCCCTCTCTCCCTCTCCCTTGTCTCTGCCTCTCTATCTCTCCCTCTCTGGGAGGGAGTGGGAGAGTTGGAGGGAGGGAGAGGGAGAGAGGGAGGGAGGGAGAGAGGGATAGAGGGAGGGAGCGAGAGAGGGATAGAGGGAGGGAGGGAGAGGGATAGAGGGAGAGAGGGATGGAGGGAGGGAGTGAGAGGGAGGGAGGGAGGGAGGGAGAGACGGTCTTTCGCTCCCTCCCTCTCTCCCTCTCTCCCTCTCACCCCTCTCTCTCCCTCTCCCCCCTCCCTCTCCTGCTCTCTCTCCCTGTTCCTCCACCTCCTTCCCTCTCCGGAGAGGGAAGGAGGTGGAGGGACAGGGAGAGGGAAAGAGGTAGAGGGAGAGCGTGCGGAACAGGGAAACAGGGACAGGGAGAGAGGAAAGAAGAGAGGGAGAGGGAAGAGGGACGGGGGAGGCAGGAAGAGGGAGGGGGAGGAGGGAGAGAGACGGGGGAGAGCGAGGAGGTAGAGGGAGAGGGAGGGGAGAGGGAGAGGGATGGGGAGAGCAAGGGGGAGACGGAGGTGGAGAGGGAGTTGGGAGAGGGACAGGGAGAGGGACGGGGAGGGGGGAGAGGGAGGGGGGAGGGAGAGAGGGAAAGAGAGAGACGCAGAGGAAAGAGGGAGAGGGAAGAGAGAGAGGGACAGAGGGAGAGGGAGAGAGGAAGGAGGAGAGGGACGAGAGGAAGCAGGGAGAAAAGAGAAAGAACACACCATCTACATTTCTGTCAAATGACACCGGGGATCCTTACACAACCAGGAGAAAATAACACAGCGAGGCTCTTTCTCAGCTGGAACTGGAACTGCAGATGGGGCCAAACACCACCAGGGTGGCCACACATGTCCAGCTGCCGCCCCAGCCCCCTGAGTCTGGTCACCAGGGCTCTGAGTGTTTGCTCCAGGGACCTGGGGTTCACCCTGTCACCCTGGAGGTCGGGCCTAGACAGCATGGCCCCGGGCTGGACACATAGGGAGAAAAGCATCCCCACAGGCCAGCTTGTGCGAGCCGATTCAGCTGCCAGATTTTAGAGGCCCGGGATCACCCTGTGGCCCATGAAAGCCAGGAGCCAGGAGGGTCTTGCATCGGGATTCCTGTCCGTTGGACTGGAACGTTTATGTAAGGAGTCTTGGAAACAGTGGTAACAAGACTGAATTCGAAGGAGCTTTAGGATATTATGGACCACTCCGAAGTGTGTGGGTTGCTAAAAACCCTCCCGGCTTCACTCTTGTTGAAAATGAAGATCCCCGAGATGCAGCGGATGCTGTCTGAGAAGTAGACGGGAGAACACTCTGTGGCTGCCGAGTAAGAGTGGACCTGTCGAATGGGGAAGGGAGAAGTCGAAATCGTGGCCGCCTCCTTCTTGGGGTCGTCGCCCTCGAGATGATTATCGGAGGAGGAGTCCTCCCCCTCACCACAGATCTCCAAGACGGAGAAGCTTCTCCCGCAGCCGGAGCAGGTCCCTTTAGTAGATATAGGAGAAGAGAGAGATCACTGTCCCAGGAGAGAAATCGCAAGCCGTCCCGATCTTTCTCTAGGTCTCCTAGCCGATCCAGGTCAAATGAAAGGAAATAGCAGACCACTTTGCAAGAGGAGTGGTGCACAGGAAATACCTTCATTTGACAGGAGTATGTACAGAAAATTCAAGTTTCGTTTGAGACTTCCGAAGCTTGATGCACTTTTTAAATGTTTTAGCTGTTCCCGTTTGTCTGTCTCTTGGGACAGTGACACATAAAGGTGTCATTCTCTGTGGTTTGAAATGGGTCATATGAGGCATGTAATATGAAGAATTGTTTCTTTACAATGTTCTCTTAAGCAGAATTGAATTTGCTTTGAATTTTTGGTCTTGCCTAGACTGATAATAAAACTCTAACTCCTGCCCACCTAAAGTGTGATGTTTATTATTATGGAAACAACACTGGCAAACATTAAAAAGACTTTCTGTAGCTGGGATACGGTATGCAGCTGTAGTCAAGCAAGCAGTCTTTAAAAGGTACTGTGAACACAAGCCAGCAGGTAGAAATGAAAGCCGCACCCTTACCCTAGATGAGAGGTTTAAGAATTCCACTAGTCTTCACACTGGACAAGAGGTTGTCCAGTGAGTTTAGCATCTAAGAAGTTTCAAGGAAGTTAGTTAACCTTTGAGTTAGGTCATAAGTCCCCTCTGTGATTGCTGTACATGAATACATAGCTCTTTGTAAAGTTTTTTGGAAGTTGAGATTATCAAGACACCAATGTCCTGCCAGATTAAGAGTATATTGTAGAGCTGAACTTTGAGTTACTGTGCAATTTTTTTTTCATGCTGTCATCTGTAATATGTTTTGTGAGACTCCTTGGGATTAAAGTTTTGGTTCCAAACGGAACAAAGAAAACAAAAAAAGGATCCACCTGCCAATGCAGGGGACCCGGGTTCGAGCCCTGGCCCGGGAAGATCCCATGTGCCGCAGATCAACTAAGCCCGTGGGCCACAACTATTGAGCCTGCGCTCTAGATCCTGGGAGCCACAACTACTGAGCCCCCATGCCACAACTACAGAAGCCCGCACATCTAGAGTCCGTGCTCCGAAACAAAAGAAGCCACTGTAATGAGAAGCACATGCCCGCAACAAAGAGGAGCCCCTGCTCGCCGCAACTAGAGAAAGCCCGTGTGCAGCAATGAAGACCCAACGCAGCAAAAAAAAAAAAAAAAAAAAGACGCTACTGGCCAGGTGATCAAGGGTAAAATTGTTTGTCACAAGTCCCGTTGATGGTGTGTATCCTTGATGTGTGTATCCTTGATGGTGTGTATCCTTGACGATGTGACCTGAGGAGAATGACATTTTTATCTCTGTCTGGATCTTCCGCCCCAAACCCCATAACTCCAGCCCAACCATAAGAAAAACATCAGAAAACCAACAGACAAACAAATTGAGGGACAAAATACCTGACCAGTCCTCCTCAAAACTTTCAAGGTATCAAAACCCAGGGACGTCTGAGAAATGTCACAGCCCAGAGGAGACTGGGACAGAAAAAGGGTGTTAGGGGAAAGCTAGGGAAATTCTAATAAAGTGTGGACTTCAGTTAATAATAACGTATCCATCTCGGTTCCTTAGTTGGATAAGCATGTCGTACTAACGTACTAAAGTACTAACGTGTTGGAAATAGGGGTACTGGGTCGGGGGTCCACAGCACTCTGTACACTCTGTACAGATCTTTGCAACTTTTTTGTAACTCTAAGCTATTCTAAAATTAAGCAACTACTAAACAGAGATAAGAATGTTATTTCCCTGATTTGAACATGGCTGAGTTTGTTTTCATGGTCACATTTGTGCTATCTGGATGTGTCTTGGAATCAGTAGCAAAGGAGAGTTGCCAGCCCCTGGGAAGATGCGGCTGGTTTGCAGGTGGCTTGCTCTGGAGCTGAAGACCAGGGTGGGAAGTCTGCAGCCTCGGGCTGCACTTAGAACCATGGGAGGGGATGGGCCAGCTCAGTTAGGGATGGAACCTATAAATAAAACTTTTTCTTTTCCATTATGGCTTATCACAGGATATTGAATATAGTTCCCTGTGCTAGACAGTAGGACCTTGTAGCTTATCCATCCTATATTTAATAGTTTGCGTCTGCTAACCCCAAACTCCCAATCCAACCCTCCCTCACTCTTTCTCCCCCTTGGCAACCACAAGTCTGTTCTCTATGTCTGTGAGTCTGTTTTTGTTTCGTAGACAAGTTCATTTGTGTCGTATTTTAGATTTCACATATAAGAGAGATCATATATGTGTCTTTCTCTTCTGACTTACTTCACTTAGTATGATAATCTCTAGGTCCATCCACGACGTTGCTGCAAATAGCATTATTTCATTCTTTTTATGGCTGAATATATTCCATTGTATATATGTACCACATCTTCTTTATCCACTCACCCATCAGTGGACATTTAGGCAGCTTCCACATCTTGCCTATTATAAATAGTGATGCAATGAACACTGGGGTACATGTATCTTTTCTTTCTTTTTCTTTCTTTTTTTCTTTCTTTTTTCTTTCTTTTTCTTTCTTTCTTTCTTTTTCTTTCTTTCTTTCTCTCTCTCTTTCTTTATTTTTTTGTTACACAGCATGTGGGATCTTAGTTCCCTGGCCAGAGATGGAACCCATGCTCCCTGCACTGGAAGCACAGAGTCTTAACCGCTAGACCACCAGGGAAATCCCAGGGGTGTATGTATATTTTTGAATTAGAGTTTTCTCCAGATCTATGCCCAGGAGTGGAATTGCGGGACCCTATGGCAGCTGTATCTGTTCTCTGCACGTCTCACATCAACCACGTGCGCTCCAATCCTTGCTCTCAACGTCATCTTCGGGGAACACAACCTGCGACAGGGACCTTGACAAGAAGAAATGGCTCAGGGAAAAGCTAGCTGCACAGGGAGGAGATAGAGGCCATCGACCCTGGGGTGTGGCGGGGAGAGTGGGCACAGAGATTGGTCATTTCATCCCTGATACTCAGCCCTCCTGGCTGCCCCACTCTAGGTCACCTCGGGATACAGAGGTGACCCGGTTAGAGTCCCAGCCTGTGCAGGAATCTCGGGGCACCAGCGGGTCTGAATAATATTAGTGCAGGGTCTCCCCCATGGCACTGGGGTTATTTGGGGCGGGTCATTCTCTGCTGGGGGCCCCTCTTGGGCACTGTGTGGGGTTCAGCAGCATCCCTGTCCCCACCCATTTGATTCCAGGGTCCCCTCCCCCCCAGTTGTGACAACCACAGATTTTCCCCAGACATCACTGAAGAACTGGGGGAGGCGGAAGCAGGATGGCCCTGGGTGAGGACAGCTGTGTTGAAGCAAGCAGCCTGGCTTAGGGCAAGGTCTGCCCCAATCCCGTCAGAGCCTGCATTTAGAACTGCCCCTTCCCTCTCCCACCTCCCATGCCCTGCAGTGGTCTCCGAGACATCATCCCCACGTAAGAAATCACACCTTCTCAGTTTACTGTCCCCAGCACCTAGAAGAGTGTCTGCTATGTAGTAGATGCTTCATAAATACTTGCTGAATAAAGGAGTTGAATAAAGGGATGAGTGGATGAATGAATGAAGGTTACCATGGAAGGAGGGGGGAGATTCCCTTTCTGGCTCTCGGGGATTGGGATATCAAGTGAAAGATCCATCCTAAATAGGCTGACCAGCCTTCTGGGTTCCCCAGAAATGAGGGTTTCCCCATAGTTCCAGCGCTCAAACCTGAGCGGTCCTGGGCAAAGTGGGGGCGGGTGTTGGTCACCCTGTGTAAACACAGTAACAATTCCAACTGCAATAGCAATGGCCAAGGACCTCTACGGTCTTACTGACCAGGCACAGTTCTTCACCTGGCGGGGAAGGGTGGGCCAGGATTGGAATTCCGGTGATCCAGGGTGGGCGGGTGAGGGCACACCCCGGGCTTGCGTAGGGGAGTCCAGGAAGGTTCTGGAGGAAGTGACAGTGACACAGGAGGGAGGGAGGAGTCTAAGGAAGAACGTCCCACACGACAACGTGTGCCAATGGCCCTGGGCCCAAGGTCACACCTGACCAGGGCTTGCTTGTTTTCTTTTTTTCTAATTTACTTTTCCCCACATGGATATGCAATTGTCCTAATGCCATTTATTGAAAACTCCTTAATTTCCTCACTTTCTGTCATATCAAGTTCTCATCTATCTGTTTCTGGACCTTTATTCTCTACCATAGAGCTATACGTCCCATCCTTGCACCACTAGGGCTGTTTCATCACTATAACTTTATTTTTTACTCATTTATTTCTTTGGCCGTGCTGGGCGGCATGTGGGATCTTATTTCCCTGACCAGGCTTTGAACCCGCACCCCTTGCAGTGGAAGCTCGGAGTCTTAATCGCTGGACCTCCAGGGAAGTCCCCAGGGCTTGCTTTGACATCCATCGAATGGTGGCGGGTGGGCACGGGGAGCAGCTGTCTGTGAGCCACCCTGTGTAGAAATGCAGGGTGGAGGGCAGGACAGCTGGAGCGGGAGGGGAAAAGGCGGAGGAGGGAGGGAGGGAGGGATGGCGGGCGGGCGAGAGACAGACAGAGAGTTTCCGGAGACAATAGCTCTGGCCGTGTCCTAGGGCATGAAAGCTGAAAATAGCTCCTAGTGCCGGGAGCCCTGGAGCCGGAGCCTGGGAGCCATTGTGACTGGCACTCCTCCCTGGTGTGTGTGTGTGTGCGGGGGCGGGGGGCTCTGGACTTCTCAGGCTGGGAATGGGGTGCACGGAGCAAGGACGGAGCAGGGACGGAGCAGGGACCCTTCTCTCTGGGACCTCGCAGGCCATCCTTAGCTCACAAAGCTGAGCCACTCCCGGCCCTACGAGGGGGGGGCTTATCCTCCCTGTCCCCTGGATCACACCCCCTCACACACGACTTCCCCTTGTGTGCTCCCAGCAACCAAGAGAACCTGTTTTTAAAAGATTTGGGGGAGGGAGGTAAACATACAAACAAGAGCAGAATGGATACTTTTTCCGAATGGGAATGGCTCTGTGTAACCCCATCCCCAGGGTAACCAGAGTCCTGACCTCTAACACCCTTGACGAGTCAGCCTTGGTCTGGGCTTGCAGACCCACGGAAGCTTCCTCATCCCCTCCTTCAGACCCCGTCTCTCCCTCGGCGTCTTTGTGAGAGGCACCCGGGGAAGTGGGACTGCTAGGCTGTACTGCTGCTAGAACTGCACCTGGGCTCCACCAGGCTCCAGCCCCCCGCCCTGTGCACCTCTCTGTCCCTGAGGCACCTCAACTGGTAGGAGCGGCATCACCTTCCCTCCCGGGACTTGTGACACTTAAGGGAGACACAGAAAGGACAAGCGTTTGGCTCCCTGGCTGGCAAAGAGCAGGTGCTCAATTGTCATAAGTGGCCGTATCAGTGAGGGTTCTCCAGACAAACAGAATCCATAGGGTGTGTGTGTATATACACACACACGTACATATGTACACGCATACAAAAATATACAGCTGTGTTTATATGCAGTACGCATACAGACATATACACATATAGTATATACAATACGCAAATACATATATACACACATATATATAAAATGCATAGTTTGTATATATACAGTATGTATACACACATATACACGTAATATATACAATAGACACATACAGATACACTATACATACACACATATGAAATGCATCGTTTGTGTATATACAGTATGTACACATACGTATAACATATGCAATGTACACACCTAGGTACGTCTATATCATACATATATACACACATAGAAAGATATTTAGGTGTGTATATATACAGTATACATACATACACATATAATATATGCAATACATACACGTACATACATATAGACACGCATATACACCTACATAGAAAAGCATGTAGAATAAAAATATATATGTACTGCATATATAAATTCCTTGTATTCGTTCCTCCTTTACGCAAAGTGGACCAATTTCAGTGTTAATCTCTTCTGAAAAATACCTTCCTGGCCACATCTGGAATAATGTTTGTGGTTGCCGGGGCCCCACGCAGTGCGCACATGAGATTAACCATCCCCGTGGCGATGATGACACTTTATTTTCTCCCTTGACCACTGTCACTACTATTCCAATTAAAATGGCAGTGCTATGAGGGCAGGGCATTTCCTTTTTGGCCAGTACTGAGCGACCGCGGTCTGGTGCCTAGCATAGGCTAAATACACGGCAATTTTGTGAACAGAAGCCGGGATTCCAGCTGTCATATTTAATAGGAATTATAGTCTTATTCTTGGGGGGGAGGGGTTGTGTCACGGTACGTCGAGGTCGGGAGTCGAACTCGCCACCACTGGCCCTGAGAGGTTTTGCCGGGTCCCCACTTCGGGCCGGTGGGTGTGGCCAGGGGCAGCCGATGACGTGCGTATGTGCGTGCGTACGTGCGTGCGTGCGTGCGTGGGAGCGTGCGTGCGTGAGAGCGTGCGAGTCCACGGGGCGGGCCGCGCGCGCCGGGAGTGTTTCAGCCCGGCCCCCGGCTCATTGTGGCCGCCTCACGCCGGCCCGAGTTCGCAGCAGCGCTGGAGGCCCCGGGCCTGTGACCACAAAGAGGGAGCCGGGGGCCGGACGGGAGCGCTATGGCGGCAGCTGAGGCCCAGGCCAGGCCCCCCTCAGCCTCCCGCCTGCCCGTCTGCCCCGCCCCCGCCGGCGGCGCCGCGCCCCTCCCCCAACCGCCAGACTAGCGCGGTGCGGGGCCCGCGCGCGAAGACATGGGGGAGAAGCTGGAGCTGAGGCTGGAGTCGCTCTTGGGGACCGAGCCCGCCGTCTACCCGTGGCCGCTGCCGGTCTACGTAAGTGCCACCCCTCCCCTCCTCCCGGACCCCCGCTCCTGTTCCCCCACGGCGCGCGCTGAGCCCACCGAGAAACGGAGCGACTCGAGTCGCCAGACCCTCTTTGGAGCCCCCCTTCCCGCCCCGCCGTGGTTCTCCGCGGCAATTTCCAGCCCCCGCGCGCAGGGTGGGCAGAGGGGAGCCTGCGCCGGCCGGGGGCGCCGACTCGGCCGCGGGGACCCCGCGCTTCCGAGGGGCGCCTGAGCCGGTCTGCGGTTGGCTCTGCAGGGTTGGGGACCCCGGTCCCCCCGGGCCTGGACTGCCGGCGGGCTTGCCCTTCTGTACTTTAGGATCTGACACGTAGGGTTTCTTTTTCCTGGTAGCTTATTCTTAGCTCTGTCAACGTACTTAGTTTTTAAAATTTGTTTTTATTTTTCAGGGCACCCTTTCCTCCCTCTCTCCAGTTTTTTTGTGTTTCTCTTTTGTTTTGTTTTAGTGAGGCATTTTGTCCCTCTGATCTTGAGTGGGTGGGCTGGCAGGACACTTGGAGAGGAGGCGTTCTGTCCCCTGATCTTGAGTGGCCTTTGGAAAATGACGGGCCAGACGGAAATTAAATTTAATTGATATATAATATTGTATCCGTCCAAGGTGTACAATGTGATGATTAATATATATAGTGTGTGTGTGAAATGATTACCACAATAAGTTTAGTTAACCTTAATTCACATAATTACAAATGTTATCTTTGTGATGAGAACTTTCAAGATCTACTCTCTTAGCAACTTTCAAACATAAAATACGGTATTGTTAACTGTAGTGACCGAGCTGTACATTACATCACCATTACTCACTTGTCTTACAACTAGAAGTTTTTACCTTTTGATCATCTTCCCTCATTTTCGTCACCTCCAGCCCCCAGCTCTGGCAACCGTCATTCCATTCTTTCTATCATGAGTTCAGTATTTTAGATTTCACATATGAGATCATAAAGTATTTATCTTTCTCTGTCTGACATTTCATTTAGCATAATGCCCCCCAAACCCACCCATGTGGTCACAAATAGCCAGATTTCCTTCTTTATCATGGCTGACTAATAGTAGGTTGTATGCACCCCCATTTTCTTCATCCATTCATCCACAAGAAAACACTGAGGTTGTTTCCATGTCTTGGCTACTGTATTGGGTTGGCCAGAAAGTTCATACAGTTAATGAATACACTGTTCAGTCAAACTTGGTGAAAATGAGTCTTTTATTTTTACTTAAAATAAATCTTTGACAAAGCCAGCTAGGCACCCCTTTGAGTAACGACTTATATCACATTGAAATATTTTAAACATATGAACAGTAATAGCTGAAATGACAAATGTTACTAATATGGACACAATTTATCAAGGAGAATATGTTAGAATATGTTAAAATGCAGATGGACAGTGAAAGAACAACTATAACTTTTAACTAAATATTGTCTTGATATTTAGACCATTGGTTAAAATCATGATAACAGGTTTCATCCGTTTCAAGAAAGCAGAATATTTGCAGATCACTTAACATTTACTAGGTATGTTCTCAGCCTGGAAGGATATATTTCACTTACATGTGTCATTTAATTTAACCACATCCCTCTGTAATAGATAGTGGTATCCCTATTTGCAGATAGGAGACAGGCTCAGAAAGATTAAGAATGTTACCTAATTCTAGTAAGTAGCCAAACCTAAACTGATCTAATTCCAGGGCAAAGCTCTTTCTGGCACATCAGTGTGGGTCTTTATCTCTTTGAGAATTGTTGAACATTAAAAGCCTTCTTCCAGGTAAATGCATAAAGAAACAACATGAGCAATGATATAACAATACAAGTCTCACTAAATAATTGGTGTGTTTGGCCTTGCTTTTGCTGATAGATCTTTTGCAAAATTGCTTTTCTCTGAGATATTTAAAGTGGACTTTAACTATTTTCTTGGAAGACTTTCCTAAATTATACCTATCAGAAAGCTGCTTTGCTTTAAGGCCGAAGAAAAATGAAAGCTTACTTAACTACACTTAGGTGCCAGGGTCATACTATGAGCTCTACACCTGCCAGGATTCACGCTAAGATAGATAGGGTGGCTCAGCAAACTGTCCATAGTCCTGTGATTTCTTTCTGATATTCTGAAGTAGAAATAATTTCATAACTGTTCACAAAAGAGAGAAACACTGTTTCTTGGTCCTCAATATCATACTGCTGTAGGCTAATTCTTTCTCTCTTCTGTTGCCCCTTAGTATAGAGAGTGTGTTTTGGGGACCCTCCTTCACGATCTTCTCCATTCCAAGAGCATCTTACATAAATCCAGGACTTCTCAAGCAGCCAGTTTTGCCAGATGGTCTTAGGGTTGGTTGTACCCATATATGTATAATCTGAACTTCTCAAGTAAGGTCCTTAGAGAGCATAATGGCTAAGAGAATTGGTGCTGATACCAGACCTGAGTCCAAATACTGCCTATGCCCCTAACTAGCTGTGTAACCTTGGAGAAGTAACTTAAGCCCCTTAAAGGGATTAGATTTCTCACCTGGAAAATGGTATAATAAATGCATCTACCTCATATGGTTAGTGTGTAAATTAATGTAACTTGAGATGGTGCGTGTTAAGCATTAGCACAGTGCCTGTCTCTTGTTAGTAATACCTGCTTATCTTATTAATTATTCTCTTTATATTCCCAGTTCCAGCTGGGTGCCTAACATATAATAGTTGTTCAGCAAATAGTTACTGGATTGAACCAGCTCTGAAATTGAAGCATTGGGTCAACAGCAAAGTAGTCACCCCACCATCATTTCTCCCAGAGAAAGGGAGAATAGATGGAAGCCAGCCATCATACTTTCTTTTCTTATTCTAAACTTCCCATCCAGCCCCAGCAATAAAATAATCTTCCTGGACCCTAACAATTTCAAGGATTCTTCAAATCACACTATTTGAAAATAGCTGGGTTGCCCTAATCTAATATGTCCCAGGACCCCAAGGTCACCAAGCTTCTATTAATGAAGTCTAGTTAAGATAAATGATAACAGTTAGTCAACCAACTGCTTATGAGCTCATTGGGCTTTTTAAAATTTACTATCTGCGCTTCATAGAGACACAGGTATTTTGCTTTTGTAGGACATTCAACAGTCAAAGTAGTCTTTTAAAAAGCACAAATCAGACGCTATTATTGCACTGCTTCTAACCTCTAAAGGCTATCTATTGTAAAGAGATGAAATTTTCAACTACTTAGCCAGGCTCACAGGGACCATGTGCTCTGGTCACTTACTACATCTTTCCCTGACCTTCATGGGGCTCGAGGCACAGTTGTCCTTTTCAGTCCCTCAGATGCAACAAGCTCTACTTCTTGCTCTCCCAGCTTTAGATTGGCTAATCCATCTACCCAGACCAATTTCCCTCTTATCGTTAAGGTCTCGGTTCAAACGCCACCACTACTATCTTGACCAAAGAGACCTGCCTCCTCAGTGCCTCTCCATCCCTTTGTCCAGTCGTATTTCTGTCACTGTACAACATTTATTTACATGTTTACTCTGTCTTCCTCCACCACTGGACATTTGCTTAAGAGCAGGGACTTTGTAATTTTTTGCTTCCAAGGCTTGCAGCGGACACTGGCACGTAGGTGTGTAGGAAATGTGTGTCTAATAAAGAATAAATATGTGAATGAAAAAAAAACTGTGAAACACTAACACAAGATTATTCTTCTTTCAAAAGAATAATGAAAAATAATTTCATTCAATAAGAGTCATTCTTAGTTACTGATCCATGACTTAGTAGATCCCATTCAATTTAAAATGTCCCCTTTTTTTCTGATACTTTCACAAGTCATTAATTAAGTGTTGCTCACTTTTAAGGCCAATCTGTGAGACATTATTTAACTTGTCTCCTCTAAAGTTCCAGCATGAACTCAGGCGGGGCTTCACCAAGTACTGATCATGTGACCTTGGCCTCTCATTGCCTCCGTTTTCTCATTTGTAACATGGGTATAATAATCGGCTTATTTCATACGCCTATGAGGAGGAAAACTTCATGTGTGTGTGTGTGTGTGTGTGTGTGTGTGTGTGTCTATATATATGTATTTAAACAGTGTCTTAGAATAGTGTCTGGCACATGATAAGCATTATAGAAGTATTGACTGCTGCTACTAGTACTGTTATTATGAGAACTAACTGTTGAGAATAATCCTTCATATAGTGGTTTATTCCACTGAAGATAAAGGAAACTCATAGAATATTAGAAATCAGATTAAACACGGAAAGCCAGTAAAATATACCAGGACAGAAGATGATGAGAGTGTGAAAGGATAGAGGAAAAAAAATGGTTTTTGTTTTTCTTTTTCTTTTTTAAAAAAGGAAAGAGCCTAGAAATAGGACAAAAACTATTCATTGGCTATACTGACATGGAGATCGCTGGTGACCTTCATAAGTAAAATTTCAGGACAGTGGGCAGAGAGATTACGGTGAGGGAAGTCAGATGGATGTAAATTATAGAGTAGATGGGACGTGAGGAAATGGAAACAATATATGATGATAACAATTTTGAAAAGTTCAGACATGAATTGGCTAAAGAAGATATGCAGGGATTAGAGGAGGAGGGAGGCTTTCGTGTTACACGTATAGTTTTTAACATTTTAAGTTGGCGTTACTAGTCTAGAATGAGGTTGAATTTTGGCAAGAATCATTCATAAGGAGTAGATGGGTTGTAGAAAATGCAGTGCTGTGAAGTACTTGAGAAGATGAGAGAAAATGAAATGCTATCTGTAGTGCACGTGGCCTTTGAACTTGAACTCCTGTAGTGCAAGGGAATACAAAGATCAATGCAAATGCTAATGAATTAACGGATTTGGCAGTGGACTATTTACTGACTTCTGTGTTCCTAATGAGTTAGGAAGCGCCTCACCAGCCCAGAGTGAAGGAAGTAGAGAGGATGGAGGAAAATTTGAGGAGGGTAGGGAAAGCTTCTAAGAAAATAGTCCTTAAGGAGAATTAGAAAGAACTTACTGTAAGTCAGAGCAATATTTCCAGTCTTGAAAATCCATTTGAAGTTGGTGTTTATTAATTTATTGGAATACCAATTTTCCCTGCCACATGATGTTTCTCCAGCTACCTGGATATAAGTTACACAGAGGCAGAAAAGAATGAGAGATAACAATCGAGGGAAAATACAATTAGTATTTTTTTTTTACCTTTTTCCACTTCCCCGCTCCAACTCTGGGGAGCCTTCATGGACATGGCTGCCCTCGCAGCCTGCAGCAGCACGCTGTTATCAAAGAATTCAAAGAAATGGAACATAGGTTTCCAACTTAATAATTCAGCAAAATCAAAAATTGTATATAATGTTTTCTGTTGGCAAAGATTTTTGCAATATAATTTGGTTCCATCTTTTGACAAGTAATTTGGCAATGTCTAGCAAGATAAAAATGTTAATAGCTTTTTACACATTAATTCTAATTCTGGAAGCTTATGCCGATAAATAATTTATAATCCAGAAAATTATTATATAAAGATGCTCATTGTCATGTCATTTGTAATAACAAACATTGGAAACACCTTTAATTGTTAAGAATAGGAAAACAGTTTAGGAAATTATATCCACTTAGTAGAAAGTGACACAGTTACTATATTATAATTACAAGATGATGGAGCAAAATAAAATAATGCTTAATAAAGAAAGAATGAAGAAAGCTGACCTAAAATTGTGTCTTCCTTATGACAGTAATTATGTAAACATATCAATATTTATTAAAGCTTAAAACCAAGATAAAGTTTTAAAAGCTCTGTACCAGTAATGGGGATTTTATGTTCGTTTCAAAATATTTTTTGACACAACTCTTAGAATTTTGTTTTGTCTACTCCTTTTCTTAAGAATTTCTGATTATTACCTCACTTTTCATTTCATAGTTTCAAATAAAGCCAGCAATTTTATCATCAGAGAAGATTAGACTTATTGGACAGTCCATAATTCCAAGTTATTTGGTATAAAAAGACCATATACACTTGTAGGTGCTTTCAAAATAAAATTTCGAGAAGTTTTTTCTTTTTGCTTAGTCTTTCCTAGTATGGAGATGAAGCAAACTACCTAAAATTGCTAGCCATTCTTTTTTCATTTTTCTCATTTTATTGATTTATCTTGCCCTTCACAGAAATGATAAGAAATGAGTCTGCAGTTGCATCTGCCAATTTCTTAAATCCTCTATTATCCACATTATGAAATCATACTAGTATGAATGCTTCCAGTATTTTCAGAACTCTTTAGTTAGTATACTTTAGCATTCTGTATGAAGTATCTTATGTAAGTGTAAAATTTAGACTCAACTTCTGGAAGCTTTTGATTTCTTAGTTCAAAAGTGAGAGATCCTTAGTTCAGCCATATGATTAACAATTACTTGTATAGTAAGAAGCTCCTAAATTATTGTTTTATGGGTACCTGGCAGTTTTCTTGCCATTTCTCAGAAGTTCTCTATTAAACACATTCTCTCTCTTTCTCTCTCTCTATCTCTCTGTCTCTCTCTGTCTCTCTCTCTCTCTCTCTGTCTCTCTCTCTCTCTCTCTGTCTCTCTCTCTCTCTCTCTCACACACACACACACACACACACACACATTGTGATTAAAAGCACAGATTTTGGCATTATGAAATCTAAGGTTCAATTTCCAGTTGTGTAGTTTCTGGGCCACTTCACTTTAGGCAAGTAACCTAATGTCTCTGAACCTTGTTATTTTCATCTGTAAAATAGAAATTGCAATTATATCAGACAATCCTCAAAACATCCGTAATGATTTTAGAGTTTCAGAGTCAGGTAAAAGCAGGCACTCAGTAAATGGCTAGTGCTTTTATTACTTTATTATTATTTAGGTCTTGGTTTTCCTTGAGTGTGTGAGTCCCCATAATGAAATGTAATTTCCAGTAGATTGAGTAACACCTGTTTTCACCAAAAATTTTAACTGAGTTCATTACTTTCTGTGCAACCCAGATTAGTTTTCTGCCTCCTTTTCTGTGCCGTATGTAGGTGTTCAGTAGATTTATTTAATAAATGTATGAATGCATGAACGCGTAGATGAATTTTTAAATGCTTCTTTTTGAGAAGGTAGAACAAATGTGACACAGTAGAACAGATAAGAAAATAATCCATGGAAAAAATGGCAAAGTCATGTATGTGTCCAGGGCCAGCCTAAGAAGAATTACTTTTTTTTTTTTTTTTAGGAAAAATGTGTTGAATAGCTTATTTTAATTATTCTTAAAAGTTAAGTACAGGGACTTCCCTGGCGGTCCAGTGGTTAAGACTTCGCCTTCCAATGCAGGGGGGTGTGGGTTCAATCCCTAGTCGGGGAGCTATGGTCCCACATGCCTCGCAGCCAAAAAACCAGAACATAAAACAGAAGCAGTATTGTAACAAATTCAATGAAGACTTTAACAAATGGTCCACATCCAAAAAAAAAGTTAAGTACAAAACTTTGCTGATGATTTACATATTTAGGACCAATAAAATAATGTGAGATTAGCTGTACTAAAACAGAATGTTGAGCTACATTCACATTAAGTGACATTATATAGTCTGAGTTTATGGAAAACTTCTGAGATGGTGAGTGACCTTTGAGCAGAAAAAGACAGAAGGAGAAATGGCCTTTTCTACATTCTATTGTGCCTCTAAGTAAAATGCTTGGTAATCTAGCTACAAAGCTCTATGTCATTGGCCTTAGGCACGTACTGTGATCTACCTTGTGAAGATCAGATTTTGCCATGGAGAGGATTTGTAAAAGTATCACACATTCCAGTACCGTTGGCAACCACAGCTACCAAAAACTCCAATTTAAATTGATGAGCGTAATATCAGATGATAGTATCATTTCCTTGTGGGTGTTCTGGGAAAAGGTGGGTAGGAAATGTATAAAAGTGAATACTTTATTGACTGAAATAACACTTCATCATTTTGAAAACATAAAATACATTAAAGTTGTTATAGCATCATACATGAATATTTCACTGTATTTTAGACCTTGCCTACAAGCAATGTTTTCTGCCCTTTGAAAGAGAACCATGCTTGTGGTATGCATTAATCATAGAAAAGATTAAACACTGAAAAGAAATTCAGCCTTTAAAGACAATTTGCTTTGATTGATTCAGTGGGTTCTCCTAAAAAGTTAATACCCAGAATTATTGCTTGTTAAATTGGAGTTACAAATTCTTTCAGAGTTACTTAGTATTTTCTTTAATATCAGTATCAAGGAAGGCAAAGCAAATTTACATATTTATTAGGAAATACAGGCACATAATCATAAAACAAGAAAACACAACGTTTTTATAGACTTTATTTTTTAGAAGTGTTTTAATTTTACAGAAAAATTGAGAAGATAGTATAAAGTGTTTCCATATACACTATACCCATTTCCCTCTGTGACGATCAACTTATATTAGTATGTTACATTGTTACAATCAGTGAACAAATATTGATACATTATTGTTTACTATAGTCCATACATTAGTCCAGTTCCTTAGTTTTTACCTAATGTCCTTTTTCTATTCCAGGATTTCATCCAAAACATCACATTACATTTAGTTGCCATGTTTCCTTAGGCTCCTCTTGGGTTTGATAGCTTCTCAGATTTTCCTTGCATGACCTTGGCAATTTTGAGTAGTTAGGCTTGTGTAGGATGCCCGCTACTAGAATTTGTTTGATGCATGTTTCATGATAATATTGGGATTATGTGTTTGGGGGAGGAAGACCACAAGAGTAGAAGGGTTATTTTGTCAGATCACATCAAGTGTACAAAGTATCAATATGCATTATGAATGCTGAGGTCGACCTTGATCACCAGGCTGAGGTAGTGTTTTTCAGGTTTCTCCATTGTAAAATTACTGTTTTCCCTTCTCCATATTGTACTTTTTGGAAGGAAGTCAATATGCTCAGCCCACAACTAAGGAATAGAGAGTTATGCTTAAGATGGAGTACTACATAAACTATTTGGAATTCTTTTGCACTGGAGATTTATCTATTCTCCCGCATTTATTTATGTATCCAATTATTTATTTATATCAGAAGAACTCACGGATTTTTATTTTATACTTTGGGTCATAATCTAATTCTACGTTAGTTACTTTGTTCCTCAAATTGCTCTAGTCCTGACCCTTGTGAACTCTTTTCAGTTCAGTGGCTCGTGCGCCACTCTGAGGTATCCCCATCCTATATATTTTTTTGGAACTTCCTTACTTTCTGACACTATAAGATGGCCTTGTATATAAATCTTGTATATTTACTGCCCCAGTCCTAGAATCAGCTATTTCTTCAAGGATAACTAGGTCTTTTTAGTGGAGAACAGCATTAGACAGCAGGATCTGGGTGTGGGGTGTGCTAATTGCTGCCCGGATGTCATTGCTTCTAGATCTTCTCAGCTGACAGAGCAAAGAGATAACATGTGTGTACATTCCCCACGTATATGGACATATCTATAAGTATCTCTCTACATAACCATGTGTGTTAAGGTAATATGAAGCAATATTAAGCTAAGCATGAATGTATATTGATGTTTCCAACTTTAATCTGTTACCACATAGATCATCTTAGCCTCATCTCTTGCTTATCTTTAAATTTCAACTGCGGCAAAACACTTGACTTTTAGAAGTATGAAAATCAAATTGTAGCTACTTTGGGAAGCCACATCATCTAGCAGAAGAATTCTTAAAGGGCAAGGTGTATATCATCAAATTTTAATTTACAGTCAGCAGTACTTTGTAACATCCATAGGCCTCCAGACCTCTGCTTCCAAGAAGATGAAGTAGCCCATTTCTCCCAGGTTCTTCCACTTAAAACTAAAACCCTGAACATAACAACAGACAAACATAGGAAGACACTGAAAGGTGGAAATGAGAAGGCAGACTTAACTAGGGACTTTGGGACTTGAGGAATAACATGGTGATGAGTCCCCTGTGTTTCCTGTTGCTTCCCATACATCCTGGAGAGGGTATTACAGGAACCCCCAATCAATAACCACCAACAGAACAACAGACAAAAAAGCTTCAAAAAAGAAAACACAAAACCCCCGTTCCCCCTAGCCAAGGTATGAGGAAAGGGGTTGTCAAAGACAGAAAACCATTTGGGCAATAATATACACACTACTCGAGCCAAGTGCCAGTGGAATATTGCACCCATCCCCTATGTCCTGTGGTTTCAGTTGGGCCAAGCTACGATTTGATCTTCCACACCACCCCACTCCTGCCCTCCAGAAGAGGCAGTGCTCTGATTCGCCACCAGGGCTGTTTCAGTGTGGTGCAGTGGTGAGCTGAGCCTCCACCCCTTTGCATTAGCAAAGAGACTTTCAAAGGTGGTGCCTGACAGGCTAGTTAACACTGGGCTGCCCTCACACAGTCGTGGGGTCCAGTGGTGGGACCTAGCCTCCGTCTCTCCCTGACATCGATAAGAATAGGATGTTACAGGTTGGAGGGAGTAGGCACCCCACTAACCCCCAACACATGGTGTCAGTGAGACCCAATGGGGTGCTGAATCCCCATAACCGTCCTGAGGCAGTAAGACAGAATGAGATGGCACAAGCAGGGCTAGTTGGCAGTTCTCTTCCTCTTACCCTGGTGTCAGTGGGGCCAGCAGGTAGCTGACCCTCTACCCACACCCGGCATCAACAAGAAGGAATGAAGTGGGAGGAAGGACAGCAAACACAGCAAACACTTCACCTCTCCCCTCCCCTGGTGTCAAGAAATCTACTGGGGAGATGAACTTCCACTCCTACTAAAAGGCAACAGAATGATATTAATGTTCCCACTTTTGGGGGGAAGGTGTCAGAAGGGCCAGTAGGATAGCTGAACTTCTACTTGATCTGTCTGCAGTGAGAGAATGTAAGTGCCCACTTTTGCTGGGGTTTTGACAGTAGGGCCCAGTGGAAATCTGTACGTAACCCCCCAGTCCTCATACTCCACCTCCAATAGGATGACTTCCTTCTAAAAAGTAATAATAAAATTAAATGGGATACAGAGTCATATAATAACTCACAATGTTTAGAATCCAATTGAAAAATACTCATGGCACCAAGAAGCAGGAAATCACAGAATAAATGAGAAAAGACAATAGACCTACACCAGCACTGAGATAAAACATCTATTGAAATTATCAGACAGGGGTTTTAAATAAGCTGTCACATAAATGCTTCAATTAGCAATTATGTGTTCCTTGACGGAAATGGGAAAAATAGAAAATGTGAACAAAGAACTAGAAGTTATAAGAATAAAAACAAATGAGAACAGTAGAACTGAAAAATACAACAATCCAAAAACTTTGCTCAAGAGTAGAGTGGAGATTACAAAGCACAGAATCATGAACTTAGAAGAGATCAATACAATGTACCACATGTACAGAGAAAAATAGGCTGAGGGGTAGAGATGGGAGAAAGAACAGGATCTCAAGAACCTGTAAACAGTAACGAAAGCACTAACATTCATATCATCAAGGTTCCAGAATGAAAAAAGAGAGCACGTAGGACTGACAAAGTATTCAGAGAAATAATGACTAAAACGTTCCCAATTTTTTAGAAGACATAAGCACACATCCAAGGATCTGAGCAAATCCAAAGAGGAAAAACACAAAGGTATCCTTGTCAAGACGCGTCATAATTAAACTTCTGAAAAGTAGAGACAAAACAAATCTCGAAAGTGGACAGGCAGAAACGATGCATCACTTATTGAGAAACCAATTCCAATGACAGCATATTTCTTGTCTAAAATTATGGAGTCAGAAGCATTGACATAACATTTTTCAAGTAGTAAAAGAAAAGAACTCTCAGCCACAAATTCACACTTTTTATATCCACTTTCTTGTTTGACTTATATTAATGGACTACCAACTCATCTTTCTATATCCGGGCCTGCCATCAGACTTCTCCAAAAATCTAGTCACAGTATTTCCAGAGTGATCTTTCTGAAAAAGAAACAGATTTTTCTTATAAAAGTACCTGATTGTGTTATGAAACTTTTCTCTCTTCTAAGTTACCAGGTAAAATCCTTCAATGGATTCCCATCTTTCTTGGAGTAAAATCTCACATCCAAACTCTCTTTGTCCTTTTGGGCTGCTGTAAGATTATACTGCAGGTTGGGTGGCTCATAAACACCAGGAATTTTTTTTCTCACGGCTCCGGAGGCTGCGAGTTCAAGAATAGGGTGCCAGTATGGTCAGATGAGGGCCCTCTTCTGAATCACAGACTTCTCATTGTATCCTCACATGGCAGAAGAGCTTAGGGAGCTCTGTGGGGTCTCTTTTATAAGAGCACTAATACCATAATCATTTCCCAAAGGCCCCACCTACTAATACTATCAGCTACGGAAATTAAGATTTCAACGTATGAATTTGGAGGGGAACACAAAGACTAGACCATAGCACTTACTATACATACATGGACTATGCATGATCTGGCTTCTACCCCCCTCTCCATTGTCTTCTTTTTCTACACGCCAGTGAGCATTTCTCTTTTTTTTTTTTTCCTTTTTTTTGCGGTACGCGGGCCTCTCACTGTTGTGGCCTCTCCCGTTGCGGAGCACAGGCTCCGGACGCGCAGGCTCAGTGTCCATGGCTCACGGGGCCTAGCCGCTCCGCGGCATGTGGGATCTTCCCGGACCGGGACACGAACCCGTGTCCCCTGCATCGGCAGGTGGCCTCTCAACCACTGCGCCACGAGGGAAGCCCTAGTGAGCATTTCTTATACTGATTATGAATGGAACTCCTTTCTGGACTGATCCTTAACCATTCATTTTCTGGCAACTGTGAATTTATCTTCTCTTTTCCTCAAAACTTCACCCTTCCTTCATGTTACATATCCATTTCAATTGCCTTCTACAGGAAGCCCTACTGATATCGCCCATATACTACTGTCCACAGCATGAATTAAGGTCTTACTGTGTCTTCCTATAGCACTCTGTAATATCTTTTACGGTAACTATGGATTTTCTTACTTGAGTGTCACAATACATTGAATTGTAGGTGGCACTATAATGATTTTAGTAACAGTAACACTGGTGCCTAGTTTATCCCATGACATACTTTAGGTGTTCAATAAATGTGTGTTGAATGAGTGAATGAATGAATGGTCAATTTGAAATCTTAATCATGTTACTTTTCAAAAATCTGTTAAAAGATACCACAGTTTTCCAGAAGATTAGGGAGTTAGGACCTGAAACTTGATTTAACAGAGGAAATTTTTACTCATACATCATGCTTAAATACCTCAAAGTAAAACCATAAACCCAGGAATTTAAGGTTATCCATTTGGACTTTCAAGCCAATAGTTAATATCTCCTGCCCCGACTGTATTAGATGGTTTCGATGCTCCACTCATATCTCCCCAGCACTCATCATTCCAGTATATGCTGATAGAATCATGCTGCCGCCTGCAATTATCCACCTTAGGGCAGGCCAGAAGTGTACAGGAGTTAATGTATCTGGGTGTAGCTTTCAACCAAGGACAGAGGGGACTGGAAGATAAGTACTTCAAGTTTCTCACCGATTCTTGGGATAACTCTGAGACATGTTCTGTAGAGTTTCACAGAACTCGCCTGAAGTACTGGCAGCAGTTCCCTGCAGGAGTAATTTATTCGGTAATACACCTCTGTTGGCTTCCTTCCATGCCTCCATTCTCAATTCCCACTCCACTTCTGAGTTTTCTGGAAGCACCTCCCAGATGAGCAGTTTGCACTCAAATTATCGCCTCAAGTTCTGCTTCTAGGGGAACTCAGTTGATAGCCTCCTAACAACCCAGTGCTCCTTACAGAGCCGTCACTGGTACAAGTACCAAGGCACGGCACATTACGTATCACTCCTCCTAAATCCTAATATTTTTAAACAGATAGGAAAGAGCATGACCTTGAAGAGAAAAAGAGTTCATATGAGGATGGCCAATGGATAAAGGGAAGGAGAGACAGTGCCATTTGTTTTCCATTAATGATAGTGTGAAATGTATGGGCAGATGGTCTAACAGGTGTGACTATAATTTGAGGAGCCTGCTCCCTTGGTTACAGAAGACTGCTATTGTTATTATTTTGGAACCACAACCTCATGACTTTATAGTTTCACTTGATGTAACCTTCTCCTTTACCTTTAAATCTTCGTACATCACTGAATTGCAGCCAATAGATTTATTTTCTCCCTATGGCTCCATCACAGAAAAAGACACACACGTGTACACACACACACACACGCGCGCGCACACACACACACACACACACAGAGTTTTGTGTATGCCAGTGCTAGAAAAGACAAGCTCATGGTGCATGTATGCAATGGATATTGTACATTACAGGTCTCTGTGAAATAGTCTTCTGCAGGTTCCTATGTTTATTTTATGAATAATTAACTTTAGTAAAGTTAATTTCCTGAAGATCTTGTTGAAGACTGAAGAAAGGAAGTAAATTGTAAAGAAAAAGACTTCGAAACTTGCCCTTTTCGCCCTCTCTTTGTGTCTTAATGAACAAAGGATAACTGGGCCTTTTTTGAAGCCTTTGCTTGAGTTGAAGACACAAAATGCAACCTGTACTCTTATCATAATATGTTCAGTTTATGAGTACCCAAACTTATAAACCGTGAATTTCCCTAAAGTTATTATACCATCTAGAAGATGTTTGCTTGGACGTTTACTTAAAACCAAACAATTGAGGTCTATGTGTCCAAATAATTTCCTTCTCTCTTGCTGTCTCCCTTTCAGTTTCCTGAGTTTCTGGGAAGGCCTGGTTTCCCCAAAGGAACGATTTCTGGTAGAAGTCTGAAGGTCTGACCCAAGAAGAAAAAATCCAGTACAGCCAATGAATTGAGGACAAGAAGTTTTCCGATCAGGTAGGAACATTTAATCTCATACATTACAATCGCCTTAAGTAAGGTGTGCTGATAGCTGGATATGATTTAACTGCTTGGAAAAAGATGCATATATATTATATGACCTACCCCACAAGGAAGCTGTTCTCAGTTCTCTTAGAGGTTGTGGTGTTTATCAGAGAGCGCCTTGGGGGAAAATGAATACAATAACAGTATGATGCTTTTTTTTATTATTAGCTCATTGTTGCCAAGTACACTTGGTGACCTTGGTGCCTGTGGTTTAATCCAGGGGGTTAGACATGTGGAACAGCACATTAACCCTCTTTAGTATTTTCTCCCAAGACAAATCATTTTTATAGGTTGTCTCCATGGTCTTCTAGTTGCTTATCAAAATTAAGCATCAAGCCTTCTAAGTGTGCAATAGCCCCAGTCAGTGTGAGGAAATCAGCTTGGTTCTTATTGGGGCACAGCTTCTTGGCCTTGGCACAAAGTGACTTCACATAGGGAGTTAGAAGGAGGAGAACGGGACATGAGAAAGGGGAGTTCTGTGTTCTCATTTACCTATGCATGTTGAAACTCCACTAACAGCTTTATTTTCATTAGCAATTTGTGATAAAAACTTAGGGTAAAGGGAATAATGAAGCTGTCCCATTATATGGCAGGACAAAAGATAGTAGTGACATCAAAATCAGGGCCTGTCCATCTCGTTTGCAGCTATATACTGAGTGTTTAGCATAGCATTTGACCCCTCATCAGTATTCAATAAGAAGATGCGTGTTGAATGATTTAGGGATGAATTGATGAATGAAAAAAGTTAATATGGTAGAAAATGTGTTTTATCCTTGTATTTTCGTGTGTTGACTTCTGTATTTCAAGACCCAGCACTGTAACTGACACATAGAATATAAGCAATAAAATGTGTTGAAAGAATGAATGAGTCCCCACTATTCTAAGAATAATTTTAAGACCAACACAGACCCCATATCTGCCAGAGGTATCCAGAGGTGAAAGCCTGGATCTCAGCTAGTGGTAGAGCTGACAGGATTTATCTAGTTTTAATAATTTACAGCTCATCCCATTACATTTAGGCATAGTACCTACATGAGCCATACAATTAAATGTTGACTGAAAAACAATGCACAACCTAGAAGTTGAGAATTATGTTTTATGTGGAAGACATACTGAGGACTGAAATCAGGAGACAGCCTCTCAGATAGCTCTGAGGGACTGTTCTGAAGAGCTAAGGGAGGGCACAGGGTATTTAGAGGTTCTTGCAAAAAAAAAAAAAAAGACAGGTAGTTGGAACATCAAAAGATTACTGTTAATTAAAGAAACTAGACATCTTAAGTTAATAAATGTAGCACTTTTCCATATATGGTGAGATGCAAGAATCTGGTCTCCTGGAAATCATTCCCTTGATTTGCACTTTAATTATCTAGGGCCAGTATCCTGTTTTCTCCATCCTGAATCCCCTCAGGGTGCGGCTTTGGGTGTGGCTTCAGTGGCTGATGGCTTGATGGCTGTAACATCCTGTGTTACTGATAAGGCTGGCTACATTCTTTCTCCACATAAATGACTTGAATATGGATAGTAAATCTGTGGATTTGCAAAACGTAATTCTTGGAGCATTTTTATAAGGACAAAGTTAAGGGCAATTTCAGAATCACTAGTGGCTAAAATTGCTATTTATACTTTTCCACTGGTAGGTAGTAATCTGCTGTTGCTGTCTTCAGTATTCCCAAGGGATAACAAAAGCCATTTAATTCAAGAAAGAAAGGTAAAATTTAGCACAGTGCAGCTTCCACAAAACCAAACACACACCCAACTCTCTCAGATATGAAGTAGTAATCTAAAATAGAATCCTGGAACTAATTGCAAAACAAGAGCAAATGTACTCATATTGGATACTTTTATTCTTTTATTAATGTTTGATACATATATGTATTTATTATTAAAATTCAAAGTTGCTGTATGGAGAAATAGTTTTGTACCAATAGTGTCTTTGTATGTGTTTATCAATAATGTATGAGATTGCCTCCTATGCTCCTTTTCTTTTATTGGGGGGGGAGGGGGTGTGTCACGCTACGTCAAGGTCGGGAGTCAAACCCGCCACGACTGTCCATGAGGGGTTTTCCCGGGTCCCCACTTCAGGCCGGTGAGGGTGGCCAGGGGCAGCCGAAGACGTGCGTGCGTACGTGCGTGCGTGCGTGCGTGCGAGCCTGCGAGTCCACGGGGCGGATCGCGCGTGCCGGGAGTGTTTCAGCCCGGCCCCCGGCTCATTGTGGTCGCCTCACGCCGGCCCGAGTTCGCAGCAGCGCTGGAGGCCCCGGGCCTGTGACCACAAAGAGGGAGCCGGGGGTCGGACGGGAGCGCTGCGGCGGCAGCTGAGGCCCAGACCAGGCCCCCCTCAGCCTCCCGCCTGCCCGCCTGCCCCGCCCCCGCCGGCGGCGCCGCGCCCCTCCCCCAACCGCCAGACTAGCGCGGTGCGGGGCCCGCGCGCGAAGACATGGGGGAGAAGCTGGAGCTGAGGCTGGAGTCGCTCTTGGGGACCGAGCCCGCCGTCTACCCGTGGCCGCTGCCGGTCTACGTAAGTGCCGTCCGTCCCCTCCTCCCGGACCGCCGCTCCTGTTCCCCCACGGCGCGCGCTGAGCCCACCGAGAAACGGAGCGACTCGAGTCGCCAGACCCTCTTTGGAGCCCCCCTTCCCGCCCCGCCGTGGTTCTCCGCGGCAGTTTCCAGCCCCCGCGCGCAGGGTGGGCAGAGGGGAGCCGGCGCCGGCCGGGGGTCACAGACTCGGCCGCGGGGATCCCGCGCTTCCGAGGGGCGCCCGAGCCGGTCTGCGGTTGGCTCTGCAGGGCTGGGGACCCCGGTCCCCCCGGTCCTGGAATGTCGGCGGGCTTGCCCTTCTGTACTTTAGGATCTGACATGTAGGGTTTCTTTCTCCTGGTAGTTTATTCTTAGCGCTGTCAACGTGCTTAGTTTTTTTAATTTTTTTTTATTTTTCAGGGCACCCTTTCCTCCCTCTCTCCAGTTTTTTTGTGTTTCTGTTTCTGTTTTGTTTTAGTCAGGCATTTTGTCCCTCTGATCTTGAGTGGGTGGGCTGGCAGGACACTTGGAGAGGAGGCGTTCTGTCCCCTGATCTTGAGTGGCCTTTGGAAAATGACAGGCCAGACGGAAATTTACACAGGCGTCCGGTGATTGCAGAAATGCAGGGTGTCCGGCTAGGTGGGCGCCCGGCCTGTCGTCCCCCGTGGCGGCGTGGTGCGCGTGTTCCTTGTCTCAGGGTTTACGCTTGGGCCCCGCAGCCCAGCTTCCAAAGGGAAAGCGCAGCGGGCGCCTTGGGCCGGCGCCTTTGGGGCGCCCTTTCGTGCGCTCGGCTTGCGGGGGACCGGCCTCCAGGCGACCCGGCGGGGAAGCCCGCGCGACCCGGCCCTCGCGCGGGCTCCGTGTGTGTCAGTTTGTGGAAAGTGTGTCGCGCGCGGCCGGGGTCGGGGTCGGGACGCTGGGACCACCTGGGAGCCGATGTAGAGGGATATGATTTCCATTTTCAAGGCGCATTCATCCTGTGCAGGGAGACAGCCTAACATAAAATTTGCCTAACAAAAACTATATTAACAGGTGGAAAGACTATCTCCCAGTTGAACAGCGGATGCCTGGGACTCGTTTCATTGCTTTCAAAGTTCCTTTAAAAAAGGTGAGCAAAAGTTAATACCGTATTCTTCCAGAAATCTGAATTCACCATATAGAGCCCTGGCTCTCAACCCCGTCGTACTCCATTTTCCCTTTTTATAGCAAATACTTTTTAATACCTCTTTTACTATCCAGAAATGGGATTCATAGACAAATACAACCAACTTTTGTACTTAATTAAAAAACAAAAAAAAAACAATGCAATGCCCTAACTATAAATAAAGAATAAAGTAATTTATAAGAAAGTAATATGTATCTCAGTATGTAAATGTTTGGGGATGACTATACTAGAAATAAAGAAATAGTCGGTTACTTGTACCATGAATGCAATAAACTGTGGACTTTGATTGATAACGATGTGTCAGTGTTGGTTCATGAATTCTAACAAATGAAGCACACTGGTATGGCATGTTGATAATGGGGAAGGCTGTGTGGGATGAAGGAGAGAGGGTGTAAGTGGGAACTGTGTACATTTTGCTCAGTTTTGCTGTGAATCTCAAACTGCTCTAAAACTAGTCTACCAATTAAGAAAAAAAGTGTGTGTTGCTGACACTTGAATAACCAAAGAGATCAATGGAACAGGGTACATGTATAAGCCAAATACATGAAAGAATATTTAGCAGTGAAAGCCATCCTTCCTATATGTAGATGTTCAAGAAGTATTTATTTCTGTGTCTATTTTCAGGCACTCCGCTTGGAGCTGGCAATACAGTGGTAGGCAAAATTGATGTGGTCCCTGCCTTCTGGGAGTTTAGAGTCAGGTTAGGAGACCAACATGAAATAAACAAACATAGAAATAACTATATAGAAGTGAGCTTATTTTCTTCGGTCTAATCTCTCTGGAAGAAAGGATTGTAATATCGCTTGTAAGCTGCAGAGGAGGAAACTTGACTTTGAATCTCATATGTTAGCATCCCAGGGTTTGAATAAATGGATAACATAGTAAAGGATTTTAAACATATGTTCTTCCTTATTTTATTCTTTCTGACAGAGTTTTGAAAAGAATCTTGCTCCAGAAGAACGTTTCTCCCCCTTGGATCTCTTAACAAAATCCAAGGACAGAATGAAGAACTTGGGCTGATTATTGACTTAGCAAATACTCGCCGCTCTTACAAGCCAGAGGTAAATGGAAGGCGTAATTGAAAATGACCTTCTTTCTGATACTGTAATAATTCATAGTAGTTCAGTAGTTATCATCTTATGCTAAGGTGAGTCCTGGCCTTCTCTCGTGGGTTCAAAAAGGGAAGCTAGTGGTTTCCTTAAATACACATTTGTAATTGCTGTTTCAAAATGAGATGAAAGATATGAATTGAACTGTAGTATTTGGCAGTAGGCTCTAGATATGCTTAAGAAATTCTATAAGCTTCCATGTTCTACATTTTGAAAATGAAGTAAACTTTTAGTAGTTACAGTAGTATCCTAAAAAGAAAGAAAGGTATGTCCATTATGTCTTTAGCACTTATGTTAAGCAGTTGCCTGAGCATGTTTAAGCATCAGTGTAAAAGACAATTGTTCTCTAAGTTTTATGCTTCCTTTTCCTGATGCCTTCTGATATAGTACAGAAACCCATCTATTCTCTTGGCCCATGTAGGACATTCCAGTGCAAAAGAATTATCCTCCTTCTGACCTGTTCCATGGCCTTGGGAGACAGTAACACCTAATGTCTTTTAATATTTGTAGAGCAGTTTGCCATTTAGAAAGTTCTTTCATATCCGTTGACTTAGTTAATCTTCACAGCAATCCTTTGCTCTTGAAGTGGAAGTAGTACTGATATCTCCTACTGAGTGCTTACCCTGCACTAAGCTCAGAGGATAGACAACTACAATTACTAATTTTACAGACGATGAAACTGACTCTCGGAAAAGGAAGAATTGAAATTTCAGCTCTGTTATTGCTTTTTTTTTATTGTGGTAAAATATAGAGAAATCATATTTCTTTTAACCGTTTATAAATATGCAGTTCAGTGGCATTAAGTACAGTCACAGTGCTGTGTAACCATCACCGCTGTCTAGAACCAAAACTTTTTCATCGTCCTCAACAAAAACTCTGTAACCATCAAACAGTAACAACCCCATTTTCCCTCCCACCAACCCTTGGTAACCTCTATTCTATTTTCTGTCTCTGTGAATTGGCCTATTCTAGGTACCTCGTGTAAGTGGAATCTGCAGTATTTGTCCTTCTGTGTCTGGCTTATTGCACTAAACGTCGTGTTTTCAAGGTTCATCCATGTTATAGCACGTAACGAAATGCCATTTCTTTTTTGGCTTAGAAAATCCCATTGTGTGTATATAGACCACAGTTTGTTATTCAACGGTTGATTGACACTTGGTTGTTTTCCACCTTGTAGGTATTGTGAATCATGCTGCTATGATCATTGGTGTACAGATATTTGTTCAAATCCCTGCTTTCAGTTCTGTTAGATGTGCAGCGTAGGTAGTAGCAGAGTTGTTGGATCATAGCCTACTGCCAAATACTAAGCTGTACGCTTAACCTGTGAGAAAGTGCCAAACTGTTTTCTACAGTGTCGTCTTGTTTTTAAACAATTATCACAAATTTTAAGCATATACAAAAGTATAAAACTACTGTGAGTGTTCCTTGTATACCCAGGAACTCATCCAGCTTTCTTATTTACCAACTGATGGCTGTCATGTTTTATCTATACCCCCACCTGTTTCACCCCATTCCGTATTATCTTGAAGCAGCTCCGAGACAACATGTAAATTACACCTGTACGTTTTTGGTACGTGCATTTAAAATATAGGACTTTTATTCCTTAATATCATTTTTTAATATTAAATACCCAGGGAGTGCTCAAATTTGCAGTTGTCTCCTAAACGTCATAAAAAATTGTCTATAAGAATTTTGAATTAGATCCAAATAAGGTCCACACTTTGCCGTGGATTGTTAGGTCTCTGAAGTCTTGTTTAATCTATAGGTTCTCCCTCCATGTCTCTCTCACTTTTTTTTTCCTCCTTGAATTTTGTTTTTAAAGAAACCAGGTGATTTGTCCCATCTAGATGCCGATGATTACATTCCATGTGTTGGTAACATATCCTTCAGTCCTTTTATTTCCTGTAAATCGGTAGTTGATCTGAATGAAGCTTGCATGTTTTGTTTTGGCAAGACAGTTTCATGGGTGATGATGTGTTCTTCCATGGAGACGTATATAGTTGTGTCTTTCTGTGGTATTAGCAGTCACTGATGATTCATACCTACATCCATTAATTCAGTTGAGGCTTCAAAGAATGGTGGATTCTGTTGTTCTTTTTTTCACTTATTAGCTGGGTATATTTGTACGAGGAGAAGATTCCCCTCATCAGCTGTTTGGTTGCTCAGTTGTAGAGGCATGATTCTCTTCTTTTATTTAACAGTTTTCAAAATAATGAGTTGATTCACAAATATCCTCCAGTGTTGACCAGTTTTGTAAAATTTTATTTATTCCTATCACCGTGGACTCCGTTACAGTTATTATTCTAACTGAGGCCCTATCTTTGGCCAGTTGGAGCTTCTCGGTGACTCCTGAGTCCTTTTGACATGACATCAGTTGTTTCTAGACTTTTTCAGTGGTCAGAGCTAGGAAATATGTACGTTTGTTTTTAATATTTTTAAAATATGTCATAGGTTCCTACTGCTACTTTCCATTTAAATTCAGAACTAGAGAATTTTCACTTATCCTTTTCTGTCTTCTATTGATAGTCTACTTTCTCCCACCTCAAGAATACCAGTTCTCAACAATGCCTGAAATTGCCTCTGTTTCCTAATTCGAATCCAAGTTCTTCTGACTCTATTCTACTACTCTCCTTAAATCACAGCCGCTTTATGGCCCTTGAAATGTAAGATAGAACATAAATGTAGGCAGAACTGTTTATGTCATTTTGAGTTACATGTGCATTCATTCACATAGATTTGCTTTTCCTTTTGCATGCCTGGTAACTGTCCGTTCTGCAGTTTGAATGAAAATCAAGTGATAATTACTGGTTAAAGCAGCTTTGGAAAAAATGGCTCTCATCAGAATGACTGACATACAAAGTTTAATGTACTCTCCTGGTTTATATTCTGCCTTCTCTAATTAATTTTTTATTCTTTCCCTACAAAGGAAATAATACATATTTTCATGGTTTTGCCTTATAGGACTTACCAGAAACTCTTCCTTATTTAAAAATGTGTACAATTGGGCATCAGGTGTCAGATGACGACACTAGTTTTAAATTCCAGTGTGCTGTTAATGGGTTTCTGAAAGAACATA
Organism: Delphinapterus leucas; assembly: GCF_059928025.1. Taxonomy (NCBI): domain Eukaryota; kingdom Metazoa; phylum Chordata; class Mammalia; order Artiodactyla; family Monodontidae; genus Delphinapterus; species Delphinapterus leucas. The sequence goes on along the minus strand of NW_028322271.1, from coordinate 116,859 downwards.
AAGATAACGGTGAGTTGCTTTTGTGTTTGTTTTTGTTTTTCCTTTACCTGAACTTTGGTATGCATTTTGAGTGGGGTTGGGGATTTTTAACATTTTTAATAGTTCTGACATTCGTGTCAAGTTGTGTTTGGTAACATTAAGGTGGAAATGTCAGATGGTGCTACTAGAGTACGGTGTTTTTCCTGTTTATGGTCACAAACAATTTAGTTTAGTTTGGAAAGTGATCTTTGTGAGAAATATGAACTGAGCTAGCTTACTTATCTCTTTTTTAAAAATTTGAATGGAAAATACATAAAAACATAAAAATGTTCTTTTGTCCTGTTTATTGGTTGAGAGGTGGAAGAAAAGGTTTAGACTCTCAGGTTCTTAGCGTACATAAAAGAGAAAACAAAAAGCAAAGGTTCAGAGTGAGACAGATCCCTAGAAGCAAAACAAAACAGAGTGGACCAGGTAGAGTGGCTTCCTCATCATATATGTGTTTAAGATATTTTTGCTGCTTTTACCCTTCGGGTGCAAGTGAGGAAGAACACTACCACCTCTTACTCTTATCTTCAGACAGGAAGAACTTAAAAGGCTGGTGTTTTCTTGTTTCCGCTTTAAGATCTACTCTGTTGATAGTAGGTGTTAATAGCGTGTGAATTTTAAGGATCCACTTGCCTTTTTCTAGCATCTAACTATCAGAAGGAACATGGTGTTTGCCATGTTTTAAGACTGAGGAATCTTTTGTCTTTGGAACACCACTGACGCCCATGTGAAAGTGTTCATTTTGTCCTCTTTCTAAATTTAGCCTGAGGAGTGTGCACTTTATTAAATCAATGTAACAGACAGTAAATATTCCGTGTATATATAAAATGATGCACGTATATACATAAAACAGGGAGTAGGGGAGAGGGAATAGAGATGGAGGTGGGAAGATAGGGGATAGGAGGCGAGAGAGAGAGGGAGAGACTGGAATTTCAAGATAAATGTTCATTCTATAACCTGGTTGCTTAATGCAGGTACTAGCTCTTAAATATCTTCAGCCCTATTCACAGATCTTCCGTGTACTTTAGCTTTAAAACTTGAGAGGCTTGGCCTGTCCTGTGATAACCAGGGTGTCTAGAAAGGAGGCAAATTATCTGATGTGTTTAAACTGTAGTCACAGAAATGTTACCTCTTAAGACGTTAGGGCGCAGCTGCCGGCCTACTCACTTCCTCCAGGCTCCTTTGTGTGTGTTCTGTCTGTTCCGCGTGGGCTAGAAGATCCTTACAAGTGCATGAGAACACGTTTGTAAACCTTGATTGTTCACATGTTATACCAAGTGTAGTCCATTGCATATGCTGACTCCTCTGTGGGTCTTCTGCATGCAGTGGGCTAACTTCACCATGCTGTCTGCCATTGCAGTCTCAGGACCTTAGTTATGATCCATTGGTGACTTCCTCTGCTGTAAGGCCCTCCCACAGATGCCAGGCTCACTGATAATGAGGAGGAGACTATACTACGCACTCCCTAGAATGGGTAGAGACTCAGAAAATGAATTGTTTCAGTAAACACCGAGAGCCTTATAGGTTTGTTGTTAGGGCACGGGGATACAGAGGTGAGTAGAAGTCTTTGTTCAGTAGCAACTTACAGTTGTCTAGGAAGAGAAACATGTAGTGAGTCTAAGTGGGTTAATTATGATAAAAGAATCAAGTGCAGCAGGAATATAGAGGAGAAATTGAGGAAGGCCTGACTGAGGAGACAGCGTTTGAGCTGGGCTTGGGGGAAGAGGATTTTGCCGGAATGAGGAAAGGACAGCCCAGGTATTGGGGACAGGTACAAAAGGCCCAGGGCTTGAACTTGTGCTCTGGAGGGGCAGCCTCTGGTGTGACTAGAGGGTAGTGTGAAAGGGCAAAGAAGTCATACATTCATTTTCAGCAAATATTTGTATAACACCTTCTAAGTTGAAGGCACTGTTCTAGGAAGTAGGAAGAGAACAAAGTTCTTGCCCTTACGTACTTTCCATTCTAGTGGGGGAGAGAGATGAATAAATAAGTCAATATGTGGAGTGTCAAGCGGTGGTAAATGCTTTGGAGGATAACAAAAGAAGATGAAGAGGTGAGGGAATGTGGTAGGTGATCAGGGAAGTCCCCTCTATTAAGATGTCGATTGAGCAGAGCCTTGCAGTGAGAAACAAGCCATTGGATATCTGGGAGAGTGGAGATGGGGTGGGAGGGTGTGTCCTGGGAGAGTGGAGATGGGGTGGGAGGGTGTGTTCTGAAGCAGAAGGAATAGTAGGTGCAAAGTCCCTGAGGCACGCCTGTGCTTGGCATGTTTGAGGAATAGTAAGGAAGCCAGTGTGGCTGGACAGGGGAAAGTGAGTGAGGGCAGGGCAGTAGAGAATGAGATCAGGGGAGGCTGGCAGGGCAAAGGAGGGAGGTGGATGATGTAGGTCCTTGTAAGTCATAGTTTGAACTTATAATTCAGTTGGAGAGACAGACTGATATCTGTTTATAAAGAGTTCTCAATGCTGTGCTAACAACCTGGGCTGTATTCTGTGCTAAGTGAAGATGTTCAAGCGACAGAGCAATCCAGCCAAGTTTATATTTTAGAAAGATAACAGCGTCACTATCCAAGACACATTGTAGACTATGTATGTAGTACGTGTATAGTGTGCTGCTCTTCTATAAACTACAGGATACCTGTTACGTACAAATACTTACATACAAGATACAAGTGTGAATGTAAGCACTTGGGAAATATCTGAAAGAACCACACAAGAAACTGGGAGAGTCGGACAACTTTCCATGTCCCGTATGATTGGAATGCTGAAGGGTACACACACGAACTAATGGACGTGTGCTACCAGCCTCCGGCTAAGGAGGGAAATTGCAGGCATCAGAATCCTCTTTACGGATCAAGCGCGTTAATCCGCCTGCGTGATGACAGTCATCTCGACACGCCACGCGGTGGCGCATGCGCGGTAGAAGGAGGTCCGCGAGCTGCGTGGGCTTGTGCCTAGGCGCCTGTGGTTCGTGGCCTTGTGCTGGCACCGGGGATGCCGGGTTGGCGACTTTGGCACTCCTGGCGGGGGTGACATGAGCCAGTTCGTCGGCCACGAGGAAGGGCGGAAAGCACATCCCGGAAAGGTAATACGCCTTGGCCCCTGGGCGTTGCCGGTGGAGCTCGGAGCCCCTGGGCCTGGGCTTCCGTCTCTTGTGCTGTCGCCTGTCACAGTGGCCCCCGTGCGCTGGCCCGTCCGCGCTGTGCTAGGGGGTGCTGGTCGTCTCGCGGCTCAGTTCATAGTAGCTGAAAGGGACAGTGTGTGATGTTCTGATTTCTCCCCATCGTTTTAAAAGGGAGGCTCTGGCCATTGCTCCTTGGGTAAAATGCAGCGGGACTGCTTTTTAAGATGGGACTGTCAGTGTTGGGGACCCTCCTTAATTACCAGGATGGAATCCCCTTCAGTTCCTCAAGCCGTGTTGTTTAGGCACAGAAAATGTGAGTAATAGGCACTGGAACTAAGTTTGAGTGAAAAAACGCACCGGTACCGCCGAGTTTTCCATCGAGACAGTTGATCCGTGTTGTCTCTTGGAATTATAAAGGGCGTACTGTTGCTTCCTAACCAGTGTCCTTTGAGAGCTCTACCTCTGTACGTTCAAATGATGAATTTTGAGGCTTTGCTCATACGTGGAGTAAACCCTTAAATTCCCTAAGACCTTCCTTTCCTCCGTCTCATACCCCATTAAGCCCGCTTCAGTTTATCTCCTGAATTTCTTCTGAATCTGTCAACTCTTCCTCAACATCCTCATACTGAACTTGCCTGTCTGTTGCAATGAGGTCCTAACTAGTGTCCATATATCTTGTTTCCTTCCAATCCATTCTTCACACAAGAAACCTTAGAAGCAAGTTGGGACATTGCTCATCAACATGGCTCAAAAACATTGTTTTGAGAATAGAAAACAAACTGTTGGCCTTTAACACTCTGCGTGGTCTAGAATCCTGTCTGCTTCTCTGCTACGTGGACTCCAGCTTGGTGCCTCTCCAACTTTAATATGGGTATGCCTCTCCTGTGGATCTTGTTAAATGCAGGCTGTAATTCAGTAGTTCTGGGTGGGGCCTGGATTCTGTGTTTCTAACGAGCTCCTAGGTGACGGTGACCCTGAGAGCAAGGGTCCAGCTCCTGCCTTTCTCCCTTCTTTCTGGAAGAGCAGGACGTCTGCCCCCCCGGGAGGAGAAAACATCTGCAACGTGACTACTAGCAACCAGCTTCCCTCACAGGCAAGGGACCTTTACCACTGCTCCCTACCATTTTGTCTGAGGCGCAGCAAGCCAAAACACTGACATGCTGAGGTTTGCAGCAAAGAGGAGGTTTATTCACAAGGCAGCCAAGCGAGGAAGTGACGTGACAATAGCTCTCAAATCCGCCTCCCCAAAGGCAAGGGGCTTGGGGTATCTATGGGATAAAGAATAAAGAAGCAGGGCAGTATGAGGCACGGGGAGCATGAGGAAAGGTGATTGGGAAAAGGTGTGCTCCTCATTGTTCTGAGCTGGCGTAACTAGGCTACGGGGCTCAGCACATTCTCAGGCTGTAGTTTTCGGCCCTCTGATGGCAGGAGGTCAAAAGGCACTGGGCCAGGTGGAAGATCGGTGGTCCTCTCCAGTCTTAACCAGCTCAGCCTAACTAGACACAGCTGATTCCAAGTTCCTGGACAGTACCCGGGGCAAACATCTTATTGCTTATGCTACGTGCTATTTGGAGGACGTGCAAGTGTTCAAGCTACCTTGAGGAGTGAAGACAGGATTTGACTAATCCTTACACATGGTTTCACCTCCAGATGAGCAGAAGAGGCCTGTAGGCTGAATCTGGCTCCTGGCACCTGGAATTGGAGGCAGATGGTTTAAAAACAGGCTCTCCCGCCCTCTGTGTTATCTTAGGTAGATAGACTATTGAACCTTCCTGTGCCTGTTTCTCCACCAGCAGCATGGGGACACTCAGAGTCCCTCTCTTGGGGGCTGTTATGGGGGTTCAGTGAGCTATAGATGCATGCACAGGCACACGGGAGACACCCAGTGTGTGTTAGCTTCATGCTTACTTTTTATTAGGAGACCAGTATTGTTAGAAGATTTCTGGTTTGGACAACAGATTAGATAGGTGGTCATTACTATAGTTTATGCAACAGCAATTCACATTACCATTTGCAAAAAAGCAGTTGGTTGTCCAACGGGGATTATAAACATCCATTTACCATGAGCTACTGAACAGATACTTTACACAGTAACTACTTCAAGTACTATTTAAGATCAATTCTCTATGTTGTCTTAAGCAGTTGTTAACCCCCAATTTCGTGAATAGTACCAAGTAAGTCACTTGAACATCAGCTAGAGCAATCTGTTATCACTTAGCAAGCCTAAAGCTATAGTTCAACAATTTTATTTACTGTTCTATGACAAAAATGACTCTCAACAGCTATGCCCTGGATAAGTAATCAGCTAAAGCTAGTTTGACTGACCAAATCTGATTTACTGAGTTAATAAGCCAGTTGATTTAGAAAGGTCTAATGCCTATTTCTCATCCATTCAGCATTCAACTGTTTCCCATGCCTAAAATGTCTTTTTTCCCATTCGTACATATCCAGATTCCTACTTCTGTGCCGTAGGGCTTGGCTGAACTACAACTGCCTTTAGTGACACTTTTCTCACCTGCACAATTGGAGATAATTTTAGTCTCCTCAAGACTCCCACGGGGTTACCTCTGTTGTGACACTTGACGATTTGGTGGCATATTTTACTTTATTTTATTTTAAATAGCCTTCCATTACTCCGTGCACATCAAACGGTAAATGCTTTCTCCTAGTAAACGTGTATAACGATTTTCTGAACTCTTCTGCTCTGGGCAAGATTCATAAATACACCAGGCAAACATAGTGAAAGAGGAGACAGTACTTGTGTTATATTCAGTTGGGTCTTGATACCTAAGTGTGACTCTTAACCAAGGATTATGCAGTAATTAAGGACACAGGTTAAAGTTGTTTAGAGTGTGTCCTAAAGTCTCCCTGGCAGAATTTAAATCTCTACTCTGGAAATTGTAGACCTGAGACAAATTACTTCCCTAAACTTCATTTCCTACATCTGAGAAAGATAATAGTATCTACCTTGTAGTAGACTGAATAGTACCATTGCCCCCAAATGTCCACCTTCTAATCCCCAGAACCTATGAATGTCACCTTAAATGGCAGAAGGGACTTTGCCAATGGGATGAAAGTAAGGGTTTTGAGATGGGGAGATTCTTCTGGACTACCTGGATGGACCCAGATGTAACCACTGGTGTTCTCGTAAGAGAGAGGCAGAGGGAGTGTTTACTCCAAAGAGAATGTGATGATGAAGTTGGGGTTGGATTGATGTGGCCAGAAGTCAAGGAATGCTGTCAAGGAAACAGATTCTCCCTTAGAGCCTCTAGAAGGTGGATGGACGGCCTTGTCAACTCCTGGTTCCAGCCCAGGGAAACTGGTTTTGGACCTCTGTCTTCCAGAACCATAAGAGAATGAGTGTGTTTTGTTTTACGCAAGCTCATTGGTAGTCATTTGTTACAGCAGCCATAGGGAACTAATGCGTACCTCATAGGAACTATTTCTCCAATGAAAATGTGTGACTGGAAACACACTTGGTGGCATGTCTGACACACGGTAGGTATGCTACTGTGGGTAGTTCTTGGAAAGTAAAGCCTTGGTTTTTGAGGAATCATCAAAACCAGTACAATGGTTGCCATGTTTCTCCTTGTTCATCCTGGTGACAAAGCTGTAGAGAGAGCTCCATCCTTTCCCACAGGACGCCCACCCCTAGTACTTACAGGGAAGAGGTTATGTCTCACTTCAGGCACCTTCCTCTTTCCCTTTCTGCTTTTTGTTTCATTAATCTTCATCCAGCTGGCCTTTCTAAGTTAAAAAAACAAAACAAAACAAAACCATTTCTCAATGGATTCAGATACTACCCCAAGTTAATATTCCAACCATGTTCTTGTTCTTCTGGGTCTCACCACCAGAAATTTCTGAACTGAAATCCTCTCTAGTTTCTAGGATCAGTCACTTTCTAATTTCTCCCTTCTCAAGTTCAGAGTCTTGTCAGTTTAGTCCCTTCCCTAACCACAACATCTATTAAGGTGACACAGCAAAGTGATGAAAGTCTAGACGGTCTGGTTTTCATCCTGGGTTTCTGCCCGCTACTTACTGTGTGGCATTAGGCAAGCTATTCAACCCCCCTGGGCCTCAGTTTCCCCCCAAAAAGGTGAATATTATGAACATTACCTACCTATAGGGTTGCCATTATGAGGATTAAGTGAGTTAATATTTGCTAAGCACTTAGAATATTACTTGTTATAGTCTAAGCACTACAGTTGTGCTTGTTAGTAATAATAAATGCAATTCCAAGCGTATAACTTACTCAACTTTCTGTCATAACTTTGAAGTGTTGGTCTATCTGTTGGCCAGCGTTGCAGGGAAATGAGTCGAGGCATGGGCTGAGGCATTGCTACCAGTGCGTGGTGTGTTCCCAGAACTAGGAACAGCCGTGTGAAATAGGTAGTGGTTCTACTTGGAGACGGGGCAGACTGGAAAATGACAGCCCTGGAGGTGTGTCCATAGGTTTGGTGTCAGAGCTGCTGCCTGCTGAAGCACTGATGCCGGCCTGAGCCGTAAATGGGGAGGGGGGCGCTGGGGAAAACAGGGGCAGAATGGAAAGGGAAAATAGGGGAAGAACGGAAAAAGATAGCCTATGGAGGAGGTGTGGTGTCCATAGCTTCGGGGTCAGAGGTGCTGCCTGCTGCAGCACCGATGACACCCGAAGCCGTAGATGGGGGGCTGGGGAAAAGAGGGGCAGAATGGAAAGGGAAAACAGGGGAAGAACGGAAAACGAAAGCCCGGGAAGGTGGTGTGGTGTCCATAGCTTCGGGGTCAGAGGTGCTGCCGGGAGCAGCACCAATGACACCCGAAGCCGTAGATGGGGGGCTGGGGAAAAGAGGGGCAGAATGGAAAGGGAAAACAGGGGCAGAACGGAAAACGAAAGCCCGGGAAGGTGGTGTGGTGTCCATCGCTTCGGGGTCAGAGGTGCTGCCTGCAGCAGCACCAATGACACCCGAAGCCGTAAATGGGGTGCTGGGGAAAAGAGGGGCAGAATGGAAAGGGACAACAGGGGCAGAACGGAAAACGATAGCCCGGGAAGGTGGTGTGGTGTCCATAGCTTCGGGGTCAGAGGTGCTGCCGGGAGCAGCACCAATGACACCCGAAGCCGTAAATGGGGTGCTGGGGAAAAGAGGGGCAGAATGGAAAGGGAAAACAGGGGCAGAACGGAAAACGATAGCCCGGGAAGGTGGTGTGGTGTCCATAGCTTCGGGGTCAGAGGTGCTGCCGGGAGCAGCACCAATGACACCCGAAGCCGTAAATGGGGTGCTGGGGAAAAGAGGGGCAGAATGGAAAGGGAAAACAGGGGCAGAATGGAAAACGAAAGCCCGGGAAGGTGGTGTGGTGTCCATAGCTTCGGGGTCAGAGGTGCTGCCGGGAGCAGCACCAATGACACCCGAAGCCGTAAATGGGGTGCTGGGGAAAAGAGGGGCAGAATGGAAAGGGAAAACAGGGGCAGAACGGAAAACGATAGCCTGGGAAGGAGGTGTGGTGTCCATCGCTTTGGGGTGAGATGGGCTGCCTGGCTGATCTGAGAAAAGCGAGTGAAAGTGGGAGAGCTTCTCCCTAGCTGCTAACTCTTCTCAAGGTCTAGCACGCACTGAACACTGGCCTGCCGGCTCAGCCTGGGTGTTGCCATTGCATTGTACGTGTCACAGAGCAAGGGCGGGCGGGTCAGGGGGTGGGCTGGGGGCCCCACACAAGCCCAGCCCCTGGAGAAACCCGGCCCGAGGGCAAAGAGCCCGAGCCCTTCTGGACTTTCTAGCGGCTGGGACTTGTCGCTGTGGGTGGCAGGTGTTTGGCACCGGATGGGCCACCATGCGGAGACTGTTGGGGACTGTGGAAGGCTTCTCCTCCAGAGCTCACGCTGCCTGGGCACCGGCTCTGCAGACCCCTCAGCCCTGGGTATGTATCGGCCAGCCCTTCCCCGCAACGGGGCCCAGAGGCCAGAGCCTGCCCAGAGCTGAGTGCAGGAGGCACCCAGAGCTTGCCAGGCTGTGGCCCGCCTCCTCCGTGGACCTCCCCAGCTTGTCCGCGAGCCCTGGAGACAGGAGCAGGAGCGCCTTCTCCAGGGCTGCTGAGCTGCCAGCATCACCGTGAGCCAGGCGGTGAAGGTTTCTGAGCAGGGGATGCAGAGCCCTGACCCGACTGGATGCTGCACCCCACGATGTCCCTTCCTGGCGGGTAGGTTCTTTCTTCACTTGTTTTTCGAAATTTGGTAAAAGAACATTTCAACCTTCGACTGTTCTTCAGGGTATACAGATGGTAGTGGCTTAGCCGGGATTCGAAGCAAGCCTGTGTGATTCCAGAGCTCGTGCTCTGGACTCTGGCGCCTCCTTATCATATATGCTTCATGTGTTACTTTTTCTTTTGTTTCTTGAAGTCCTTATGATACTTAGCCCTAAGTGCCATACCTGTAATGAACACATCCACTGCCCTGTAGGAGGTGTTCTTTTGTTCAACGCGTGAATTGGTCATCCACCACACTGGGTTCTAATCTCAGAAGATAGGTCAGGGACCACCAGTTGTCAGCATAGCACCATCCCACATTTCTGATTGAGGCTTGGAGCCTAGGTTTTTCCCTTTGGTCTAGTTTGAAGGATCCAGGTATGTAAAGCTTATATTCTAGATAAATCATGGGCTATCCTGAAAGGAATTCATCAATGAATTATTCTGTATGGATTAGAAGCCAGTTTCTCTGGCCTTCCTGGAGTATATCCAGTAAGGCATCTCATTCATGTCTAGAAAGCAAATATATGATTTATTGCAACTTCAGCGTGGAGCGATGTATTGGTTTAAAATAAAGTACGAGCAACACAATTTGGTCATTGTGAGTATGCCGGCTGGGTCCACTCTTTACTACACATATGTAACTCTAGAGCTTCTTATGCCCCATAGAGGAGACATACTCTTGTGTGTCTAGGACAAGGGAAACATGTGTTGTTATTCAGGAGCTGGAAGCTACAGCATGACAGGAAAGAATTGAAAAATCCTGGTCTTGGTCTACACGTCACTTTACCTTGTCCGAATCTTGTTTCTTTGGCTTGCTTCATTGGAGTGTTTTCTCTCTCCTGGGACTGACATTGTGTGTTCTGTATCAGGCATGTGACATGTAGAAGTTTCAGAACCCAGAATCATATAGATCAGTAAAAATCTATATATTTTTGTTTAAAATCTATTTAAAATCACACTGGGCATAATTCATATATTCCAAAAGTAGTTTGACCCTCTGCTCATGAGATTCTTTTTATGGTATGTCGAAGCAAATTTGGACTTCCATCCCCAATAAACTTTGAGGTTGGAGGACACAAAAGCTTTTGCTCAGACCTAAATTCTGTCTGAAAAAAAAAAGGGTAACTATTATAAGCCCTTTCTAACCTCTCCAGGAGCAGAAATGATTTACAGCTATGGCATTGAACCATAATTTCTTGATCTCGTTTGAGAAGAGTTCAGTAAGAAACAGTGTCTTGATTTTTGTTCGTTGGTTCCCTGTTTTCTTGTCTTGCGTGCCAACAATCCACTGTAATACGTGAGTGAGTATGGCAGCAGGCTGAGTGTTCCCTGGAGCTCATTAAATGAACGTGTTTTCCTAAAATGACTTTTGTCTCCTTGTTTTCAGCCCCTCTTCTTTCCTCTGTCCTTTACTATAACCAGGGCTCAGCAAAAGCTGACTGGCTTTGTGCAGACCCTACTTAGGGTAGTCTTTTCTTCATTATTTTATTCATGGCCCCTCCATTTCATTGTTTGCCTTCTCGAAATGTGTTGAAATCTTTCTGTGGTTGATGACTTCCACAATGTCTTGGCTCTTATTGGTTGATTAATTTGGGTATTTCTACAGTTTTATTTAAACCTGGTTTCAGGAGGACCAGAAAGTAAATATATTTCCTAGTCTGCCATCTTGAGCTGAAAATCCCTGTGGATTTTAGCATCCAATGTTCCCATGGGTAAAAAACCCAACCTTGGCATCAATAGATGTACACTCAAGATTTCAGCTTTTCTTGAGCAATCACTAAGGATTTAATATGCGGTCACTTCTAATGGGAAAATAGTAACTATCTCATGGCGTTGATTTGAGGATTAACTTAGATAATGGACAAGAAAATGCTTGGTAAGGTTTTAAAATCTATAAAAAATGTTTTTTGTTATTATTTGATTTGTTGCTATTTCAACTTTAGCTGACAGTTGTTTGTGACCTTGCTTATGTGAGAAAATGCCTTCTGGTTTATTGTTTTGAAAGCCAGATTATATTTTTCAATAGCTCAATGGAAATGGCATCATTTGTGAAGTTGAAGGGTGAAGGCATAAATGTTTCTTGACATTTGAATCAACTATTGGTCTTCTGGGGCTTGTCCTTATTCTCCTGCAGTCTCTAATCAACATGGCATCCAGAGAGATCCTGTTAAAACGTAAGTCAGATCATGTCACTCCAGGCTCTTCAGTGGCTTCTTCACAGGAAAAGCAAAGTCCTCAAAGTGCCTCCACAGCCCTAGAAATCTGGGCCTCTGTTTCCTCTCTGACGGTTTCCTTCTCCTCTCCACTTTGCTCCCTCTGTTTTCCACACACTGACATCCTTTCTGCTCCTTGGATACTCCAAGCCCACTCTTGCCTCATTGCCTTTCCATCTGACTGTTCCCTCTGCTTGTACTATTCACTTCCCAGATATGCACCTTGCTCCCTCTCACAACCTTAGGTTCCCTCTTAAATTTTATCTTCCCCAGAAAGCCCTCAGTGATCACTTAGTTTCAGATCGCAGCCTCCTCCTACCAGCTAACAATCTCCATCCCCCTTCCCTGCTTGCTGTTTTTCTCCAGCACTTACCTGATATACTAGTTATTCTACCCATTTATTCAATTTTTATTTACGTATTTACACTTACGATTTTATATTTGCTTCTTTACTTTTGTCTCTCCCCTCAGCTCGAGAGAGGCTATATTCATCTGTGTTAATCACTGCTGTGTTTCCTGAACATGCCTAGAAAACATACTGAAGAAGGGTGCCTGAAATTTGGTAAGGGAGCCATCAGTTTTCTTGGCTGAATGAAGAAATATGCTCATAAATTAATGAACAAATCTCTGGGGTTTCTGAATTAAGGACTAATGGGAAGAGGAAGGCAAATGGTTGGGACAGGGTACTGCAAGAAGGAGTATTTGGAGTACTCTGATAGCTCTCCTAATAGATAACATTTTGTTCATTTAAATAGTTTTAACGAGAGAGCTGGGAACTAGGGACACACAGCATCGAGGTTTTATAATGCATTCTGTAGAGTTCTTTTCGAGTGTGTTCAAATATCATTGAAAATATATGCATGCATATAAACCTCTGTTACTTTATTTAGTGCTTTACAAGAGCCCCTCAAGGAAGGGGTAGTAGCAACTATCAGTATCCTTCCTTTATGATGAGCTTAATTTATTCAAAATTACATCCTAATTTATTTGTAACTGTGAAACTAGACTTAGTTATTTAGTAGACCCTCCCTAGAAACCTATGACGTTAATAAAACCAACAAAAATGTGTTCAGGTTCCAGTGATACACACACTACAGACTCAATTATGTGTCATCCATTTTAATGAAGGGAAGAAGTGATTTAACAAACACAGAGCAAACAAACAGAATATGAAGGTTTGTCCTCCATTAATATTAGTAATGGATAAAGTGGGCTCCAACGCCTTCAACGTAGCTTGAGACCCATCATCTCTGTGTCATGGGAAGGGGGATGCTCGGCCAGGATGTCTTTCTGTGTCACTGAGAAAATTTTCCGTAATGTATAACGATACTTACTGAAACGGATATGGGGCATTTGGGTAATTAGGAATCCGTTAGCATATTTTTCCGGAAGCCTTGACTACGAAACGAAGATAGTAGATTTGGACACTTGCAGCTATGCAGAAGTTGTTTGGGTATTCATCTTTATGCCGAATGAAGTAAGCTTATTTCATCTCTGCAGCTTCCCATATGCCATTTTCCCACCTCTGTTTTGTGTTTGGAAAGACTTTTAGAAATTAAAACTCAAGTTAAAAAGTGAGTGACGGGCTTCCCTGGTGGCTCAGTGGTTGAGAGTCCGCCTGCCGATGCAGGGGACACGGGTTCGTGCTCCGGTCCGCGAAGATCCCACATGCCGCGGAGCGGCTAGGCCCGTGAGCCGTGGCCGCTGAGCCTGCGCTCCGCAACGGGAGAGGCCACAGCAGTGAGAGGCCCGTGTACCGCAAAAAAAAAAAAAAAAAGAAAAAGAAAGAAAAGAAAAGAGAGTGAGTGACAACTTAAATGATATATGGAATATTTTGCTGACTTAGAAGAGCATGCAGAATTAAATATGACCCAGTTGAAATGTTAATTTTATTTTAATGTGTATATTGGGGTGGAGTCTTAAAGGTGCCAGAAAACAAGCATTCACCCATCCTGTTTGGAAGTGCAGCACACAGGCACCTTCAGTTACCAGTTCTGTTCATTCCACAGAATCATCTTGGGAAAACATACTGTTTTTTAGGTACCTGGTGTATATCTTAACCAGTTTGAAGAATTTCCCAAATACCTGTTAATATGTAGTTCTCCGATTCCAATCTTGCCACGTCCTGTACCAGTGACACAGCACATAGGAGTTTTATTTCTCTTTCTTTCTCTGGGTTGTTGAGAACCCAACGAAAGAACAATGGAATGGCATCAAAGAGATCAGGGTTCTTGACTCAGATTTACCATAAAATAATAGTGTCCTCTTGGGAAAATTATAGTTGTTCTAGGCCCCTTTCCTTTTCTTTACTTTGACAGAGCTGCACTAGATGACCCCAAGTAACACTGCGCTCTTTGCAGTAGTAGCTTAGACGTTATTGGTTTTCTGAAACAAATGAAGACAGTGACACAGGAAACTGTGCAACATCTCTGTAACTATGTTTTCTTAGAGTTGCCTCCATTTTTCAGATGATAAGATGGCTGAGCACAGAAGTAGGTGTTTTGACCAGAGGTTCCAGAGTAGAGGGAACTGAACCACAAGTTTCCTTCATTCCTGAAGCTCACTTAGCCGAAACATAGGCTTCTGAATATTAAGCTGTAAAGCATATTATCAGTGTGCTTTAAAAGAAGCGGTTCTTCTAGGATTTCTAATTAATAGCAGGCGGTTTTGAAATTCTTAGAAGATCATCGAATTTTGTGAGATTTACAGCTCTATTTTCCTGTCAAGCAAGTTGTATCAGTGCCAGACAATCATCTGAGCTTCTGGATGCTTCTCTGAACCTCTTGAATTTTTCTTCTTGCTATCTGAAATTCATGCCAGATAAGCCTTTTTGTAGAGAGCGTGTACAGACTTGTCTATTTTCATATACGAAAGCGATGCAGTGAGCCAGGTCGGGGGTTAAGCCCTCATTCTCAGAGTGGTATTGAGCTCCTGGTGAAATGTAATCCTCATTTCCTCAGAATAGAAAAGCAGTTATCTCACGTTTTTAATGCCATTAACTCTTTATACATTTATGTATAATACATATATTTATTGTACCTACGAGGTGTGCTCTCTTTGGGAAGTACAAAGCTATTTGAGACGTAAGTTGTTCATTTTTTTGTTTTCCCACAAATACTGTGACCCTTTGAGCAGGAAGGTCTATGTTTTATTAACATCTAGAACAAGCAGCTAACACGGTGTCTAAGATGTAGTCAATAAATATGAAATAGGTAAATGAACACATTTTTAAGGAAGGGCCAGGGCATGAACAAATAGAAAATTTTCGTTTTCGGTCACAAAGCCACAACAGACATAAAAATAAATGATACAGACAACAAGTGCTACGGTCGTTCAAAGAAGGCATAGAATTGATACAACAAGGATCTCCCCTATGGCACAGGGAACTGTACTCAATATTTTGTAATAACTTATAAGGGAAAAGAATCTGAAAACGGAATCACTGCGCCGTACACCTGAAACGGACACGACATTGTAAATCAACTATATTTCAATTAAAAAACAAACAAGCAGACAACAGCAACAACAAAAAACCAAAGAGGTCATAGAAGTTCTTATGAGATTCCAGAAGAGAAGAGAAGCCAAATGAGGACGGGAGAGGCGGCTTTTGAATCCGTTCAGAGGAGAAGTCACAGAGGAACTAGTCATTGATCTGAATTTGAGATTAAGATTAAGATGAATTAATCTGAATTAATTAAGATTGCAACACAGGGATATTACAGATGAAGGTAATCACATAAACTTACTATACTGAAACTTGCAGAGGTTATGAGTGTTGCTCAAGATCCCAAAGCAAGTGCATTGTGGAATCAGAATTTTAAGTGAGGCCTAATGAACTAAAAACAAACCAGCACAGAAACAAGCCCTTCCTGTGACACCACGTTGCCTTTGAAGTCGTTTTTTTTGGTGGGTTGGCAGAAACTGGTTCCAGTGTTTCTTGCAGGAATGACTGGCCATAGGACTGGGCGTCGTAGCTTCCTGCCAGGCGACCGAAGGTCGCAGGCAGGTGGGTCACTGGGACACACGCGGAGGGGCTCCTGGCCGGCCCCCTGGCCGCTCAGTGCCCCTGCCCCAGAGCGGGGGTGGGGGCCTCAAAGCAGCCTTGTCTGAGTCCCCTGCCACTAGAGAGAGTATTGGCCCAACACTTGTAGAAAACGGGGACCTTGCTGGCAGTTCAGTGGAGGGACACAAATAAATCTTTGCCGACTTTCTGCTGAAGCTCACGAGGGTTCACTCCTAAGCCTCTTACAAGGTCAGCTGCCGAGGCTGCGAGAGATGAGTCAGGGCTCTCCCTCCACCACGGGGAGATCGCTGGTTAAAGCGCTCACGAGGGAGTGAACCGCGTGTCCGCACCGACACGCATGGGCAGACCTCGTCGATGCCTTCTGTCCGGGGTACGAAGCCCTCTCCTGCCTCTTCCAGGCTCTCTAGAAAGCATGTGCAGAGCCTCCCACTCCACCCTCGGACTCCATGGGCCACAGCTGGAGGGACCGGCCAAGGAGCCGTGGCAGGAGGAGGCCAGAGGGCAGCGGGCCTCGGCCGGAGCCCGTCAGTCGGTCCCCATTCACACACCACCAGACGATCCTCTTGACCTGGGCAGTAGCCGCCAACCGACCGCTAAGGTGAGCCCGGCGCGCGCTTGGCTACCTGGCATGGCTGGGAACCCCAGGATCTCCTGGCAGAGGCGGGCATTCTCCTGGGCCGGGTCCGCGGGCGTCTGCGTGTGCAGGGCCTGAACCACCTTGGCCAGGACGATCTGGCACAGGTTGAAGGAGACGGGGGGCTGGCACCGTGTCCAGGCCGCGCTTGCCAGCCGGGCAGACCGGAAGCCCCCTTCCCTTCCCTCGGTCCGGCCGCATCTGGGTTGGCCTCCCGGGACTTGATGAGCTTGTCCAGCAGCTCCTGAGGGACGGTGCTGCCCGTGCCCCACCAAGACTGGCAGCAGCGCCAGGGCCTCACAGGGCACGGCGCCCCCGGCCCCAGAGCCTTCCCTCTGGTTCTCATCACCGGCTGTCACCAGACTTGCATGCAACGTGCTTTTCTTTTCTCTTGTCTTCTTTACGTCCCTCAGCCACGCAATGCGGTGAAGCCCTGACGCTCGCTGCCGCGTCGGTACACCCTGAGAACACGATGCTCAGCGAGCAAAGTCATACACAGAAGGACACACAGGGCGTGACCCCACTGAGGAGAAACGTCCAGAGCAGGTAGATCCACAGAGTCAGCGAGTGGGTTCCTGGTTGTCAGGGGCTGGCGAGGGGACGGAGTGATAGCTAAGGGCGTGAGGGACATTTTCGGGATGATGGAAATGGTCCAAAGCAGTAGTGACGTCTGTACGGCTCAGTAAACTGTCCCCACACGCCCCGGTGCAGCCTGTGAGAGCATCGCTCTCAGGATGAAGGGCTGACCACAGGAAGACTGAACGAGCAGTGGGTCCTGGGCCCAGACTCTCAGCTGGCGCCCCCCCACGTGGGGAAGTCACTGGGACTTGCTGAGCCTCCACGGAGACTGGCAGCAGCCCCCGAGCTCACAGGGCACTGCGCCCCCGGCCCCAGAGCCTTCCCTCTGGTTCTCATCACCGGCTGTCAGCAGACTTGCAGGCAACGTTCCTTTCTTTTCTTTTGTCTTTTTTAAAGGCAACTCTTGAGTACATGTATTTAACATGCAGGGAACCAGCCCTGACTCCTTGATCTGGGTCTTCCAGCCTCTAGAGCCTCGAGGACATCCATTTCCGTTATTTACGCGCCCAGTGCCTGGGGTTTGATGATGGAAGCTGACACCGAGGGCGTCACCACGTGTGGGGTGATGTCAGTGAAAGAATCCCGTGGCGAGGGCCTGCCTGAGGACCACGCATGCCCGGGCCCTCCCCGCCCCCGCCTGCAGCCCTGCGCCTGGGAGCGGAGCTGGTGCATCGCATGCCCGACGTCGTGGAAGTTGGTCTCCCGCTCATCATGCCGCAGCAGGGAGGGCAGGTTGGGCGTAGGCTTGGCAAAGTTGGCCACCGTGGCCGCGATGGCGATCTGGCAGCTCCCATCGTGCTGTAGGCAGGCCGAAGCAGGCCGCGTGCCCGGACTTCCCCACCCTGCGGAGGGACGTGGATGGGGCCCCGCTTCCACAGAGGAGCCCCGGCCCACGGCCGACAGGTTCCCCCACCACGCACGCACCGAGGATAGAGGTCAGGGAGAACTTGCCGATGGATGACCTTGCCCGAGGCCACGTCCCAGACCGTTTAGAGCCTCACGTCTTCGTGGCACGTGCTCGTGCCCTCCTCCAGGTCGAAGGTCAGCCCCAGCAGCTACTGGGAGATGCCCAGCAGCCCGCGTGTGACCGCCTGCACGGGGAAAGACTCCTTGAGCAGGTACTGGTCCACGTGGTAGCGCGTCTCCTCCCCCTGGTTCACGTAGTAGCGCAGGTCCCAGGCGTTGATGGGGCCGTCAAAGTGCAGGCCCCGCCTCTGGCACTCGGCCTTCTTTAGCTCCAGGATCACGGCCGCTCCTGCTCCCCGAGGGGCTTCAGCTTCTGGGCCAGCTCACCTGCGGGCGGAGGAGAGAGGCTCGGCTACGTCCCTGGGGCGGCCCCCCAGCCACCCCCGACCCTGCGCCCCTCGAGGCAGAATGAAGGGTCTGGGATGGTGACCCCCAAGGGCTGACACAGTGGGGTCTCAGGCAGCACCACGTCCGGTCAAGGTCCGCCTGACCCCGTCCCCACTGGGACTCAGGGGGAGGCGGTGTTACCTAGGACAGTGGCCACCACCTGGCTGGTCTTGTCCGTGTTCATCTCCAGCACAGAGTCGGCATGGTGCGGAACCCCAGCAGGCGGGACTTCAGGGCCTGCAGCCTCACCAGCTCCCTGAGGATCACGCAGTTCTCCTGGAAGCCAGAGACGGAAGGCGCTGGGGACCGAGGGCCACGCCCTCCCCACGGGCCCCGGGCCAGGTCTCTGCAGGCGGGCAGGGCTCCCAGGCCACTGGCGGGCACAGCCAATCCCCCTCCCTCCTCCTCCTGGCCCGGATTTCTAGACACTTTGGTGCTGTCCTAACACGTGGCCTTTATTAACACAGGTCCTTTTGGAAGCAGAAACGGCATGAACGTGATGGGCTCTAAGGCCAAGGGCAGGAAGAAATGCGGCCAGGCTCTCCAGGAGCCACCAAGGGGCCTCCCCGGGCTCAACAAGACAAACACGGCTGCTGTGCAGACAGTAGCTCAACCCCACGGCGCCCGAACACCCAGCCCCTGGACGGTGAGACACCTGTTGCTGCAGGTGGCCCGTGGCTCACTGATGAGGCCCGGCCCCAGGCGTACGCCACCTTCTCGGGGGCCACCTCTCCGGTCTGCAGTGGGGTTCTCCTGGGAGCCCCCCGTCACCACAGCACCAGCGTGGCCTGTCTGTAGCCCAAGAAGGTGGGGACGCAAGACTGTCCCCCGTGCCCCCCGCATCCCCCGCGAGGCCGAGCGAGCACCAGTGGTGTCTGCGGGGAAGGTGAAGGGCTCACGCACAGCCCGCATCTACAGAAGCACAGACTGCAGCCACATGCGCTATGGAACAAACACAAGTGTCCATGCAGGACCCGATGTCTGAATGTCAAGGCCATGCCCGGGCCACAGTGAGAAGGTGCATCCCCCATGCAAGCCACAGAGAGGGGATGGGGGGGTCCATCTGCGATTCTGAGCTCATCGGGCATCACCCCAGAGGGAGAGGGAGAGGGAGAGGGAGAGGGAGAGAGGTAGACAGAAGTACAGAGGGAGAGAAAGAGAGAGGGAGGGAGAGACGTCTCTCCCTTCCCTGGGGGTTCTCTAGTGCAGCCAAGGCTGAAAACCACGGCATTTTGGGAGATGGGTCCTCGTGGAAGAGTTAAATAGTCGCTCATGGCATTATCGACACATACTAAAAAAGGCCCCAAATCTTGGGGAGTCAGGGAGGGGAGTGTCGGCTGCCTCGTAAACGAGGAGAGATTGGGCATCAGAGGAGGTGCCTGTGCAGCCTGCGCCCAGGGCCCCGCAGACTTCATCTCCCAGCGGTGGTCCTGGGCTGGAAGTCAGCGGGGAGGTCAGGCTGTCCAAGCATCAACGTTGACTTCAGGGCTGATCTAAAAGGCGCCTGGTGTTTGTTGAAGCAGAAAAAGGAGAAAGCAGTAGGGAGTGGATGGGAGTGGGAGGGGGAGGGAGCCCCCCTCCTCAGCACTTCTACCGCTCTCCCTCTCTCTCTCTCTCTCTCTCTCTCCCTTTCTCCCTCTCTCCCTCTACCTCGCTGCCTCTCACTCTCCCTCTCCCTCCATCTCTCCCTCTGCCTCTCTCCCTCCCTCTCTCCCTGTCCCTCTCTCTCTCTCCCTCTTTCCCTCCCCCTCTCCCTCTCCCCCTTTCCCTCTCCCTCTCCCCTTCTCCCTCTCTCCCTTCCTCTCTCCCTGTCCCTGTTCCCCTGTTCCGCACGCTCTGGCTCTACCTCTTTCCCTCTTCCTCTCCCTCCACCTCCTTCCCTCTCTGGAGAGGGAAGGAGGTGGAGGGAGAGGGAGAGAGAGATGGAGAGGGAGAGAGTGATGGAGGGAGCGAAAGATGTCTCTCCCTCCCTCCCTCTCTCCCTCCCTCTCTCCCTCTCCCTCCCTCCTTCTCCTCCCTCTCCCTCTGGCTCCAACTCTCCTCCTTCCATCTCTCCCTCTCCCTCACTCCCTCCCAGAGAGGCAGAGATAAGGCAGAGGGAGAGAGGAAGAGGGAGAGATGGAGGGAGAGGGAGAGGGAGGGAGAGGGAGGGAGAGGGAGAGAGGGAGAGGGAGAGAGGGAGGGAGAGGGAGAGAGGGAGAGGGAGAGAGGGAGAGGGAGGGAGAGGGAGAGAGGGAGAGGGAGAGAGGGAGAGGGAAATAGGTCTCTTCCTCCCTCCCTCTCCCTCTCTCCTCCTCCTCTCCCTCTCTCCCTCTCCCTCTCTCTCTCCCTGTCCCTGTTTCCCTGTTCCAGTCTCCCTCTGCCTCTCTCCCTCTCCCTTGTCTCTGCCTCTCCCTCCATCTCTCCCTCTCTGAGAGGGAGTGAGGGCGAGGGAGAGATGGAGGGAGAGGGAGTGAGGGCGAGGGAGAGAGGGAGGGAGAGGGAGGAAGAGGAAGAGTGGAAGGGAAAGGGCGAGGGAAGGAGAGGGGGAGACGGAGGAGAGAGGGAGAGGGAGGGAAGAAGAGACCATTTTCCCTCTCCCGCTCTCCCTCTCTATCTCTCTCTCCCTCTGTCCCTCTCTCTCTTCTTCTCTCTCTCTCCCTCCATCTCTCCCTCTCCCTCTCTGTCTCTCCCTCCATCTCTCCCTTTCTGGGAAAGAGTGAGGGAGATGGAGACATGGAGGGAGAGGGAGGAGAAGGAGAGAGGGAGGGAGAGAGGTGTAGAGGGAGAGAGGGAGAGACGTCTTCGCTCCCTCCCTCTATCCCTCTCTCCCTTTCCCCCCTCTCTCTCCCTCTCCCCCTCCCTCTCCTGCTCTCCCTCTCCCTCTTTCCCTCTCCCTCTCCCTCCACCTCCTTCCCTCTCTGGAGAGGGAAGGAGGTGGAGGGAGAGGGAGAGCGGAACAGGGAAACAGGGACAGGGAGAGAGGGAGGGAGGAAGAGACCTCTTTCCATCTCCCTCTCACCCCCCCTCTCCCTCTCCTCTCCATATCTCTCTCCCTCCCTCTCCCTCTCCCTCCCTCTCTCCCTCTCCCTCTCTCCCTCTCCCTTGTCTCTGCCTCTCTATCTCTCCCTCTCTGGGAGGGAGTGAGGGAGTGGGAGAGTTGGAGGGAGGGAGAGGGAGAGAGGGAGGGAGGGAGAGAGGGATAGAGGGAGGGAGCGAGAGAGGGATAGAGGGAGGGAGGGAGAGGGATAGAGGGAGAGAGGGATGGAGGGAGGGAGTGAGAGGGAGGGAGGGAGGGAGGGAGAGACGGTCTTTCGCTCCCTCCCTCTCTCCCTCTCCCTCTCACCCCTCTCTCTCCCTCTCCCCCCTCCCTCTCCTGCTCTCTCTCCCTGTTCCTCCACCTCCTTCCCTCTCCGGAGAGGGAAGGAGGTGGAGGGACAGGGAGAGGGAAAGAGGTAGAGGGAGAGCGTGCGGAACAGGGAAACAGGGACAGGGAGAGAGGAAAGAAGAGAGGGAGAGGGAAGAGGGACGGGGGAGGCAGGAAGAGGGAGGGGGAGGAGGGAGAGAGACGGGGGAGAGCGAGGAGGTAGAGGGAGAGGGAGGGGAGAGGGAGAGGGATGGGGAGAGCAAGGGGGAGACGGAGGTGGAGAGGGAGTTGGGAGAGGGACAGGGAGAGGGACGGGGAGGGGGGAGAGGGAGGGGGGAGGGAGAGAGGGAAAGAGAGAGACGCAGAGGAAAGAGGGAGAGGGAAGAGAGAGAGGGACAGAGGGAGAGGGAGAGAGGGAGGAGGAGAGGGACGAGAGGAAGCAGGGAGAAAAGAGAGAAAGAACACACCATCTACATTTCTGTCAAATGACACCGGGGATCCTTACACAACCAGGAGAAAATAACACAGCGAGGCTCTTTCTCAGCTGGAACTGGAACTGCAGATGGGGCCAAACACCACCAGGGTGGCCACACATGTCCAGCTGCCGCCCCAGCCCCCTGAGTCTGGTCACCAGGGCTCTGAGTGTTTGCTCCAGGGACCTGGGGTTCACCCTGTCACCCTGGAGGTCGGGCCTAGACAGCATGGCCCCGGGCTGGACACATAGGGAGAAAAGCATCCCCACAGGCCAGCTTGTGCGAGCCGATTCAGCTGCCAGATTTTAGAGGCCCGGGATCACCCTGTGGCCCATGAAAGCCAGGAGCCAGGAGGGTCTTGCATCGGGATTCCTGTCCGTTGGACTGGAACGTTTATGTAAGGAGTGTTGGAAACAGTGGTAACAAGACTGAATTCGAAGGAGCTTTAGGATATTATGGACCACTCCGAAGTGTGTGGGTTGCTAAAAACCCTCCCGGCTTCACTCTTGTTGAAAATGAAGATCCCCGAGATGCAGCGGATGCTGTCTGAGAAGTAGACGGGAGAACACTCTGTGGCTGCCGAGTAAGAGTGGACCTGTCGAATGGGGAAGGGAGAAGTCGAAATCGTGGCCGCCTCCTTCTTGGGGTCGTCGCCCTCGAGATGATTATCGGAGGAGGAGTCCTCCCCCTCACCACAGATCTCCAAGACGGAGAAGCTTCTCCCGCAGCCGGAGCAGGTCCCTTTAGTAGATATAGGAGAAGAGAGAGATCACTGTCCCAGGAGAGAAATCGCAAGCCGTCCCGATCTTTCTCTAGGTCTCCTAGCCGATCCAGGTCAAATGAAAGGAAATAGCAGACCACTTTGCAAGAGGAGTGGTGCACAGGAAATACCTTCATTTGACAGGAGTATGTACAGAAAATTCAAGTTTCGTTTGAGACTTCCGAAGCTTGATGCACTTTTTAAATGTTTTAGCTGTTCCCGTTTGTCTGTCTCTTGGGACAGTGACACATAAAGGTGTCATTCTCTGTGGTTTGAAATGGGTCATATGAGGCATGTAATATGAAGAATTGTTTCTTTACAATGTTCTCTTAAGCAGAATTGAATTTGCTTTGAATTTTTGGTCTTGCCTAGACTGATAATAAAACTCTAACTCCTGCCCACCTAAAGTGTGATGTTTATTATTATGGAAACAACACTGGCAAACATTAAAAAGACTTTCTGTAGCTGGGATACGGTATGCAGCTGTAGTCAAGCAAGCAGTCTTTAAAAGGTACTGTGAACACAAGCCAGCAGGTAGAAATGAAAGCCGCACCCTTACCCTAGATGAGAGGTTTAAGAATTCCACTAGTCTTCACACTGGACAAGAGGTTGTCCAGTGAGTTTAGCATCTAAGAAGTTTCAAGGAAGTTAGTTAACCTTTGAGTTAGGTCATAAGTCCCCTCTGTGATTGCTGTACATGAATACATAGCTCTTTGTAAAGTTTTTTGGAAGTTGAGATTATCAAGACACCAATGTCCTGCCAGATTAAGAGTATATTGTAGAGCTGAACTTTGAGTTACTGTGCAATTTTTTTTTCATGCTGTCATCTGTAATATGTTTTGTGAGACTCCTTGGGATTAAAGTTTTGGTTCCAAACGGAACAAAGAAAACAAAAAAAGGATCCACCTGCCAATGCAGGGGACCCGGGTTCGAGCCCTGGCCCGGGAAGATCCCATGTGCCGCAGATCAACTAAGCCCGTGGGCCACAACTATTGAGCCTGCGCTCTAGATCCTGGGAGCCACAACTACTGAGCCCCCATGCCACAACTACAGAAGCCCGCACATCTAGAGTCCGTGCTCCGAAACAAAAGAAGCCACTGTAATGAGAAGCACATGCCTGCAACAAAGAGGAGCCCCTGCTCGCCGCAACTAGAGAAAGCCCGTGTGCAGCAATGAAGACCCAACGCAGCAAAAAAAAAAAAAAAAAAAGACGCTACTGGCCAGGTGATCAAGGGTAAAATTGTTTGTCACAAGTCCCGTTGATGGTGTGTATCCTTGATGTGTGTATCCTTGATGGTGTGTATCCTTGACGATGTGACCTGAGGAGAATGACATTTTTATCTCTGTCTGGATCTTCCGCCCCAAACCCCATAACTCCAGCCCAACCATAAGAAAAACATCAGAAAACCAACAGACAAACAAATTGAGGGACAAAATACCTGACCAGTCCTCCTCAAAACTTTCAAGGTATCAAAACCCAGGGACGTCTGAGAAATGTCACAGCCCAGAGGAGACTGGGACAGAAAAAGGGTGTTAGGGGAAAGCTAGGGAAATTCTAATAAAGTGTGGACTTTAGTTAATAATAACGTATCCATCTCGGTTCCTTAGTTGGATAAGCATGTCGTACTAACGTACTAAAGTACTAACGTGTTGGAAATAGGGGTACTGGGTCGGGGGTCCACAGCACTCTGTACACTCTGTACAGATCTTTGCAACTTTTTTGTAACTCTAAGCTATTCTAAAATTAAGCAACTACTAAACAGAGATAAGAATGTTATTTCCCTGATTTGAACATGGCTGAGTTTGTTTTCATGGTCACATTTGTGCTATCTGGATGTGTCTTGGAATCAGTAGCAAAGGAGAGTTGCCAGCCCCTGGGAAGATGCGGCTGGTTTGCAGGTGGCTTGCTCTGGAGCTGAAGAGCATGGTGGGAAGTCTGCAGCCTCGGGCTGCACTTAGAACCATGGGAGGGGATGGGCCAGCTCAGTTAGGGATGGAACCTATAAATAAAACTTTTTCTTTTCCATTATGGCTTATCACAGGATATTGAATATAGTTCCCTGTGCTAGACAGTAGGACCTTGTAGCTTATCCATCCTATATTTAATAGTTTGCGTCTGCTAACCCCAAACTCCCAATCCAACCCTCCCTCACTCTTTCTCCCCCTTGGCAACCACAAGTCTGTTCTCTATGTCTGTGAGTCTGTTTTTGTTTCGTAGACAAGTTCATTTGTGTCGTATTTTAGATTTCACATATAAGAGAGATCATATATGTGTCTTTCTCTTCTGACTTACTTCACTTAGTATGATAATCTCTAGGTCCATCCACGACGTTGCTGCAAATAGCATTATTTCATTCTTTTTATGGCTGAATATATTCCATTGTATATATGTACCACATCTTCTTTATCCACTCACCCATCAGTGGACATTTAGGCAGCTTCCACATCTTGCCTATTATAAATAGTGATGCAATGAACACTGGGGTACATGTATCTTTTCTTTCTTTTTCTTTCTTTTTTTCTTTCTTTTTTCTTTCTTTTTCTTTCTTTCTTTCTTTTTCTTTCTTTCTTTCTCTCTCTCTTTCTTTATTTTTTTGTTACACAGCATGTGGGATCTTAGTTCCCTGGCCAGAGATGGAACCCATGCTCCCTGCACTGGAAGCACAGAGTCTTAACCGCTAGACCACCAGGGAAATCCCAGGGGTGTATGTATATTTTTGAATTAGAGTTTTCTCCAGATCTATGCCCAGGAGTGGAATTGCGGGACCCTATGGCAGCTGTATCTGTTCTCTGCACGTCTCACATCAACCACGTGCGCTCCAATCCTTGCTCTCAACGTCATCTTCGGGGAACACAACCTGCGACAGGGACCTTGACAAGAAGAAATGGCTCAGGGAAAAGCTAGCTGCACAGGGAGGAGATAGAGGCCATCGACCCTGGGGTGTGGCGGGGAGAGTGGGCACAGAGATTGGTCATTTCATCCCTGATACTCAGCCCTCCTGGCTGCCCCACTCTAGGTCACCTCGGGATACAGAGGTGACCCGGTTAGAGTCCCAGCCTGTGCAGGAATCTCGGGGCACCAGCGGGTCTGAATAATATTAGTGCAGGGTCTCCCCCATGGCACTGGGGTTATTTGGGGCGGGTCATTCTCTGCTGGGGGCCCCTCTTGGGCACTGTGTGGGGTTCAGCAGCATCCCTGTCCCCACCCATTTGATTCCAGGGTCCCCTCCCCCCCAGTTGTGACAACCACAGATTTTCCCCAGACATCACTGAAGAACTGGGGGAGGCGGAAGCAGGATGGCCCTGGGTGAGGACAGCTGTGTTGAAGCAAGCAGCCTGGCTTAGGGCAAGGTCTGCCCCAATCCCGTCAGAGCCTGCATTTAGAACTGCCCCTTCCCTCTCCCACCTCCCATGCCCTGCAGTGGTCTCCGAGACATCATCCCCACGTAAGAAATCACACCTTCTCAGTTTACTGTCCCCAGCACCTAGAAGAGTGTCTGCTATGTAGTAGATGCTTCATAAATACTTGCTGAATAAAGGAGTTGAATAAAGGGATGAGTGGATGAATGAATGAAGGTTACCATGGAAGGAGGGGGGAGATTCCCTTTCTGGCTCTCGGGGATTGGGATATCAAGTGAAAGATCCATCCTAAATAGGCTGACCAGCCTTCTGGGTTCCCCAGAAATGAGGGTTTCCCCATAGTTCCAGCGCTCAAACCTGAGCGGTCCTGGGCAAAGTGGGGGCGGGTGTTGGTCACCCTGTGTAAACACAGTAACAATTCCAACTGCAATAGCAATGGCCAAGGACCTCTACGGTCTTACTGACCAGGCACAGTTCTTCACCTGGCGGGGAAGGGTGGGCCAGGATTGGAATTCCGGTGATCCAGGGTGGGCGGGTGAGGGCACACCCCGGGCTTGTGTAGGGGAGTCCAGGAAGGTTCTGGAGGAAGTGACAGTGACACAGGAGGGAGGGAGGAGTCTAAGGAAGAACGTCCCACACGACAACGTGTGCCAATGGCCCTGGGCCCAAGGTCACACCTGACCAGGGCTTGCTTGTTTTCTTTTTTTCTAATTTACTTTTCCCCACATGGATATGCAATTGTCCTAATGCCATTTATTGAAAACTCCTTAATTTCCTCACTTTCTGTCATATCAAGTTCTCATCTATCTGTTTCTGGACCTTTATTCTCTACCATAGAGCTATACGTCCCATCCTTGCACCACTAGGGCTGTTTCATCACTATAACTTTATTTTTTACTCATTTATTTCTTTGGCCGTGCTGGGCGGCATGTGGGATCTTATTTCCCTGACCAGGCTTTGAACCCGCACCCCTTGCAGTGGAAGCTCGGAGTCTTAATCGCTGGACCTCCAGGGAAGTCCCCAGGGCTTGCTTTGACATCCATCGAATGGTGGCGGGTGGGCACGGGGAGCAGCTGTCTGTGAGCCACCCTGTGTAGAAATGCAGGGTGGAGGGCAGGACAGCTGGAGCGGGAGGGGAAAAGGCGGAGGAGGGAGGGAGGGAGGGATGGCGGGCGGGCGAGAGACAGACAGAGAGTTTCCGGAGACAATAGCTCTGGCCGTGTCCTAGGGCATGAAAGCTGAAAATAGCTCCTAGTGCCGGGAGCCCTGGAGCCGGAGCCTGGGAGCCATTGTGACTGGCACTCCTCCCTGGTGTGTGTGTGTGTGCGGGGGCGGGGGGCTCTGGACTTCTCAGGCTGGGAATGGGGTGCACGGAGCAAGGACGGAGCAGGGACGGAGCAGGGACCCTTCTCTCTGGGACCTCGCAGGCCATCCTTAGCTCACAAAGCTGAGCCACTCCCGGCCCTACGAGGGGGGGGCTTATCCTCCCTGTCCCCTGGATCACACCCCCTCACACACGACTTCCCCTTGTGTGCTCCCAGCAACCAAGAGAACCTGTTTTTAAAAGATTTGGGGGAGGGAGGTAAACATACAAACAAGAGCAGAATGGATACTTTTTCCGAATGGGAATGGCTCTGTGTAACCCCATCCCCAGGGTAACCAGAGTCCTGACCTCTAACACCCTTGACGAGTCAGCCTTGGTCTGGGCTTGCAGACCCACGGAAGCTTCCTCATCCCCTCCTTCAGACCCCGTCTCTCCCTCGGCGTCTTTGTGAGAGGCACCCGGGGAAGTGGGACTGCTAGGCTGTACTGCTGCTAGAACTGCACCTGGGCTCCACCAGGCTCCAGCCCCCCGCCCTGTGCACCTCTCTGTCCCTGAGGCACCTCAACTGGTAGGAGCGGCATCACCTTCCCTCCCGGGACTTGTGACACTTAAGGGAGACACAGAAAGGACAAGCGTTTGGCTCCCTGGCTGGCAAAGAGCAGGTGCTCAATTGTCATAAGTGGCCGTATCAGTGAGGGTTCTCCAGACAAACAGAATCCATAGGGTGTGTGTGTATATACACACACACGTACATATGTACACGCATACAAAAATATACAGCTGTGTTTATATGCAGTACGCATACAGACATATACACATATAGTATATACAATACGCAAATACATATATACACACATATATATAAAATGCATAGTTTGTATATATACAGTATGTATACACACATATACACGTAATATATACAATAGACACATACAGATACACTATACATACACACATATGAAATGCATCGTTTGTGTATATACAGTATGTACACATACGTATAACATATGCAATGTACACACCTAGGTACGTCTATATCATACATATATACACACATAGAAAGATATTTAGGTGTGTATATATACAGTATACATACATACACATATAATATATGCAATACATACACGTACATACATATAGACACGCATATACACCTACATAGAAAAGCATGTAGAATAAAAATATATATGTACTGCATATATAAATTCCTTGTATTCGTTCCTCCTTTACGCAAAGTGGACCAATTTCAGTGTTAATCTCTTCTGAAAAATACCTTCCTGGCCACATCTGGAATAATGTTTGTGGTTGCCGGGGCCCCACGCAGTGCGCACATGAGATTAACCATCCCCGTGGCGATGATGACACTTTATTTTCTCCCTTGACCACTGTCACTACTATTCCAATTAAAATGGCAGTGCTATGAGGGCAGGGCATTTCCTTTTTGGCCAGTACTGAGCGACCGCGGTCTGGTGCCTAGCATAGGCTAAATACACGGCAATTTTGTGAACAGAAGCCGGGATTCCAGCTGTCATATTTAATAGGAATTATAGTCTTATTCTTGGGGGGGAGGGGTTGTGTCACGGTACGTCGAGGTCGGGAGTCGAACTCGCCACCACTGGCCCTGAGAGGTTTTGCCGGGTCCCCACTTCGGGCCGGTGGGTGTGGCCAGGGGCAGCCGATGACGTGCGTATGTGCGTGCGTACGTGCGTGCGTGCGTGCGTGGGAGCGTGCGTGCGTGAGAGCGTGCGAGTCCACGGGGCGGGCCGCGCGCGCCGGGAGTGTTTCAGCCCGGCCCCCGGCTCATTGTGGCCGCCTCACGCCGGCCCGAGTTCGCAGCAGCGCTGGAGGCCCCGGGCCTGTGACCACAAAGAGGGAGCCGGGGGCCGGACGGGAGCGCTATGGCGGCAGCTGAGGCCCAGGCCAGGCCCCCCTCAGCCTCCCGCCTGCCCGTCTGCCCCGCCCCCGCCGGCGGCGCCGCGCCCCTCCCCCAACCGCCAGACTAGCGCGGTGCGGGGCCCGCGCGCGAAGACATGGGGGAGAAGCTGGAGCTGAGGCTGGAGTCGCTCTTGGGGACCGAGCCCGCCGTCTACCCGTGGCCGCTGCCGGTCTACGTAAGTGCCACCCCTCCCCTCCTCCCGGACCCCCGCTCCTGTTCCCCCACGGCGCGCGCTGAGCCCACCGAGAAACGGAGCGACTCGAGTCGCCAGACCCTCTTTGGAGCCCCCCTTCCCGCCCCGCCGTGGTTCTCCGCGGCAATTTCCAGCCCCCGCGCGCAGGGTGGGCAGAGGGGAGCCTGCGCCGGCCGGGGGCGCCGACTCGGCCGCGGGGACCCCGCGCTTCCGAGGGGCGCCTGAGCCGGTCTGCGGTTGGCTCTGCAGGGTTGGGGACCCCGGTCCCCCCGGGCCTGGACTGCCGGCGGGCTTGCCCTTCTGTACTTTAGGATCTGACACGTAGGGTTTCTTTTTCCTGGTAGCTTATTCTTAGCTCTGTCAACGTACTTAGTTTTTAAAATTTGTTTTTATTTTTCAGGGCACCCTTTCCTCCCTCTCTCCAGTTTTTTTGTGTTTCTCTTTTGTTTTGTTTTAGTGAGGCATTTTGTCCCTCTGATCTTGAGTGGGTGGGCTGGCAGGACACTTGGAGAGGAGGCGTTCTGTCCCCTGATCTTGAGTGGCCTTTGGAAAATGACGGGCCAGACGGAAATTAAATTTAATTGATATATAATATTGTATCCGTCCAAGGTGTACAATGTGATGATTAATATATATAGTGTGTGTGTGAAATGATTACCACAATAAGTTTAGTTAACCTTAATTCACATAATTACAAATGTTATCTTTGTGATGAGAACTTTCAAGATCTACTCTCTTAGCAACTTTCAAACATAAAATACGGTATTGTTAACTGTAGTGACCGAGCTGTACATTACATCACCATTACTCACTTGTCTTACAACTAGAAGTTTTTACCTTTTGATCATCTTCCCTCATTTTCGTCACCTCCAGCCCCCAGCTCTGGCAACCGTCATTCCATTCTTTCTATCATGAGTTCAGTATTTTAGATTTCACATATGAGATCATAAAGTATTTATCTTTCTCTGTCTGACATTTCATTTAGCATAATGCCCCCCAAACCCACCCATGTGGTCACAAATAGCCAGATTTCCTTCTTTATCATGGCTGACTAATAGTAGGTTGTATGCACCCCCATTTTCTTCATCCATTCATCCACAAGAAAACACTGAGGTTGTTTCCATGTCTTGGCTACTGTATTGGGTTGGCCAGAAAGTTCATACAGTTAATGAATACACTGTTCAGTCAAACTTGGTGAAAATGAGTCTTTTATTTTTACTTAAAATAAATCTTTGACAAAGCCAGCTAGGCACCCCTTTGAGTAACGACTTATATCACATTGAAATATTTTAAACATATGAACAGTAATAGCTGAAATGACAAATGTTACTAATATGGACACAATTTATCAAGGAGAATATGTTAGAATATGTTAAAATGCAGATGGACAGTGAAAGAACAACTATAACTTTTAACTAAATATTGTCTTGATATTTAGACCATTGGTTAAAATCATGATAACAGGTTTCATCCGTTTCAAGAAAGCAGAATATTTGCAGATCACTTAACATTTACTAGGTATGTTCTCAGCCTGGAAGGATATATTTCACTTACATGTGTCATTTAATTTAACCACATCCCTCTGTAATAGATAGTGGTATCCCTATTTGCAGATAGGAGACAGGCTCAGAAAGATTAAGAATGTTACCTAATTCTAGTAAGTAGCCAAACCTAAACTGATCTAATTCCAGGGCAAAGCTCTTTCTGGCACATCAGTGTGGGTCTTTATCTCTTTGAGAATTGTTGAACATTAAAAGCCTTCTTCCAGGTAAATGCATAAAGAAACAACATGAGCAATGATATAACAATACAAGTCTCACTAAATAATTGGTGTGTTTGGCCTTGCTTTTGCTGATAGATCTTTTGCAAAATTGCTTTTCTCTGAGATATTTAAAGTGGACTTTAACTATTTTCTTGGAAGACTTTCCTAAATTATACCTATCAGAAAGCTGCTTTGCTTTAAGGCCGAAGAAAAATGAAAGCTTACTTAACTACACTTAGGTGCCAGGGTCATACTATGAGCTCTACACCTGCCAGGATTCACGCTAAGATAGATAGGGTGGCTCAGCAAACTGTCCATAGTCCTGTGATTTCTTTCTGATATTCTGAAGTAGAAATAATTTCATAACTGTTCACAAAAGAGAGAAACACTGTTTCTTGGTCCTCAATATCATACTGCTGTAGGCTAATTCTTTCTCTCTTCTGTTGCCCCTTAGTATAGAGAGTGTGTTTTGGGGACCCTCCTTCACGATCTTCTCCATTCCAAGAGCATCTTACATAAATCCAGGACTTCTCAAGCAGCCAGTTTTGCCAGATGGTCTTAGGGTTGGTTGTACCCATATATGTATAATCTGAACTTCTCAAGTAAGGTCCTTAGAGAGCATAATGGCTAAGAGAATTGGTGCTGATACCAGACCTGAGTCCAAATACTGCCTATGCCCCTAACTAGCTGTGTAACCTTGGAGAAGTAACTTAAGCCCCTTAAAGGGATTAGATTTCTCACCTGGAAAATGGTATAATAAATGCATCTACCTCATATGGTTAGTGTGTAAATTAATGTAACTTGAGATGGTGCGTGTTAAGCATTAGCACAGTGCCTGTCTCTTGTTAGTAATACCTGCTTATCTTATTAATTATTCTCTTTATATTCCCAGTTCCAGCTGGGTGCCTAACATATAATAGTTGTTCAGCAAATAGTTACTGGATTGAACCAGCTCTGAAATTGAAGCATTGGGTCAACAGCAAAGTAGTCACCCCACCATCATTTCTCCCAGAGAAAGGGAGAATAGATGGAAGCCAGCCATCATACTTTCTTTTCTTATTCTAAACTTCCCATCCAGCCCCAGCAATAAAATAATCTTCCTGGACCCTAACAATTTCAAGGATTCTTCAAATCACACTATTTGAAAATAGCTGGGTTGCCCTAATCTAATATGTCCCAGGACCCCAAGGTCACCAAGCTTCTATTAATGAAGTCTAGTTAAGATAAATGATAACAGTTAGTCAACCAACTGCTTATGAGCTCATTGGGCTTTTTAAAATTTACTATCTGCGCTTCATAGAGACACAGGTATTTTGCTTTTGTAGGACATTCAACAGTCAAAGTAGTCTTTTAAAAAGCACAAATCAGACGCTATTATTGCACTGCTTCTAACCTCTAAAGGCTATCTATTGTAAAGAGATGAAATTTTCAACTACTTAGCCAGGCTCACAGGGACCATGTGCTCTGGTCACTTACTACATCTTTCCCTGACCTTCATGGGGCTCGAGGCACAGTTGTCCTTTTCAGTCCCTCAGATGCAACAAGCTCTACTTCTTGCTCTCCCAGCTTTAGATTGGCTAATCCATCTACCCAGACCAATTTCCCTCTTATCGTTAAGGTCTCGGTTCAAACGCCACCACTACTATCTTGACCAAAGAGACCTGCCTCCTCAGTGCCTCTCCATCCCTTTGTCCAGTCGTATTTCTGTCACTGTACAACATTTATTTACATGTTTACTCTGTCTTCCTCCACCACTGGACATTTGCTTAAGAGCAGGGACTTTGTAATTTTTTGCTTCCAAGGCTTGCAGCGGACACTGGCACGTAGGTGTGTAGGAAATGTGTGTCTAATAAAGAATAAATATGTGAATGAAAAAAAAACTGTGAAACACTAACACAAGATTATTCTTCTTTCAAAAGAATAATGAAAAATAATTTCATTCAATAAGAGTCATTCTTAGTTACTGATCCATGACTTAGTAGATCCCATTCAATTTAAAATGTCCCCTTTTTTTCTGATACTTTCACAAGTCATTAATTAAGTGTTGCTCACTTTTAAGGCCAATCTGTGAGACATTATTTAACTTGTCTCCTCTAAAGTTCCAGCATGAACTCAGGCGGGGCTTCACCAAGTACTGATCATGTGACCTTGGCCTCTCATTGCCTCCGTTTTCTCATTTGTAACATGGGTATAATAATCGGCTTATTTCATACGCCTATGAGGAGGAAAACTTCATGTGTGTGTGTGTGTGTGTGTGTGTGTGTGTGTGTCTATATATATGTATTTAAACAGTGTCTTAGAATAGTGTCTGGCACATGATAAGCATTATAGAAGTATTGACTGCTGCTACTAGTACTGTTATTATGAGAACTAACTGTTGAGAATAATCCTTCATATAGTGGTTTATTCCACTGAAGATAAAGGAAACTCATAGAATATTAGAAATCAGATTAAACACGGAAAGCCAGTAAAATATACCAGGACAGAAGATGATGAGAGTGTGAAAGGATAGAGGAAAAAAAATGGTTTTTGTTTTTCTTTTTCTTTTTTAAAAAAGGAAAGAGCCTAGAAATAGGACAAAAACTATTCATTGGCTATACTGACATGGAGATCGCTGGTGACCTTCATAAGTAAAATTTCAGGACAGTGGGCAGAGAGATTACGGTGAGGGAAGTCAGATGGATGTAAATTATAGAGTAGATGGGACGTGAGGAAATGGAAACAATATATGATGATAACAATTTTGAAAAGTTCAGACATGAATTGGCTAAAGAAGATATGCAGGGATTAGAGGAGGAGGGAGGCTTTCGTGTTACACGTATAGTTTTTAACATTTTAAGTTGGCGTTACTAGTCTAGAATGAGGTTGAATTTTGGCAAGAATCATTCATAAGGAGTAGATGGGTTGTAGAAAATGCAGTGCTGTGAAGTACTTGAGAAGATGAGAGAAAATGAAATGCTATCTGTAGTGCACGTGGCCTTTGAACTTGAACTCCTGTAGTGCAAGGGAATACAAAGATCAATGCAAATGCTAATGAATTAACGGATTTGGCAGTGGACTATTTACTGACTTCTGTGTTCCTAATGAGTTAGGAAGCGCCTCACCAGCCCAGAGTGAAGGAAGTAGAGAGGATGGAGGAAAATTTGAGGAGGGTAGGGAAAGCTTCTAAGAAAATAGTCCTTAAGGAGAATTAGAAAGAACTTACTGTAAGTCAGAGCAATATTTCCAGTCTTGAAAATCCATTTGAAGTTGGTGTTTATTAATTTATTGGAATACCAATTTTCCCTGCCACATGATGTTTCTCCAGCTACCTGGATATAAGTTACACAGAGGCAGAAAAGAATGAGAGATAACAATCGAGGGAAAATACAATTAGTATTTTTTTTTTACCTTTTTCCACTTCCCCGCTCCAACTCTGGGGAGCCTTCATGGACATGGCTGCCCTCGCAGCCTGCAGCAGCACGCTGTTATCAAAGAATTCAAAGAAATGGAACATAGGTTTCCAACTTAATAATTCAGCAAAATCAAAAATTGTATATAATGTTTTCTGTTGGCAAAGATTTTTGCAATATAATTTGGTTCCATCTTTTGACAAGTAATTTGGCAATGTCTAGCAAGATAAAAATGTTAATAGCTTTTTACACATTAATTCTAATTCTGGAAGCTTATGCCGATAAATAATTTATAATCCAGAAAATTATTATATAAAGATGCTCATTGTCATGTCATTTGTAATAACAAACATTGGAAACACCTTTAATTGTTAAGAATAGGAAAACAGTTTAGGAAATTATATCCACTTAGTAGAAAGTGACACAGTTACTATATTATAATTACAAGATGATGGAGCAAAATAAAATAATGCTTAATAAAGAAAGAATGAAGAAAGCTGACCTAAAATTGTGTCTTCCTTATGACAGTAATTATGTAAACATATCAATATTTATTAAAGCTTAAAACCAAGATAAAGTTTTAAAAGCTCTGTACCAGTAATGGGGATTTTATGTTCGTTTCAAAATATTTTTTGACACAACTCTTAGAATTTTGTTTTGTCTACTCCTTTTCTTAAGAATTTCTGATTATTACCTCACTTTTCATTTCATAGTTTCAAATAAAGCCAGCAATTTTATCATCAGAGAAGATTAGACTTATTGGACAGTCCATAATTCCAAGTTATTTGGTATAAAAAGACCATATACACTTGTAGGTGCTTTCAAAATAAAATTTCGAGAAGTTTTTTCTTTTTGCTTAGTCTTTCCTAGTATGGAGATGAAGCAAACTACCTAAAATTGCTAGCCATTCTTTTTTCATTTTTCTCATTTTATTGATTTATCTTGCCCTTCACAGAAATGATAAGAAATGAGTCTGCAGTTGCATCTGCCAATTTCTTAAATCCTCTATTATCCACATTATGAAATCATACTAGTATGAATGCTTCCAGTATTTTCAGAACTCTTTAGTTAGTATACTTTAGCATTCTGTATGAAGTATCTTATGTAAGTGTAAAATTTAGACTCAACTTCTGGAAGCTTTTGATTTCTTAGTTCAAAAGTGAGAGATCCTTAGTTCAGCCATATGATTAACAATTACTTGTATAGTAAGAAGCTCCTAAATTATTGTTTTATGGGTACCTGGCAGTTTTCTTGCCATTTCTCAGAAGTTCTCTATTAAACACATTCTCTCTCTTTCTCTCTCTCTATCTCTCTGTCTCTCTCTGTCTCTCTCTCTCTCTCTCTCTCTCTCTCTCTCTCTCTCTGTCTCTCTCTCTCTCTCTCTCACACACACACACACACACACACACACATTGTGATTAAAAGCACAGATTTTGGCATTATGAAATCTAAGGTTCAATTTCCAGTTGTGTAGTTTCTGGGCCACTTCACTTTAGGCAAGTAACCTAATGTCTCTGAACCTTGTTATTTTCATCTGTAAAATAGAAATTGCAATTATATCAGACAATCCTCAAAACATCCGTAATGATTTTAGAGTTTCAGAGTCAGGTAAAAGCAGGCACTCAGTAAATGGCTAGTGCTTTTATTACTTTATTATTATTTAGGTCTTGGTTTTCCTTGAGTGTGTGAGTCCCCATAATGAAATGTAATTTCCAGTAGATTGAGTAACACCTGTTTTCACCAAAAATTTTAACTGAGTTCATTACTTTCTGTGCAACCCAGATTAGTTTTCTGCCTCCTTTTCTGTGCCGTATGTAGGTGTTCAGTAGATTTATTTAATAAATGTATGAATGCATGAACGCGTAGATGAATTTTTAAATGCTTCTTTTTGAGAAGGTAGAACAAATGTGACACAGTAGAACAGATAAGAAAATAATCCATGGAAAAAATGGCAAAGTCATGTATGTGTCCAGGGCCAGCCTAAGAAGAATTACTTTTTTTTTTTTTTTTAGGAAAAATGTGTTGAATAGCTTATTTTAATTATTCTTAAAAGTTAAGTACAGGGACTTCCCTGGCGGTCCAGTGGTTAAGACTTCGCCTTCCAATGCAGGGGGGTGTGGGTTCAATCCCTAGTCGGGGAGCTATGGTCCCACATGCCTCGCAGCCAAAAAACCAGAACATAAAACAGAAGCAGTATTGTAACAAATTCAATGAAGACTTTAACAAATGGTCCACATCCAAAAAAAAAGTTAAGTACAAAACTTTGCTGATGATTTACATATTTAGGACCAATAAAATAATGTGAGATTAGCTGTACTAAAACAGAATGTTGAGCTACATTCACATTAAGTGACATTATATAGTCTGAGTTTATGGAAAACTTCTGAGATGGTGAGTGACCTTTGAGCAGAAAAAGACAGAAGGAGAAATGGCCTTTTCTACATTCTATTGTGCCTCTAAGTAAAATGCTTGGTAATCTAGCTACAAAGCTCTATGTCATTGGCCTTAGGCACGTACTGTGATCTACCTTGTGAAGATCAGATTTTGCCATGGAGAGGATTTGTAAAAGTATCACACATTCCAGTACCGTTGGCAACCACAGCTACCAAAAACTCCAATTTAAATTGATGAGCCTAATATCAGATGATAGTATCATTTCCTTGTGGGTGTTCTGGGAAAAGGTGGGTAGGAAATGTATAAAAGTGAATACTTTATTGACTGAAATAACACTTCATCATTTTGAAAACATAAAATACATTAAAGTTGTTATAGCATCATACATGAATATTTCACTGTATTTTAGACCTTGCCTACAAGCAATGTTTTCTGCCCTTTGAAAGAGAACCATGCTTGTGGTATGCATTAATCATAGAAAAGATTAAACACTGAAAAGAAATTCAGCCTTTAAAGACAATTTGCTTTGATTGATTCAGTGGGTTCTCCTAAAAAGTTAATACCCAGAATTATTGCTTGTTAAATTGGAGTTACAAATTCTTTCAGAGTTACTTAGTATTTTCTTTAATATCAGTATCAAGGAAGGCAAAGCAAATTTACATATTTATTAGGAAATACAGGCACATAATCATAAAACAAGAAAACACAACGTTTTTATAGACTTTATTTTTTAGAAGTGTTTTAATTTTACAGAAAAATTGAGAAGATAGTATAAAGTGTTTCCATATACACTATACCCATTTCCCTCTGTGACGATCAACTTATATTAGTATGTTACATTGTTACAATCAGTGAACAAATATTGATACATTATTGTTTACTATAGTCCATACATTAGTCCAGTTCCTTAGTTTTTACCTAATGTCCTTTTTCTATTCCAGGATTTCATCCAAAACATCACATTACATTTAGTTGCCATGTTTCCTTAGGCTCCTCTTGGGTTTGATAGCTTCTCAGATTTTCCTTGCATGACCTTGGCAATTTTGAGTAGTTAGGCTTGTGTAGGATGCCCGCTACTAGAATTTGTTTGATGCATGTTTCATGATAATATTGGGATTATGTGTTTGGGGGAGGAAGACCACAAGAGTAGAAGGGTTATTTTGTCAGATCACATCAAGTGTACAAAGTATCAATATGCATTATGAATGCTGAGGTCGACCTTGATCACCAGGCTGAGGTAGTGTTTTTCAGGTTTCTCCATTGTAAAATTACTGTTTTCCCTTCTCCATATTGTACTTTTTGGAAGGAAGTCAATATGCTCAGCCCACAACTAAGGAATAG
This sequence comes from Delphinapterus leucas, assembly GCF_059928025.1. Classification (NCBI taxonomy): domain Eukaryota; kingdom Metazoa; phylum Chordata; class Mammalia; order Artiodactyla; family Monodontidae; genus Delphinapterus; species Delphinapterus leucas. The sequence continues at coordinate 78,409 of NW_028322271.1, read as the reverse complement.
AGAGTTATGCTTAAGATGGAGTACTACATAAACTATTTGGAATTCTTTTGCACTGGAGATTTATCTATTCTCCCGCATTTATTTATGTATCCAATTATTTATTTATATCAGAAGAACTCACGGATTTTTATTTTATACTTTGGGTCATAATCTAATTCTACGTTAGTTACTTTGTTCCTCAAATTGCTCTAGTCCTGACCCTTGTGAACTCTTTTCAGTTCAGTGGCTCGTGCGCCACTCTGAGGTATCCCCATCCTATATATTTTTTTGGAACTTCCTTACTTTCTGACACTATAAGATGGCCTTGTATATAAATCTTGTATATTTACTGCCCCAGTCCTAGAATCAGCTATTTCTTCAAGGATAACTAGGTCTTTTTAGTGGAGAACAGCATTAGACAGCAGGATCTGGGTGTGGGGTGTGCTAATTGCTGCCCGGATGTCATTGCTTCTAGATCTTCTCAGCTGACAGAGCAAAGAGATAACATGTGTGTACATTCCCCACGTATATGGACATATCTATAAGTATCTCTCTACATAACCATGTGTGTTAAGGTAATATGAAGCAATATTAAGCTAAGCATGAATGTATATTGATGTTTCCAACTTTAATCTGTTACCACATAGATCATCTTAGCCTCATCTCTTGCTTATCTTTAAATTTCAACTGCGGCAAAACACTTGACTTTTAGAAGTATGAAAATCAAATTGTAGCTACTTTGGGAAGCCACATCATCTAGCAGAAGAATTCTTAAAGGGCAAGGTGTATATCATCAAATTTTAATTTACAGTCAGCAGTACTTTGTAACATCCATAGGCCTCCAGACCTCTGCTTCCAAGAAGATGAAGTAGCCCATTTCTCCCAGGTTCTTCCACTTAAAACTAAAACCCTGAACATAACAACAGACAAACATAGGAAGACACTGAAAGGTGGAAATGAGAAGGCAGACTTAACTAGGGACTTTGGGACTTGAGGAATAACATGGTGATGAGTCCCCTGTGTTTCCTGTTGCTTCCCATACATCCTGGAGAGGGTATTACAGGAACCCCCAATCAATAACCACCAACAGAACAACAGACAAAAAAGCTTCAAAAAAGAAAACACAAAACCCCCGTTCCCCCTAGCCAAGGTATGAGGAAAGGGGTTGTCAAAGACAGAAAACCATTTGGGCAATAATATACACACTACTCGAGCCAAGTGCCAGTGGAATATTGCACCCATCCCCTATGTCCTGTGGTTTCAGTTGGGCCAAGCTACGATTTGATCTTCCACACCACCCCACTCCTGCCCTCCAGAAGAGGCAGTGCTCTGATTCGCCACCAGGGCTGTTTCAGTGTGGTGCAGTGGTGAGCTGAGCCTCCACCCCTTTGCATTAGCAAAGAGACTTTCAAAGGTGGTGCCTGACAGGCTAGTTAACACTGGGCTGCCCTCACACAGTCGTGGGGTCCAGTGGTGGGACCTAGCCTCCGTCTCTCCCTGACATCGATAAGAATAGGATGTTACAGGTTGGAGGGAGTAGGCACCCCACTAACCCCCAACACATGGTGTCAGTGAGACCCAATGGGGTGCTGAATCCCCATAACCGTCCTGAGGCAGTAAGACAGAATGAGATGGCACAAGCAGGGCTAGTTGGCAGTTCTCTTCCTCTTACCCTGGTGTCAGTGGGGCCAGCAGGTAGCTGACCCTCTACCCACACCCGGCATCAACAAGAAGGAATGAAGTGGGAGGAAGGACAGCAAACACAGCAAACACTTCACCTCTCCCCTCCCCTGGTGTCAAGAAATCTACTGGGGAGATGAACTTCCACTCCTACTAAAAGGCAACAGAATGATATTAATGTTCCCACTTTTGGGGGGAAGGTGTCAGAAGGGCCAGTAGGATAGCTGAACTTCTACTTGATCTGTCTGCAGTGAGAGAATGTAAGTGCCCACTTTTGCTGGGGTTTTGACAGTAGGGCCCAGTGGAAATCTGTACGTAACCCCCCAGTCCTCATACTCCACCTCCAATAGGATGACTTCCTTCTAAAAAGTAATAATAAAATTAAATGGGATACAGAGTCATATAATAACTCACAATGTTTAGAATCCAATTGAAAAATACTCATGGCACCAAGAAGCAGGAAATCACAGAATAAATGAGAAAAGACAATAGACCTACACCAGCACTGAGATAAAACATCTATTGAAATTATCAGACAGGGGTTTTAAATAAGCTGTCACATAAATGCTTCAATTAGCAATTATGTGTTCCTTGACGGAAATGGGAAAAATAGAAAATGTGAACAAAGAACTAGAAGTTATAAGAATAAAAACAAATGAGAACAGTAGAACTGAAAAATACAACAATCCAAAAACTTTGCTCAAGAGTAGAGTGGAGATTACAAAGCACAGAATCATGAACTTAGAAGAGATCAATACAATGTACCACATGTACAGAGAAAAATAGGCTGAGGGGTAGAGATGGGAGAAAGAACAGGATCTCAAGAACCTGTAAACAGTAACGAAAGCACTAACATTCATATCATCAAGGTTCCAGAATGAAAAAAGAGAGCACGTAGGACTGACAAAGTATTCAGAGAAATAATGACTAAAACGTTCCCAATTTTTTAGAAGACATAAGCACACATCCAAGGATCTGAGCAAATCCAAAGAGGAAAAACACAAAGGTATCCTTGTCAAGACGCGTCATAATTAAACTTCTGAAAAGTAGAGACAAAACAAATCTCGAAAGTGGACAGGCAGAAACGATGCATCACTTATTGAGAAACCAATTCCAATGACAGCATATTTCTTGTCTAAAATTATGGAGTCAGAAGCATTGACATAACATTTTTCAAGTAGTAAAAGAAAAGAACTCTCAGCCACAAATTCACACTTTTTATATCCACTTTCTTGTTTGACTTATATTAATGGACTACCAACTCATCTTTCTATATCCGGGCCTGCCATCAGACTTCTCCAAAAATCTAGTCACAGTATTTCCAGAGTGATCTTTCTGAAAAAGAAACAGATTTTTCTTATAAAAGTACCTGATTGTGTTATGAAACTTTTCTCTCTTCTAAGTTACCAGGTAAAATCCTTCAATGGATTCCCATCTTTCTTGGAGTAAAATCTCACATCCAAACTCTCTTTGTCCTTTTGGGCTGCTGTAAGATTATACTGCAGGTTGGGTGGCTCATAAACACCAGGAATTTTTTTTCTCACGGCTCCGGAGGCTGCGAGTTCAAGAATAGGGTGCCAGTATGGTCAGATGAGGGCCCTCTTCTGAATCACAGACTTCTCATTGTATCCTCACATGGCAGAAGAGCTTAGGGAGCTCTGTGGGGTCTCTTTTATAAGAGCACTAATACCATAATCATTTCCCAAAGGCCCCACCTACTAATACTATCAGCTACGGAAATTAAGATTTCAACGTATGAATTTGGAGGGGAACACAAAGACTAGACCATAGCACTTACTATACATACATGGACTATGCATGATCTGGCTTCTACCCCCCTCTCCATTGTCTTCTTTTTCTACACGCCAGTGAGCATTTCTCTTTTTTTTTTTTTTCTTTTTTTTTGCGGTACGCGGGCCTCTCACTGTTGTGGCCTCTCCCGTTGCGGAGCACAGGCTCCGGACGCGCAGGCTCAGTGTCCATGGCTCACGGGGCCTAGCCGCTCCGCGGCATGTGGGATCTTCCCGGACCGGGACACGAACCCGTGTCCCCTGCATCGGCAGGTGGCCTCTCAACCACTGCGCCACGAGGGAAGCCCTAGTGAGCATTTCTTATACTGATTATGAATGGAACTCCTTTCTGGACTGATCCTTAACCATTCATTTTCTGGCAACTGTGAATTTATCTTCTCTTTTCCTCAAAACTTCACCCTTCCTTCATGTTACATATCCATTTCAATTGCCTTCTACAGGAAGCCCTACTGATATCGCCCATATACTACTGTCCACAGCATGAATTAAGGTCTTACTGTGTCTTCCTATAGCACTCTGTAATATCTTTTACGGTAACTATGGATTTTCTTACTTGAGTGTCACAATACATTGAATTGTAGGTGGCACTATAATGATTTTAGTAACAGTAACACTGGTGCCTAGTTTATCCCATGACATACTTTAGGTGTTCAATAAATGTGTGTTGAATGAGTGAATGAATGAATGGTCAATTTGAAATCTTAATCATGTTACTTTTCAAAAATCTGTTAAAAGATACCACAGTTTTCCAGAAGATTAGGGAGTTAGGACCTGAAACTTGATTTAACAGAGGAAATTTTTACTCATACATCATGCTTAAATACCTCAAAGTAAAACCATAAACCCAGGAATTTAAGGTTATCCATTTGGACTTTCAAGCCAATAGTTAATATCTCCTGCCCCGACTGTATTAGATGGTTTCGATGCTCCACTCATATCTCCCCAGCACTCATCATTCCAGTATATGCTGATAGAATCATGCTGCCGCCTGCAATTATCCACCTTAGGGCAGGCCAGAAGTGTACAGGAGTTAATGTATCTGGGTGTAGCTTTCAACCAAGGACAGAGGGGACTGGAAGATAAGTACTTCAAGTTTCTCACCGATTCTTGGGATAACTCTGAGACATGTTCTGTAGAGTTTCACAGAACTCGCCTGAAGTACTGGCAGCAGTTCCCTGCAGGAGTAATTTATTCGGTAATACACCTCTGTTGGCTTCCTTCCATGCCTCCATTCTCAATTCCCACTCCACTTCTGAGTTTTCTGGAAGCACCTCCCAGATGAGCAGTTTGCACTCAAATTATCGCCTCAAGTTCTGCTTCTAGGGGAACTCAGTTGATAGCCTCCTAACAACCCAGTGCTCCTTACAGAGCCGTCACTGGTACAAGTACCAAGGCACGGCACATTACGTATCACTCCTCCTAAATCCTAATATTTTTAAACAGATAGGAAAGAGCATGACCTTGAAGAGAAAAAGAGTTCATATGAGGATGGCCAATGGATAAAGGGAAGGAGAGACAGTGCCATTTGTTTTCCATTAATGATAGTGTGAAATGTATGGGCAGATGGTCTAACAGGTGTGACTATAATTTGAGGAGCCTGCTCCCTTGGTTACAGAAGACTGCTATTGTTATTATTTTGGAACCACAACCTCATGACTTTATAGTTTCACTTGATGTAACCTTCTCCTTTACCTTTAAATCTTCGTACATCACTGAATTGCAGCCAATAGATTTATTTTCTCCCTATGGCTCCATCACAGAAAAAGACACACACGTGTACACACACACACACACGCGCGCGCACACACACACACACACACACAGAGTTTTGTGTATGCCAGTGCTAGAAAAGACAAGCTCATGGTGCATGTATGCAATGGATATTGTACATTACAGGTCTCTGTGAAATAGTCTTCTGCAGGTTCCTATGTTTATTTTATGAATAATTAACTTTAGTAAAGTTAATTTCCTGAAGATCTTGTTGAAGACTGAAGAAAGGAAGTAAATTGTAAAGAAAAAGACTTCGAAACTTGCCCTTTTCGCCCTCTCTTTGTGTCTTAATGAACAAAGGATAACTGGGCCTTTTTTGAAGCCTTTGCTTGAGTTGAAGACACAAAATGCAACCTGTACTCTTATCATAATATGTTCAGTTTATGAGTACCCAAACTTATAAACCGTGAATTTCCCTAAAGTTATTATACCATCTAGAAGATGTTTGCTTGGACGTTTACTTAAAACCAAACAATTGAGGTCTATGTGTCCAAATAATTTCCTTCTCTCTTGCTGTCTCCCTTTCAGTTTCCTGAGTTTCTGGGAAGGCCTGGTTTCCCCAAAGGAACGATTTCTGGTAGAAGTCTGAAGGTCTGACCCAAGAAGAAAAAATCCAGTACAGCCAATGAATTGAGGACAAGAAGTTTTCCGATCAGGTAGGAACATTTAATCTCATACATTACGATCGCCTTAAGTAAGGTGTGCTGATAGCTGGATATGATTTAACTGCTTGGAAAAAGATGCATATATATTATATGACCTACCCCACAAGGAAGCTGTTCTCAGTTCTCTTAGAGGTTGTGGTGTTTATCAGAGAGCGCCTTGGGGGAAAATGAATACAATAACAGTATGATGCTTTTTTTTATTATTAGCTCATTGTTGCCAAGTACACTTGGTGACCTTGGTGCCTGTGGTTTAATCCAGGGGGTTAGACATGTGGAACAGCACATTAACCCTCTTTAGTATTTTCTCCCAAGACAAATCATTTTTATAGGTTGTCTCCATGGTCTTCTAGTTGCTTATCAAAATTAAGCATCAAGCCTTCTAAGTGTGCAATAGCCCCAGTCAGTGTGAGGAAATCAGCTTGGTTCTTATTGGGGCACAGCTTCTTGGCCTTGGCACAAAGTGACTTCACATAGGGAGTTAGAAGGAGGAGAACGGGACATGAGAAAGGGGAGTTCTGTGTTCTCATTTACCTATGCATGTTGAAACTCCACTAACAGCTTTATTTTCATTAGCAATTTGTGATAAAAACTTAGGGTAAAGGGAATAATGAAGCTGTCCCATTATATGGCAGGACAAAAGATAGTAGTGACATCAAAATCAGGGCCTGTCCATCTCGTTTGCAGCTATATACTGAGTGTTTAGCATAGCATTTGACCCCTCATCAGTATTCAATAAGAAGATGCGTGTTGAATGATTTAGGGATGAATTGATGAATGAAAAAAGTTAATATGGTAGAAAATGTGTTTTATCCTTGTATTTTCGTGTGTTGACTTCTGTATTTCAAGACCCAGCACTGTAACTGACACATAGAATATAAGCAATAAAATGTGTTGAAAGAATGAATGAGTCCCCACTATTCTAAGAATAATTTTAAGACCAACACAGACCCCATATCTGCCAGAGGTATCCAGAGGTGAAAGCCTGGATCTCAGCTAGTGGTAGAGCTGACAGGATTTATCTAGTTTTAATAATTTACAGCTCATCCCATTACATTTAGGCATAGTACCTACATGAGCCATACAATTAAATGTTGACTGAAAAACAATGCACAACCTAGAAGTTGAGAATTATGTTTTATGTGGAAGACATACTGAGGACTGAAATCAGGAGACAGCCTCTCAGATAGCTCTGAGGGACTGTTCTGAAGAGCTAAGGGAGGGCACAGGGTATTTAGAGGTTCTTGCAAAAAAAAAAAAAGACAGGTAGTTGGAACATCAAAAGATTACTGTTAATTAAAGAAACTAGACATCTTAAGTTAATAAATGTAGCACTTTTCCATATATGGTGAGATGCAAGAATCTGGTCTCCTGGAAATCATTCCCTTGATTTGCACTTTAATTATCTAGGGCCAGTATCCTGTTTTCTCCATCCTGAATCCCCTCAGGGTGCGGCTTTGGGTGTGGCTTCAGTGGCTGATGGCTTGATGGCTGTAACATCCTGTGTTACTGATAAGGCTGGCTACATTCTTTCTCCACATAAATGACTTGAATATGGATAGTAAATCTGTGGATTTGCAAAACGTAATTCTTGGAGCATTTTTATAAGGACAAAGTTAAGGGCAATTTCAGAATCACTAGTGGCTAAAATTGCTATTTATACTTTTCCACTGGTAGGTAGTAATCTGCTGTTGCTGTCTTCAGTATTCCCAAGGGATAACAAAAGCCATTTAATTCAAGAAAGAAAGGTAAAATTTAGCACAGTGCAGCTTCCACAAAACCAAACACACACCCAACTCTCTCAGATATGAAGTAGTAATCTAAAATAGAATCCTGGAACTAATTGCAAAACAAGAGCAAATGTACTCATATTGGATACTTTTATTCTTTTATTAATGTTTGATACATATATGTATTTATTATTAAAATTCAAAGTTGCTGTATGGAGAAATAGTTTTGTACCAATAGTGTCTTTGTATGTGTTTATCAATAATGTATGAGATTGCCTCCTATGCTCCTTTTCTTTTATTGGGGGGGGAGGGGGTGTGTCACGCTACGTCAAGGTCGGGAGTCAAACCCGCCACGACTGTCCATGAGGGGTTTTCCCGGGTCCCCACTTCAGGCCGGTGGGGGTGGCCAGGGGCAGCCGAAGACGTGCGTACGTGCGTGCGTGCGTGCGTGCGTGCGAGCCTGCGAGTCCACGGGGCGGATCGCGCGTGCCGGGAGTGTTTCAGCCCGGCCCCCGGCTCATTGTGGTCGCCTCACGCCGGCCCGAGTTCGCAGCAGCGCTGGAGGCCCCGGGCCTGTGACCACAAAGAGGGAGCCGGGGGTCGGACGGGAGCGCTGCGGCGGCAGCTGAGGCCCAGACCAGGCCCCCCTCAGCCTCCCGCCTGCCCGCCTGCCCCGCCCCCGCCGGCGGCGCCGCGCCCCTCCCCCAACCGCCAGACTAGCGCGGTGCGGGGCCCGCGCGCGAAGACATGGGGGAGAAGCTGGAGCTGAGGCTGGAGTCGCTCTTGGGGACCGAGCCCGCCGTCTACCCGTGGCCGCTGCCGGTCTACGTAAGTGCCGTCCGTCCCCTCCTCCCGGACCCCCGCTCCTGTTCCCCCACGGCGCGCGCTGAGCCCACCGAGAAACGGAGCGACTCGAGTCGCCAGACCCTCTTTGGAGCCCCCCTTCCCGCCCCGCCGTGGTTCTCCGCGGCAGTTTCCAGCCCCCGCGCGCAGGGTGGGCAGAGGGGAGCCGGCGCCGGCCGGGGGTCACAGACTCGGCCGCGGGGATCCCGCGCTTCCGAGGGGCGCCCGAGCCGGTCTGCGGTTGGCTCTGCAGGGCTGGGGACCCCGGTCCCCCCGGTCCTGGAATGTCGGCGGGCTTGCCCTTCTGTACTTTAGGATCTGACATGTAGGGTTTCTTTTTCCTGGTAGTTTATTCTTAGCGCTGTCAACGTGCTTAGTTTTTTTAATTTTTTTTTATTTTTCAGGGCACCCTTTCCTCCCTCTCTCCAGTTTTTTTGTGTTTCTGTTTCTGTTTTGTTTTAGTGAGGCATTTTGTCCCTCTGATCTTGAGTGGGTGGGCTGGCAGGACACTTGGAGAGGAGGCGTTCTGTCCCCTGATCTTGAGTGGCCTTTGGAAAATGACAGGCCAGACGGAAATTTACACAGGCGTCCGGTGATTGCAGAAATGCAGGGTGTCCGGCTAGGTGGGCGCCCGGCCTGTCGTCCCCCGTGGCGGCGTGGTGCGCGTGTTCCTTGTCTCAGGGTTTACGCTTGGGCCCCGCAGCCCAGCTTCCAAAGGGAAAGCGCAGCGGGCGCCTTGGGCCGGCGCCTTTGGGGCGCCCTTTCGTGCGCTCGGCTTGCGGGGGACCGGCCTCCAGGCGACCCGGCGGGGAAGCCCGCGCGACCCGGCCCTCGCGCGGGCTCCGTGTGTGTCAGTTTGTGGAAAGTGTGTCGCGCGCGGCCGGGGTCGGGGTCGGGACGCTGGGACCACCTGGGAGCCGATGTAGAGGGATATGATTTCCATTTTCAAGGCGCATTCATCCTGTGCAGGGAGACAGCCTAACATAAAATTTGCCTAACAAAAACTATATTAACAGGTGGAAAGACTATCTCCCAGTTGAACAGCGGATGCCTGGGACTCGTTTCATTGCTTTCAAAGTTCCTTTAAAAAAGGTGAGCAAAAGTTAATACCGTATTCTTCCAGAAATCTGAATTCACCATATAGAGCCCTGGCTCTCAACCCCGTCGTACTCCATTTTCCCTTTTTATAGCAAATACTTTTTAATACCTCTTTTACTATCCAGAAATGGGATTCATAGACAAATACAACCAACTTTTGTACTTAATTAAAAAACAAAAAAAAAACAATGCAATGCCCTAACTATAAATAAAGAATAAAGTAATTTATAAGAAAGTAATATGTATCTCAGTATGTAAATGTTTGGGGATGACTATACTAGAAATAAAGAAATAGTCGGTTACTTGTACCATGAATGCAATAAACTGTGGACTTTGATTGATAACGATGTGTCAGTGTTGGTTCATGAATTCTAACAAATGAAGCACACTGGTATGGCATGTTGATAATGGGGAAGGCTGTGTGGGATGAAGGAGAGAGGGTGTAAGTGGGAACTGTGTACATTTTGCTCAGTTTTGCTGTGAATCTCAAACTGCTCTAAAACTAGTCTACCAATTAAGAAAAAAAGTGTGTGTTGCTGACACTTGAATAACCAAAGAGATCAATGGAACAGGGTACATGTATAAGCCAAATACATGAAAGAATATTTAGCAGTGAAAGCCATCCTTCCTATATGTAGATGTTCAAGAAGTATTTATTTCTGTGTCTATTTTCAGGCACTCCGCTTGGAGCTGGCAATACAGTGGTAGGCAAAATTGATGTGGTCCCTGCCTTCTGGGAGTTTAGAGTCAGGTTAGGAGACCAACATGAAATAAACAAACATAGAAATAACTATATAGAAGTGAGCTTATTTTCTTCGGTCTAATCTCTCTGGAAGAAAGGATTGTAATATCGCTTGTAAGCTGCAGAGGAGGAAACTTGACTTTGAATCTCATATGTTAGCATCCCAGGGTTTGAATAAATGGATAACATAGTAAAGGATTTTAAACATATGTTCTTCCTTATTTTATTCTTTCTGACAGAGTTTTGAAAAGAATCTTGCTCCAGAAGAACGTTTCTCCCCCTTGGATCTCTTAACAAAATCCAAGGACAGAATGAAGAACTTGGGCTGATTATTGACTTAGCAAATACTCGCCGCTCTTACAAGCCAGAGGTAAATGGAAGGCGTAATTGAAAATGACCTTCTTTCTGATACTGTAATAATTCATAGTAGTTCAGTAGTTATCATCTTATGCTAAGGTGAGTCCTGGCCTTCTCTCGTGGGTTCAAAAAGGGAAGCTAGTGGTTTCCTTAAATACACATTTGTAATTGCTGTTTCAAAATGAGATGAAAGATATGAATTGAACTGTAGTATTTGGCAGTAGGCTCTAGATATGCTTAAGAAATTCTATAAGCTTCCATGTTCTACATTTTGAAAATGAAGTAAACTTTTAGTAGTTACAGTAGTATCCTAAAAAGAAAGAAAGGTATGTCCATTATGTCTTTAGCACTTATGTTAAGCAGTTGCCTGAGCATGTTTAAGCATCAGTGTAAAAGACAATTGTTCTCTAAGTTTTATGCTTCCTTTTCCTGATGCCTTCTGATATAGTACAGAAACCCATCTATTCTCTTGGCCCATGTAGGACATTCCAGTGCAAAAGAATTATCCTCCTTCTGACCTGTTCCATGGCCTTGGGAGACAGTAACACCTAATGTCTTTTAATATTTGTAGAGCAGTTTGCCATTTAGAAAGTTCTTTCATATCCATTGACTTAGTTAATCTTCACAGCAATCCTTTGCTCTTGAAGTGGAAGTAGTACTGATATCTCCTACTGAGTGCTTACCCTGCACTAAGCTCAGAGGATAGACAACTACAATTACTAATTTTACAGACGATGAAACTGACTCTCGGAAAAGGAAGAATTGAAATTTCAGCTCTGTTATTGCTTTTTTTTTATTGTGGTAAAATATAGAGAAATCATATTTCTTTTAACCGTTTATAAATATGCAGTTCAGTGGCATTAAGTACAGTCACAGTGTTGTGTAACCATCACCGCTGTCTAGAACCAAAACTTTTTCATCGTCCTCAACAAAAACTCTGTAACCATCAAACAGTAACAACCCCATTTTCCCTCCCACCAACCCTTGGTAACCTCTATTCTATTTTCTGTCTCTGTGAATTGGCCTATTCTAGGTACCTCGTGTAAGTGGAATCTGCAGTATTTGTCCTTCTGTGTCTGGCTTATTGCACTAAACGTCGTGTTTTCAAGGTTCATCCATGTTATAGCACGTAACGAAATGCCATTTCTTTTTTGGCTTAGAAAATCCCATTGTGTGTATATAGACCACAGTTTGTTATTCAACGGTTGATTGACACTTGGTTGTTTTCCACCTTGTAGGTATTGTGAATCATGCTGCTATGATCATTGGTGTACAGATATTTGTTCAAATCCCTGCTTTCAGTTCTGTTAGATGTGCAGCGTAGGTAGTAGCAGAGTTGTTGGATCATAGCCTACTGCCAAATACTAAGCTCTACGCTTAACCTGTGAGAAAGTGCCAAACTGTTTTCTACAGTGTCGTCTTGTTTTTAAACAATTATCACAAATTTTAAGCATATACAAAAGTATAAAACTACTGTGAGTGTTCCTTGTATACCCAGGAACTCATCCAGCTTTCTTATTTACCAACTGATGGCTGTCATGTTTTATCTATACCCCCACCTGTTTCACCCCATTCCGTATTATCTTGAAGCAGCTCCGAGACAACATGTAAATTACACCTGTACGTTTTTGGTACGTGCATTTAAAATATAGGACTTTTATTCCTTAATATCATTTTTTAATATTAAATACCCAGGGAGTGCTCAAATTTGCAGTTGTCTCCTAAACGTCATAAAAAATTGTCTATAAGAATTTTGAATTAGATCCAAATAAGGTCCACACTTTGCCGTGGATTGTTAGGTCTCTGAAGTCTTGTTTAATCTATAGGTTCTCCCTCCATGTCTCTCTCACTTTTTTTTTCCTCCTTGAATTTTGTTTTTAAAGAAACCAGGTGATTTGTCCCATCTAGATGCCGATGATTACATTCCATGTGTTGGTAACATATTCTTCAGTCCTTTTATTTCCTGTAAATCGGTAGTTGATCTGAATGAAGCTTGCATGTTTTGTTTTGGCAAGACAGTTTCATGGGTGATGATGTGTTCTTCCATGGAGACGTATATAGTTGTGTCTTTCTGTGGTATTAGCAGTCACTGATGATTCATACCTACATCCATTAATTCAGTTGAGGCTTCAAAGAATGGTGGATTCTGTTGTTCTTTTTTTCACTTATTAGCTGGGTATATTTGTACGAGGAGAAGATTCCCCTCATCAGCTGTTTGGTTGCTCAGTTGTAGAGGCATGATTCTCTTCTTTTATTTAACAGTTTTCAAAATAATGAGTTGATTCACAAATATCCTCCAGTGTTGACCAGTTTTGTAAAATTTTATTTATTCCTATCACCGTGGACTCCGTTACAGTTATTATTCTAACTGAGGCCCTATCTTTGGCCAGTTGGAGCTTCTCGGTGACTCCTGAGTCCTTTTGACATGACATCAGTTGTTTCTAGACTTTTTCAGTGGTCAGAGCTAGGAAATATGTACGTTTGTTTTTAATATTTTTAAAATATGTCATAGGTTCCTACTGCTACTTTCCATTTAAATTCAGAACTAGAGAATTTTCACTTATCCTTTTCTGTCTTCTATTGATAGTCTACTTTCTCCCACCTCAAGAATACCAGTTCTCAACAATGCCTGAAATTGCCTCTGTTTCCTAATTCGAATCCAAGTTCTTCTGACTCTATTCTACTACTCTCCTTAAATCACAGCCGCTTTATGGCCCTTGAAATGTAAGATAGAACATAAATGTAGGCAGAACTGTTTATGTCATTTTGAGTTACATGTGCATTCATTCACATAGATTTGCTTTTCCTTTTGCATGCCTGGTAACTGTCCGTTCTGCAGTTTGAATGAAAATCAAGTGATAATTACTGGTTAAAGCAGCTTTGGAAAAAATGGCTCTCATCAGAATGACTGACATACAAAGTTTAATGTACTCTCCTGGTTTATATTCTGCCTTCTCTAATTAATTTTTTATTCTTTCCCTACAAAGGAAATAATACATATTTTCATGGTTTTGCCTTATAGGACTTACCAGAAACTCTTCCTTATTTAAAAATGTGTACAATTGGGCATCAGGTGTCAGATGACGACACTAGTTTTAAATTCCAGTGTGCTGTTAATGGGTTTCTGAAAGAACATAAAGATAACGGTGAGTTGCTTTTGTGTTTGTTTTTGTTTTTCCTTTACCTGAACTTTGGTATGCATTTTGAGTGGGGTTGGGGATTTTTAACATTTTTAATAGTTCTGACATTCGTGTCAAGTTGTGTTTGGTAACATTAAGGTGGAAATGTCAGATGGTGCTACTAGAGTACGGTGTTTTTCCTGTTTATGGTCACAAACAATTTAGTTTAGTTTGGAAAGTGATCTTTGTGAGAAATATGAACTGAGCTAGCTTACTTATCTCTTTTTTAAAAATTTGAATGGAAAATACATAAAAACATAAAAATGTTCTTTTGTCCTGTTTATTGGTTGAGAGGTGGAAGAAAAGGTTTAGACTCTCAGGTTCTTAGCGTACATAAAAGAGAAAACAAAAAGCAAAGGTTCAGAGTGAGACAGATCCCTAGAAGCAAAACAAAACAGAGTGGACCAGGTAGAGTGGCTTCCTCATCATATATGTGTTTAAGATATTTTTGCTGCTTTTACCCTTCGGGTGCAAGTGAGGAAGAACACTACCACCTCTTACTCTTATCTTCAGACAGGAAGAACTTAAAAGGCTGGTGTTTTCTTGTTTCCGCTTTAAGATCTACTCTGTTGATAGTAGGTGTTAATAGCGTGTGAATTTTAAGGATCCACTTGCCTTTTTCTAGCATCTAACTATCAGAAGGAACATGGTGTTTGCCATGTTTTAAGACTGAGGAATCTTTTGTCTTTGGAACACCACTGACGCCCATGTGAAAGTGTTCATTTTGTCCTCTTTCTAAATTTAGCCTGAGGAGTGTGCACTTTATTAAATCAATGTAACAGACAGTAAATATTCCGTGTATATATAAAATGATGCACGTATATACATAAAACAGGGAGTAGGGGAGAGGGAATAGAGATGGAGGTGGGAAGATAGGGGATAGGAGGCGAGAGAGAGAGGGAGAGACTGGAATTTCAAGATAAATGTTCATTCTATAACCTGGTTGCTTAATGCAGGTACTAGCTCTTAAATATCTTCAGCCCTATTCACAGATCTTCCGTGTACTTTAGCTTTAAAACTTGAGAGGCTTGGCCTGTCCTGTGATAACCAGGGTGTCTAGAAAGGAGGCAAATTATCTGATGTGTTTAAACTGTAGTCACAGAAATGTTACCTCTTAAGACACTAGGGCGCAGCTGCCGGCCTACTCACTTCCTCCAGGCTCCTTTGTGTGTGTTCTGTCTGTTCCGCGTGGGCTAGAAGATCCTTACAAGTGCATGAGAACACGTTTGTAAACCTTGATTGTTCACATGTTATACCAAGTGTAGTCCATTGCATATGCTGACTCCTCTGTGGGTCTTCTGCATGCAGTGGGCTAACTTCACCATGCTGTCTGCCATTGCAGTCTCAGGACCTTAGTTATGATCCATTGGTGACTTCCTCTGCTGTAAGGCCCTCCCACAGATGCCAGGCTCACTGATAATGAGGAGGAGACTATACTACGCACTCCCTAGAATGGGTAGAGACTCAGAAAATGAATTGTTTCAGTAAACACCGAGAGCCTTATAGGTTTGTTGTTAGGGCACGGGGATACAGAGGTGAGTAGAAGTCTTTGTTCAGTAGCAACTTCCAGTTGTCTAGAAAGAGAAACATGTAGTGAGTCTAAGTGGGTTAATTATGATAAAAGAATCAAGTGCAGCAGGAATATAGAGGAGAAATTGAGGAAGGCCTGACTGAGGAGACAGCGTTTGAGCTGGGCTTGGGGGAAGAGGATTTTGCCGGAATGAGGAAAGGACAGCCCAGGTATTGGGGACAGGTACAAAAGGCCCAGGGCTTGAACTTGTGCTCTGGAGGGGCAGCCTCTGGTGTGACTAGAGGGTAGTGTGAAAGGGCAAAGAAGTCATACATTCATTTTCAGCAAATATTTGTATAACACCTTCTAAGTTGAAGGCACTGTTCTAGGAAGTAGGAAGAGAACAAAGTTCTTGCCCTTACGTACTTTCCATTCTAGTGGGGGAGAGAGATGAATAAATAAGTCAATATGTGGAGTGTCAAGCGGTGGTAAATGCTTTGGAGGATAACAAAAGAAGATGAAGAGGTGAGGGAATGTGGTAGGTGATCAGGGAAGTCCCCTCTATTAAGATGTCGATTGAGCAGAGCCTTGCAGTGAGAAACAAGCCATTGGATATCTGGGAGAGTGGAGATGGGGTGGGAGGGTGTGTCCTGGGAGAGTGGAGATGGGGTGGGAGGGTGTGTTCTGAAGCAGAAGGAATAGTAGGTGCAAAGTCCCTGAGGCACGCCTGTGCTTGGCATGTTTGAGGAATAGTAAGGAAGCCAGTGTGGCTGGACAGGGGAAAGTGAGTGAGGGCAGGGCAGTAGAGAATGAGATCAGGGGAGGCTGGCAGGGCAAAGGAGGGAGGTGGATGATGTAGGTCCTTGTAAGTCATAGTTTGAACTTATAATTCAGTTGGAGAGACAGACTGATATCTGTTTATAAAGAGTTCTCAATGCTGTGCTAACAACCTGGGCTGTATTCTGTGCTAAGTGAAGATGTTCAAGCGACAGAGCAATCCAGCCAAGTTTATATTTTAGAAAGATAACAGCGTCACTATCCAAGACACATTGTAGACTATGTATGTAGTACGTGTATAGTGTGCTGCTCTTCTATAAACTACAGGATACCTGTTACGTACAAATACTTACATACAAGATACAAGTGTGAATGTAAGCACTTGGGAAATATCTGAAAGAACCACACAAGAAACTGGGAGAGTCGGACAACTTTCCATGTCCCGTATGATTGGAATGCTGAAGGGTACACACACGAACTAATGGACGTGTGCTACCAGCCTCCGGCTAAGGAGGGAAATTGCAGGCATCAGAATCCTCTTTACGGATCAAGCGCGTTAATCCGCCTGCGTGATGACAGTCATCTCGACACGCCACGCGGTGGCGCATGCGCGGTAGAAGGAGGTCCGCGAGCTGCGTGGGCTTGTGCCTAGGCGCCTGTGGTTCGTGGCCTTGTGCTGGCACCGGGGATGCCGGGTTGGCGACTTTGGCACTCCTGGCGGGGGTGACATGAGCCAGTTCGTCGGCCACGAGGAAGGGCGGAAAGCACATCCCGGAAAGGTAATACGCCTTGGCCCCTGGGCGTTGCCGGTGGAGCTCGGAGCCCCTGGGCCTGGGCTTCCGTCTCTTGTGCTGTCGCCTGTCACAGTGGCCCCCGTGCGCTGGCCCGTCCGCGCTGTGCTAGGGGGTGCTGGTCGTCTCGCGGCTCAGTTCATAGTAGCTGAAAGGGACAGTGTGTGATGTTCTGATTTCTCCCCATCGTTTTAAAAGGGAGGCTCTGGCCATTGCTCCTTGGGTAAAATGCAGCGGGACTGCTTTTTAAGATGGGACTGTCAGTGTTGGGGACCCTCCTTAATTACCAGGATGGAATCCCCTTCAGTTCCTCAAGCCGTGTTGTTTAGGCACAGAAAATGTGAGTAATAGGCACTGGAACTAAGTTTGAGTGAAAAAACGCACCGGTACCGCCGAGTTTTCCATCGAGACAGTTGATCCGTGTTGTCTCTTGGAATTATAAAGGGCGTACTGTTGCTTCCTAACCAGTGTCCTTTGAGAGCTCTACCTCTGTACGTTCAAATGATGAATTTTGAGGCTTTGCTCATACGTGGAGTAAACCCTTAAATTCCCTAAGACCTTCCTTTCCTCCGTCTCATACCCCATTAAGCCCGCTTCAGTTTATCTCCTGAATTTCTTCTGAATCTGTCAACTCTTCCTCAACATCCTCATACTGAACTTGCCTGTCTGTTGCAATGAGGTCCTAACTAGTGTCCATATATCTTGTTTCCTTCCAATCCATTCTTCACACAAGAAACCTTAGAAGCAAGTTGGGACATTGCTCATCAACATGGCTCAAAAACATTGTTTTGAGAATAGAAAACAAACTGTTGGCCTTTAACACTCTGCGTGGTCTAGAATCCTGTCTGCTTCTCTGCTACGTGGACTCCAGCTTGGTGCCTCTCCAACTTTAATATGGGTATGCCTCTCCTGTGGATCTTGTTAAATGCAGGCTGTAATTCAGTAGTTCTGGGTGGGGCCTGGATTCTGTGTTTCTAACGAGCTCCTAGGTGACGGTGACCCTGAGAGCAAGGGTCCAGCTCCTGCCTTTCTCCCTTCTTTCTGGAAGAGCAGGACGTCTGCCCCCCCGGGAGGAGAAAACATCTGCAACGTGACTACTAGCAACCAGCTTCCCTCACAGGCAAGGGACCTTTACCACTGCTCCCTACCATTTTGTCTGAGGCGCAGCAAGCCAAAACACTGACATGCTGAGGTTTGCAGCAAAGAGGAGGTTTATTCACAAGGCAGCCAAGCGAGGAAGTGACGTGACAATAGCTCTCAAATCCGCCTCCCCAAAGGCAAGGGGCTTGGGGTATCTATGGGATAAAGAAAAAAGAAGCAGGGCAGTATGAGGCACGGGGAGCATGAGGAAAGGTGATTGGGAAAAGGTGTGCTCCTCATTGTTCTGAGCTGGCGTAACTAGGCTACGGGGCTCAGCACATTCTCAGGCTGTAGTTTTCGGCCCTCTGATGGCAGGAGGTCAAAAGGCACTGGGCCAGGTGGAAGATCGGTGGTCCTCTCCAGTCTTAACCAGCTCAGCCTAACTAGACACAGCTGATTCCAAGTTCCTGGACAATACCCGGGGCAAACATCTTATTGCTTATGCTACGTGCTATTTGGAGGACGTGCAAGTGTTCAAGCTACCTTGAGGAGTGAAGACAGGATTTGACTAATCCTTACACATGGTTTCACCTCCAGATGAGCAGAAGAGGCCTGTAGGCTGAATCTGGCTCCTGGCACCTGGAATTGGAGGCAGATGGTTTAAAAACAGGCTCTCCCGCCCTCTGTGTTATCTTAGGTAGATAGACTATTGAACCTTCCTGTGCCTGTTTCTCCACCAGCAGCATGGGGACACTCAGAGTCCCTCTCTTGGGGGCTGTTATGGGGGTTCAGTGAGCTATAGATGCATGCACAGGCACACGGGAGACACCCAGTGTGTGTTAGCTTCATGCTTACTTTTTATTAGGAGACCAGTATTGTTAGAAGATTTCTGGTTTGGACAACAGATTAGATAGGTGGTCATTACTATAGTTTATGCAACAGCAATTCACATTACCATTTGCAAAAAAGCAGTTGGTTGTCCAACGGGGATTATAAACATCCATTTACCATGAGCTACTGAACAGATACTTTACACAGTAACTACTTCAAGTACTATTTAAGATCAATTCTCTATGTTGTCTTAAGCAGTTGTTAACCCCCAATTTCGTGAATAGTACCAAGTAAGTCACTTGAACATCAGCTAGAGCAATCTGTTATCACTTAGCAAGCCTAAAGCTATAGTTCAACAATTTTATTTACTGTTCTATGACAAAAATGACTCTCAACAGCTATGCCCTGGATAAGTAATCAGCTAAAGCTAGTTTGACTGACCAAATCTGATTTACTGAGTTAATAAGCCAGTTGATTTAGAAAGGTCTAATGCCTATTTCTCATCCATTCAGCATTCAACTGTTTCCCATGCCTAAAATGTCTTTTTTCCCATTCGTACATATCCAGATTCCTACTTCTGTGCCGTAGGGCTTGGCTGAACTACAACTGCCTTTAGTGACACTTTTCTCACCTGCACAATTGGAGATAATTTTAGTCTCCTCAAGACTCCCACGGGGTTACCTCTGTTGTGACACTTGACGATTTGGTGGCATATTTTACTTTATTTTATTTTAAATAGCCTTCCATTACTCCGTGCACATCAAACGGTAAATGCTTTCTCCTAGTAAACGTGTATAACGATTTTCTGAACTCTTCTGCTCTGGGCAAGATTCATAAATACACCAGGCAAACATAGTGAAAGAGGAGACAGTACTTGTGTTATATTCAGTTGGGTCTTGATACCTAAGTGTGACTCTTAACCAAGGATTATGCAGTAATTAAGGACACAGGTTAAAGTTGTTTAGAGTGTGTCCTAAAGTCTCCCTGGCAGAATTTAAATCTCTACTCTGGAAATTGTAGACCTGAGACAAATTACTTCCCTAAACTTCATTTCCTACATCTGAGAAAGCTAATAGTATCTACCTTGTAGTAGACTGAATAGTACCATTGCCCCCAAATGTCCACCTTCTAATCCCCAGAACCTATGAATGTCACCTTAAATGGCAGAAGGGACTTTGCCAATGGGATGAAAGTAAGGGTTTTGAGATGGGGAGATTCTTCTGGACTACCTGGATGGACCCAGATGTAACCACTGGTGTTCTCGTAAGAGAGAGGCAGAGGGAGTGTTTACTCCAAAGAGAATGTGATGATGAAGTTGGGGTTGGATTGATGTGGCCAGAAGTCAAGGAATGCTGTCAAGGAAACAGATTCTCCCTTAGAGCCTCTAGAAGGTGGATGGACGGCCTTGTCAACTCCTGGTTCCAGCCCAGGGAAACTGGTTTTGGACCTCTGTCTTCCAGAACCATAAGAGAATGAGTGTGTTTTGTTTTACGCAAGCTCATTGGTAGTCATTTGTTACAGCAGCCATAGGGAACTAATGCGTACCTCATAGGAACTATTTCTCCAATGAAAATGTGTGACTGGAAACACACTTGGTGGCATGTCTGACACACGGTAGGTATGCTACTGTGGGTAGTTCTTGGAAAGTAAAGCCTTGGTTTTTGAGGAATCATCAAAACCAGTACAATGGTTGCCATGTTTCTCCTTGTTCATCCTGGTGACAAAGCTGTAGAGAGAGCTCCATCCTTTCCCACAGGACGCCCACCCCTAGTACTTACAGGGAAGAGGTTATGTCTCACTTCAGGCACCTTCCTCTTTCCCTTTCTGCTTTTTGTTTCATTAATCTTCATCCAGCTGGCCTTTCTAAGTTAAAAAAACAAAACAAAACAAAACCATTTCTCAATGGATTCAGATACTACCCCAAGTTAATATTCCAACCATGTTCTTGTTCTTCTGGGTCTCACCACCAGAAATTTCTGAGCTGAAATCCTCTCTAGTTTCTAGGATCAGTCACTTTCTAATTTCTCCCTTCTCAAGTTCAGAGTCTTGTCAGTTTAGTCCCTTCCCTAACCACAACATCTATTAAGGTGACACAGCAAAGTGATGAAAGTCTAGACGGTCTGGTTTTCATCCTGGGTTTCTGCCCGCTACTTACTGTGTGGCATTAGGCAAGCTATTCAACCCCCCTGGGCCTCAGTTTCCCCCCAAAAAGGTGAATATTATGAACATTACCTACCTATAGGGTTGCCATTATGAGGATTAAGTGAGTTAATATTTGCTAAGCACTTAGAATATTACTTGTTATAGTCTAAGCACTACAGTTGTGCTTGTTAGTAATAATAAATGCAATTCCAAGCGTATAACTTACTCAACTTTCTGTCATAACTTTGAAGTGTTGGTCTATCTGTTGGCCAGCGTTGCAGGGAAATGAGTCGAGGCATGGGCTGAGGCATTGCTACCAGTGCGTGGTGTGTTCCCAGAACTAGGAACAGCCGTGTGAAATAGGTAGTGGTTCTACTTGGAGACGGGGCAGACTGGAAAATGACAGCCCTGGAGGTGTGTCCATAGGTTTGGTGTCAGAGCTGCTGCCTGCTGAAGCACTGATGCCGGCCTGAGCCGTAAATGGGGGGGGGGGCGCTGGGGAAAACAGGGGCAGAATGGAAAGGGAAAATAGGGGAAGAACGGAAAAAGATAGCCTAGGGAGGAGGTGTGGTGTCCATAGCTTCGGGGTCAGAGGTGCTGCCTGCTGCAGCACCGATGACACCCGAAGCCGTAGATGGGGGGCTGGGGAAAAGAGGGGCAGAATGGAAAGGGAAAACAGGGGAAGAACGGAAAACGAAAGCCCGGGAAGGTGGTGTGGTGTCCATAGCTTCGGGGTCAGAGGTGCTGCCGGGAGCAGCACCAATGACACCCGAAGCCGTAGATGGGGGGCTGGGGAAAAGAGGGGCAGAATGGAAAGGGAAAACAGGGGCAGAACGGAAAACGAAAGCCCGGGAAGGTGGTGTGGTGTCCATAGCTTCGGGGTCAGAGGTGCTGCCTGCAGCAGCACCAATGACACCCGAAGCCGTAAATGGGGTGCTGGGGAAAAGAGGGGCAGAATGGAAAGGGACAACAGGGGCAGAACGGAAAACGAAAGCCCGGGAAGGTGGTGTGGTGTCCATAGCTTCGGGGTCAGAGGTGCTGCCGGGAGCAGCACCAATGACACCCGAAGCCGTAGATGGGGTGCTGGGGAAAAGAGGGGCAGAATGGAAAGGGACAACAGGGGCAGAACGGAAAACGAAAGCCCGGGAAGGTGGTGTGGTGTCCATAGCTTCGGGGTCAGAGGTGCTGCCGGGAGCAGCACCAATGACACCCGAAGCCGTAAATGGGGTGCTGGGGAAAAGAGGGGCAGAATGGAAAGGGACAACAGGGGCAGAACGGAAAACGAAAGCCCGGGAAGGTGGTGTGGTGTCCATAGCTTCGGGGTCAGAGGTGCTGCCTGCTGCAGCACCGATGACACCCGAAGCCGTAGATGGGGTGCTGGGGAAAAGAGGGGCAGAATGGAAAGGGACAACAGGGGCAGAACGGAAAACGAAAGCCCGGGAAGGTGGTGTGGTGTCCATAGCTTCGGGGTCAGAGGTGCTGCCTGCTGCAGCACCGATGACACCCGAAGCCGTAGATGGGGTGCTGGGGAAAAGCGGGGCAGAATGGAAAGGGAAAACAGGGGCAGAACGGAAAACGATAGCCTGGGAAGGAGGTGTGGTGTCCATCGCTTTGGGGTGAGATGGGCTGCCTGGCTGATCTGAGAAAAGCGAGTGAAAGTGGGAGAGCTTCTCCCTAGCTGCTAACTCTTCTCAAGGTCTAGCACGCACTGAACACTGGCCTGCCGGCTCAGCCTGGGTGTTGCCATTGCATTGTACGTGTCACAGAGCAAGGGCGGGCGGGTCAGGGGGTGGGCTGGGGGCCCCACACAAGCCCAGCCCCTGGAGAAACCCGGCCCGAGGGCAAAGAGCCCGAGCCCTTCTGGACTTTGTAGCGGCTGGGACTTGTCGCTGTGGGTGGCAGGTGTTTGGCACCGGATGGGCCACCATGCGGAGACTGTTGGGGACTGTGGAAGGCTTCTCCTCCAGAGCTCACGCTGCCTGGGCACCGGCTCTGCAGACCCCTCAGCCCTGGGTATGTATCGGCCAGCCCTTCCCCGCAACGGGGCCCAGAGGCCAGAGCCTGCCCAGAGCTGAGTGCAGGAGGCACCCAGAGCTTGCCAGGCTGTGGCCCGCCTCCTCCGTGGACCTCCCCAGCTTGTCCGCGAGCCCTGGAGACAGGAGCAGGAGCGCCTTCTCCAGGGCTGCTGAGCTGCCAGCATCACCGTGAGCCAGGCGGTGAAGGTTTCTGAGCAGGGGATGCAGAGCCCTGACCCGACTGGATGCTGCACCCCACGATGTCCCTTCCTGGCGGGTAGGTTCTTTCTTCACTTGTTTTTCGAAATTTGGTAAAAGAACATTTCAACCTTCGACTGTTCTTCAGGGTATACAGATGGTAGTGGCTTAGCCGGGATTCGAAGCAAGCCTGTGTGATTCCAGAGCTCGTGCTCTGGACTCTGGCGCCTCCTTATCATATATGCTTCATGTGTTACTTTTTCTTTTGTTTCTTGAAGTCCTTATGATACTTAGCCCTAAGTGCCATACCTGTAATGAACACATCCACTGCCCTGTAGGAGGTGTTCTTTTGTTCAACGCGTGAATTGGTCATCCACCACACTGGGTTCTAATCTCAGAAGATAGGTCAGGGACCACCAGTTGTCAGCATAGCACCATCCCACATTTCTGATTGAGGCTTGGAGCCTAGATTTTTCCCTTTGGTCTAGTTTGAAGGATCCAGGTATGTAAAGCTTATATTCTAGATAAATCATGGGCTGTCCTGAAAGGAATTCATCAATGAATTATTCTGTATGGATTAGAAGCCAGTTTCTCTGGCCTTCCTGGAGTATATCCAGTAAGGCATCTCATTCATGTCTAGAAAGCAAATATATGATTTATTGCAACTTCAGCGTGGAGCGATGTATTGGTTTAAAATAAAGTACGAGCAACACAATTTGGTCATTGTGAGTATGCCGGCTGGGTCCACTCTTTACTACACATATGTAACTCTAGAGCTTCTTATGCCCCATAGAGGAGACATACTCTTGTGTGTCTAGGACAAGGGAAACATGTGTTGTTATTCAGGAGCTGGAAGCTACAGCATGACAGGAAAGAATTGAAAAATCCTGGTCTTGGTCTACACGTCACTTTACCTTGTCCGAATCTTGTTTCTTTGGCTTGCTTCATTGGAGTGTTTTCTCTCTCCTGGGACTGACATTGTGTGTTCTGTATCAGGCATGTGACATGTAGAAGTTTCAGAACCCAGAATCATATAGATCAGTAAAAATCTATATATTTTTGTTTAAAATCTATTTAAAATCACACTGGGCATAATTCATATATTCCAAAAGTAGTTTGACCCTCTGCTCATGAGATTCTTTTTATGGTATGTCGAAGCAAATTTGGACTTCCATCCCCAATAAACTTTGAGGTTGGAGGACACAAAAGCTTTTGCTCAGACCTAAATTCTGTCTGAAAAAAAAAAGGGTAACTATTATAAGCCCTTTCTAACCTCTCCAGGAGCAGAAATGATTTACAGCTATGGCATTGAACCATAATTTCTTGATCTCGTTTGAGAAGAGTTCAGTAAGAAACAGTGTCTTGATTTTTGTTCGTTGGTTCCCTGTTTTCTTGTCTTGCGTGCCAACAATCCACTGTAATACGTGAGTGAGTATGGCAGCAGGCTGAGTGTTCCCTGGAGCTCATTAAATGAACGTGTTTTCCTAAAATGACTTTTGTCTCCTTGTTTTCAGCCCCTCTTCTTTCCTCTGTCCTTTACTATAACCAGGGCTCAGCAAAAGCTGACTGGCTTTGTGCAGACCCTACTTAGGGTAGTCTTTTCTTCATTATTTTATTCATGGCCCCTCCATTTCATTGTTTGCCTTCTCGAAATGTGTTGAAATCTTTCTGTGGTTGATGACTTCCACAATGTCTTGGCTCTTATTGGTTGATTAATTTGGGTATTTCTACAGTTTTATTTAAACCTGGTTTCAGGAGGACCAGAAAGTAAATATATTTCCTAGTCTGCCATCTTGAGCTGAAAATCCCTGTGGATTTTAGCATCCAATGTTCCCATGGGTAAAAAACCCAACCTTGGCATCAATAGATGTACACTCAAGATTTCAGCTTTTCTTGAGCAATCACTAAGGATTTAATATGCGGTCACTTCTAATGGGAAAATAGTAACTATCTCATGGCGTTGATTTGAGGATTAACTTAGATAATGGACAAGAAAATGCTTGGTAAGGTTTTAAAATCTATAAAAAATGTTTTTTGTTATTATTTGATTTGTTGCTATTTCAACTTTAGCTGACAGTTGTTTGTGACCTTGCTTATGTGAGAAAATGCCTTCTGGTTTATTGTTTTGAAAGCCAGATTATATTTTTCAATAGCTCAATGGAAATGGCATCATTTGTGAAGTTGAAGGGTGAAGGCATAAATGTTTCTTGACATTTGAATCAACTATTGGTCTTCTGGGGCTTGTCCTTATTCTCCTGCAGTCTCTAATCAACATGGCATCCAGAGAGATCCTGTTAAAACGTAAGTCAGATCATGTCACTCCAGGCTCTTCAGTGGCTTCTTCACAGGAAAAGCAAAGTCCTCAAAGTGCCTCCACAGCCCTAGAAATCTGGGCCTCTGTTTCCTCTCTGACGGTTTCCTTCTCCTCTCCACTTTGCTCCCTCTGTTTTCCACACACTGACATCCTTTCTGCTCCTTGGATACTCCAAGCCCACTCTTGCCTCATTGCCTTTCCATCTGACTGTTCCCTCTGCTTGTACTATTCACTTCCCAGATATGCACCTTGCTCCCTCTCACAACCTTAGGTTCCCTCTTAAATTTTATCTTCCCCAGAAAGCCCTCAGTGATCACTTAGTTTCAGATCGCAGCCTCCTCCTACCAGCTAACAATCTCCATCCCCCTTCCCTGCTTGCTGTTTTTCTCCAGCACTTACCTGATATACTAGTTATTCTACCCATTTATTCAATTTTTATTTACGTATTTACACTTACGATTTTATATTTGCTTCTTTACTTTTGTCTCTCCCCTCAGCTCGAGAGAGGCTATATTCATCTGTGTTAATCACTGCTGTGTTTCCTGAACATGCCTAGAAAACATACTGAAGAAGGGTGCCTGAAATTTGGTAAGGGAGCCATCAGTTTTCTTGGCTGAATGAAGAAATATGCTCATAAATTAATGAACAAATCTCTGGGGTTTCTGAATTAAGGACTAATGGGAAGAGGAAGGCAAATGGTTGGGACAGGGTACTGCAAGAAGTAGTATTTGGAGTACTCTGATAGCTCTCCTAATAGATAACATTTTGTTCATTTAAATAGTTTTAACGAGAGAGCTGGGAACTAGGGACACACAGCATCGAGGTTTTATAATGCATTCTGTAGAGTTCTTTTCGAGTGTGTTCAAATATCATTGAAAATATATGCATGCATATAAACCTCTGTTACTTTATTTAGTGCTTTACAAGAGCCCCTCAAGGAAGGGGTAGTAGCAACTATCAGTATCCTTCCTTTATGATGAGCTTAATTTATTCAAAATTACATCCTAATTTATTTGTAACTGTGAAACTAGACTTAGTTATTTAGTAGACCCTCCCTAGAAACCTATGACGTTAATAAAACCAACAAAAATGTGTTCAGGTTCCAGTGATAACACACACTACAGACTCAATTATGTGTCATCCATTTTAATGAAGGGAAGAAGTGATTTAACAAACACAGAGCAAACAAACAGAATATGAAGGTTTGTCCTCCATTAATATTA
The DNA here is from genome assembly GCF_059928025.1 of Delphinapterus leucas. Taxonomy (NCBI): domain Eukaryota; kingdom Metazoa; phylum Chordata; class Mammalia; order Artiodactyla; family Monodontidae; genus Delphinapterus; species Delphinapterus leucas. Next base: position 51,677 of record NW_028322271.1, on the reverse strand, counting down.
GTAATGGATAAAGTGGGCTCCAACGCCTTCAACGTAGCTTGAGACCCATCATCTCTGTGTCATGGGAAGGGGGATGCTCGGCCAGGATGTCTTTCTGTGTCACTGAGAAAATTTTCCGTAATGTATAACGATACTTACTGAAACGGATATGGGGCATTTGGGTAATTAGGAATCCGTTAGCATATTTTTCCGGAAGCCTTGACTACGAAACGAAGATAGTAGATTTGGACACTTGCAGCTATGCAGAAGTTGTTTGGGTATTCATCTTTATGCCGAATGAAGTAAGCTTATTTCATCTCTGCAGCTTCCCATATGCCATTTTCCCACCTCTGTTTTGTGTTTGGAAAGACTTTTAGAAATTAAAACTCAAGTTAAAAAGTGAGTGACGGGCTTCCCTGGTGGCTCAGTGGTTGAGAGTCCGCCTGCCGATGCAGGGGACACGGGTTCGTGCTCCGGTCCGCGAAGATCCCACATGCCGCGGAGCGGCTAGGCCCGTGAGCCGTGGCCGCTGAGCCTGCGCTCCGCAACGGGAGAGGCCACAGCAGTGAGAGGCCCGTGTACCGCAAAAAAAAAAAAAAAAGAAAAAGAAAGAAAAGAAAAGAGAGTGAGTGACAACTTAAATGATATATGGAATATTTTGCTGACTTAGAAGAGCATGCAGAATTAAATATGACCCAGTTGAAATGTTAATTTTATTTTAATGTGTATATTGGGGTGGAGTCTTAAAGGTGCCAGAAAACAAGCATTCACCCATCCTGTTTGGAAGTGCAGCACACAGGCACCTTCAGTTACCAGTTCTGTTCATTCCACAGAATCATCTTGGGAAAACATACTGTTTTTTAGGTACCTGGTGTATATCTTAACCAGTTTGAAGAATTTCCCAAATACCTGTTAATATGTAGTTCTCCGATTCCAATCTTGCCACGTCCTGTACCAGTGACACAGCACATAGGAGTTTTATTTCTCTTTCTTTCTCTGGGTTGTTGAGAACCCAACGAAAGAACAATGGAATGGCATCAAAGAGATCAGGGTTCTTGACTCAGATTTACCATAAAATAATAGTGTCCTCTTGGGAAAATTATAGTTGTTCTAGGCCCCTTTCCTTTTCTTTACTTTGACAGAGCTGCACTAGATGACCCCAAGTAACACTGCGCTCTTTGCAGTAGTAGCTTAGACGTTATTGGTTTTCTGAAACAAATGAAGACAGTGACACAGGAAACTGTGCAACATCTCTGTAACTATGTTTTCTTAGAGTTGCCTCCATTTTTCAGATGATAAGATGGCTGAGCACAGAAGTAGGTGTTTTGACCAGAGGTTCCAGAGTAGAGGGAACTGAACCACAAGTTTCCTTCATTCCTGAAGCTCACTTAGCCGAAACATAGGCTTCTGAATATTAAGCTGTAAAGCATATTATCAGTGTGCTTTAAAAGAAGCGGTTCTTCTAGGATTTCTAATTAATAGCAGGCGGTTTTGAAATTCTTAGAAGATCATCGAATTTTGTGAGATTTACAGCTCTATTTTCCTGTCAAGCAAGTTGTATCAGTGCCAGACAATCATCTGAGCTTCTGGATGCTTCTCTGAACCTCTTGAATTTTTCTTCTTGCTATCTGAAATTCATGCCAGATAAGCCTTTTTGTAGAGAGCGTGTACAGACTTGTCTATTTTCATATACGAAAGCGATGCAGTGAGCCAGGTCGGGGGTTAAGCCCTCATTCTCAGAGTGGTATTGAGCTCCTGGTGAAATGTAATCCTCATTTCCTCAGAATAGAAAAGCAGTTATCTCACGTTTTTAATGCCATTAACTCTTTATACATTTATGTATAATACATATATTTATTGTACCTACGAGGTGTGCTCTCTTTGGGAAGTACAAAGCTATTTGAGACGTAAGTTGTTCATTTTTTTGTTTTCCCACAAATACTGTGACCCTTTGAGCAGGAAGGTCTATGTTTTATTAACATCTAGAACAAGCAGCTAACACGGTGTCTAAGATGTAGTCAATAAATATGAAATAGGTAAATGAACACATTTTTAAGGAAGGGCCAGGGCATGAACAAATAGAAAATTTTCATTTTCGGTCACAAAGCCACAACAGACATAAAAATGATACAGACAACAAGTGCTACGGTCGTTCAAAGAAGGCATAGAATAGATACAACAAGGATCTCCCCTATGGCACAGGGAACTGTACTCAATATTTTGTAATAACTTATAAGGGAAAAGAATCTGAAAACGGAATCACTGCGCCGTACACCTGAAACGGACACGACATTGTAAATCAACTATATTTCAATTAAAAAACAAACAAACAGACAACAGCAACAACAAAAAACCAAAGAGGTCATAGAAGTTCTTATGAGATTCCAGAAGAGAAGAGAAGCCAAATGAGGACGGGAGAGGCGGCTTTTGAATCCGTTCAGAGGAGAAGTCACAGAGGAACTAGTCATTGATCTGAATTTGAGATTAAGATTAAGATGAATTAATCTGAATTAATTAAGATTGCAACACAGGGATATTACAGATGAAGGTAATCACATAAACTTACTATACTGAAACTTGCAGAGGTTATGAGTGTTGCTCAAGATCCCAAAGCAAGTGCATTGTGGAATCAGAATTTTAAGTGAGGCCTAATGAACTAAAAACAAACCAGCACAGAAACAAGCCCTTCCTGTGACACCACGTTGCCTTTGAAGTCGTTTTTTTTGGTGGGTTGGCAGAAACTGGTTCCAGTGTTTCTTGCAGGAATGACTGGCCATAGGACTGGGCGTCGTAGCTTCCTGCCAGGCGACCGAAGGTCGCAGGCAGGTGGGTCACTGGGACACACGCGGAGGGGCTCCTGGCCGGCCCCCTGGCCGCTCAGTGCCCCTGCCCCAGAGCGGGGGTGGGGGCCTCAAAGCAGCCTTGTCTGAGTCCCCTGCCACTAGAGAGAGTATTGGCCCAACACTTGTAGAAAACGGGGACCTTGCTGGCAGTTCAGTGGAGGGACACAAATAAATCTTTGCCGACTTTCTGCTGAAGCTCACGAGGGTTCACTCCTAAGCCTCTTACAAGGTCAGCTGCCGAGGCTGCGAGAGATGAGTCAGGGCTCTCCCTCCACCACGGGGAGATCGCTGGTTAAAGCGCTCACGAGGGAGTGAACCGCGTGTCCGCACCGACACGCATGGGCAGACCTCGTCGATGCCTTCTGTCCGGGGTACGAAGCCCTCTCCTGCCTCTTCCAGGCTCTCTAGAAAGCATGTGCAGAGCCTCCCACTCCACCCTCGGACTCCGTGGGCCACAGCTGGAGGGACCAGCCAAGGAGCCGTGGCAGGAGGAGGCCAGAGGGCAGCGGGCCTCGGCCGGAGCCCGTCAGTCGGTCCCCATTCACACACCACCAGACGATCCTCTTGACCTGGGCAGTAGCCGCCAACCGACCGCTAAGGTGAGCCCGGCGCGCGCTTGGCTACCTGGCATGGCTGGGAACCCCAGGATCTCCTGGCAGAGGCGGGCATTCTCCTGGGCCGGGTCCGCGGGCGTCTGCGTGTGCAGGGCCTGAACCACCTTGGCCAGGACGATCTGGCACAGGTTGAAGGAGACGGGGGGCTGGCACCGTGTCCAGGCCGCGCTTGCCAGCCGGGCAGACCGGAAGCCCCCTTCCCTTCCCTCGGTCCGGCCGCATCTGGGTTGGCCTCCCGGGACTTGATGAGCTTGTCCAGCAGCTCCTGAGGGACGGTGCTGCCCGTGGCCCACCAAGACTGGCAGCAGCGCCAGGGCCTCACAGGGCACGGCGCCCCCGGCCCCAGAGCCTTCCCTCTGGTTCTCATCACCGGCTGTCACCAGACTTGCATGCAACGTGCTTTTCTTTTCTCTTGTCTTCTTTACGTCCCTCAGCCACGCAATGCGGTGAAGCCCTGATGCTCGCTGCCGCGTCGGTACACCCTGAGAACACGATGCTCAGCGAGCAAAGTCATACACAGAAGGACACACAGGGCGTGACCCCACTGAGGAGAAACGTCCAGAGCAGGTAGATCCACAGAGTCAGCGAGTGGGTTCCTGGTTGTCAGGGGCTGGCGAGGGGACGGAGTGATAGCTAAGGGCGTGAGGGACATTTTCGGGATGATGGAAATGGTCCAAAGCAGTAGTGACGTCTGTACGGCTCAGTAAACTGTCCCCACACGCCCCGGTGCAGCCTGTGAGAGCATCGCTCTCAGGATGAAGGGCTGACCACAGGAAGACTGAACGAGCAGTGGGTCCTGGGCCCAGACTCTCAGCTGGCGCCCCCCCACGTGGGGAAGTCACTGGGACTTGCTGAGCCTCCACGGAGACTGGCAGCAGCCCCCGAGCTCACAGGGCACTGCGCCCCCGGCCCCAGAGCCTTCCCTCTGGTTCTCATCACCGGCTGTCAGCAGACTTGCAGGCAACGTTCCTTTCTTTTCTTTTGTCTTTTTTAAAGGCAACTCTTGAGTACATGTATTTAACATGCAGGGAACCAGCCCTGACTCCTTGATCTGGGTCTTCCAGCCTCTAGAGCCTCGAGGACATCCATTTCCGTTATTTACGCGCCCAGTGCCTGGGGTTTGATGATGGAAGCTGACACCGAGGGCGTCACCACGTGTGGGGTGATGTCAGTGAAAGAATCCCGTGGCGAGGGCCTGCCTGAGGACCACGCATGCCCGGGCCCTCCCCGCCCCCGCCTGCAGCCCTGCGCCTGGGAGCGGAGCTGGTGCATCGCATGCCCGACGTCGTGGAAGTTGGTCTCCCGCTCATCATGCCGCAGCAGGGAGGGCAGGTTGGGCGTAGGCTTGGCGAAGTTGGCCACCGTGGCCGCGATGGCGATCTGGCAGCTCCCATCGTGCTGTAGGCAGGCCGAAGCAGGCCGCGTGCCCGGACTTCCCCACCCTGCGGAGGGACGTGGATGGGGCCCCGCTTCCACAGAGGAGCCCCGGCCCACGGCCGACAGGTTCCCCCACCACGCACGCACCGAGGATAGAGGTCAGGGAGAACTTGCCGATGGATGACCTTGCCCGAGGCCACGTCCCAGACCGTTTAGAGCCTCACGTCTTCGTGACACGTGCTCGTGCCCTCCTCCAGGTCGAAGGTCAGCCCCAGCAGCTCCTGGGAGATGCCCAGCAGCCCGCGTGTGACCGCCTGCACGGGGAAAGACTCCTTGAGCAGGTACTGGTCCACGTGGTAGCGCGTCTCCTCCCCCTGGTTCACGTAGTAGCGCAGGTCCCAGGCGTTGATGGGGCCGTCAAAGTGCAGGCCCCGCCTCTGGCACTCGGCCTTCTTTAGCTCCAGGATCACGGCCGCTCCTGCTCCCCGAGGGGCTTCAGCTTCTGGGCCAGCTCACCTGCGGGCGGAGGGGAGAGGCTCGGCTACGTCCCTGGGGCGGCCCCCCAGCCACCCCCGACCCTGCGCCCCTCGAGGCAGAATGAAGGGTCTGGGATGGTGACCCCCAAGGGCTGACACAGTGGGGTCTCAGGCAGCACCACGTCCGGTCAAGGTCCGCCTGACCCCGTCCCCACTGGGACTCAGGGGGAGGCGGTGTTACCTAGGACAGTGGCCACCACCTGGCTGGTCTTGTCCGTGTTCATCTCCAGCACAGAGTCGGCATGGTGCGGAACCCCAGCAGGCGGGACTTCAGGGCCTGCAGCCTCACCAGCTCCCTGAGGATCACGCAGTTCTCCTGGAAGCCAGAGACGGAAGGCGCTGGGGACCGAGGGCCACGCCCTCCCCACGGGCCCCGGGCCAGGTCTCTGCAGGCGGGCAGGGCTCCCAGGCCACTGGCGGGCACAGCCAATCCCCCTCCCTCCTCCTCCTGGCCCGGATTTCTAGACACTTTGGTGCTGTCCTAACACGTGGCCTTTATTAACACAGGTCCTTTTGGAAGCAGAAACGGCATGAACGTGATGGGCTCTAAGGCCAAGGGCAGGAAGAAATGCGGCCAGGCTCTCCAGGAGCCACCAAGGGGCCTCCCCGGGCTCAACAAGACAAACACGGCTGCCGTGCAGACAGTAGCTCAACCCCACGGCGCCCGAACACCCAGCCCCTGGACGGTGAGACACCTGTTGCTGCAGGTGGCCCGTGGCTCACTGATGAGGCCCGGCCCCAGGCGTACGCCACCTTCTCGGGGGCCACCTCTCCGGTCTGCAGTGGGGTTCTCCTGGGAGCCCCCCGTCACCACAGCACCAGCGTGGCCTGTCTGTAGCCCAAGAAGGTGGGGACGCAAGACTGTCCCCCGTGCCCCCCGCATCCCCCGCGAGGCCGAGCGAGCACCAGTGGTGTCTGCGGGGAAGGTGAAGGGCTCACGCACAGCCCCCATCTACAGAAGCACAGACTGCAGCCACATGCGCTATGGAACAAACACAAGTGTCCATGCAGGACCCGATGTCTGAATGTCAAGGCCATGCCCGGGCCACAGTGAGAAGGTGCATCCCCCATGCAAGCCACAGAGAGGGGATGGGGGGGTCCATCTGCGATTCTGAGCTCATCGGGCATCACCCCAGAGGGAGAGGGAGAGGGAGAGGGAGAGAGGTAGACAGAAGTACAGAGGGAGAGAAAGAGAGAGGGAGGGAGAGACGTCTCTCCCTTCCCTGGGGGTTCTCTAGTGCAGCCAAGGCTGAAAACCACGGCATTTTGGGAGATGGGTCCTCGTGGAAGAGTTAAATAGTCGCTCATGGCATTATCGACACATACTAAAAAAGGCCCCAAATCTTGGGGAGTCAGGGAGGGGAGTGTCGGCTGCCTCGTAAACGAGGAGAGATTGGGCATCAGAGGAGGTGCCTGTGCAGCCTGCGCCCAGGGCCCCGCAGACTTCATCTCCCAGCGGTGGTCCTGGGCTGGAAGTCAGCGGGGAGGTCAGGCTGTCCAAGCATCAACGTTGACTTCAGGGCTGATCTAAAAGGCGCCTGGTGTTTGTTGAAGCAGAAAAAGGAGAAAGCAGTAGGGAGTGGATGGGAGTGGGAGGGGGAGGGAGCCCCCCTCCTCAGCACTTCTACCGCTCTCCCTCTCTCTCTCTCTCTCTCTCTCTCCCTTTCTCCCTCTCTCCCTCTACCTCGCTGCCTCTCACTCTCCCTCTCCCTCCATCTCTCCCTCTGCCTCTCTCCCTCCCTCTCTCCCTGTCCCTCTCTCTCTCTCCCTCTTTCCCTCCCCCTCTCCCTCTCCCCCTTTCCCTCTCCCTCTCCCCTTCTCCCTCTCTCCCTTCCTCTCTCCCTGTCCCTGTTCCCCTGTTCCGCACGCTCTGGCTCTACCTCTTTCCCTCTTCCTCTCCCTCCACCTCCTTCCCTCTCTGGAGAGGGAAGGAGGTGGAGGGAGAGGGAGAGAGAGATGGAGAGGGAGAGAGTGATGGAGGGAGCGAAAGATGTCTCTCCCTCCCTCCCTCTCTCCCTCCCTCTCTCCCTCTCCCTCCCTCCTTCTCCTCCCTCTCCCTCTGGCTCCAACTCTCCTCCTTCCATCTCTCCCTCTCCCTCACTCCCTCCCAGAGAGGCAGAGATAAGGCAGAGGGAGAGAGGAAGAGGGAGAGATGGAGGGAGAGGGAGAGGGAGGGAGAGGGAGGGAGAGGGAGAGAGGGAGAGGGAGAGAGGGAGGGAGAGGGAGAGAGGGAGAGGGAGAGAGGGAGAGGGAGGGAGAGGGAGAGAGGGAGAGGGAGAGAGGGAGAGGGAAATAGGTCTCTTCCTCCCTCCCTCTCCCTCTCTCCTCCTCCTCTCCCTCTCTCCCTCTCCCTCTCTCTCTCCCTGTCCCTGTTTCCCTGTTCCAGTCTCCCTCTGCCTCTCTCCCTCTCCCTTGTCTCTGCCTCTCCCTCCATCTCTCCCTCTCTGAGAGGGAGTGAGGGCGAGGGAGAGATGGAGGGAGAGGGAGTGAGGGCGAGGGAGAGAGGGAGGGAGAGGGAGGAAGAGGAAGAGTGGAAGGGAAAGGGCGAGGGAAGGAGAGGGGGAGACGGAGGAGAGAGGGAGAGGGAGGGAAGAAGAGACCATTTTCCCTCTCCCGCTCTCCCTCTCTATCTCTCTCTCCCTCTGTCCCTCTCTCTCTTCTTCTCTCTCTCTCCCTCCATCTCTCCCTCTCCCTCTCTGTCTCTCCCTCCATCTCTCCCTTTCTGGGAAAGAGTGAGGGAGATGGAGACATGGAGGGAGAGGGAGGAGAAGGAGAGAGGGAGGGAGAGAGGTGTAGAGGGAGAGAGGGAGAGACGTCTTCGCTCCCTCCCTCTATCCCTCTCTCCCTTTCCCCCCTCTCTCTCCCTCTCCCCCTCCCTCTCCTGCTCTCCCTCTCCCTCTTTCCCTCTCCCTCTCCCTCCACCTCCTTCCCTCTCTGGAGAGGGAAGGAGGTGGAGGGAGAGGGAGAGCGGAACAGGGAAACAGGGACAGGGAGAGAGGGAGGGAGGAAGAGACCTCTTTCCATCTCCCTCTCACCCCCCCTCTCCCTCTCCTCTCCATATCTCTCTCCCTCCCTCTCCCTCTCCCTCCCTCTCTCCCTCTCCCTCTCTCCCTCTCCCTTGTCTCTGCCTCTCTATCTCTCCCTCTCTGGGAGGGAGTGAGGGAGTGGGAGAGTTGGAGGGAGGGAGAGGGAGAGAGGGAGGGAGGGAGAGAGGGATAGAGGGAGGGAGCGAGAGAGGGATAGAGGGAGGGAGGGAGAGGGATAGAGGGAGAGAGGGATGGAGGGAGGGAGTGAGAGGGAGGGAGGGAGGGAGGGAGAGACGGTCTTTCGCTCCCTCCCTCTCTCCCTCTCCCTCTCACCCCTCTCTCTCCCTCTCCCCCCTCCCTCTCCTGCTCTCTCTCCCTGTTCCTCCACCTCCTTCCCTCTCCGGAGAGGGAAGGAGGTGGAGGGACAGGGAGAGGGAAAGAGGTAGAGGGAGAGCGTGCGGAACAGGGAAACAGGGACAGGGAGAGAGGAAAGAAGAGAGGGAGAGGGAAGAGGGACGGGGGAGGCAGGAAGAGGGAGGGGGAGGAGGGAGAGAGACGGGGGAGAGCGAGGAGGTAGAGGGAGAGGGAGGGGAGAGGGAGAGGGATGGGGAGAGCAAGGGGGAGACGGAGGTGGAGAGGGAGTTGGGAGAGGGACAGGGAGAGGGACGGGGAGGGGGGAGAGGGAGGGGGGAGGGAGAGAGGGAAAGAGAGAGACGCAGAGGAAAGAGGGAGAGGGAAGAGAGAGAGGGACAGAGGGAGAGGGAGAGAGGGAGGAGGAGAGGGACGAGAGGAAGCAGGGAGAAAAGAGAGAAAGAACACACCATCTACATTTCTGTCAAATGACACCGGGGATCCTTACACAACCAGGAGAAAATAACACAGCGAGGCTCTTTCTCAGCTGGAACTGGAACTGCAGATGGGGCCAAACACCACCAGGGTGGCCACACATGTCCAGCTGCCGCCCCAGCCCCCTGAGTCTGGTCACCAGGGCTCTGAGTGTTTGCTCCAGGGACCTGGGGTTCACCCTGTCACCCTGGAGGTCGGGCCTAGACAGCATGGCCCCGGGCTGGACACATAGGGAGAAAAGCATCCCCACAGGCCAGCTTGTGCGAGCCGATTCAGCTGCCAGATTTTAGAGGCCCGGGATCACCCTGTGGCCCATGAAAGCCAGGAGCCAGGAGGGTCTTGCATCGGGATTCCTGTCCGTTGGACTGGAACGTTTATGTAAGGAGTGTTGGAAACAGTGGTAACAAGACTGAATTCGAAGGAGCTTTAGGATATTATGGACCACTCCGAAGTGTGTGGGTTGCTAAAAACCCTCCCGGCTTCACTCTTGTTGAAAATGAAGATCCCCGAGATGCAGCGGATGCTGTCTGAGAAGTAGACGGGAGAACACTCTGTGGCTGCCGAGTAAGAGTGGACCTGTCGAATGGGGAAGGGAGAAGTCGAAATCGTGGCCGCCTCCTTCTTGGGGTCGTCGCCCTCGAGATGATTATCGGAGGAGGAGTCCTCCCCCTCACCACAGATCTCCAAGACGGAGAAGCTTCTCCCGCAGCCGGAGCAGGTCCCTTTAGTAGATATAGGAGAAGAGAGAGATCACTGTCCCAGGAGAGAAATCGCAAGCCGTCCCGATCTTTCTCTAGGTCTCCTAGCCGATCCAGGTCAAATGAAAGGAAATAGCAGACCACTTTGCAAGAGGAGTGGTGCACAGGAAATACCTTCATTTGACAGGAGTATGTACAGAAAATTCAAGTTTCGTTTGAGACTTCCGAAGCTTGATGCACTTTTTAAATGTTTTAGCTGTTCCCGTTTGTCTGTCTCTTGGGACAGTGACACATAAAGGTGTCATTCTCTGTGGTTTGAAATGGGTCATATGAGGCATGTAATATGAAGAATTGTTTCTTTACAATGTTCTCTTAAGCAGAATTGAATTTGCTTTGAATTTTTGGTCTTGCCTAGACTGATAATAAAACTCTAACTCCTGCCCACCTAAAGTGTGATGTTTATTATTATGGAAACAACACTGGCAAACATTAAAAAGACTTTCTGTAGCTGGGATACGGTATGCAGCTGTAGTCAAGCAAGCAGTCTTTAAAAGGTACTGTGAACACAAGCCAGCAGGTAGAAATGAAAGCCGCACCCTTACCCTAGATGAGAGGTTTAAGAATTCCACTAGTCTTCACACTGGACAAGAGGTTGTCCAGTGAGTTTAGCATCTAAGAAGTTTCAAGGAAGTTAGTTAACCTTTGAGTTAGGTCATAAGTCCCCTCTGTGATTGCTGTACATGAATACATAGCTCTTTGTAAAGTTTTTTGGAAGTTGAGATTATCAAGACACCAATGTCCTGCCAGATTAAGAGTATATTGTAGAGCTGAACTTTGAGTTACTGTGCAATTTTTTTTTCATGCTGTCATCTGTAATATGTTTTGTGAGACTCCTTGGGATTAAAGTTTTGGTTCCAAACGGAACAAAGAAAACAAAAAAAGGATCCACCTGCCAATGCAGGGGACCCGGGTTCGAGCCCTGGCCCGGGAAGATCCCATGTGCCGCAGATCAACTAAGCCCGTGGGCCACAACTATTGAGCCTGCGCTCTAGATCCTGGGAGCCACAACTACTGAGCCCCCATGCCACAACTACAGAAGCCCGCACATCTAGAGTCCGTGCTCCGAAACAAAAGAAGCCACTGTAATGAGAAGCACATGCCTGCAACAAAGAGGAGCCCCTGCTCGCCGCAACTAGAGAAAGCCCGTGTGCAGCAATGAAGACCCAACGCAGCAAAAAAAAAAAAAAAAAAAGACGCTACTGGCCAGGTGATCAAGGGTAAAATTGTTTGTCACAAGTCCCGTTGATGGTGTGTATCCTTGATGTGTGTATCCTTGATGGTGTGTATCCTTGACGATGTGACCTGAGGAGAATGACATTTTTATCTCTGTCTGGATCTTCCGCCCCAAACCCCATAACTCCAGCCCAACCATAAGAAAAACATCAGAAAACCAACAGACAAACAAATTGAGGGACAAAATACCTGACCAGTCCTCCTCAAAACTTTCAAGGTATCAAAACCCAGGGACGTCTGAGAAATGTCACAGCCCAGAGGAGACTGGGACAGAAAAAGGGTGTTAGGGGAAAGCTAGGGAAATTCTAATAAAGTGTGGACTTTAGTTAATAATAACGTATCCATCTCGGTTCCTTAGTTGGATAAGCATGTCGTACTAACGTACTAAAGTACTAACGTGTTGGAAATAGGGGTACTGGGTCGGGGGTCCACAGCACTCTGTACACTCTGTACAGATCTTTGCAACTTTTTTGTAACTCTAAGCTATTCTAAAATTAAGCAACTACTAAACAGAGATAAGAATGTTATTTCCCTGATTTGAACATGGCTGAGTTTGTTTTCATGGTCACATTTGTGCTATCTGGATGTGTCTTGGAATCAGTAGCAAAGGAGAGTTGCCAGCCCCTGGGAAGATGCGGCTGGTTTGCAGGTGGCTTGCTCTGGAGCTGAAGAGCATGGTGGGAAGTCTGCAGCCTCGGGCTGCACTTAGAACCATGGGAGGGGATGGGCCAGCTCAGTTAGGGATGGAACCTATAAATAAAACTTTTTCTTTTCCATTATGGCTTATCACAGGATATTGAATATAGTTCCCTGTGCTAGACAGTAGGACCTTGTAGCTTATCCATCCTATATTTAATAGTTTGCGTCTGCTAACCCCAAACTCCCAATCCAACCCTCCCTCACTCTTTCTCCCCCTTGGCAACCACAAGTCTGTTCTCTATGTCTGTGAGTCTGTTTTTGTTTCGTAGACAAGTTCATTTGTGTCGTATTTTAGATTTCACATATAAGAGAGATCATATATGTGTCTTTCTCTTCTGACTTACTTCACTTAGTATGATAATCTCTAGGTCCATCCACGACGTTGCTGCAAATAGCATTATTTCATTCTTTTTATGGCTGAATATATTCCATTGTATATATGTACCACATCTTCTTTATCCACTCACCCATCAGTGGACATTTAGGCAGCTTCCACATCTTGCCTATTATAAATAGTGATGCAATGAACACTGGGGTACATGTATCTTTTCTTTCTTTTTCTTTCTTTTTTTCTTTCTTTTTTCTTTCTTTTTCTTTCTTTCTTTCTTTTTCTTTCTTTCTTTCTCTCTCTCTTTCTTTATTTTTTTGTTACACAGCATGTGGGATCTTAGTTCCCTGGCCAGAGATGGAACCCATGCTCCCTGCACTGGAAGCACAGAGTCTTAACCGCTAGACCACCAGGGAAATCCCAGGGGTGTATGTATATTTTTGAATTAGAGTTTTCTCCAGATCTATGCCCAGGAGTGGAATTGCGGGACCCTATGGCAGCTGTATCTGTTCTCTGCACGTCTCACATCAACCACGTGCGCTCCAATCCTTGCTCTCAACGTCATCTTCGGGGAACACAACCTGCGACAGGGACCTTGACAAGAAGAAATGGCTCAGGGAAAAGCTAGCTGCACAGGGAGGAGATAGAGGCCATCGACCCTGGGGTGTGGCGGGGAGAGTGGGCACAGAGATTGGTCATTTCATCCCTGATACTCAGCCCTCCTGGCTGCCCCACTCTAGGTCACCTCGGGATACAGAGGTGACCCGGTTAGAGTCCCAGCCTGTGCAGGAATCTCGGGGCACCAGCGGGTCTGAATAATATTAGTGCAGGGTCTCCCCCATGGCACTGGGGTTATTTGGGGCGGGTCATTCTCTGCTGGGGGCCCCTCTTGGGCACTGTGTGGGGTTCAGCAGCATCCCTGTCCCCACCCATTTGATTCCAGGGTCCCCTCCCCCCCAGTTGTGACAACCACAGATTTTCCCCAGACATCACTGAAGAACTGGGGGAGGCGGAAGCAGGATGGCCCTGGGTGAGGACAGCTGTGTTGAAGCAAGCAGCCTGGCTTAGGGCAAGGTCTGCCCCAATCCCGTCAGAGCCTGCATTTAGAACTGCCCCTTCCCTCTCCCACCTCCCATGCCCTGCAGTGGTCTCCGAGACATCATCCCCACGTAAGAAATCACACCTTCTCAGTTTACTGTCCCCAGCACCTAGAAGAGTGTCTGCTATGTAGTAGATGCTTCATAAATACTTGCTGAATAAAGGAGTTGAATAAAGGGATGAGTGGATGAATGAATGAAGGTTACCATGGAAGGAGGGGGGAGATTCCCTTTCTGGCTCTCGGGGATTGGGATATCAAGTGAAAGATCCATCCTAAATAGGCTGACCAGCCTTCTGGGTTCCCCAGAAATGAGGGTTTCCCCATAGTTCCAGCGCTCAAACCTGAGCGGTCCTGGGCAAAGTGGGGGCGGGTGTTGGTCACCCTGTGTAAACACAGTAACAATTCCAACTGCAATAGCAATGGCCAAGGACCTCTACGGTCTTACTGACCAGGCACAGTTCTTCACCTGGCGGGGAAGGGTGGGCCAGGATTGGAATTCCGGTGATCCAGGGTGGGCGGGTGAGGGCACACCCCGGGCTTGTGTAGGGGAGTCCAGGAAGGTTCTGGAGGAAGTGACAGTGACACAGGAGGGAGGGAGGAGTCTAAGGAAGAACGTCCCACACGACAACGTGTGCCAATGGCCCTGGGCCCAAGGTCACACCTGACCAGGGCTTGCTTGTTTTCTTTTTTTCTAATTTACTTTTCCCCACATGGATATGCAATTGTCCTAATGCCATTTATTGAAAACTCCTTAATTTCCTCACTTTCTGTCATATCAAGTTCTCATCTATCTGTTTCTGGACCTTTATTCTCTACCATAGAGCTATACGTCCCATCCTTGCACCACTAGGGCTGTTTCATCACTATAACTTTATTTTTTACTCATTTATTTCTTTGGCCGTGCTGGGCGGCATGTGGGATCTTATTTCCCTGACCAGGCTTTGAACCCGCACCCCTTGCAGTGGAAGCTCGGAGTCTTAATCGCTGGACCTCCAGGGAAGTCCCCAGGGCTTGCTTTGACATCCATCGAATGGTGGCGGGTGGGCACGGGGAGCAGCTGTCTGTGAGCCACCCTGTGTAGAAATGCAGGGTGGAGGGCAGGACAGCTGGAGCGGGAGGGGAAAAGGCGGAGGAGGGAGGGAGGGAGGGATGGCGGGCGGGCGAGAGACAGACAGAGAGTTTCCGGAGACAATAGCTCTGGCCGTGTCCTAGGGCATGAAAGCTGAAAATAGCTCCTAGTGCCGGGAGCCCTGGAGCCGGAGCCTGGGAGCCATTGTGACTGGCACTCCTCCCTGGTGTGTGTGTGTGTGCGGGGGCGGGGGGCTCTGGACTTCTCAGGCTGGGAATGGGGTGCACGGAGCAAGGACGGAGCAGGGACGGAGCAGGGACCCTTCTCTCTGGGACCTCGCAGGCCATCCTTAGCTCACAAAGCTGAGCCACTCCCGGCCCTACGAGGGGGGGGCTTATCCTCCCTGTCCCCTGGATCACACCCCCTCACACACGACTTCCCCTTGTGTGCTCCCAGCAACCAAGAGAACCTGTTTTTAAAAGATTTGGGGGAGGGAGGTAAACATACAAACAAGAGCAGAATGGATACTTTTTCCGAATGGGAATGGCTCTGTGTAACCCCATCCCCAGGGTAACCAGAGTCCTGACCTCTAACACCCTTGACGAGTCAGCCTTGGTCTGGGCTTGCAGACCCACGGAAGCTTCCTCATCCCCTCCTTCAGACCCCGTCTCTCCCTCGGCGTCTTTGTGAGAGGCACCCGGGGAAGTGGGACTGCTAGGCTGTACTGCTGCTAGAACTGCACCTGGGCTCCACCAGGCTCCAGCCCCCCGCCCTGTGCACCTCTCTGTCCCTGAGGCACCTCAACTGGTAGGAGCGGCATCACCTTCCCTCCCGGGACTTGTGACACTTAAGGGAGACACAGAAAGGACAAGCGTTTGGCTCCCTGGCTGGCAAAGAGCAGGTGCTCAATTGTCATAAGTGGCCGTATCAGTGAGGGTTCTCCAGACAAACAGAATCCATAGGGTGTGTGTGTATATACACACACACGTACATATGTACACGCATACAAAAATATACAGCTGTGTTTATATGCAGTACGCATACAGACATATACACATATAGTATATACAATACGCAAATACATATATACACACATATATATAAAATGCATAGTTTGTATATATACAGTATGTATACACACATATACACGTAATATATACAATAGACACATACAGATACACTATACATACACACATATGAAATGCATCGTTTGTGTATATACAGTATGTACACATACGTATAACATATGCAATGTACACACCTAGGTACGTCTATATCATACATATATACACACATAGAAAGATATTTAGGTGTGTATATATACAGTATACATACATACACATATAATATATGCAATACATACACGTACATACATATAGACACGCATATACACCTACATAGAAAAGCATGTAGAATAAAAATATATATGTACTGCATATATAAATTCCTTGTATTCGTTCCTCCTTTACGCAAAGTGGACCAATTTCAGTGTTAATCTCTTCTGAAAAATACCTTCCTGGCCACATCTGGAATAATGTTTGTGGTTGCCGGGGCCCCACGCAGTGCGCACATGAGATTAACCATCCCCGTGGCGATGATGACACTTTATTTTCTCCCTTGACCACTGTCACTACTATTCCAATTAAAATGGCAGTGCTATGAGGGCAGGGCATTTCCTTTTTGGCCAGTACTGAGCGACCGCGGTCTGGTGCCTAGCATAGGCTAAATACACGGCAATTTTGTGAACAGAAGCCGGGATTCCAGCTGTCATATTTAATAGGAATTATAGTCTTATTCTTGGGGGGGAGGGGTTGTGTCACGGTACGTCGAGGTCGGGAGTCGAACTCGCCACCACTGGCCCTGAGAGGTTTTGCCGGGTCCCCACTTCGGGCCGGTGGGTGTGGCCAGGGGCAGCCGATGACGTGCGTATGTGCGTGCGTACGTGCGTGCGTGCGTGCGTGGGAGCGTGCGTGCGTGAGAGCGTGCGAGTCCACGGGGCGGGCCGCGCGCGCCGGGAGTGTTTCAGCCCGGCCCCCGGCTCATTGTGGCCGCCTCACGCCGGCCCGAGTTCGCAGCAGCGCTGGAGGCCCCGGGCCTGTGACCACAAAGAGGGAGCCGGGGGCCGGACGGGAGCGCTATGGCGGCAGCTGAGGCCCAGGCCAGGCCCCCCTCAGCCTCCCGCCTGCCCGTCTGCCCCGCCCCCGCCGGCGGCGCCGCGCCCCTCCCCCAACCGCCAGACTAGCGCGGTGCGGGGCCCGCGCGCGAAGACATGGGGGAGAAGCTGGAGCTGAGGCTGGAGTCGCTCTTGGGGACCGAGCCCGCCGTCTACCCGTGGCCGCTGCCGGTCTACGTAAGTGCCACCCCTCCCCTCCTCCCGGACCCCCGCTCCTGTTCCCCCACGGCGCGCGCTGAGCCCACCGAGAAACGGAGCGACTCGAGTCGCCAGACCCTCTTTGGAGCCCCCCTTCCCGCCCCGCCGTGGTTCTCCGCGGCAATTTCCAGCCCCCGCGCGCAGGGTGGGCAGAGGGGAGCCTGCGCCGGCCGGGGGCGCCGACTCGGCCGCGGGGACCCCGCGCTTCCGAGGGGCGCCTGAGCCGGTCTGCGGTTGGCTCTGCAGGGTTGGGGACCCCGGTCCCCCCGGGCCTGGACTGCCGGCGGGCTTGCCCTTCTGTACTTTAGGATCTGACACGTAGGGTTTCTTTTTCCTGGTAGCTTATTCTTAGCTCTGTCAACGTACTTAGTTTTTAAAATTTGTTTTTATTTTTCAGGGCACCCTTTCCTCCCTCTCTCCAGTTTTTTTGTGTTTCTCTTTTGTTTTGTTTTAGTGAGGCATTTTGTCCCTCTGATCTTGAGTGGGTGGGCTGGCAGGACACTTGGAGAGGAGGCGTTCTGTCCCCTGATCTTGAGTGGCCTTTGGAAAATGACGGGCCAGACGGAAATTAAATTTAATTGATATATAATATTGTATCCGTCCAAGGTGTACAATGTGATGATTAATATATATAGTGTGTGTGTGAAATGATTACCACAATAAGTTTAGTTAACCTTAATTCACATAATTACAAATGTTATCTTTGTGATGAGAACTTTCAAGATCTACTCTCTTAGCAACTTTCAAACATAAAATACGGTATTGTTAACTGTAGTGACCGAGCTGTACATTACATCACCATTACTCACTTGTCTTACAACTAGAAGTTTTTACCTTTTGATCATCTTCCCTCATTTTCGTCACCTCCAGCCCCCAGCTCTGGCAACCGTCATTCCATTCTTTCTATCATGAGTTCAGTATTTTAGATTTCACATATGAGATCATAAAGTATTTATCTTTCTCTGTCTGACATTTCATTTAGCATAATGCCCCCCAAACCCACCCATGTGGTCACAAATAGCCAGATTTCCTTCTTTATCATGGCTGACTAATAGTAGGTTGTATGCACCCCCATTTTCTTCATCCATTCATCCACAAGAAAACACTGAGGTTGTTTCCATGTCTTGGCTACTGTATTGGGTTGGCCAGAAAGTTCATACAGTTAATGAATACACTGTTCAGTCAAACTTGGTGAAAATGAGTCTTTTATTTTTACTTAAAATAAATCTTTGACAAAGCCAGCTAGGCACCCCTTTGAGTAACGACTTATATCACATTGAAATATTTTAAACATATGAACAGTAATAGCTGAAATGACAAATGTTACTAATATGGACACAATTTATCAAGGAGAATATGTTAGAATATGTTAAAATGCAGATGGACAGTGAAAGAACAACTATAACTTTTAACTAAATATTGTCTTGATATTTAGACCATTGGTTAAAATCATGATAACAGGTTTCATCCGTTTCAAGAAAGCAGAATATTTGCAGATCACTTAACATTTACTAGGTATGTTCTCAGCCTGGAAGGATATATTTCACTTACATGTGTCATTTAATTTAACCACATCCCTCTGTAATAGATAGTGGTATCCCTATTTGCAGATAGGAGACAGGCTCAGAAAGATTAAGAATGTTACCTAATTCTAGTAAGTAGCCAAACCTAAACTGATCTAATTCCAGGGCAAAGCTCTTTCTGGCACATCAGTGTGGGTCTTTATCTCTTTGAGAATTGTTGAACATTAAAAGCCTTCTTCCAGGTAAATGCATAAAGAAACAACATGAGCAATGATATAACAATACAAGTCTCACTAAATAATTGGTGTGTTTGGCCTTGCTTTTGCTGATAGATCTTTTGCAAAATTGCTTTTCTCTGAGATATTTAAAGTGGACTTTAACTATTTTCTTGGAAGACTTTCCTAAATTATACCTATCAGAAAGCTGCTTTGCTTTAAGGCCGAAGAAAAATGAAAGCTTACTTAACTACACTTAGGTGCCAGGGTCATACTATGAGCTCTACACCTGCCAGGATTCACGCTAAGATAGATAGGGTGGCTCAGCAAACTGTCCATAGTCCTGTGATTTCTTTCTGATATTCTGAAGTAGAAATAATTTCATAACTGTTCACAAAAGAGAGAAACACTGTTTCTTGGTCCTCAATATCATACTGCTGTAGGCTAATTCTTTCTCTCTTCTGTTGCCCCTTAGTATAGAGAGTGTGTTTTGGGGACCCTCCTTCACGATCTTCTCCATTCCAAGAGCATCTTACATAAATCCAGGACTTCTCAAGCAGCCAGTTTTGCCAGATGGTCTTAGGGTTGGTTGTACCCATATATGTATAATCTGAACTTCTCAAGTAAGGTCCTTAGAGAGCATAATGGCTAAGAGAATTGGTGCTGATACCAGACCTGAGTCCAAATACTGCCTATGCCCCTAACTAGCTGTGTAACCTTGGAGAAGTAACTTAAGCCCCTTAAAGGGATTAGATTTCTCACCTGGAAAATGGTATAATAAATGCATCTACCTCATATGGTTAGTGTGTAAATTAATGTAACTTGAGATGGTGCGTGTTAAGCATTAGCACAGTGCCTGTCTCTTGTTAGTAATACCTGCTTATCTTATTAATTATTCTCTTTATATTCCCAGTTCCAGCTGGGTGCCTAACATATAATAGTTGTTCAGCAAATAGTTACTGGATTGAACCAGCTCTGAAATTGAAGCATTGGGTCAACAGCAAAGTAGTCACCCCACCATCATTTCTCCCAGAGAAAGGGAGAATAGATGGAAGCCAGCCATCATACTTTCTTTTCTTATTCTAAACTTCCCATCCAGCCCCAGCAATAAAATAATCTTCCTGGACCCTAACAATTTCAAGGATTCTTCAAATCACACTATTTGAAAATAGCTGGGTTGCCCTAATCTAATATGTCCCAGGACCCCAAGGTCACCAAGCTTCTATTAATGAAGTCTAGTTAAGATAAATGATAACAGTTAGTCAACCAACTGCTTATGAGCTCATTGGGCTTTTTAAAATTTACTATCTGCGCTTCATAGAGACACAGGTATTTTGCTTTTGTAGGACATTCAACAGTCAAAGTAGTCTTTTAAAAAGCACAAATCAGACGCTATTATTGCACTGCTTCTAACCTCTAAAGGCTATCTATTGTAAAGAGATGAAATTTTCAACTACTTAGCCAGGCTCACAGGGACCATGTGCTCTGGTCACTTACTACATCTTTCCCTGACCTTCATGGGGCTCGAGGCACAGTTGTCCTTTTCAGTCCCTCAGATGCAACAAGCTCTACTTCTTGCTCTCCCAGCTTTAGATTGGCTAATCCATCTACCCAGACCAATTTCCCTCTTATCGTTAAGGTCTCGGTTCAAACGCCACCACTACTATCTTGACCAAAGAGACCTGCCTCCTCAGTGCCTCTCCATCCCTTTGTCCAGTCGTATTTCTGTCACTGTACAACATTTATTTACATGTTTACTCTGTCTTCCTCCACCACTGGACATTTGCTTAAGAGCAGGGACTTTGTAATTTTTTGCTTCCAAGGCTTGCAGCGGACACTGGCACGTAGGTGTGTAGGAAATGTGTGTCTAATAAAGAATAAATATGTGAATGAAAAAAAAACTGTGAAACACTAACACAAGATTATTCTTCTTTCAAAAGAATAATGAAAAATAATTTCATTCAATAAGAGTCATTCTTAGTTACTGATCCATGACTTAGTAGATCCCATTCAATTTAAAATGTCCCCTTTTTTTCTGATACTTTCACAAGTCATTAATTAAGTGTTGCTCACTTTTAAGGCCAATCTGTGAGACATTATTTAACTTGTCTCCTCTAAAGTTCCAGCATGAACTCAGGCGGGGCTTCACCAAGTACTGATCATGTGACCTTGGCCTCTCATTGCCTCCGTTTTCTCATTTGTAACATGGGTATAATAATCGGCTTATTTCATACGCCTATGAGGAGGAAAACTTCATGTGTGTGTGTGTGTGTGTGTGTGTGTGTGTGTGTCTATATATATGTATTTAAACAGTGTCTTAGAATAGTGTCTGGCACATGATAAGCATTATAGAAGTATTGACTGCTGCTACTAGTACTGTTATTATGAGAACTAACTGTTGAGAATAATCCTTCATATAGTGGTTTATTCCACTGAAGATAAAGGAAACTCATAGAATATTAGAAATCAGATTAAACACGGAAAGCCAGTAAAATATACCAGGACAGAAGATGATGAGAGTGTGAAAGGATAGAGGAAAAAAAATGGTTTTTGTTTTTCTTTTTCTTTTTTAAAAAAGGAAAGAGCCTAGAAATAGGACAAAAACTATTCATTGGCTATACTGACATGGAGATCGCTGGTGACCTTCATAAGTAAAATTTCAGGACAGTGGGCAGAGAGATTACGGTGAGGGAAGTCAGATGGATGTAAATTATAGAGTAGATGGGACGTGAGGAAATGGAAACAATATATGATGATAACAATTTTGAAAAGTTCAGACATGAATTGGCTAAAGAAGATATGCAGGGATTAGAGGAGGAGGGAGGCTTTCGTGTTACACGTATAGTTTTTAACATTTTAAGTTGGCGTTACTAGTCTAGAATGAGGTTGAATTTTGGCAAGAATCATTCATAAGGAGTAGATGGGTTGTAGAAAATGCAGTGCTGTGAAGTACTTGAGAAGATGAGAGAAAATGAAATGCTATCTGTAGTGCACGTGGCCTTTGAACTTGAACTCCTGTAGTGCAAGGGAATACAAAGATCAATGCAAATGCTAATGAATTAACGGATTTGGCAGTGGACTATTTACTGACTTCTGTGTTCCTAATGAGTTAGGAAGCGCCTCACCAGCCCAGAGTGAAGGAAGTAGAGAGGATGGAGGAAAATTTGAGGAGGGTAGGGAAAGCTTCTAAGAAAATAGTCCTTAAGGAGAATTAGAAAGAACTTACTGTAAGTCAGAGCAATATTTCCAGTCTTGAAAATCCATTTGAAGTTGGTGTTTATTAATTTATTGGAATACCAATTTTCCCTGCCACATGATGTTTCTCCAGCTACCTGGATATAAGTTACACAGAGGCAGAAAAGAATGAGAGATAACAATCGAGGGAAAATACAATTAGTATTTTTTTTTTACCTTTTTCCACTTCCCCGCTCCAACTCTGGGGAGCCTTCATGGACATGGCTGCCCTCGCAGCCTGCAGCAGCACGCTGTTATCAAAGAATTCAAAGAAATGGAACATAGGTTTCCAACTTAATAATTCAGCAAAATCAAAAATTGTATATAATGTTTTCTGTTGGCAAAGATTTTTGCAATATAATTTGGTTCCATCTTTTGACAAGTAATTTGGCAATGTCTAGCAAGATAAAAATGTTAATAGCTTTTTACACATTAATTCTAATTCTGGAAGCTTATGCCGATAAATAATTTATAATCCAGAAAATTATTATATAAAGATGCTCATTGTCATGTCATTTGTAATAACAAAACATTGGAAACACCTTTAATTGTTAAGAATAGGAAAACAGTTTAGGAAATTATATCCACTTAGTAGAAAGTGACACAGTTACTATATTATAATTACAAGATGATGGAGCAAAATAAAATAATGCTTAATAAAGAAAGAATGAAGAAAGCTGACCTAAAATTGTGTCTTCCTTATGACAGTAATTATGTAAACATATCAATATTTATTAAAGCTTAAAACCAAGATAAAGTTTTAAAAGCTCTGTACCAGTAATGGGGATTTTATGTTCGTTTCAAAATATTTTTTGACACAACTCTTAGAATTTTGTTTTGTCTACTCCTTTTCTTAAGAATTTCTGATTATTACCTCACTTTTCATTTCATAGTTTCAAATAAAGCCAGCAATTTTATCATCAGAGAAGATTAGACTTATTGGACAGTCCATAATTCCAAGTTATTTGGTATAAAAAGACCATATACACTTGTAGGTGCTTTCAAAATAAAATTTCGAGAAGTTTTTTCTTTTTGCTTAGTCTTTCCTAGTATGGAGATGAAGCAAACTACCTAAAATTGCTAGCCATTCTTTTTTCATTTTTCTCATTTTATTGATTTATCTTGCCCTTCACAGAAATGATAAGAAATGAGTCTGCAGTTGCATCTGCCAATTTCTTAAATCCTCTATTATCCACATTATGAAATCATACTAGTATGAATGCTTCCAGTATTTTCAGAACTCTTTAGTTAGTATACTTTAGCATTCTGTATGAAGTATCTTATGTAAGTGTAAAATTTAGACTCAACTTCTGGAAGCTTTTGATTTCTTAGTTCAAAAGTGAGAGATCCTTAGTTCAGCCATATGATTAACAATTACTTGTATAGTAAGAAGCTCCTAAATTATTGTTTTATGGGTACCTGGCAGTTTTCTTGCCATTTCTCAGAAGTTCTCTATTAAACACATTCTCTCTCTTTCTCTCTCTCTATCTCTCTGTCTCTCTCTGTCTCTCTCTCTCTCTCTCTGTCTCTCTCTCTCTCTCTCTGTCTCTCTCTCTCTCTCTCTCACACACACACACACACACACACACACATTGTGATTAAAAGCACAGATTTTGGCATTATGAAATCTAAGGTTCAATTTCCAGTTGTGTAGTTTCTGGGCCACTTCACTTTAGGCAAGTAACCTAATGTCTCTGAACCTTGTTATTTTCATCTGTAAAATAGAAATTGCAATTATATCAGACAATCCTCAAAACATCCGTAATGATTTTAGAGTTTCAGAGTCAGGTAAAAGCAGGCACTCAGTAAATGGCTAGTGCTTTTATTACTTTATTATTATTTAGGTCTTGGTTTTCCTTGAGTGTGTGAGTCCCCATAATGAAATGTAATTTCCAGTAGATTGAGTAACACCTGTTTTCACCAAAAATTTTAACTGAGTTCATTACTTTCTGTGCAACCCAGATTAGTTTTCTGCCTCCTTTTCTGTGCCGTATGTAGGTGTTCAGTAGATTTATTTAATAAATGTATGAATGCATGAACGCGTAGATGAATTTTTAAATGCTTCTTTTTGAGAAGGTAGAACAAATGTGACACAGTAGAACAGATAAGAAAATAATCCATGGAAAAAATGGCAAAGTCATGTATGTGTCCAGGGCCAGCCTAAGAAGAATTACTTTTTTTTTTTTTTTTTAGGAAAAATGTGTTGAATAGCTTATTTTAATTATTCTTAAAAGTTAAGTACAGGGACTTCCCTGGCGGTCCAGTGGTTAAGACTTCGCCTTCCAATGCAGGGGGGTGTGGGTTCAATCCCTAGTCGGGGAGCTATGGTCCCACATGCCTCGCAGCCAAAAAACCAGAACATAAAACAGAAGCAGTATTGTAACAAATTCAATGAAGACTTTAACAAATGGTCCACATCCAAAAAAAAAGTTAAGTACAAAACTTTGCTGATGATTTACATATTTAGGACCAATAAAATAATGTGAGATTAGCTGTACTAAAACAGAATGTTGAGCTACATTCACATTAAGTGACATTATATAGTCTGAGTTTATGGAAAACTTCTGAGATGGTGAGTGACCTTTGAGCAGAAAAAGACAGAAGGAGAAATGGCCTTTTCTACATTCTATTGTGCCTCTAAGTAAAATGCTTGGTAATCTAGCTACAAAGCTCTATGTCATTGGCCTTAGGCACGTACTGTGATCTACCTTGTGAAGATCAGATTTTGCCATGGAGAGGATTTGTAAAAGTATCACACATTCCAGTACCGTTGGCAACCACAGCTACCAAAAACTCCAATTTAAATTGATGAGCCTAATATCAGATGATAGTATCATTTCCTTGTGGGTGTTCTGGGAAAAGGTGGGTAGGAAATGTATAAAAGTGAATACTTTATTGACTGAAATAACACTTCATCATTTTGAAAACATAAAATACATTAAAGTTGTTATAGCATCATACATGAATATTTCACTGTATTTTAGACCTTGCCTACAAGCAATGTTTTCTGCCCTTTGAAAGAGAACCATGCTTGTGGTATGCATTAATCATAGAAAAGATTAAACACTGAAAAGAAATTCAGCCTTTAAAGACAATTTGCTTTGATTGATTCAGTGGGTTCTCCTAAAAAGTTAATACCCAGAATTATTGCTTGTTAAATTGGAGTTACAAATTCTTTCAGAGTTACTTAGTATTTTCTTTAATATCAGTATCAAGGAAGGCAAAGCAAATTTACATATTTATTAGGAAATACAGGCACATAATCATAAAACAAGAAAACACAACGTTTTTATAGACTTTATTTTTTAGAAGTGTTTTAATTTTACAGAAAAATTGAGAAGATAGTATAAAGTGTTTCCATATACACTATACCCATTTCCCTCTGTGACGATCAACTTATATTAGTATGTTACATTGTTACAATCAGTGAACAAATATTGATACATTATTGTTTACTATAGTCCATACATTAGTCCAGTTCCTTAGTTTTTACCTAATGTCCTTTTTCTATTCCAGGATTTCATCCAAAACATCACATTACATTTAGTTGCCATGTTTCCTTAGGCTCCTCTTGGGTTTGATAGCTTCTCAGATTTTCCTTGCATGACCTTGGCAATTTTGAGTAGTTAGGCTTGTGTAGGATGCCCGCTACTAGAATTTGTTTGATGCATGTTTCATGATAATATTGGGATTATGTGTTTGGGGGAGGAAGACCACAAGAGTAGAAGGGTTATTTTGTCAGATCACATCAAGTGTACAAAGTATCAATATGCATTATGAATGCTGAGGTCGACCTTGATCACCAGGCTGAGGTAGTGTTTTTCAGGTTTCTCCATTGTAAAATTACTGTTTTCCCTTCTCCATATTGTACTTTTTGGAAGGAAGTCAATATGCTCAGCCCACAACTAAGGAATAGAGAGTTATGCTTAAGATGGAGTACTACATAAACTATTTGGAATTCTTTTGCACTGGAGATTTATCTATTCTCCCGCATTTATTTATGTATCCAATTATTTATTTATATCAGAAGAACTCACGGATTTTTATTTTATACTTTGGGTCATAATCTAATTCTACGTTAGTTACTTTGTTCCTCAAATTGCTCTAGTCCTGACCCTTGTGAACTCTTTTCAGTTCAGTGGCTCGTGCGCCACTCTGAGGTATCCCCATCCTATATATTTTTTTGGAACTTCCTTACTTTCTGACACTATAAGATGGCCTTGTATATAAATCTTGTATATTTACTGCCCCAGTCCTAGAATCAGCTATTTCTTCAAGGATAACTAGGTCTTTTTAGTGGAGAACAGCATTAGACAGCAGGATCTGGGTGTGGGGTGTGCTAATTGCTGCCCGGATGTCATTGCTTCTAGATCTTCTCAGCTGACAGAGCAAAGAGATAACATGTGTGTACATTCCCCACGTATATGGACATATCTATAAGTATCTCTCTACATAACCATGTGTGTTAAGGTAATATGAAGCAATATTAAGCTAAGCATGAATGTATATTGATGTTTCCAACTTTAATCTGTTACCACATAGATCATCTTAGCCTCATCTCTTGCTTATCTTTAAATTTCAACTGCGGCAAAACACTTGACTTTTAGAAGTATGAAAATCAAATTGTAGCTACTTTGGGAAGCCACATCATCTAGCAGAAGAATTCTTAAAGGGCAAGGTGTATATCATCAAATTTTAATTTACAGTCAGCAGTACTTTGTAACATCCATAGGCCTCCAGACCTCTGCTTCCAAGAAGATGAAGTAGCCCATTTCTCCCAGGTTCTTCCACTTAAAACTAAAACCCTGAACATAACAACAGACAAACATAGGAAGACACTGAAAGGTGGAAATGAGAAGGCAGACTTAACTAGGGACTTTGGGACTTGAGGAATAACATGGTGATGAGTCCCCTGTGTTTCCTGTTGCTTCCCATACATCCTGGAGAGGGTATTACAGGAACCCCCAATCAATAACCACCAACAGAACAACAGACAAAAAAGCTTCAAAAAAGAAAACACAAAACCCCCGTTCCCCCTAGCCAAGGTATGAGGAAAGGGGTTGTCAAAGACAGAAAACCATTTGGGCAATAATATACACACTACTCGAGCCAAGTGCCAGTGGAATATTGCACCCATCCCCTATGTCCTGTGGTTTCAGTTGGGCCAAGCTACGATTTGATCTTCCACACCACCCCACTCCTGCCCTCCAGAAGAGGCAGTGCTCTGATTCGCCACCAGGGCTGTTTCAGTGTGGTGCAGTGGTGAGCTGAGCCTCCACCCCTTTGCATTAGCAAAGAGACTTTCAAAGGTGGTGCCTGACAGGCTAGTTAACACTGGGCTGCCCTCACACAGTCGTGGGGTCCAGTGGTGGGACCTAGCCTCCGTCTCTCCCTGACATCGATAAGAATAGGATGTTACAGGTTGGAGGGAGTAGGCACCCCACTAACCCCCAACACATGGTGTCAGTGAGACCCAATGGGGTGCTGAATCCCCATAACCGTCCTGAGGCAGTAAGACAGAATGAGATGGCACAAGCAGGGCTAGTTGGCAGTTCTCTTCCTCTTACCCTGGTGTCAGTGGGGCCAGCAGGTAGCTGACCCTCTACCCACACCCGGCATCAACAAGAAGGAATGAAGTGGGAGGAAGGACAGCAAACACAGCAAACACTTCACCTCTCCCCTCCCCTGGTGTCAAGAAATCTACTGGGGAGATGAACTTCCACTCCTACTAAAAGGCAACAGAATGATATTAATGTTCCCACTTTTGGGGGGAAGGTGTCAGAAGGGCCAGTAGGATAGCTGAACTTCTACTTGATCTGTCTGCAGTGAGAGAATGTAAGTGCCCACTTTTGCTGGGGTTTTGACAGTAGGGCCCAGTGGAAATCTGTACGTAACCCCCCAGTCCTCATACTCCACCTCCAATAGGATGACTTCCTTCTAAAAAGTAATAATAAAATTAAATGGGATACAGAGTCATATAATAACTCACAATGTTTAGAATCCAATTGAAAAATACTCATGGCACCAAGAAGCAGGAAATCACAGAATAAATGAGAAAAGACAATAGACCTACACCAGCACTGAGATAAAACATCTATTGAAATTATCAGACAGGGGTTTTAAATAAGCTGTCACATAAATGCTTCAATTAGCAATTATGTGTTCCTTGACGGAAATGGGAAAAATAGAAAATGTGAACAAAGAACTAGAAGTTATAAGAATAAAAACAAATGAGAACAGTAGAACTGAAAAATACAACAATCCAAAAACTTTGCTCAAGAGTAGAGTGGAGATTACAAAGCACAGAATCATGAACTTAGAAGAGATCAATACAATGTACCACATGTACAGAGAAAAATAGGCTGAGGGGTAGAGATGGGAGAAAGAACAGGATCTCAAGAACCTGTAAACAGTAACGAAAGCACTAACATTCATATCATCAAGGTTCCAGAATGAAAAAAGAGAGCACGTAGGACTGACAAAGTATTCAGAGAAATAATGACTAAAACGTTCCCAATTTTTTAGAAGACATAAGCACACATCCAAGGATCTGAGCAAATCCAAAGAGGAAAAACACAAAGGTATCCTTGTCAAGACGCGTCATAATTAAACTTCTGAAAAGTAGAGACAAAACAAATCTCGAAAGTGGACAGGCAGAAACGATGCATCACTTATTGAGAAACCAATTCCAATGACAGCATATTTCTTGTCTAAAATTATGGAGTCAGAAGCATTGACATAACATTTTTCAAGTAGTAAAAGAAAAGAACTCTCAGCCACAAATTCACACTTTTTATATCCACTTTCTTGTTTGACTTATATTAATGGACTACCAACTCATCTTTCTATATCCGGGCCTGCCATCAGACTTCTCCAAAAATCTAGTCACAGTATTTCCAGAGTGATCTTTCTGAAAAAGAAACAGATTTTTCTTATAAAAGTACCTGATTGTGTTATGAAACTTTTCTCTCTTCTAAGTTACCAGGTAAAATCCTTCAATGGATTCCCATCTTTCTTGGAGTAAAATCTCACATCCAAACTCTCTTTGTCCTTTTGGGCTGCTGTAAGATTATACTGCAGGTTGGGTGGCTCATAAACACCAGGAATTTTTTTTCTCACGGCTCCGGAGGCTGCGAGTTCAAGAATAGGGTGCCAGTATGGTCAGATGAGGGCCCTCTTCTGAATCACAGACTTCTCATTGTATCCTCACATGGCAGAAGAGCTTAGGGAGCTCTGTGGGGTCTCTTTTATAAGAGCACTAATACCATAATCATTTCCCAAAGGCCCCACCTACTAATACTATCAGCTACGGAAATTAAGATTTCAACGTATGAATTTGGAGGGGAACACAAAGACTAGACCATAGCACTTACTATACATACATGGACTATGCATGATCTGGCTTCTACCCCCCTCTCCATTGTCTTCTTTTTCTACACGCCAGTGAGCATTTCTCTTTTTTTTTTTTTTCCTTTTTTTTGCGGTACGCGGGCCTCTCACTGTTGTGGCCTCTCCCGTTGCGGAGCACAGGCTCCGGACGCGCAGGCTCAGTGTCCATGGCTCACGGGGCCTAGCCGCTCCGCGGCATGTGGGATCTTCCCGGACCGGGACACGAACCCGTGTCCCCTGCATCGGCAGGTGGCCTCTCAACCACTGCGCCACGAGGGAAGCCCTAGTGAGCATTTCTTATACTGATTATGAATGGAACTCCTTTCTGGACTGATCCTTAACCATTCATTTTCTGGCAACTGTGAATTTATCTTCTCTTTTCCTCAAAACTTCACCCTTCCTTCATGTTACATATCCATTTCAATTGCCTTCTACAGGAAGCCCTACTGATATCGCCCATATACTACTGTCCACAGCATGAATTAAGGTCTTACTGTGTCTTCCTATAGCACTCTGTAATATCTTTTACGGTAACTATGGATTTTCTTACTTGAGTGTCACAATACATTGAATTGTAGGTGGCACTATAATGATTTTAGTAACAGTAACACTGGTGCCTAGTTTATCCCATGACATACTTTAGGTGTTCAATAAATGTGTGTTGAATGAGTGAATGAATGAATGGTCAATTTGAAATCTTAATCATGTTACTTTTCAAAAATCTGTTAAAAGATACCACAGTTTTCCAGAAGATTAGGGAGTTAGGACCTGAAACTTGATTTAACAGAGGAAATTTTTACTCATACATCATGCTTAAATACCTCAAAGTAAAACCATAAACCCAGGAATTTAAGGTTATCCATTTGGACTTTCAAGCCAATAGTTAATATCTCCTGCCCCGACTGTATTAGATGGTTTCGATGCTCCACTCATATCTCCCCAGCACTCATCATTCCAGTATATGCTGATAGAATCATGCTGCCGCCTGCAATTATCCACCTTAGGGCAGGCCAGAAGTGTACAGGAGTTAATGTATCTGGGTGTAGCTTTCAACCAAGGACAGAGGGGACTGGAAGATAAGTACTTCAAGTTTCTCACCGATTCTTGGGATAACTCTGAGACATGTTCTGTAGAGTTTCACAGAACTCGCCTGAAGTACTGGCAGCAGTTCCCTGCAGGAGTAATTTATTCGGTAATACACCTCTGTTGGCTTCCTTCCATGCCTCCATTCTCAATTCCCACTCCACTTCTGAGTTTTCTGGAAGCACCTCCCAGATGAGCAGTTTGCACTCAAATTATCGCCTCAAGTTCTGCTTCTAGGGGAACTCAGTTGATAGCCTCCTAACAACCCAGTGCTCCTTACAGAGCCGTCACTGGTACAAGTACCAAGGCACGGCACATTACGTATCACTCCTCCTAAATCCTAATATTTTTAAACAGATAGGAAAGAGCATGACCTTGAAGAGAAAAAGAGTTCATATGAGGATGGCCAATGGATAAAGGGAAGGAGAGACAGTGCCATTTGTTTTCCATTAATGATAGTGTGAAATGTATGGGCAGATGGTCTAACAGGTGTGACTATAATTTGAGGAGCCTGCTCCCTTGGTTACAGAAGACTGCTATTGTTATTATTTTGGAACCACAACCTCATGACTTTATAGTTTCACTTGATGTAACCTTCTCCTTTACCTTTAAATCTTCGTACATCACTGAATTGCAGCCAATAGATTTATTTTCTCCCTATGGCTCCATCACAGAAAAAGACACACACGTGTACACACACACACACACGCGCGCGCACACACACACACACACACACAGAGTTTTGTGTATGCCAGTGCTAGAAAAGACAAGCTCATGGTGCATGTATGCAATGGATATTGTACATTACAGGTCTCTGTGAAATAGTCTTCTGCAGGTTCCTATGTTTATTTTATGAATAATTAACTTTAGTAAAGTTAATTTCCTGAAGATCTTGTTGAAGACTGAAGAAAGGAAGTAAATTGTAAAGAAAAAGACTTCGAAACTTGCCCTTTTCGCCCTCTCTTTGTGTCTTAATGAACAAAGGATAACTGGGCCTTTTTTGAAGCCTTTGCTTGAGTTGAAGACACAAAATGCAACCTGTACTCTTATCATAATATGTTCAGTTTATGAGTACCCAAACTTATAAACCGTGAATTTCCCTAAAGTTATTATACCATCTAGAAGATGTTTGCTTGGACGTTTACTTAAAACCAAACAATTGAGGTCTATGTGTCCAAATAATTTCCTTCTCTCTTGCTGTCTCCCTTTCAGTTTCCTGAGTTTCTGGGAAGGCCTGGTTTCCCCAAAGGAACGATTTCTGGTAGAAGTCTGAAGGTCTGACCCAAGAAGAAAAAATCCAGTACAGCCAATGAATTGAGGACAAGAAGTTTTCCGATCAGGTAGGAACATTTAATCTCATACATTACGATCGCCTTAAGTAAGGTGTGCTGATAGCTGGATATGATTTAACTGCTTGGAAAAAGATGCATATATATTATATGACCTACCCCACAAGGAAGCTGTTCTCAGTTCTCTTAGAGGTTGTGGTGTTTATCAGAGAGCGCCTTGGGGGAAAATGAATACAATAACAGTATGATGCTTTTTTTTATTATTAGCTCATTGTTGCCAAGTACACTTGGTGACCTTGGTGCCTGTGGTTTAATCCAGGGGGTTAGACATGTGGAACAGCACATTAACCCTCTTTAGTATTTTCTCCCAAGACAAATCATTTTTATAGGTTGTCTCCATGGTCTTCTAGTTGCTTATCAAAATTAAGCATCAAGCCTTCTAAGTGTGCAATAGCCCCAGTCAGTGTGAGGAAATCAGCTTGGTTCTTATTGGGGCACAGCTTCTTGGCCTTGGCACAAAGTGACTTCACATAGGGAGTTAGAAGGAGGAGAACGGGACATGAGAAAGGGGAGTTCTGTGTTCTCATTTACCTATGCATGTTGAAACTCCACTAACAGCTTTATTTTCATTAGCAATTTGTGATAAAAACTTAGGGTAAAGGGAATAATGAAGCTGTCCCATTATATGGCAGGACAAAAGATAGTAGTGACATCAAAATCAGGGCCTGTCCATCTCGTTTGCAGCTATATACTGAGTGTTTAGCATAGCATTTGACCCCTCATCAGTATTCAATAAGAAGATGCGTGTTGAATGATTTAGGGATGAATTGATGAATGAAAAAAGTTAATATGGTAGAAAATGTGTTTTATCCTTGTATTTTCGTGTGTTGACTTCTGTATTTCAAGACCCAGCACTGTAACTGACACATAGAATATAAGCAATAAAATGTGTTGAAAGAATGAATGAGTCCCCACTATTCTAAGAATAATTTTAAGACCAACACAGACCCCATATCTGCCAGAGGTATCCAGAGGTGAAAGCCTGGATCTCAGCTAGTGGTAGAGCTGACAGGATTTATCTAGTTTTAATAATTTACAGCTCATCCCATTACATTTAGGCATAGTACCTACATGAGCCATACAATTAAATGTTGACTGAAAAACAATGCACAACCTAGAAGTTGAGAATTATGTTTTATGTGGAAGACATACTGAGGACTGAAATCAGGAGACAGCCTCTCAGATAGCTCTGAGGGACTGTTCTGAAGAGCTAAGGGAGGGCACAGGGTATTTAGAGGTTCTTGCAAAAAAAAAAAAAAAGACAGGTAGTTGGAACATCAAAAGATTACTGTTAATTAAAGAAACTAGACATCTTAAGTTAATAAATGTAGCACTTTTCCATATATGGTGAGATGCAAGAATCTGGTCTCCTGGAAATCATTCCCTTGATTTGCACTTTAATTATCTAGGGCCAGTATCCTGTTTTCTCCATCCTGAATCCCCTCAGGGTGCGGCTTTGGGTGTGGCTTCAGTGGCTGATGGCTTGATGGCTGTAACATCCTGTGTTACTGATAAGGCTGGCTACATTCTTTCTCCACATAAATGACTTGAATATGGATAGTAAATCTGTGGATTTGCAAAACGTAATTCTTGGAGCATTTTTATAAGGACAAAGTTAAGGGCAATTTCAGAATCACTAGTGGCTAAAATTGCTATTTATACTTTTCCACTGGTAGGTAGTAATCTGCTGTTGCTGTCTTCAGTATTCCCAAGGGATAACAAAAGCCATTTAATTCAAGAAAGAAAGGTAAAATTTAGCACAGTGCAGCTTCCACAAAACCAAACACACACCCAACTCTCTCAGATATGAAGTAGTAATCTAAAATAGAATCCTGGAACTAATTGCAAAACAAGAGCAAATGTACTCATATTGGATACTTTTATTCTTTTATTAATGTTTGATACATATATGTATTTATTATTAAAATTCAAAGTTGCTGTATGGAGAAATAGTTTTGTACCAATAGTGTCTTTGTATGTGTTTATCAATAATGTATGAGATTGCCTCCTATGCTCCTTTTCTTTTATTGGGGGGGGAGGGGGTGTGTCACGCTACGTCAAGGTCGGGAGTCAAACCCGCCACGACTGTCCATGAGGGGTTTTCCCGGGTCCCCACTTCAGGCCGGTGAGGGTGGCCAGGGGCAGCCGAAGACGTGCGTGCGTACGTGCGTGCGTGCGTGCGTGCGAGCCTGCGAGTCCACGGGGCGGATCGCGCGTGCCGGGAGTGTTTCAGCCCGGCCCCCGGCTCATTGTGGTCGCCTCACGCCGGCCCGAGTTCGCAGCAGCGCTGGAGGCCCCGGGCCTGTGACCACAAAGAGGGAGCCGGGGGTCGGACGGGAGCGCTGCGGCGGCAGCTGAGGCCCAGACCAGGCCCCCCTCAGCCTCCCGCCTGCCCGCCTGCCCCGCCCCCGCCGGCGGCGCCGCGCCCCTCCCCCAACCGCCAGACTAGCGCGGTGCGGGGCCCGCGCGCGAAGACATGGGGGAGAAGCTGGAGCTGAGGCTGGAGTCGCTCTTGGGGACCGAGCCCGCCGTCTACCCGTGGCCGCTGCCGGTCTACGTAAGTGCCGTCCGTCCCCTCCTCCCGGACCCCCGCTCCTGTTCCCCCACGGCGCGCGCTGAGCCCACCGAGAAACGGAGCGACTCGAGTCGCCAGACCCTCTTTGGAGCCCCCCTTCCCGCCCCGCCGTGGTTCTCCGCGGCAGTTTCCAGCCCCCGCGCGCAGGGTGGGCAGAGGGGAGCCGGCGCCGGCCGGGGGTCACAGACTCGGCCGCGGGGATCCCGCGCTTCCGAGGGGCGCCCGAGCCGGTCTGCGGTTGGCTCTGCAGGGCTGGGGACCCCGGTCCCCCCGGTCCTGGAATGTCGGCGGGCTTGCCCTTCTGTACTTTAGGATCTGACATGTAGGGTTTCTTTTTCCTGGTAGTTTATTCTTAGCGCTGTCAACGTGCTTAGTTTTTTTAATTTTTTTTTATTTTTCAGGGCACCCTTTCCTCCCTCTCTCCAGTTTTTTTGTGTTTCTGTTTCTGTTTTGTTTTAGTGAGGCATTTTGTCCCTCTGATCTTGAGTGGGTGGGCTGGCAGGACACTTGGAGAGGAGGCGTTCTGTCCCCTGATCTTGAGTGGCCTTTGGAAAATGACAGGCCAGACGGAAATTTACACAGGCGTCCGGTGATTGCAGAAATGCAGGGTGTCCGGCTAGGTGGGCGCCCGGCCTGTCGTCCCCCGTGGCGGCGTGGTGCGCGTGTTCCTTGTCTCAGGGTTTACGCTTGGGCCCCGCAGCCCAGCTTCCAAAGGGAAAGCGCAGCGGGCGCCTTGGGCCGGCGCCTTTGGGGCGCCCTTTCGTGCGCTCGGCTTGCGGGGGACCGGCCTCCAGGCGACCCGGCGGGGAAGCCCGCGCGACCCGGCCCTCGCGCGGGCTCCGTGTGTGTCAGTTTGTGGAAAGTGTGTCGCGCGCGGCCGGGGTCGGGGTCGGGACGCTGGGACCACCTGGGAGCCGATGTAGAGGGATATGATTTCCATTTTCAAGGCGCATTCATCCTGTGCAGGGAGACAGCCTAACATAAAATTTGCCTAACAAAAACTATATTAACAGGTGGAAAGACTATCTCCCAGTTGAACAGCGGATGCCTGGGACTCGTTTCATTGCTTTCAAAGTTCCTTTAAAAAAGGTGAGCAAAAGTTAATACCGTATTCTTCCAGAAATCTGAATTCACCATATAGAGCCCTGGCTCTCAACCCCGTCGTACTCCATTTTCCCTTTTTATAGCAAATACTTTTTAATACCTCTTTTACTATCCAGAAATGGGATTCATAGACAAATACAACCAACTTTTGTACTTAATTAAAAAACAAAAAAAAAACAATGCAATGCCCTAACTATAAATAAAGAATAAAGTAATTTATAAGAAAGTAATATGTATCTCAGTATGTAAATGTTTGGGGATGACTATACTAGAAATAAAGAAATAGTCGGTTACTTGTACCATGAATGCAATAAACTGTGGACTTTGATTGATAACGATGTGTCAGTGTTGGTTCATGAATTCTAACAAATGAAGCACACTGGTATGGCATGTTGATAATGGGGAAGGCTGTGTGGGATGAAGGAGAGAGGGTGTAAGTGGGAACTGTGTACATTTTGCTCAGTTTTGCTGTGAATCTCAAACTGCTCTAAAACTAGTCTACCAATTAAGAAAAAAAGTGTGTGTTGCTGACACTTGAATAACCAAAGAGATCAATGGAACAGGGTACATGTATAAGCCAAATACATGAAAGAATATTTAGCAGTGAAAGCCATCCTTCCTATATGTAGATGTTCAAGAAGTATTTATTTCTGTGTCTATTTTCAGGCACTCCGCTTGGAGCTGGCAATACAGTGGTAGGCAAAATTGATGTGGTCCCTGCCTTCTGGGAGTTTAGAGTCAGGTTAGGAGACCAACATGAAATAAACAAACATAGAAATAACTATATAGAAGTGAGCTTATTTTCTTCGGTCTAATCTCTCTGGAAGAAAGGATTGTAATATCGCTTGTAAGCTGCAGAGGAGGAAACTTGACTTTGAATCTCATATGTTAGCATCCCAGGGTTTGAATAAATGGATAACATAGTAAAGGATTTTAAACATATGTTCTTCCTTATTTTATTCTTTCTGACAGAGTTTTGAAAAGAATCTTGCTCCAGAAGAACGTTTCTCCCCCTTGGATCTCTTAACAAAATCCAAGGACAGAATGAAGAACTTGGGCTGATTATTGACTTAGCAAATACTCGCCGCTCTTACAAGCCAGAGGTAAATGGAAGGCGTAATTGAAAATGACCTTCTTTCTGATACTGTAATAATTCATAGTAGTTCAGTAGTTATCATCTTATGCTAAGGTGAGTCCTGGCCTTCTCTCGTGGGTTCAAAAAGGGAAGCTAGTGGTTTCCTTAAATACACATTTGTAATTGCTGTTTCAAAATGAGATGAAAGATATGAATTGAACTGTAGTATTTGGCAGTAGGCTCTAGATATGCTTAAGAAATTCTATAAGCTTCCATGTTCTACATTTTGAAAATGAAGTAAACTTTTAGTAGTTACAGTAGTATCCTAAAAAGAAAGAAAGGTATGTCCATTATGTCTTTAGCACTTATGTTAAGCAGTTGCCTGAGCATGTTTAAGCATCAGTGTAAAAGACAATTGTTCTCTAAGTTTTATGCTTCCTTTTCCTGATGCCTTCTGATATAGTACAGAAACCCATCTATTCTCTTGGCCCATGTAGGACATTCCAGTGCAAAAGAATTATCCTCCTTCTGACCTGTTCCATGGCCTTGGGAGACAGTAACACCTAATGTCTTTTAATATTTGTAGAGCAGTTTGCCATTTAGAAAGTTCTTTCATATCCGTTGACTTAGTTAATCTTCACAGCAATCCTTTGCTCTTGAAGTGGAAGTAGTACTGATATCTCCTACTGAGTGCTTACCCTGCACTAAGCTCAGAGGATAGACAACTACAATTACTAATTTTACAGACGATGAAACTGACTCTCGGAAAAGGAAGAATTGAAATTTCAGCTCTGTTATTGCTTTTTTTTTATTGTGGTAAAATATAGAGAAATCATATTTCTTTTAACCGTTTATAAATATGCAGTTCAGTGGCATTAAGTACAGTCACAGTGCTGTGTAACCATCACCGCTGTCTAGAACCAAAACTTTTTCATCGTCCTCAACAAAAACTCTGTAACCATCAAACAGTAACAACCCCATTTTCCCTCCCACCAACCCTTGGTAACCTCTATTCTATTTTCTGTCTCTGTGAATTGGCCTATTCTAGGTACCTCGTGTAAGTGGAATCTGCAGTATTTGTCCTTCTGTGTCTGGCTTATTGCACTAAACGTCGTGTTTTCAAGGTTCATCCATGTTATAGCACGTAACGAAATGCCATTTCTTTTTTGGCTTAGAAAATCCCATTGTGTGTATATAGACCACAGTTTGTTATTCAACGGTTGATTGACACTTGGTTGTTTTCCACCTTGTAGGTATTGTGAATCATGCTGCTATGATCATTGGTGTACAGATATTTGTTCAAATCCCTGCTTTCAGTTCTGTTAGATGTGCAGCGTAGGTAGTAGCAGAGTTGTTGGATCATAGCCTACTGCCAAATACTAAGCTGTACGCTTAACCTGTGAGAAAGTGCCAAACTGTTTTCTACAGTGTCGTCTTGTTTTTAAACAATTATCACAAATTTTAAGCATATACAAAAGTATAAAACTACTGTGAGTGTTCCTTGTATACCCAGGAACTCATCCAGCTTTCTTATTTACCAACTGATGGCTGTCATGTTTTATCTATACCCCCACCTGTTTCACCCCATTCCGTATTATCTTGAAGCAGCTCCGAGACAACATGTAAATTACACCTGTACGTTTTTGGTACGTGCATTTAAAATATAGGACTTTTATTCCTTAATATCATTTTTTAATATTAAATACCCAGGGAGTGCTCAAATTTGCAGTTGTCTCCTAAACGTCATAAAAAATTGTCTATAAGAATTTTGAATTAGATCCAAATAAGGTCCACACTTTGCCGTGGATTGTTAGGTCTCTGAAGTCTTGTTTAATCTATAGGTTCTCCCTCCATGTCTCTCTCACTTTTTTTTTCCTCCTTGAATTTTGTTTTTAAAGAAACCAGGTGATTTGTCCCATCTAGATGCCGATGATTACATTCCATGTGTTGGTAACATATCCTTCAGTCCTTTTATTTCCTGTAAATCGGTAGTTGATCTGAATGAAGCTTGCATGTTTTGTTTTGGCAAGACAGTTTCATGGGTGATGATGTGTTCTTCCATGGAGACGTATATAGTTGTGTCTTTCTGTGGTATTAGCAGTCACTGATGATTCATACCTACATCCATTAATTCAGTTGAGGCTTCAAAGAATGGTGGATTCTGTTGTTCTTTTTTTCACTTATTAGCTGGGTATATTTGTACGAGGAGAAGATTCCCCTCATCAGCTGTTTGGTTGCTCAGTTGTAGAGGCATGATTCTCTTCTTTTATTTAACAGTTTTCAAAATAATGAGTTGATTCACAAATATCCTCCAGTGTTGACCAGTTTTGTAAAATTTTATTTATTCCTATCACCGTGGACTCCGTTACAGTTATTATTCTAACTGAGGCCCTATCTTTGGCCAGTTGGAGCTTCTCGGTGACTCCTGAGTCCTTTTGACATGACATCAGTTGTTTCTAGACTTTTTCAGTGGTCAGAGCTAGGAAATATGTACGTTTGTTTTTAATATTTTTAAAATATGTCATAGGTTCCTACTGCTACTTTCCATTTAAATTCAGAACTAGAGAATTTTCACTTATCCTTTTCTGTCTTCTATTGATAGTCTACTTTCTCCCACCTCAAGAATACCAGTTCTCAACAATGCCTGAAATTGCCTCTGTTTCCTAATTCGAATCCAAGTTCTTCTGACTCTATTCTACTACTCTCCTTAAATCACAGCCGCTTTATGGCCCTTGAAATGTAAGATAGAACATAAATGTAGGCAGAACTGTTTATGTCATTTTGAGTTACATGTGCATTCATTCACATAGATTTGCTTTTCCTTTTGCATGCCTGGTAACTGTCCGTTCTGCAGTTTGAATGAAAATCAAGTGATAATTACTGGTTAAAGCAGCTTTGGAAAAAATGGCTCTCATCAGAATGACTGACATACAAAGTTTAATGTACTCTCCTGGTTTATATTCTGCCTTCTCTAATTAATTTTTTATTCTTTCCCTACAAAGGAAATAATACATATTTTCATGGTTTTGCCTTATAGGACTTACCAGAAACTCTTCCTTATTTAAAAATGTGTACAATTGGGCATCAGGTGTCAGATGACGACACTAGTTTTAAATTCCAGTGTGCTGTTAATGGGTTTCTGAAAGAACATAAAGATAACGGTGAGTTGCTTTTGTGTTTGTTTTTGTTTTTCCTTTACCTGAACTTTGGTATGCATTTTGAGTGGGGTTGGGGATTTTTAACATTTTTAATAGTTCTGACATTCGTGTCAAGTTGTGTTTGGTAACATTAAGGTGGAAATGTCAGATGGTGCTACTAGAGTACGGTGTTTTTCCTGTTTATGGTCACAAACAATTTAGTTTAGTTTGGAAAGTGATCTTTGTGAGAAATATGAACTGAGCTAGCTTACTTATCTCTTTTTTAAAAATTTGAATGGAAAATACATAAAAACATAAAAATGTTCTTTTGTCCTGTTTATTGGTTGAGAGGTGGAAGAAAAGGTTTAGACTCTCAGGTTCTTAGCGTACATAAAAGAGAAAACAAAAAGCAAAGGTTCAGAGTGAGACAGATCCCTAGAAGCAAAACAAAACAGAGTGGACCAGGTAGAGTGGCTTCCTCATCATATATGTGTTTAAGATATTTTTGCTGCTTTTACCCTTCGGGTGCAAGTGAGGAAGAACACTACCACCTCTTACTCTTATCTTCAGACAGGAAGAACTTAAAAGGCTGGTGTTTTCTTGTTTCCGCTTTAAGATCTACTCTGTTGATAGTAGGTGTTAATAGCGTGTGAATTTTAAGGATCCACTTGCCTTTTTCTAGCATCTAACTATCAGAAGGAACATGGTGTTTGCCATGTTTTAAGACTGAGGAATCTTTTGTCTTTGGAACACCACTGACGCCCATGTGAAAGTGTTCATTTTGTCCTCTTTCTAAATTTAGCCTGAGGAGTGTGCACTTTATTAAATCAATGTAACAGACAGTAAATATTCCGTGTATATATAAAATGATGCACGTATATACATAAAACAGGGAGTAGGGGAGAGGGAATAGAGATGGAGGTGGGAAGATAGGGGATAGGAGGCGAGAGAGAGAGGGAGAGACTGGAATTTCAAGATAAATGTTCATTCTATAACCTGGTTGCTTAATGCAGGTACTAGCTCTTAAATATCTTCAGCCCTATTCACAGATCTTCCGTGTACTTTAGCTTTAAAACTTGAGAGGCTTGGCCTGTCCTGTGATAACCAGGGTGTCTAGAAAGGAGGCAAATTATCTGATGTGTTTAAACTGTAGTCACAGAAATGTTACCTCTTAAGACGTTAGGGCGCAGCTGCCGGCCTACTCACTTCCTCCAGGCTCCTTTGTGTGTGTTCTGTCTGTTCCGCGTGGGCTAGAAGATCCTTACAAGTGCATGAGAACACGTTTGTAAACCTTGATTGTTCACATGTTATACCAAGTGTAGTCCATTGCATATGCTGACTCCTCTGTGGGTCTTCTGCATGCAGTGGGCTAACTTCACCATGCTGTCTGCCATTGCAGTCTCAGGACCTTAGTTATGATCCATTGGTGACTTCCTCTGCTGTAAGGCCCTCCCACAGATGCCAGGCTCACTGATAATGAGGAGGAGACTATACTACGCACTCCCTAGAATGGGTAGAGACTCAGAAAATGAATTGTTTCAGTAAACACCGAGAGCCTTATAGGTTTGTTGTTAGGGCACGGGGATACAGAGGTGAGTAGAAGTCTTTGTTCAGTAGCAACTTACAGTTGTCTAGGAAGAGAAACATGTAGTGAGTCTAAGTGGGTTAATTATGATAAAAGAATCAAGTGCAGCAGGAATATAGAGGAGAAATTGAGGAAGGCCTGACTGAGGAGACAGCGTTTGAGCTGGGCTTGGGGGAAGAGGATTTTGCCGGAATGAGGAAAGGACAGCCCAGGTATTGGGGACAGGTACAAAAGGCCCAGGGCTTGAACTTGTGCTCTGGAGGGGCAGCCTCTGGTGTGACTAGAGGGTAGTGTGAAAGGGCAAAGAAGTCATACATTCATTTTCAGCAAATATTTGTATAACACCTTCTAAGTTGAAGGCACTGTTCTAGGAAGTAGGAAGAGAACAAAGTTCTTGCCCTTACGTACTTTCCATTCTAGTGGGGGAGAGAGATGAATAAATAAGTCAATATGTGGAGTGTCAAGCGGTGGTAAATGCTTTGGAGAATAACAAAAGAAGATGAAGAGGTGAGGGAATGTGGTAGGTGATCAGGGAAGTCCCCTCTATTAAGATGTCGATTGAGCAGAGCCTTGCAGTGAGAAACAAGCCATTGGATATCTGGGAGAGTGGAGATGGGGTGGGAGGGTGTGTCCTGGGAGAGTGGAGATGGGGTGGGAGGGTGTGTTCTGAAGCAGAAGGAATAGTAGGTGCAAAGTCCCTGAGGCACGCCTGTGCTTGGCATGTTTGAGGAATAGTAAGGAAGCCAGTGTGGCTGGACAGGGGAAAGTGAGTGAGGGCAGGGCAGTAGAGAATGAGATCAGGGGAGGCTGGCAGGGCAAAGGAGGGAGGTGGATGATGTAGGTCCTTGTAAGTCATAGTTTGAACTTATAATTCAGTTGGAGAGACAGACTGATATCTGTTTATAAAGAGTTCTCAATGCTGTGCTAACAACCTGGGCTGTATTCTGTGCTAAGTGAAGATGTTCAAGCGACAGAGCAATCCAGCCAAGTTTATATTTTAGAAAGATAACAGCGTCACTATCCAAGACACATTGTAGACTATGTATGTAGTACGTGTATAGTGTGCTGCTCTTCTATAAACTACAGGATACCTGTTACGTACAAATACTTACATACAAGATACAAGTGTGAATGTAAGCACTTGGGAAATATCTGAAAGAACCACACAAGAAACTGGGAGAGTCGGACAACTTTCCATGTCCCGTATGATTGGAATGCTGAAGGGTACACACACGAACTAATGGACGTGTGCTACCAGCCTCCGGCTAAGGAGGGAAATTGCAGGCATCAGAATCCTCTTTACGGATCAAGCGCGTTAATCCGCCTGCGTGATGACAGTCATCTCGACACGCCACGCGGTGGCGCATGCGCGGTAGAAGGAGGTCCGCGAGCTGCGTGGGCTTGTGCCTAGGCGCCTGTGGTTCGTGGCCTTGTGCTGGCACCGGGGATGCCGGGTTGGCGACTTTGGCACTCCTGGCGGGGGTGACATGAGCCAGTTCGTCGGCCACGAGGAAGGGCGGAAAGCACATCCCGGAAAGGTAATACGCCTTGGCCCCTGGGCGTTGCCGGTGGAGCTCGGAGCCCCTGGGCCTGGGCTTCCGTCTCTTGTGCTGTCGCCTGTCACAGTGGCCCCCGTGCGCTGGCCCGTCCGCGCTGTGCTAGGGGGTGCTGGTCGTCTCGCGGCTCAGTTCATAGTAGCTGAAAGGGACAGTGTGTGATGTTCTGATTTCTCCCCATCGTTTTAAAAGGGAGGCTCTGGCCATTGCTCCTTGGGTAAAATGCAGCGGGACTGCTTTTTAAGATGGGACTGTCAGTGTTGGGGACCCTCCTTAATTACCAGGATGGAATCCCCTTCAGTTCCTCAAGCCGTGTTGTTTAGGCACAGAAAATGTGAGTAATAGGCACTGGAACTAAGTTTGAGTGAAAAAACGCACCGGTACCGCCGAGTTTTCCATCGAGACAGTTGATCCGTGTTGTCTCTTGGAATTATAAAGGGCGTACTGTTGCTTCCTAACCAGTGTCCTTTGAGAGCTCTACCTCTGTACGTTCAAATGATGAATTTTGAGGCTTTGCTCATACGTGGAGTAAACCCTTAAATTCCCTAAGACCTTCCTTTCCTCCGTCTCATACCCCATTAAGCCCGCTTCAGTTTATCTCCTGAATTTCTTCTGAATCTGTCAACTCTTCCTCAACATCCTCATACTGAACTTGCCTGTCTGTTGCAATGAGGTCCTAACTAGTGTCCATATATCTTGTTTCCTTCCAATCCATTCTTCACACAAGAAACCTTAGAAGCAAGTTGGGACATTGCTCATCAACATGGCTCAAAAACATTGTTTTGAGAATAGAAAACAAACTGTTGGCCTTTAACACTCTGCGTGGTCTAGAATCCTGTCTGCTTCTCTGCTACGTGGACTCCAGCTTGGTGCCTCTCCAACTTTAATATGGGTATGCCTCTCCTGTGGATCTTGTTAAATGCAGGCTGTAATTCAGTAGTTCTGGGTGGGGCCTGGATTCTGTGTTTCTAACGAGCTCCTAGGTGACGGTGACCCTGAGAGCAAGGGTCCAGCTCCTGCCTTTCTCCCTTCTTTCTGGAAGAGCAGGACGTCTGCCCCCCCGGGAGGAGAAAACATCTGCAACGTGACTACTAGCAACCAGCTTCCCTCACAGGCAAGGGACCTTTACCACTGCTCCCTACCATTTTGTCTGAGGCGCAGCAAGCCAAAACACTGACATGCTGAGGTTTGCAGCAAAGAGGAGGTTTATTCACAAGGCAGCCAAGCGAGGAAGTGACGTGACAATAGCTCTCAAATCCGCCTCCCCAAAGGCAAGGGGCTTGGGGTATCTATGGGATAAAGAATAAAGAAGCAGGGCAGTATGAGGCACGGGGAGCATGAGGAAAGGTGATTGGGAAAAGGTGTGCTCCTCATTGTTCTGAGCTGGCGTAACTAGGCTACGGGGCTCAGCACATTCTCAGGCTGTAGTTTTCGGCCCTCTGATGGCAGGAGGTCAAAAGGCACTGGGCCAGGTGGAAGATCGGTGGTCCTCTCCAGTCTTAACCAGCTCAGCCTAACTAGACACAGCTGATTCCAAGTTCCTGGACAGTACCCGGGGCAAACATCTTATTGCTTATGCTACGTGCTATTTGGAGGACGTGCAAGTGTTCAAGCTACCTTGAGGAGTGAAGACAGGATTTGACTAATCCTTACACATGGTTTCACCTCCAGATGAGCAGAAGAGGCCTGTAGGCTGAATCTGGCTCCTGGCACCTGGAATTGGAGGCAGATGGTTTAAAAACAGGCTCTCCCGCCCTCTGTGTTATCTTAGGTAGATAGACTATTGAACCTTCCTGTGCCTGTTTCTCCACCAGCAGCATGGGGACACTCAGAGTCCCTCTCTTGGGGGCTGTTATGGGGGTTCAGTGAGCTATAGATGCATGCACAGGCACACGGGAGACACCCAGTGTGTGTTAGCTTCATGCTTACTTTTTATTAGGAGACCAGTATTGTTAGAAGATTTCTGGTTTGGACAACAGATTAGATAGGTGGTCATTACTATAGTTTATGCAACAGCAATTCACATTACCATTTGCAAAAAAGCAGTTGGTTGTCCAACGGGGATTATAAACATCCATTTACCATGAGCTACTGAA
Organism: Delphinapterus leucas; assembly: GCF_059928025.1. NCBI lineage: Eukaryota > Metazoa > Chordata > Mammalia > Artiodactyla > Monodontidae > Delphinapterus > Delphinapterus leucas. The sequence goes on along the minus strand of NW_028322271.1, from coordinate 6,978 downwards.
CAGATACTTTACACAGTAACTACTTCAAGTACTATTTAAGATCAATTCTCTATGTTGTCTTAAGCAGTTGTTAACCCCCAATTTCGTGAATAGTACCAAGTAAGTCACTTGAACATCAGCTAGAGCAATCTGTTATCACTTAGCAAGCCTAAAGCTATAGTTCAACAATTTTATTTACTGTTCTATGACAAAAATGACTCTCAACAGCTATGCCCTGGATAAGTAATCAGCTAAAGCTAGTTTGACTGACCAAATCTGATTTACTGAGTTAATAAGCCAGTTGATTTAGAAAGGTCTAATGCCTATTTCTCATCCATTCAGCATTCAACTGTTTCCCATGCCTAAAATGTCTTTTTTCCCATTCGTACATATCCAGATTCCTACTTCTGTGCCGTAGGGCTTGGCTGAACTACAACTGCCTTTAGTGACACTTTTCTCACCTGCACAATTGGAGATAATTTTAGTCTCCTCAAGACTCCCACGGGGTTACCTCTGTTGTGACACTTGACGATTTGGTGGCATATTTTACTTTATTTTATTTTAAATAGCCTTCCATTACTCCGTGCATATCAAACGGTAAATGCTTTCTCCTAGTAAACGTGTATAACGATTTTCTGAACTCTTCTGCTCTGGGCAAGATTCATAAATACACCAGGCAAACATAGTGAAAGAGGAGACAGTACTTGTGTTATATTCAGTTGGGTCTTGATACCTAAGTGTGACTCTTAACCAAGGATTATGCAGTAATTAAGGACACAGGTTAAAGTTGTTTAGAGTGTGTCCTAAAGTCTCCCTGGCAGAATTTAAATCTCTACTCTGGAAATTGTAGACCTGAGACAAATTACTTCCCTAAACTTCATTTCCTACATCTGAGAAAGCTAATAGTATCTACCTTGTAGTAGACTGAATAGTACCATTGCCCCCAAATGTCCACCTTCTAATCCCCAGAACCTATGAATGTCACCTTAAATGGCAGAAGGGACTTTGCCAATGGGATGAAAGTAAGGGTTTTGAGATGGGGAGATTCTTCTGGACTACCTGGATGGACCCAGATGTAACCACTGGTGTTCTCGTAAGAGAGAGGCAGAGGGAGTGTTTACTCCAAAGAGAATGTGATGATGAAGTTGGGGTTGGATTGATGTGGCCAGAAGTCAAGGAATGCTGTCAAGGAAACAGATTCTCCCTTAGAGCCTCTAGAAGGTGGATGGACGGCCTTGTCAACTCCTGGTTCCAGCCCAGGGAAACTGGTTTTGGACCTCTGTCTTCCAGAACCATAAGAGAATGAGTGTGTTTTGTTTTACGCAAGCTCATTGGTAGTCATTTGTTACAGCAGCCATAGGGAACTAATGCGTACCTCATAGGAACTATTTCTCCAATGAAAATGTGTGACTGGAAACACACTTGGTGGCATGTCTGACACACGGTAGGTATGCTACTGTGGGTAGTTCTTGGAAAGTAAAGCCTTGGTTTTTGAGGAATCATCAAAACCAGTACAATGGTTGCCATGTTTCTCCTTGTTCATCCTGGTGACAAAGCTGTAGAGAGAGCTCCATCCTTTCCCACAGGACGCCCACCCCTAGTACTTACAGGGAAGAGGTTATGTCTCACTTCAGGCACCTTCCTCTTTCCCTTTCTGCTTTTTGTTTCATTAATCTTCATCCAGCTGGCCTTTCTAAGTTAAAAAAACAAAACAAAACAAAACCATTTCTCAATGGATTCAGATACTACCCCAAGTTAATATTCCAACCATGTTCTTGTTCTTCTGGGTCTCACCACCAGAAATTTCTGAACTGAAATCCTCTCTAGTTTCTAGGATCAGTCACTTTCTAATTTCTCCCTTCTCAAGTTCAGAGTCTTGTCAGTTTAGTCCCTTCCCTAACCACAACATCTATTAAGGTGACACAGCAAAGTGATGAAAGTCTAGACGGTCTGGTTTTCATCCTGGGTTTCTGCCCGCTACTTACTGTGTGGCATTAGGCAAGCTATTCAACCCCCCTGGGCCTCAGTTTCCCCCCAAAAAGGTGAATATTATGAACATTACCTACCTATAGGGTTGCCATTATGAGGATTAAGTGAGTTAATATTTGCTAAGCACTTAGAATATTACTTGTTATAGTCTAAGCACTACAGTTGTGCTTGTTAGTAATAATAAATGCAATTCCAAGCGTATAACTTACTCAACTTTCTGTCATAACTTTGAAGTGTTGGTCTATCTGTTGGCCAGCGTTGCAGGGAAATGAGTCGAGGCATGGGCTGAGGCATTGCTACCAGTGCGTGGTGTGTTCCCAGAACTAGGAACAGCCGTGTGAAATAGGTAGTGGTTCTACTTGGAGACGGGGCAGACTGGAAAATGACAGCCCTGGAGGTGTGTCCATAGGTTTGGTGTCAGAGCTGCTGCCTGCTGAAGCACTGATGCCGGCCTGAGCCGTAAATGGGGAGGGGGGCGCTGGGGAAAACAGGGGCAGAATGGAAAGGGAAAATAGGGGAAGAACGGAAAAAGATAGCCTAGGGAGGAGGTGTGGTGTCCATAGCTTCGGGGTCAGAGGTGCTGCCTGCTGCAGCACCGATGACACCCGAAGCCGTAGATGGGGGGCTGGGGAAAAGAGGGGCAGAATGGAAAGGGAAAACAGGGGAAGAACGGAAAACGAAAGCCCGGGAAGGTGGTGTGGTGTCCATAGCTTCGGGGTCAGAGGTGCTGCCGGGAGCAGCACCAATGACACCCGAAGCCGTAGATGGGGGGCTGGGGAAAAGAGGGGCAGAATGGAAAGGGAAAACAGGGGCAGAACGGAAAACGAAAGCCCGGGAAGGTGGTGTGGTGTCCATCGCTTCGGGGTCAGAGGTGCTGCCTGCAGCAGCACCAATGACACCCGAAGCCGTAAATGGGGTGCTGGGGAAAAGAGGGGCAGAATGGAAAGGGACAACAGGGGCAGAACGGAAAACGATAGCCCGGGAAGGTGGTGTGGTGTCCATAGCTTCGGGGTCAGAGGTGCTGCCGGGAGCAGCACCAATGACACCCGAAGCCGTAAATGGGGTGCTGGGGAAAAGAGGGGCAGAATGGAAAGGGAAAACAGGGGCAGAACGGAAAACGATAGCCCGGGAAGGTGGTGTGGTGTCCATAGCTTCGGGGTCAGAGGTGCTGCCGGGAGCAGCACCAATGACACCCGAAGCCGTAAATGGGGTGCTGGGGAAAAGAGGGGCAGAATGGAAAGGGAAAACAGGGGCAGAATGGAAAACGAAAGCCCGGGAAGGTGGTGTGGTGTCCATAGCTTCGGGGTCAGAGGTGCTGCCGGGAGCAGCACCAATGACACCCGAAGCCGTAAATGGGGTGCTGGGGAAAAGAGGGGCAGAATGGAAAGGGAAAACAGGGGCAGAACGGAAAACGATAGCCTGGGAAGGAGGTGTGGTGTCCATCGCTTTGGGGTGAGATGGGCTGCCTGGCTGATCTGAGAAAAGCGAGTGAAAGTGGGAGAGCTTCTCCCTAGCTGCTAACTCTTCTCAAGGTCTAGCACGCACTGAACACTGGCCTGCCGGCTCAGCCTGGGTGTTGCCATTGCATTGTACGTGTCACAGAGCAAGGGCGGGCGGGTCAGGGGGTGGGCTGGGGGCCCCACACAAGCCCAGCCCCTGGAGAAACCCGGCCCGAGGGCAAAGAGCCCGAGCCCTTCTGGACTTTCTAGCGGCTGGGACTTGTCGCTGTGGGTGGCAGGTGTTTGGCACCGGATGGGCCACCATGCGGAGACTGTTGGGGACTGTGGAAGGCTTCTCCTCCAGAGCTCACGCTGCCTGGGCACCGGCTCTGCAGACCCCTCAGCCCTGGGTATGTATCGGCCAGCCCTTCCCCGCAACGGGGCCCAGAGGCCAGAGCCTGCCCAGAGCTGAGTGCAGGAGGCACCCAGAGCTTGCCAGGCTGTGGCCCGCCTCCTCCGTGGACCTCCCCAGCTTGTCCGCGAGCCCTGGAGACAGGAGCAGGAGCGCCTTCTCCAGGGCTGCTGAGCTGCCAGCATCACCGTGAGCCAGGCGGTGAAGGTTTCTGAGCAGGGGATGCAGAGCCCTGACCCGACTGGATGCTGCACCCCACGATGTCCCTTCCTGGCGGGTAGGTTCTTTCTTCACTTGTTTTTCGAAATTTGGTAAAAGAACATTTCAACCTTCGACTGTTCTTCAGGGTATACAGATGGTAGTGGCTTAGCCGGGATTCGAAGCAAGCCTGTGTGATTCCAGAGCTCGTGCTCTGGACTCTGGCGCCTCCTTATCATATATGCTTCATGTGTTACTTTTTCTTTTGTTTCTTGAAGTCCTTATGATACTTAGCCCTAAGTGCCATACCTGTAATGAACACATCCACTGCCCTGTAGGAGGTGTTCTTTTGTTCAACGCGTGAATTGGTCATCCACCACACTGGGTTCTAATCTCAGAAGATAGGTCAGGGACCACCAGTTGTCAGCATAGCACCATCCCACATTTCTGATTGAGGCTTGGAGCCTAGGTTTTTCCCTTTGGTCTAGTTTGAAGGATCCAGGTATGTAAAGCTTATATTCTAGATAAATCATGGGCTATCCTGAAAGGAATTCATCAATGAATTATTCTGTATGGATTAGAAGCCAGTTTCTCTGGCCTTCCTGGAGTATATCCAGTAAGGCATCTCATTCATGTCTAGAAAGCAAATATATGATTTATTGCAACTTCAGCGTGGAGCGATGTATTGGTTTAAAATAAAGTACGAGCAACACAATTTGGTCATTGTGAGTATGCCGGCTGGGTCCACTCTTTACTACACATATGTAACTCTAGAGCTTCTTATGCCCCATAGAGGAGACATACTCTTGTGTGTCTAGGACAAGGGAAACATGTGTTGTTATTCAGGAGCTGGAAGCTACAGCATGACAGGAAAGAATTGAAAAATCCTGGTCTTGGTCTACACGTCACTTTACCTTGTCCGAATCTTGTTTCTTTGGCTTGCTTCATTGGAGTGTTTTCTCTCTCCTGGGACTGACATTGTGTGTTCTGTATCAGGCATGTGACATGTAGAAGTTTCAGAACCCAGAATCATATAGATCAGTAAAAATCTATATATTTTTGTTTAAAATCTATTTAAAATCACACTGGGCATAATTCATATATTCCAAAAGTAGTTTGACCCTCTGCTCATGAGATTCTTTTTATGGTATGTCGAAGCAAATTTGGACTTCCATCCCCAATAAACTTTGAGGTTGGAGGACACAAAAGCTTTTGCTCAGACCTAAATTCTGTCTGAAAAAAAAAAGGGTAACTATTATAAGCCCTTTCTAACCTCTCCAGGAGCAGAAATGATTTACAGCTATGGCATTGAACCATAATTTCTTGATCTCGTTTGAGAAGAGTTCAGTAAGAAACAGTGTCTTGAGTTTTGTTCGTTGGTTCCCTGTTTTCTTGTCTTGCGTGCCAACAATCCACTGTAATACGTGAGTGAGTATGGCAGCAGGCTGAGTGTTCCCTGGAGCTCATTAAATGAACGTGTTTTCCTAAAATGACTTTTGTCTCCTTGTTTTCAGCCCCTCTTCTTTCCTCTGTCCTTTACTATAACCAGGGCTCAGCAAAAGCTGACTGGCTTTGTGCAGACCCTACTTAGGGTAGTCTTTTCTTCATTATTTTATTCATGGCCCCTCCATTTCATTGTTTGCCTTCTCGAAATGTGTTGAAATCTTTCTGTGGTTGATGACTTCCACAATGTCTTGGCTCTTATTGGTTGATTAATTTGGGTATTTCTACAGTTTTATTTAAACCTGGTTTCAGGAGGACCAGAAAGTAAATATATTTCCTAGTCTGCCATCTTGAGCTGAAAATCCCTGTGGATTTTAGCATCCAATGTTCCCATGGGTAAAAAACCCAACCTTGGCATCAATAGATGTACACTCAAGATTTCAGCTTTTCTTGAGCAATCACTAAGGATTTAATATGCGGTCACTTCTAATGGGAAAATAGTAACTATCTCATGGCGTTGATTTGAGGATTAACTTAGATAATGGACAAGAAAATGCTTGGTAAGGTTTTAAAATCTATAAAAAATGTTTTTTGTTATTATTTGATTTGTTGCTATTTCAACTTTAGCTGACAGTTGTTTGTGACCTTGCTTATGTGAGAAAATGCCTTCTGGTTTATTGTTTTGAAAGCCAGATTATATTTTTCAATAGCTCAATGGAAATGGCATCATTTGTGAAGTTGAAGGGTGAAGGCATAAATGTTTCTTGACATTTGAATCAACTATTGGTCTTCTGGGGCTTGTCCTTATTCTCCTGCAGTCTCTAATCAACATGGCATCCAGAGAGATCCTGTTAAAACGTAAGTCAGATCATGTCACTCCAGGCTCTTCAGTGGCTTCTTCACAGGAAAAGCAAAGTCCTCAAAGTGCCTCCACAGCCCTAGAAATCTGGGCCTCTGTTTCCTCTCTGACGGTTTCCTTCTCCTCTCCACTTTGCTCCCTCTGTTTTCCACACACTGACATCCTTTCTGCTCCTTGGATACTCCAAGCCCACTCTTGCCTCATTGCCTTTCCATCTGACTGTTCCCTCTGCTTGTACTATTCACTTCCCAGATATGCACCTTGCTCCCTCTCTCACAACCTTAGGTTCCCTCTTAAATTTTATCTTCCCCAGAAAGCCCTCAGTGATCACTTAGTTTCAGATCGCAGCCTCCTCCTACCAGCTAACAATCTCCATCCCCCTTCCCTGCTTGCTGTTTTTCTCCAGCACTTACCTGATATACTAGTTATTCTACCCATTTATTCAATTTTTATTTACGTATTTACACTTACGATTTTATATTTGCTTCTTTACTTTTGTCTCTCCCCTCAGCTCGAGAGAGGCTATATTCATCTGTGTTAATCACTGCTGTGTTTCCTGAACATGCCTAGAAAACATACTGAAGAAGGGTGCCTGAAATTTGGTAAGGGAGCCATCAGTTTTCTTGGCTGAATGAAGAAATATGCTCATAAATTAATGA